>NC_142601.1:29891986-31091986 GCF_041222555.1 Hakea prostrata | reverse complement strand
ATCAAGACAACAAGGCTAAAATAGGGAATAGGGAATTGAAGGTCCGGATCAAATCCAAACTTAAAGGGCTTTTGCACACACACCAAGTGGCTTACCTAGCATGTAGAAGTGCCTTCAAACCAAGTAAAATAATACTCCAAGTCCATCAACTAACCCATCTTCATCTGGGTGCAGTTTCCTTTTCAGTCCTGAACTAGTTTCCATAAATGGAACACTGTCATCAACTTCCATGGATTCTAAGCCAAACACCAAGTCTTCCATTGGGATGGCCCATAGTTGACTTCTTCCTTTACTTCGGGTTGTTAGACCTACAAACAATAGGGTTTCCGGGTTAAGGTCACGGTTGGATTTCACATTCTCCCCCCCTTAAAAGAAATTTCGTCCTCGAAATTGAAAGCGTACCTGAACTTCTAAAGAGGTGAGGTAACTTCTCCTTCATATCTTCTTCCTTCTCCCAAGAAGCTTCTTCATGGGTATGGTTCTTCCACCAAATCTTCACCAAAGGAATGGTACAATTCCGTAGTTGCTTGTCCTTCTTATCCAAGATTTTGGCTGGCTCTTCATCATAGGTAAGATCAACACTAAGTCCTTCGGGTGCTTGCTGTAAAATGTGTTCCGGGTTCTCTATGTACTTCCGAAGCATTGAAACATGAAACACATTATCAACTCCAGCAAGAGGCAGAGGCAAGGCCAATTGATATGCAACAGGTCCAACCTTCTCCAGAATCTCGAAAGGTCCAATGAAACGAGGGCTAAGATTCCCCTTAACATTGAATCTCATCACACCCTTCATTGGTGAAACCTTCAAGAAAACTTTCTCCCCAACTTGAAATTCCAAATCAGTCCTTCTCTTGTCAGCATAATATTTCTGTCTTGACTAAGCAGACTTAATCCTTTCTCTGATCATATCAACCATTGCGCTCGTAGCTTCAATCATTTCTGAACCTAAGACTTTTCTTTCACCCATCTCAGTCCAGTACAAATGTGTCCTACAAGTATTACCATACAAAGCCTTGAATGGAGCCATGCCTATTGTTGTTTGATAACTGTTGTTATAAGCAAACTCTACCAAAGCTAAGTGTTCATCCCAATTACCACCCATATCCACAACACAGGATCTGAGCATGTCTTCCAAGATCGTAATTGTTCACTCAAATTGTCCATCCGATTGTGGGTGATGAGCCATACTCAAATTCAATTGGGTTCCCAAGGCTTTTTGTAAACTGTTCCAAAACCTTGAGGTGAACCTAGGATCACGATCAGAAACAATACTCACTGGCACTCCGTGCAGACGAACTACATTGTCCACATAAAGCCTAGCTAGCTTATCCCAAGTATGAGTGATCTTCATAGGAATGAAATGGGCTGATTTGGTCAACCTATCAACAATCACACATACAGTGTCATTGCCTTTACTTGTCCGAGGTAAGCTAGTCACGAAGTCCATAGAGATATCTTCCCACTTCCAACTAGGAATAGGAAGGGGTTGAAGTAATCAAGATGGAGGTTGACGAACGGCTTTCACACGCTGGCAAGTCTCACACTTGGCAACAAAATCATTAACATCAGCCTTCAAACCAATCCACCAAAAATGTTCCTTCAAGTCCTTGTACATCTTGGTGCTTCCAGGGTGTACTGTAAAGATTGACTGGTGTGCTTCTTCAATATTTCTTTCTTAATTCCTTCATTCATAGGCACACAAAGTCTACCTTTAAACAATAAAGCACCATCCATGTATATACATAAGTCGAAGTCCGACTCAGGATTCGAAGAAATCTTCTCAATCTTGTCCTTAAATTCTTGATCAGAACTCTATAGAGCAACAATCCTATCTCTGAGGGTAGATCTTGCCGTCATGGCAAAAAGAAAAAAATCCGAATCCTCAGGGACAACTTCCAAATCAAAACTTGCAATTGAAGACAACAAGGGTTGACTCGGAGCATTCAAATCCAAAGCTTTCTTCTGACTCTTCCTACTAAGAGCATCAGCAACAACGTTTGCCTTATTAGGGTGATACTGAATATCACAGTCATAATTAGAGACTAGTTCCAACCATCTTCTTTGCCTCATGTTCAACTCCTTTTGGGTAAAGAAGTATTTCAAACTTTTATGATCCGTGAATATAGCAATCTTCTCACCATAGAGGTAATGTCTCCAAATCTTCAAAGCGAAGACGACAATGGCAAGTTCTAAATCATGAGTGAGGTAATTCCGCATATAATCTTTCAATTGCCGAGATGCATAGGCTACGACTGTGAAACCCAGCCCTCTCTTTGACCCGGAAACCCTGTTGTTTGTAGGTCCAGCAACCCGAAGTAAGGCAAGAAGTCAGCTTTGGGCCATTTCTGTAGAAGACTTGGTGGCTGGAATTGAAATTCTTGAGTGTTGATGTCAGTGTTCCCTTTATGGAAACTGCACCTTGTTGAAGATCGGATTAGTTGATGGACTTGGAGTGCTCTCTGTATAGGTTCGAAGGCATTTCTACCTACCAGGTATGTCACTCTAGGTGTGTGCAAAACCCCTTGATGTTTGGACTTGATCTAAGCCTTCAATTCCCTGTTTTGAAGTTGCTGTTCAGATTGGTCTACTGGACTAGTCGACCAATCAATCGACCAATTGATTCTGTTTTTGAAAATTAAGTCGTGGCTACTCTATTTAAGTCTAATCTCGGGAATACTCTGCCTCATCTGCCTTCTAAGCCTCTGGAACGAGTTAGAACCCCTTTCTAATTAATTCCCTTGCATCCTTGGTTGATATCTCGCAAGAACTCAAGTGATCTTCATCCTCCTGCATCAAAGGTATGTTTATGATCTCTTTTCTTTTCTATCTTTGATTTTCTTTTCTTCAACCTTGTTCTTGGTTGAGATCAGGAAGATGATGCTGCACTCTTGCAACCATCTATTCCATGATCTCATTCGATTCCTTGAGATCTATGATCATCGTCATGATCTCAGCCCTAACCAGTTAGATTCTTGAAACCCTAACCCTTGTATGATCTTTCTGGAAAGCTTTCGGTAACCTCCCATGTGAGAGAAACCTCATGGGTAATATTTAGGTTGATCTAAATTTAATATTCTATAGTTTTTCTTGTTGTTATTGGCCAACAATGTACTTCCCTTTCATCTTGTGATCTCAACCTTTTCATGGGAGCCAAAAAGGGTGAAACCCTAATTCTTGGATATATATATATATATATATATATATAGCCAATCAATGTGTTTTCCTTACAAGAATTTTATCCTATCATCCTCTAATTATTTATCCTTGATCATACTGTGTTTTCTTCATGATTCATGATTTAACCTAATTAGGTTAACCTTTTGGTTCCTAAGTTGTAACTTGGAAACTTGATTTGGTTGGTGGTTTGATGTCCTCTATATACTAGGATACTACCATTATAGTTTTCCTCTTAGTTTGTACCCTTTTGAACCACCAAATTTGGTTTCTTAATTTAAAATTTCTGATTCTTGAAGGCTACTGTCTCTGTTGGTCGACTCATTGGTCGACTAGGGCAGTAGACCAATCAGTCGACCAATGAGTACAGCAATCTCATTCTTGGTCTGTTTTGATTAATTTGAGATCTTTCCTTCTATGTATCTTTCCTAACATGTTGTATACACTTGTTTAGGACTTTCTTCTCAGGTTTAGTCAAGGTCTTACTTAATTTCCCTAAGTTCCTTTACGAGTTAAAAGGTAAGGACTGTTATTCTGTAATTACATAGATTGCATACTCTTGAGTTTATACTTTATGGAACTCTGAGTTTAACTACTGTTCTTGTACTTTATACTTCTTTTATACTACTGTAAGTATAGTAGTACTTTACTTATGTTTTCTTTTTCATTATTCAAGCTTATAAGAATTGCTTATTACTATATTGTCTAATGATTAGATCATGATTGTATACTCTCGTTTATATGATGATGTATTGACTGTGTATGTCATGACTGATCTGGGATTGTATCTAATTAGGTATGATTTGGGATTGTGAGGTGTCCTTTCGACACTTTTGTCCTTGGACATCATCGGAAATAGTATGGGATGTTTCTGGGTTTGTCCATTGACGCTTTCCCGAATTATTGATTGTCATACCTAGGGCTGTCTAGCGGTGTTTGGCTAGGATGTTCCCGTTATATCAGACCCAAATCAGAAGGGTATTGAGACCAAATGACCCGTGGCAGCAATGGGGATTCACGGGCGCTCAAGACCGGTAACCAACCCGTGAGAGGACGGGAATCACATTGTGGGGGCCATGTATTGGAGGGTTGCATATGGTTAGACTTGGGCTCATGGGCACTCGAGACCGGTGAGTTATATCCGTGAGAGGACATGAGAGCTTCTCGTTTACCATATGTGGATAACCAATAGGGTTGATGAGTCAGTATTTGAGAGAGTCGAATACGCTGACTCTAGTGGAAAGGATCCCGAGAGGGGAGGAATGGAAGTATCTGGACCTGAGTTGATGACTTGCATTGGGCTAGGTTTTACCTTGACATGCGCCAGTACTTAGACCAAATGGTGATGTGAGAGAGAGATGACTTAACCCCAAGCCATGGAATGTCCGAGAGGGATGCCGGACCCACTACCAAACGGAGCCGTATGCGTGACCTACCCAAAGAAGTATGGTGCTATGACTTAAAGCATGTCTGCCAATAGAGACCAGCATACATAGAGTTTAGATGCATACATACATTATCTTTTTCATACTGCATTGCATCTTGCTATGTTTTGCCACATGTTATTTATGTTGTTATGGATTAACTACCTTACTGAATTTCGTCGAAAGTCATTCCTTTTTGTACATCGTTTTGTTAGGCTATTCTACAGTACTTGACTACTATGAAGAACCATACAATGAAGCGCAAGCCGATGAAGCGTACTACACGCAAGGTGTTGGCGACAATCAAGATTACTCTGATGATCCCTCAGTTGATCAAGTTGCGTACCACAATTAAAGGCAATGTGGAATTGGAACATCTCAGCTGGATTGATGAAGTCCACTATTTTGAAGATGTCATCTATAGAATAGAAGACTCTTATGTTTAGTTTATCTTTCTTAGTTCCTTTGATTTAGTTGTTATTCCTTTTAGACTTACATACTAAGTTCTGCTGTATTTGTGGAGTGAGTTTCCGCCTTACTTTACTTCTTTTGATATCTTCAGATGTCTGGTATCATTTTCCGCACTCTGATTATATTGTTTTTTCAATTCTTGACTTTAATCTTTTGTTTATAATATTTAAACCTTGATTATTCCCTGTTTATGATTATGTTATTGTATATGTGGGAGGATGATTTCCTCGATACTTGATCTTCGGGGCTGTGGATCACACTCTCGGGTATGCCAGTTAGGGTACCGGCTGGGAGGATGTGACAACAACCTTACCATGTTGCATCAGCACGCAACCCAAACCAATCTTCGACGCATCGGTATAGACTGTCATACCGCCGGAACTATCAGGTATAGTCAGGACCGGGGCACTTGTCAATCTATCTTTCAACTCTTGGAAATTCTTCTCACAAGCGTCAGACCAAACAAACTTCTCTTCTTTTCTGGTTAGCTTAGTCATAGGAGCAGCCAACCGAGAAAAGTATCTTTTGTAGTATCCCGCCAATAAACCTTTTGTAGTATCCCGCCAATCCAAGGAAACTTCTTATTTCCATAACAGTCTTCGGTCTTTCCCAATCAGCCACTGCTTGAACTTTTTCAGGATCAACACGAATACCTTCAGCTGATACCACATGGCCGAGAAATACTACTCTTTTGAGCCAAAAATCACACTTGCTGAACTTAGGGTAAAGCTTCTTTTCTCGCAGTCTTTGCAAAGGGAGACTTAGATGCCTTGCATGCTCTTCTTCATTCTTCAAATAGATCAAGATGTCGTCAATAAAAACAATCACACACTTATTGAGCACATCATGAAATACTCGGTTCATGAGGTCCATGAACACTGCAGGAGCATTAGTCAATCCAAAAGGCATGACTTTGAACTCATAATGTCCATACCTTGTTCTGAAAGCTGTCTTGAAGATATCACTTGACTTCACCTTCAACTGGTGATATCCAGATCTCAAGTCAATCTTTGAGAACACTGCTGCACCTTTCAACTGATCAAAGAGATCATCAATCCTGGGCAGCGGATATCTATTCTTGATTGTCAACTTGTTCAACTCACGGTAATTAATGCATAGATGCATACTACCATCCTTCTTCTTAACAAACAAAATCGGGGCTCCCCAAGGAGATACACTAGGCTGTATAAAAACTCTATCTATGAGCTCATTCAACTAGTTTTGTACTTCCTTCAGTTTGGCAGGAGCCATTCTATACAGAGCTAAAGATACCGGAGCAGCACCAGGGATGAGATCAATAGAAAACTCAATATCCCTATCTGGAGGCACTCCTTGTCACATCTCGACCTAAATCCACCAAGGGGGTACCTTATTTGGATTACCTAGGGAGTGAATTACGGTCCCGCCGATCAAGTTTAGGAACGATCATAGTCACTTAGCACAATAATATAATCAAAAGCAAGAACAAATCTTTGTATTCAATTAATTTAATAATAAAAGTCGATAAAAGATCTCAGAAGGATTCACAAATAACATCAGAGTGCAGAAATGATTCAATTAGGATAAACCATCAAGTGTGAAAAGGAGGGAGGAAACCCATCCTATAATATTAGGGGAAGATGAAACGACTAAAGTAAAGGTTACAACCGATTCACCAAATAACAAGTGAAACAACTAAGCTATAGTCCCGACAATTAAAATAAAAGGTCAAAAAGGGAATGAGGCGACATCCCATCCCTAACACTTTAATATAATACTGAACTTCTACAAACAAGTCCCGATCTCGGTCTACTCGTCTTGATCAACTGGTTCATCGCCACCAATATGATACAAGTCTTCAACTCGGCCTCCAGAGGGTTGACTGCCATAGTCAACAGTGGTAGTAACTGTAGAAAAGTCTAACAAAATATGTTGCAAAAGGAGTGAGTTCAAAAGAACTCAGCAAGGTAGACATTCCATAAAATATAAACCATATGATACAAGCCATAACATGATGCAATATGATATGGAACATATGATGCAAATATGGTTCTAATTCTATGAATGCTGGTTTCTAAGGTAGACATGCTTTAAGTCATAGCACCATACTTCTCTGGGTCGTCTGTCACTCTCCCATTCTATATCTTGGGAATGCCCGGGGAATATCGGTAAAGTCATCTCAAAAACCATGGTAAGGGAATCGGTCACCGCTCTCTCACATCACCATTTGGTATGAGTATTGGCGCATGTCATAGTAAAGCCTAGCCCAATGCATGTCATCTACTCAGTCATATCAACTCAGATCCAGATACGTCCATTCCTCGCCCCCGGCGATCCTTTCCGGTATCCTTTACACTAGAGTCAGCGTAATCCCGGATTACGGACTCATCAACCCTATTGGTCATCCACAAATAGTAAATGGGAAGCTCTCATGTCCTCTCACGGGTTGGTTACCGGTCTTGAGCGCCCGTGAGCCCAAGTCTATCCATTTGCAACCCTACCAATAAATGGCTCCCACAATGAGATTTATGACCTCTAACGGATTGGTTACCGGTCTTGAGTGCCCACAAATCCCCACTGCTACCATGGGTCATTCGGTCTCAATGCCCTTCCGATTCGGGTCTGATACGACAGGGACATCCTAGCCAAACAACTAGACAGTCCTATGTATGTCATCCAATAACCCGGAAAAGAGTCGATAGGCACCTTCGGAGAACATCCCATACTATTCCCTCCGGTGCCCAAGGACAAAAGTGTCAATAGGACACTCCCCAATCCCAAGTTATACGTAGGCAATCACATATTCAAGTTCATCATCTTTCATGTATCCAATACATCTTCATAATACAAGTTAAATCATGATATCGAGATGAATCATCATAGACATAAGAAATCAAGAATAATAATGTAACATGACAGACATATAAAGATTTCAATGCTACTGTCCTAACACATATATAACAGTCTTATAATGATTAAAAGTAGTCAAGAGATTCCATTCTTTAAAGAAGAACACAAATTATAAGTTGATGACTTATATGTTTATGGAGATAACCATCCTTACCTTAATCAAGTTGTAAATAAAATCAATGATCACCAAGAATAGTCCCAAAAGTCAGTGTTGGTACCCTAGACAACATACAAGTAACATCAGAGAAGAAAACATTCGAATCGGGGTTCAAACGAATCAATTCAGATGAGTATAGGGCATTAACAACTCTTGGTGGACTGGCTTGGTCGACTGACAGTCGACCAAGCAGTCGACCAAGACTTGTTAACTTCAGGACAGCAATGGAAACTTGATCCAAAACTGCCCTTCCGGTACTCCGATCATCACGAAATTTGGAGGGCAAGTTTATAACAGTAAGAGGATACTACACACTAATTTTCACGATGATCCAACGGTTCAATCAAAAATTCCCAATTCGAAATCTTAGGTCTATATGGTAATTATCAAGAATCAAAATGGAATTGATAGAAATTGTAAAGGATGATGGGAATCAATCAAATGAAAGTTAAGAATCAAGTTAGAATCTTAATTTCATTATATTCTAAGCTTAACATGCATCTACATATCAGATTTGAATCAAAATAGGTTAAATTGAAGAGAATCAAAGCGATGGAGTGCAATTAATCTCAATTGAATCATAATCATAGTATGAGTGAGGAAGATTAAGGAATTGGAAAGGGGAAACTCATGGTTGAGTGTTTGTAAGATTGCAGCACTTTAGCCATGGTCTCAAGATTATCAAATGATAGAAAAATGAATAGATTAGAAGAAGAATAGAAGAAATCATACCTTGGATTGATGATTAGTGTATACACTATTGATTAGAGTCAAAGATCTTCAAAAACACCAAGAAAAGCTCAAGAGAGCGTCCAACCTCGTTCTCTGGAGTGCCAAAGCTTAGTTTAGGTCCTCATTCACGAGTTCCAAAAAGGTAGGGGCAAAATGGGAAGTGATTTAGTGAATATTAGAATTCCATCACTCTTGGTCGACTGGCTTGGTTGACTGTCAATCGACCAAGCAGTCGACCAAGACATGACAGCAACTTCAGGAGTGGATTCGGGAGGCTATACAACGTCAAATCGACTGCGGTTTTCTCCTACAAGCCAATAAAGAAGTCTAGTTTTCAGAAATACCTTCAGATCAAGCATTGGATCTCTTTAAGTACTTCAAATAATTCAATCTTCTTCGATGCGCAGGCAGGATTGGCCAGACATAGTTCAGCAACTTCGGATAGGGATTTGGAGGGCTGTATTGGGTCAAATTGAGTGGGGTTTTCTCCTACAAGTCCATCAAGAAGTCTAGTTTCGGGAAATATATTCTTATTGAGCAGAGGAGTTCATTAGGTATTTCAACTAATTCACCCCTCTTCGGTGCGCAGATTCAAAACTAACACTGACAATGCTCTCAAGTGAGGGGCAATATCGTCAATGTCCAAGGGCTTGGGTTCCGACACCAAATCATCAACCAAAAGGTTCCACAAGTATCTTTTCCCCCCACTTCAGGTCTTTGGATCCACAAATATAACAGATTCCGGGCCGGGTCAAAGTTAGGGTAATGCCGGATATTACAGATCTACCCTAAGGTAAAGGTCTGGCATGGCTTCCTAATGTTTTCAAAGATAATAATATTGAAATCAAGGTCCAACTTCAAGGTCTAACATCAAACAAGTCTTTCTTCACCCAAAACAAATAGGGTGCCCCGGGCTAGGTTTGGGCTGGATTTCACATTCTCCCCCCCTTAAAATAATTTCGTCCTCGAAATTGGGAGAGTACTAGGCTTTCGAAAGAGATGGAGATACATCGCTTTTACCTTGACTTTCTTCTCCCAAAATCTTCGGAAAACAAAAAACAATAAGTCTTCGGAAAACAAATAACAATAAGTCTTTTGTAAGGAAACAAGGGATAAATCTAACATGCTTTGAAATCAAATCAAAAGTATGATCATGGTTTCATGAAGACTTCACAAGGATCATGGCGAAGACCAATATGAAGATCATAAAACCTTAAGAATTACAGGAGATTGTAGAATAGATGGTTAGAAGAATGCGGCATCTTCTTCTAGATCTCAATCACAAAGAATAAAACATGGTAAGAGCAGATCAATACAATACAAGAGAGATTACTAACCTTTGATTCAGGAACAGGAGATGAAAGGCTTAAAGTCTTGGAACAATTAGAAGGAGTAACAAATCATGAATATCAGACTCGATTTCTCTTCGAAATCATCATGTGGGGAATTTACAGGGTTATAGAGTGTATGGAGATCCTCTTTAGAACAACATGTATAGAAGAATCAATCATGGAAATGACTTAAGATCACCCTCTCATCAAAGGGAAGAATTTAGCAGGGGAAAAATATCAGCTTTGAGATAAACTTCTACCAAATGAAACTAGGCAACTCATACGACAGAGAATCAATCTAACAATATATATATAGTAGGTATGCATTTGGTACAGCAACAAGGTTAGGATTAGGTGGGATTTCACACTCCCGACAGATCATCAGGGAAGACATCAACAAAGTCGCAGACAATCTTGACTTCGTCAAGTCTCTTCTCTACTTTACCCTTGCCTTCAGATGAAGCATCATCCAGTAACGCGTAGACTTGCATCAGTGCTGACATGGTCTTCTTACCAATCCTTCTTCTCTCGCCTTGAAATTCAAAGACTGGACTTCCACAGATCTGGAACTGAATTCTTCTCGAAGAGAAAAGAAATACAGCTTTGTGGGTTGTCAACCAATCGATTCCCAAAATGATATCAAAGTCATTCATATTAAGAAGTACTAAGTTGACTTCCAAGTTCTTCTCACCAATCAAAACAGGACATTTAACTAACCCCTTATCTAGTTTCACAGCAGGACCAGTAGGTGTACTAATTAGTAAACAACTAGATAATTTCTCAGACGTTAGGTCAGTCTTCTTGATGAATGCAGATGATATGAACGAATGAGATGCACCCGTATCAAATAAGACAAATGTAGGAATAGAAGCGACTAACAATGTACATGTAATCACATCATGGCTTGCATCCTGTTCAATACCGAAAATACTAAACACTCTACCGGAGGGAGGAGCAGGAGCATTCTTCACTAAAGAAGCAGACTGCTGAACGGGCCTCTTCGGATAGGCACGAGCAAAATGACCAGCCTGCTCAGAGAAAAAGCAAACAGGATTGCTAGGTCCCACTGGAGTAGCTGCAACTAGGGGCTTCTGAACCAAGGGCCTAGGATTTGCATTAGCAGGCCTAACATTCACATTCAATGGTGGTCGATTCCCGCCATATTGTCTATATTGGCTGGGCTGCTGAAAACCAGGACTCTAACCTACACTCCAAGGCTGGAAAGCAGGAGTAGGGGTAGGGTGTAGGTCTCACAAAGTGCCGATCATTATGATCCACTAAACCAGTATTTCTGGACTGCCAGGGCACTTGCACACGTGCTCTCTCCTTCTCAGTTTCTTCCAACTTCTTCGAGTTCTGCATAACTTGAGCATAGCTCTCTATAGGCTGAACAGTGAGATATGCTTTAATGGCAGGACGACGTCCTTTAAAGAACTTCTTCGCTTTGGAAATGTCGAGCTTCAAAGAGTCTGGAGCAAAGAAGTGAAGCTCCTCAAACTTTTGTTGGTACTCCAACACAGACAGAGATCCCTGTGTAAGAGCCATAAATTTAGCCTCCTTCATATCTTTCACTACTTCCGGGAAGTAGTTCTTGCAAAAAGCTTCCTTGAATAAATCCCATGATACAACGCCCACATGCAAACCTTCCAAAATAGGCCGAGTGGAGATCTACCAGGCGTCAGCTTCATGTTGCAACTTCTGTTAAGCAAACAGAATCTTTTGGGCTTCAGAACATTGCAGATGTCGTAAAGCCTTTTCCAACTCACAAAACCACTTGTTAGGAAACAAGGCATCTTTGGACACTCTGGTGAAGGTGGGCACTTGCAGCTTTAGGAAACTCTCCATCAGACGTGTATGAGGAGTTCTGGCCAACCTTTCCGCATTCGGCGGGACCACAGCATGAGGAATTCCGTTAGCACTAGCACAATTCTCATTGTGCAAAGTCATGAAACCCGCCAGCATCTGATTGAACTGGGCTACTTGTTGCTGCATCATATTGCCCATTATGTTGGCAATATCGCAGAAACTATCGATGTTCGGGGCATTGGGTATGTCATGGGTACCCTGATCACCGGTATGGGCTGTTGATCAGAACCACCATTGGGTATCTCATCACCTCCGAGAGGTATCTCACCATGACCACTACTACTGGATCCACCACGTCCACTTCTCAAAAGAAGCATTCTGCAAAATTCGAAAACATCAAAAACACCAAATTTCAAAGTTTCATCATAATCCACCAGTCCAAATGATTTGAAAATTTAAATCATGCTTAAATACATCCATTTAGTCATCAAACAATAATCCATAGGACAAAAATAAAAATTTCCACAAATCCAACAGAAAATGAGGTCACTGGGTCCATTGGTCGATTGCTTGGTCGATTGAACTAGTCGACCAATGCACACAGAATACGAAAAATCGTGTTTTAGGCCTCAATTCTTCATTTCAACTTCATTCCAAACATTTCAAAAATGAGAGGGAGCTCTGGGGAAAGGTTTCTAAAGGTCTTCTATGTGTTCTAGGAGGGATTTGGTGCTTCAACAACTACACCACACCACACATTCATCTCATACAAGGTAAATCCGCATCATCTTTTCTTTCAAACACACCTTCTCATGCTTGCATTTCCATAGAAATCATGTTTTACTTGTATCCATTGCTAGAAATCATGTTTAGGAATACTTAGAAACATATTCCCTAGGTTTTAAACACAATGCCATGCATAGCCAACAAGTTCTATTACATTCTTGCGTTTTCTCATCGCTTTCGTAACCGAAATTGTTAACTTTAGAAAAATTTTGATTTCTCACAAACCGCTTGGAGTTTTCACACGAAATCAAATGCTACATGCTCACAATGATATTGTAGATTTGCACATGTAGTTTGATTTAACCAATTCCAACTTTTCAAAAAAAATTCAATTTTGCCCTAATTTGCAAAAATCCCCAAATTCATTCTTGCTGAATTTTAAACTTTTAACAAAGTTTTCGATCGATTTTCCGCAAATAAACTTCACAAACATGCAATTCCAAGTATTGCGCACATGCTAGTATCTTCAAATCGAATTTTCCCCAAATTTGAAATTTTCCAAAAAATTACGAAAATGCCCTTTTGGCTGAAATCTTGAAATAACATTAACCAGTAATGTCTTTTGTCTCTTTCACAGACTTTCACTATGCAGAGAGGAGGGCGAGGACGGGGACCAGGTCATATGGTTGGGGCACTCAGAGGTAGAGGTCAGGTACCTTCACAGCCTAGACAGGAGGTTCTACGACCAGACAGATTTGATACTCCATAGGCTGAGTTTCTATACGAGGCCTACTTCAGCTATTGTAGTATCGAGTTCAGACGTCTACTTCACCTACGACAGCTTAGAGTGTTTAGGATTCATCAGATATTTGACACTATGCAGTGGACTCATCTCTTCATTGAGGATCTGCCCATATATCCAGAGTTACTGAGGTTGTTCTTTAGCAACCTTACGTCTATAGAGGAGTCTAGAGGTCCAGGACATCCTCTTCGATTGGTTCTCAGGAGCAGGGTTCTTCAGACACGGATGTGCTTCTGTACGAGAGAATTGGCTGAGATCCTACGGGTACCTTACTATCCACGACAGTGCATTTGGATACCTGCGGGAACAGGGATAGACAGTCATTTGCTGCCGTACGAGCTACATGAGATATGCTCTACCCTATGGGATGATCGTCGATGCTATACTCCACGGAATAGCGGGCGAATGATAGATTCAGCTCGGATTATCGGTCATATTGTCGACCAAAACATCACGCCGAAGGCTGGACATCACCATCAGGTCACAGTGATGGAGGCCTTGGTTATCTATCGCATCTACTTGGGCTTCCAGATAGACTTGTCTTACATCATTCAGCAGGTCATGCTGGATCTGGTACTGAGTCCTAGTATGCGAAACCTTTGCTACGGGAGGCTTCTGACTTTGATCTTTCGGCACTTCGGAGTGAGTCTAGAGGATACACCAATGGTCACTGCAGCATTGGGGTATACGATTGGGACTATGACCATCCGACAGATGAAGCTTCAATAGATAGAGAGATCTCTTGGTCCAGATGAGGAGAGGGATGAGTCTGATGATGGAGGAGAGGATGTCGGTCCTGATAGTGATGATCAGGTCGGAGATGACACAGAGATGCACGAGGTTAAGCCAGAGCATCACGAGATTCCTCCTTCATCACACTTTGAGGTTGGTGGCCCATCTCACGTAGTTCCAAAGACTTCAGATCTAGGTGCACAGATGAGATCGATGACTTCCATGCTGGAGAGGATGGGAGTCAAACAGGAGCAGATGTTCAGCACCATGGAGATGAGGCAGGAGAGGATAAGGCATCAGGTGACTCAGTTAGCAGAGAAGTTCAAGGCTTTTAGAGATCAGAGCAGATCACCTAGATAGACTGTACTTAGGATTTCCATTTATGCATTATCAGATGTAATCGTTGTAGAAACTTTTGAAATTAATGAAGTTCACTTTGTTTCACTTTATTATTGTGTATTATGCAATTTTCTTTTATGCCATTAAGTGACATTTGTTAAAGTATAATTATGGTATATTATTCCAAAAGTCCAGTTATGCTTTAGTAATTAAGTTTCTAATCCAAGTGTCCTATTATTCACTTCTAAGAGTAGATGAGTCATTTCAGATCTATGACTCAGGAATGTTCTGTTATTGTTTTATGTGGTTAGGATTTCCTTGAACTTTGGGCTTTGATACCACTCTGTCACATCCACCCAGCCGGTACCCTACCTGGCATACCCGAGTGTGTGATCCACAGCCTAGAAGATCAAGTATCGAGGAAATCATCCTCCCACATATGCAATAACATAATCAAAAACATAAATAATCAATGTGCAAAGTATAAATGAGAGATCAAAATAAGGAAGGAATAAGATCTAATATCATAAGAGTATGAAAGGTAATAAAAATGTCAAGTCATAAAGTAAAGTGAGGCGGAAAACTCACTCTGCCCAACAGCGGAATAGTAGCTCAAAAAGGAAGGAAAGAGATTACAACTGATCCCAATAAGAAGTACAATGAGTAACTAAATCATTTTCAATCTTATAGAGAACATCTCTATAAGCGTAAGCTCAAAAATAGCACAAGGACGCTTCCATTCTATCGACGGACTAAGCATTGTAAGCAGCATGACCACCCGAGGAATCTTCGGTAATCGTCGTAACCGCAATCACCTTCTTGGAAATATGTCTCCTCTCCCTACGCTTCTTCGTATAAGCAGTCATAATACTCGGAGCCTGTAGAGTAATCTAACAAGACATAGTACAAAAGAAGTGAGATTCAAAAGAAACCTAGTAAGGCAGTTACATCCATAATAACATAAATGGCAGGATTCCAAAGCAAAACATAAATGCAATATGGTATGAGACAAACAATGAATGTATGAATCTAACTCTGTGAAACCCAGCCCTGACCCTGACCCTGACCCGGAAACCCTGTTGTTTGTAGGTCCAGTAACCCAAAGTAAGGCAAGAAGTCATCTTTGGGCCATTTTAGTAGAAGACTTGATGGCTAGAGTGGAATCCTTGAGTGTGGATGTCACTGTCCCTTCTATGGAAACTGCACCCTGATGAAGATTTGATTAGTTGATGGACTTGGAGTGCTCTCTGTATTGATTCAAAGGCATTTCTACCTACTAGGTATGTCACTTTAGGTGTGTGCAAAACCCCTTGATGTTTGGACTTGATCTGAGCCTTCAATTCCCTGTTTTGAAGTTGTTGTTCTGATTGGTCAACTCATTGGTCGACTGGACCAGTCGACCAATCAATCGACCAATTGATTCTGTTTTTGAAATTTAAATCGTGGCTACTCTATTTAAGTTTAGTCTCAGGAATACTCCGCCTCATCTGCCTCCTAAGCCTCTGGAACGAGTTAGAACCCTATTCTAATCGATTCCCTTACATCCTTGGTTGATATCTTGCAAGAACTCAAGTAATCTTCATCCTCTTGCATCAAAGGTTTGTTTATGATCTCTTTCCTCTGTATCTCTGATTTTCTTTTCTTTAATCTGTTCTTGATTGAGATCAGGAAGATGATGCTGCATTCTTGCAACCATCTACTCCATGATCTCATCATGTTCTTGAGATCTATGATCATCATCATGATCTCAACCCTTGCTTGTTGAATCCTGGAAACCCTAACCTTGTGTGGTCATCAGGAGAACCTTTTGGTAACCCCCCCCCCCCCCCGTGAGGGAAACCTCATGGGTAATGTGGAGGTTGATCTAAATTCAATGTTCTTTAATTCTTCTTGTTGTAATTGGCCTATCATTAATTCCCTCCCTCCTGTGATCTCAACCTTTTCCATGGGAGCCAAAAAGGGCGAAACCCTAATTTCTTGGATATATGTTATTGACCCTGTTAACATCCAATCAATGTGTTTTCTTTACTAGAATTGTATCCTATCATCCTCTAATTATTTACCCTTGATCCATACTATATTTCCTTCATGATCTATGATTTGACCTAATTAGGTTAACTTTCTGGTTCCTAAGTTGTAACCTGGAAACTTGAATTGACTAATGGTTTGATGTCCTCTATAAACTTAGATGCTTCCATTAGAGTTTCCCCCTTATTTTGTACCCTTTTGAACCACCAAATTTGGATTCATATTCTAAAATTTTTTATTTTCTAAGGCTACTGTCTCTGGTTGGTCGATGGGGCAGTAGACCAATCAGTCGACCAATGGGTACAACAACCCCTTTCTTGGTCTATTTTGATTGAATTGTGATCTTTCCTTCTATGTATCTTTCCTAACTTATTGTATACACTTGTTTAAGACTCTTTTCTCAGGTTTAGTCAAGGTCTGACTTGATTCTCTAAGTTCCTTTACGAGTTAGAAGGTAAGGACAGTTATATCCTTAACTACATAGATAACATACTCTCTAGTTTTTATCTTTATGAAACTATGAGATTAACTACTGTCACATCCTCCCAGCTGGTACCCTAACTGGCATACCCGAGAGTGTGATCCACAGCCCCGAAGATCAGGTATCGAGTAATCAACCTCCCACATAAACAATAACATGATCATGAACAATAATAATCGATATGCAATAGATAAACCAAAGATCCAAATAAGGAAAGAATACACCATGTATACGATTAGAGTACGAAAGATAATTAGAATGTCTAAATCAATAAGTAAAGTGAGGCGAAATCCCACTCTACAACCAGCGGAAAAGTAGTTCTAAAAGAAAAGGAACAAGATAAAATCTAATCCCAATAGCAGGTACAATAGGTAACTAAATTGTTCTCAATCTTATAGACAACGTTTCTATAAGTATAAATCTCATAAATGGCACAAGGGCGCTTCCACTCTATGGTCGGACTAAGCATCGTACGGAGCATAACCACCCGCGGAATCTTCAGCGTAATTGTCGTAACCGCAATCACCTTCCTAGAGATATGCCTCTTCTCCTTGCGCTTCTTCATACGAGCAGTCATGATACTCAGAACCTGTAGAGTAATCTAACAAAACATTGTACAAAAGGAATGAGTTTGAAAGAAACTCAGTAAGGCAGTTAAACCGTAATAACATAAATGGTAGGATTTCAAAACAAACATAAATGCAATATGGTACGAGACAAATAATGAATGTATGAATCTAACTCTATGTATGCTGGTCTCTATTGGCAGACATGCTTTAAGTCATAGCACCATACTTCTTTGGGAAGGTCTCATCACACAACGCCTTTTGGTAGTGGGTCCGGCATCCCTCGGGACATTCCATGGCTGGGGGTATAGGTCACCGCTCTCTCACATCACCATTGGTCTAAGTACTGGCGCATGTCAGGGTAAAGCCTAGCCAATGCAAGTCATCTACTTAGTTATATCAAGTCAGATCCAGATACGTCCATTCCTTGCCCCTGGAGATCCTTTCCGGTATCCTTCACACTAGAGTCCTCATAGTCCCTAACTACGGACTCATCAACCCTATTGGTTATCCACATATGGTAAACGGGAAGCTCTCACGTCCCTTCACGGGTTGGTTACCGATCTTGAGCACCCATGAATCCCCATTGCTACCACGGGTTGTTCGGTCTCAATACCCCTCCGATTAGGGTCTGACATAACGGGACATCCTAGCCAAACACTACTAGACAGTCCTAAATATGTCATCCAACAGTTTAGGAAGGTGTCCAAAGGGCATCTCCGGAAACATCCCATAATATTCCCGTAGTAGTCCTAGGACAGAAGTGTCAAGAGGACACCTCCCCTTTCCAAACCATACTTAAGCATACACAAGCATCAATCCATAACCTCACATATATAGTAACTTCATATATGGAAAGAAATCAACAATAACATTCAACTTGTATAAAACTAGTAAGTAAATCATACATCAGTCTATTTAATATAAACAAGTAATGCTACTGATATCAAGACAGTACAACAGTAGTATAACATTGTAAGAATCTAATTAAGGAATTAAACTAACAAGATTCAAATATAGAAACTAAGATATACAATTTATGTTGTTAAGGAAGTAACCATCCTTACCTTTTATAACTTGCAAAGGAATCTTAAGAATTCAAGTAAGACCTTGACAGACTTGAGAAGAAGGTTCTAGACAAGTGTATACAACATATTAGGAAAGATCCCTAAAAGAAAAGCTATCAAAACATCCAAAACAGACCAAATCTGGAGTTGCTGTACTCACTGGTCGATTGGATTGGTCTACTGTCCCAGTCGACCAATCAGTCGACCAACAGAGACAGTGGCCTACAAAATCAGAGTTTTAAGAATAAAGAACCGAATTTGGTGGTTCAAAAGGGTACTAAACAAGGGGTAAACTACATTGGTAGTATCCTAACATAAAGAGGACTTCAAAACATCAATCGAATCAATTTTTAGAGTTACAAATTAGGAAATAAAAGTTACCATAATTAGATTAATCATGGTTCTTGAAGAATTAAAAATACAAATCATAGACACGAACAATAGGAGAATGAATCATTGATTTTGATAAAGATATCATAGAAGGCATACATAGATCTTCAAGAAATAGATCTAAGAACCTGAATCTAAATAAGGAAACAAAACTTACCATAGATGTATCAGTCATGATACTTGAAGAAAGCATGGTATGATAGAGGAGAAACAACTAGAGATTGATCGATCATGGATCATGTAAGGAAAACACAGCGATTGACTACTAATATGATCAGTAAAATAGATCTAAGAAGATCATAATTTAAATCAAAGACAAACGAAGACAAGATCATGATTCCTTCAAAAGCTTGCAATGATCATGATTACGGACATTGCTTTAGCCATTAATCCTTAGGAAGATCATGAGAGATAAGTTCAGAGATGTTTGCAACAGAGAATGCAGCATGTCCTCTACTGTCTCAACTTAAAAAGGAAAGAAAACAAGGATGAAGAAGAAGAAGAGAGTGTAAACATACCTTTTTGTATAAGAACACAAGTTTTGACGAAGATCCGTCAAGGTAAACACCAAGAGCGCAAGGGAGATGACTTGCAGAGGTCTTTGGTTCGCCCCAAAGAGTTTGGAGGCAGAAAATACGAAGTAGACTCGAGATTGGACTTAAATAGAGCAAGAAAGACCTAATTACCAAAGACAGAACCCATTGGTCGATTGGATTGGTCGACTGGTCCAGTCGACCAATGAGTCGACCAATTAGTTGAGCAAGTTCAAAACAGGGAATTGAAGGCTCAGATCAAATCCAAACTTAAATGGGTTTTGCACACACACCAAGTGACTTACCTAATAGGTAGAAATGCCTTCAAACCATGATAGAGAACACTCCAAGTCCATCAACTAATCCGATCTTCATCAAGATTCAGTTTCCATAAATAGAACATTGTCATCAACACTCATGGATTCAAAGCCAGACACCAAGTCCTCCACTGGGATGGCCCAAAGCTGACTTCTTGCTTTACTTCGAGTTGTCGGTCCTACAAACAACAGTGCTTTTCTGGGTCAAGGTTAGGGCTGGGTTTCACATTCTCCCCCCCTTAAAGAAATTTCGTCCTTGAAATTGAAAGCGTACCTGTGCTTCCAAAGAGGTGAGGAAACTTCTCCTTCATATCTTCTTCCTTCTCCCAAGAAGCTTCTTCAGGGGTATGGTTCTTCCACCGAATCTTCACCAAAGGGATGGTGCGATTCCGCAGCTGCTTGTCCTTCTTATCCAGGATTTCGACCGGTTCTTCATCGTAGGTCAAATCAGCACTAAGTCCTTCAAGCGCTTGTTGTAAAATGTGTTCCGGATTCTCTATGTATTTCCGAAGCATCGAAATATGAAACACATTATGAACACCAGCAAGAGGCGGAGGTAATGCTAATCGGTACGCAACAGGTCCAACCTTTTCCAAAATCTCAAAAGGTCCAATGAAACGAGGGCTAAAGCTTTCCCTTAACGTTGAATCTCATCACACCCTTCATTGGTGAAACCTTCAGAAAAACTTTCTCTCCCACTTGAAATTCTAAATCGGTCCTTCTCTTGTCAGCATAAGATTTCTGTCTTGATCGAGGCGGACTTAATCCTTTCTCTTATCAAATCAACCATAGCACTTGTAGCCTCAATCATCTCAGGACCTAAGACTTTTCTTTCCCCCGTCTCAGTCCAGTACAGAGGTGTCCTACAAGTGTTTCCATACAAAGCCTTAAATGGAGCCATGCCTATTGTTGCTTGATAACTGTTGTTATAGGCAAACTCAACCAAAGCTAGGTGTTCATCCCAATTACCACCCATATCCACTACACAAGATCTGAGCATGTCTTCCAACGTCTGAATTGTTCGCTCAGATTGTCCGTCCGATTGCGGGTGATGAGCTGTACTCAAATTTAATTGGGTTCCCAAAGCTTTCTGCAAACTATTCCAAAACCTTGAGGTGAACCTAGGATCGCGATCAGAAACAATACTCATCGGCACAACATGCAGACGAACCACATTGTCCACATAAAGCTTAGCTAACTTATCCAGAGTATGAGTGATCTTCATAGGTATGAAGTGGGCTGATTTGGTCAGCCTATCAACAATCACCCACACCGTGTCATTGCCTTTCCTTGTCCGAGGCAAGCTAGTTACAAAATCCATAGAGATATCCTCCCACTTCCAACTAGGAATAGGAAGGGGTTGAAGTAATCCAGATGGGGGTTGACGAACGGCTTTCACACGTTGGCAAGTCTCACACTTGGCAACAAAATTATCAACATCAGCCTTCAAACCAATCCACCAAAAATGTTCCTTCAAGTCCTTGTACATCTTGGTGCTTCCCGGGTGTATAGTAAAGACTGACTGGTGTGCTTCCTTCAATATTTCCTTTTTAACTTCTTCATTTGCCGGCACGCACAGTCTAACTCTAAACAATAAGGCACCATCCATGGATATACCAAAGTCGGGGTCCGACTCAGGATTCAAAGAAATCTTCTCAACTTTGACCATAAGTTCTTGATCGAACTTCTGCAGAGCAACAATCTTATCTATAAGGTCAGATCTTGCCGTCATGGGAGAAAGAACAGAAACAGAATTCTCTGGGACAACTTCCAAATCAAAGCTCTCAATAGAATACTACAATGGTAGATTCAAAGTATTCAAATCCAAAGTCTTCTTCTGGTTCTTCCTACTAAGAGCATCAACAACAACATTTGCCTTCCCAGGGTCATACTGAATACCACAATCATAATCAGAGACTAGTTCCAACCATCTCCTTTGTCTCATGTTCAACTCCTTTTGGGTAAAGAAGTATTTCAAACTCTTATGATCCGTGAAAATGGAAATCAACCGTAGAGGTAATGTCTCAAAATCTTCAAAGCGAAGACAACAGCGGCAAGTTCTAGATCGTGAGTGGGGTAATTCTACTTATAATCTTTCAATTGCCGAGAAGCATAGGCTACAACCTTGCCATGTTGCATCAGTACACAACCCAAACCAATCTTTGACGCATCGGTATAAACTGTCATACCACCGGAACTATCAGGTATAGTCAAAACCGGGGTGCTTGTCAATCTAGCTTTCAACTCTTGGAAATTCTTCTCACAAGCGTCAGACCAAACAAACTTCTCTTCTTTCCTGGTCAACTTAGTCATAGGAGCAGCCAACCGAGAAAAGTTCTCAATAAATCTTCTGTAGTAACCCGCCAATCCAAGAAAACTTCTTATTTCCGTTACCGACTTCGGTCTTTCCCAATCAGCCACAGCTTGGACTTTTTCAGGATTGACACGAATCCCTTCGGCTGAAACCACATGGTCGAGGAATACTACTCTCTTAAGCCAGAAGTCACACTTGCTAAACTTGGCGTACAACTTTTTTTTCTCGCAATCTTTGCAAAGTGAAACTTAGATGGCTCGCATGATCTTCTTCATTCTTCGAGTAGATCAAGATGTCGTCGATGAAAACAATCACAAACTTATCAAGCACATCATGAAAAACTCGGTTCATGAGGTCCATGAACACTGCAGGAGCATTAGTCAATCCGAAAGGTATGACTCTAAACTCATAGTGGCCATATCGTGTTCGGAAAGCTGTCTTGAAGATATCACTAGACTTCACTTTCAATTGGTGATATCCAGATCTCAAGTCACTCTTTGAGAAAACAGCTGCACCTTTCAACTAATCGAAGAGATCATCAATTCTGGGTAGCGGGTATCTATTCTTGATAGTCAGCTTATTCAACTCTCGGTAGTCGATGCACAGACGCATACTACCATCATTCTTCTTGACAAATAAGACCGGAGCTCCCCAAGGTGATACACTAGGTTATACGAAACATCTATCAATGAGCTCGTTCAACTGTTTTTGCAACTTTTTCAACTCAGTGGGAGCCATCCTATATGGAGCCTTAGATACCAGAGTGGCACCAGGGACGAGATCAATAGAAAACTCAACATCCCTATATGGAGGCACTCCCGATAGATCGTCAGGGAAGACATCAGCAAAGTCATAGACAATCCTGACTTCATCAACTCTTTTCTCCACCTTACCCTTGTCTTCAGATGAAGCATCATCAACTAGGGCATAGACTTGCATCAGTGCAGACAACACCTTCTTACAAACCCTTCTTTTCTCACCTTGAAATTCAAAGAGTGGACTTCCACAAATATGGAACTGAATCTTCCTTGAGGAACAAAGAAACACAGCTTTGTGAGAGAGAGTGTTGACTTAACCCCTTGCCATGGTTTGTTCTGAGGGTTGCCGGACCCACTACCAACAGGAGCCATATGCGTGACCTACCCAAAGAAGTACGGTGCTATGACTTAAAGCATGTCTGCCATAGAGACCAGCATACATAGAGTTTAGATGCGTACATACATTATTTGTTTCATATTGCATTGCTTCTTTTTATGGATTGCTTTCATGTTATTTATGTTGTTATGGATTAGTTACCTTATTGAGTTTCTTCGAAACTCATTCCTTTTTATACATTGTTTTGTTAGACTATTCTACAGGTACTGATTACTATGGCGAACAGTACGATGAAGCGCAAGCCGATGAAGCGTATTACACGCAAGGTGTTGGCAACAATCAAGATTACTCTGATGATCCCTCAGTTGATCAAGTTGCGTACTACGATTAAAGACAACGTGGAGGTGGAACGTCTCAAATGGATTGACGAAGTCCACTATTTTGAAGACGTCATCTATAGAATAGAAAACTCTTATGTTTAGTTATCTCTCTTAGTTCCTTTGATTTAGTTGTTATTTCTTTTAGACTTACATACTGCATTCCGTTGTATTTTGTGGAGTGAGTTTCCGCCTCACATTACTTCTTTTGATATCTACAGATATCTGGTATCATTTTTTCGCACTCTGATTATATTATTTATTCATTTCTTGTTTTGAACCTTGTTTATAATATTAAACCTTGATTATTTCCTGTTTATGATTATGTTATTGTATATGTGGGAGGATGATTTCCTCGATACTTGATCTTCGAGACTGTGTATCACACTCTCGGGTATGCCAGTTAGGGTACCGGCTGGGAGGATGTGTGTGAAACCTAGCCCTAACCCTAACCCGGAAACCCTGTTGTTTATAGGTCCAGTAACCCGAAGTAAGGCAAGAAGTTAGCTTTGGGCCATTTCAGTAGAAGACTTGATGGCTGGAGTGGAATCCTTGAGTGTGGATGTCAGTGTCCCTTCTATGGAAACTGCACCTTGATGAAGATTGGATTAGTTGATGGACTTGGAGTGCTCTCTGTATTGATTCGAAGGCATTTCTACCTACTAGGTATGTCACTTTAGGTGTGTGCAAAACCCCTTGATGTTTGGACTTGATCTGAGCCTTCAATTCCCCGTTTTGAAGTTGCTGTTCTGATTGGTCGACTCATTGGTCGATTGGACCAATCGACCAATCAATCGACCAATTGATTCTGTTTTTTAAATTTAGGTGGTGGCTACTCTATTTAAGTTTAGTCTCGGGAATACTCCGCCTCATCTTCTTCCTAAGCCTCTAGAACGAGTTAGAACCCTATTCTAATCGATTCCTTTGCATCCTTGGTTGATATCTCGCAAGAACTCAAGTAATCTTCATCCTCCTACATCAAAGGTATGTTTATGATCTCTTTCCTCTCTATCTCTAATTTTCTTTTCTTTAATCTGTTCTTGATTGAGATCAGGAAGATGATGCTGCATTCTTGCAACCATTTATTCCATGATCTCATCATGTTCTTTGAGATCTATTGTGAAACCCAGCCCTGACCCTAATCAGGAAACTTTGTTAATTGTAGGTCCAGTGACCCGAAGTAAGGCAAGAAGTCATCTTTGGGCCATTTCTGTTGAAGACTTGATGGCTGAATTGGAATCCATGAGTGTTGATGCTAGTGTCCCAGTGGTGGAAACTGCACCCGGATGAAGATTGGATTAGTTGATGGTCTTGGAGTGGTCTCTGTATTGATTCAAAGGCATTTCTAACTCCTAGGTATGTCACTCTAGGTGTGTGCAAAACCCCTTGATGTTTGGACTTGATCTGAGCCTTCAATTCCCTGTTTTGAAGTTGCTGTCTTGATTGGTCGACTCATTGGTCGATTGGACCAATCGACTAATCAATCGACCAATTGATTCTTTTTTTGAAATTTGAATCCTGTCTCTTCTATTTAAGTCTAATCTCGGGAATACTCCGCCTCATCTGCCTCCTAAGCCTCTGGAACGAGTTAGATCCCTAATCTAACCCATTCCCTTGCATTCTTTGGTGAGTTCTTGCAAAGACTTGAAGAATTCTTCATCTTCCTACGGCAAAGGTATGATTTCACTCACTCTCTCTTCTATCTCTGATTTCTTTCTTTTATTTTGTTATTCATTGAGATCAGAAAGATGATGAAGCATTCTTGTAATCATCAATTCTCTGATTTCACCATATTCTTTAAGACTCATGATCATCATCATGATCTTAAACTCTGCCTGTTGAATTCTTGAAAACCTAACCTAATCCTTTGAAACCACCCTAACCTGTGTGATTGTCTGGAGAACTTTTGGTAACCTACCTTGTGAAAGGGAAATCCTTTTTGGGTGACCTTGTGTTAACCTAAAACTTAATCATCTATACTTTCCTATTTTGATTTGTCTTTGTTCATCCAGATCTCACAATTATTTTCCGAGGGAACCAAAAAGGGTGAAACCCTAATTTCCTTGGATCAAACCCAGGAATCCCCTTGTTGATCATGTGAACTCAATTATTATGTTTTCTTTACTAGATCTGAATTCTTTCATATCCTAGTTCATTATCTTTAAATTTTCTATTTTTTTCCCTCCCAACCTATGTTCAACCTAATTAGGTTAACCTCATGATTTCTAGGTTGTAACTTGAGAACTTGTTTTGAGTTATGATTTGATATCCTCTATACCCTAGAATACTACCATGATAATTCCCCTCTGAATTGTACCATTTTGAACCATCGAATTCGGTTCTGGATTCTCAAAATTCGGATTCTTGCAGGCCACTGTCTGCATTGGTCAACTCATTGGTCGACTGGTCCAGCAGACCAATCAATCGACCAATGGGTACAACAACCTCAATCTTGGTCTGTTTCGATTGATTTGTGATCTTTTCCTTTATGCATCTTTCCTAACATGTTGTGTGCACTTGTTTAGGACTGTCTTCTCAGGTTTTGTCAAGATCATACTTGATTCTTTAAGATTCCATTCAAGTTAGAAGGTAAGGACAGTTAATTCCTTAACCACATAGATTACTTGTTCTCTGGTTTCTACTTTATGAAACTATGAGATTACCTACTGTTATTGTATTTTAATTTTGATCTCCTACTGTGGGAACAGTAGCACTTGTTTATATCATCTTTTTCATTATTTATGTTATATGAAATACCTATTACGGCTTAATCTAATGTTGCTTTTACAGTCTCTTTTATATGATGAGCTACTGGTTGTGTATGTCATGACTGATCTGAGAATGTGTTTGATTAAGTTTGGTTTGGGATTGGGAGGTGTCCTTTTGACACTTCTGTCCTTGGACATTGTCGGAAATAGTATGGGATGTTTCCAGGGTTGCCCATTGACGCTTTCCCAAATCAATGGTTGTCATACCTAGGGATGTCTAGTAGTGTTTGGCTAGGATACACCCCTGTTATATCAGACCCGATTCGGAAGGGTATTGAGACCGAACGACCCGTGGCAACAATGGGGATTCACGGGCGCTCAAGACCGGTGAAATGATCCGTGAGAGAACGGGAATCACATTGTGGGGGCCATTTATTGGAGGGTTGCATATGGCTAGACTTGGGCTCATGGGCGCTCAAGACCGGTGAAATGATCCGTGAGGGGACATGAGAGCTTCCCGTTTACCATATGTGGATAACCAATAGGGTTGATGAGTCCGGTGAGTAATATCCGTGACTCTAGTGGAAAGGATACCGAAAAGGATCGCCCGGGGCGAGGAATGGAAGTATCTGGACTTGAGTTGATGTAACTGAGTAGATGACTTGCATTGGGCTAGGCTTTTCCTTGACATGCGCCAGTACTTATGCCAAATGGTTGTGAGAGAGTGTGTTGACTTAACCCCTACCATGGTTAGTCCGAGAGGGATGCAGGACCCATTACCAACCGGCTGTCCAAGATACCTTAAATGGTTGAGGGAACCCAAGATATCTTATATGGTTGAGGGTGTGAGCGGACTATCCTTAAGAAGTACGGTGCTATGACTTAATGCATGTCTGCCATAGAGACCAGCATACATAGAGTTAGATGCATACATACATTACTTGTTTCATATTGCATTGCATCATGTTATGTTTTGCCACATGTTATCTATGATGTTATGGATTAACTACCTTACTGAGTTTCTTCGAAACTCATTCCTTTTTGTACATTCTTTGTTTAGATTATTCTGTAGGTACAGATTATTATGACGAGCAGTACAGTGAAGCGCAAGCCAATGAAGCGTATTACACACAAGGTGCTGGCGACGATCAAGATTACTCTGATGATCCCCCGGCGGATCAAGCTGCGTACTACTTTTGAAAACTGCATAGAGTTAGAACGAATTCATTGGATTGACGGAGTCCATACTTATGAAGATGTTATCTATAAACTTGAAGATGCTTGATCTTAGTTTATTTCTTAGTACATTTGTTTCAGTTGTAATTCCTTTTGATTTTCATACTACGTTCCGCTATTTTTGGTGAAGTGAGTTTCTGCCTCACTTTACTCCTTTTTGATATCATTGGATATCTGGTATCTTTCCGCACTCTGATTATACTGATTATTCATTATTTGTTTTGAACCTTGTTTTATAATATTAAAACTTGATTTATTTCCTGTTTATGATTATGTTATTGTATATGTGGGAGGATGATTTCCTCGATACTTGATCTTCAGGGCTGTGGATCACACTCTCGGGTATGCCAGCTAGGGTACCGGCTGGGAGGATGTGACATCTATGATCATCATAATGATCTCAACCCTTGCCAGTTGAATCCTGGAAACCCTAACCCTTGAAACCCTAACCTTGTGTGGTCATCAGGAGAACCTTTTGGTAAACCCCCCATGTGATGGAAACCTCATGGGTAATGTGGAGGTTGATCTAAATTAAATATTCTTTAATTCTTCTTGTTGTAATTGGCCTATCATTAATTCCCTCCCTCCTGTGATCTCAACCTTTTTCATGGGAGCCAAAAAGGGTGAAACCCTAGTTTCTTGGGTAAAATCAAGAACCCCTATTTTGATCATGTTAGAAGACACTCACTTTATTTTCTTTACTAGAATTGTAGCCTATCAATCTCTAATTCCTTACCCTTGATCATACTCTATTTTCCCTTCATAATCTATGTTTAACATAATTAGGTTAAGTTTCAAGTTCCTAAGTTGCAACTTGGAAACTTGAATTGACTAATGGTTTGATGTCCTCTATAGACTTAGATGCTTCCATTAGAGTTTCCCCCTTATTTTGTACCCTTTTGAACCACCAAATTCGGATTCATATTCTAAAAATTCTGATTCTTGAAGCTACTGTCTCTGTTGGTCGGCTGATTGGTCGACTGGGGCAGTAGACCAATTAGTCGACCAATGGGTACAGCAACCCCTTTCTTGGTCTGTTTTGATTGTGTTCTTTCCTTCTATGTATCTTTCCTGACTTATTGTATACACTTGTTTAAGACTCTTTTCTCAGGTTTAGTCAAGGTCTAACTTGATTCTCTAAGTTCCTTTACGAGTTAGAAGGTAAGGACAGTTATATCTTTAACTACATAGATCACATACTCTCTAGTTTTTATCTTTATGAAACTATGAGATTAACTACTGTTTGTATACTCTTACTTCTGATATACTACTGTGAGAACAGTAGCACTTGTTTAGGTTATCTTTTCATTATTCATACTTATATGAATTGGTTATTATCATGTTGTTAATGATTAGATCATAACTTTATTTTCTCTTTGGTATATGATGAACTGTTGACTGTGTATGTCATGACTGATCTGAGATTGTATCTGATTAGGCATGATTTGGGATTGAGAGGTGTCATTTTGACACTTCTATCCTTGGACATTATCGGAAATAGTATGGGATGTTTCCGGGGTTGTCCATCAATGCTCTCCCGAGTTATTGATTGTCATACCTAGGGCTGTCTAGCAGTGTTTGGCTAGGATGTCCTTGTGAGATCCCACCTATTCCTAACCTTGTTGTTGTACCAAATGCATACATACCATACACTTTGTTCGATTTATTCTCTGCTGTACGAATTGCCTAGTTTCGTTTGGTAGAAGTTTACCCCAAAGCTGATCTATTATCTCTACGATTTCTCCTTGGGCCTTACATTCCCTTTGATAGGAGGATGATCTTAAATCATTCCCATGACTGATCCTTCTATCCCTGCTGTTCTAGAGTGGATCTCCATACACTCTATAACCTTGTGAATTCTCCACATGATGATTTCGAAGAGAAATCAAGTGTGATCTTCATGATTTGTTATTCCTTCTAATCGTTTCAAGACTTCAAGCTTTTCATCTCCTATTCTTCAATCAAAGATTAGTAATTCTCTCTTGTGTTGTATTGATCTACTCTTGCTATGATTTATTCTTTCATATTGAGATTATGAAGTAGATGTTGCATCTTGTAACATATTGATCCTTGCAACCATCTCTTCTACAATCTCCTTTCATTCTTAAATTTTTATGATCTTCATATTAATCTTCGCTATGATCCTTGTGAAATCTTCATGAAGCCATGATCATACTTTCGATTTGATTTCAAAGCGTGTCAGATTTACTCCTTGTTTTCTTACAAAAGACTTATTGTTATTTGTTTTCTGTGGACTTTGGGAAAAGGAAGCCAAGATAATAGGAAAGTACCCCTGCCTTTCTGAAACCAAGCACTCTCCCAATTTTGAGGATGAAATTATTTTATGGGGGAGAGAATGTGAAATCCAGCCCAAACCTAGCCAGGACACCCTATCTGTTTTGGGTAAAGAAGGGTTAGTTTAAATGTTTGACCTTAAAGTTGGACCTTGATTTGATCTTAGCTTGTTGCTTGTAGACCCTTTTGGTTGATGATTTGGTTTCGGAACCCAAGCCCATGGACATTGACGATGATGCCCCTCACTTGAGAGCATTGTCAGTGTTAGTTTTGAATCTGCGCACCGAAGAGGGGTGAATTAGTTGAAATACCTAATGAACTCTTCTGCCCAATCCAAATATATTTCCCGAAACTAGACTTCTTGATGGACTTGTAGGAGAAAACCTCACTCAATTTGACCCCATATAACATTCCAAATCCCTGTCCGAAGTTGCTGAACTATGTCTGGCAAATCCTGCTTGCGCATCAAAGAAGATGAGCTTATTTGGTGGACCTAATGAATTACAATTCTTGATCTGAGAGTATTTCTGGAAACTAGACTTCTTGATTGACTCGTAGAAGAAAACCTCATCCAATTTGACCCTATATATCCTCCGAATCCCTGTTTGAACCTTGCAGTCAGGATTGGTCGACTCATTGGTCGATTGGACCAGTAGACCAATCAATCGACCAATGAGTTCTGTTTTTGCTAATTAGGTCGTGGCTGCTCTATTTAAGTCAAAATCTCGGGACTACTTCGCCTCCTATGCCTCCTAAGCCTTTGGAACGAGTTAGAACCCTAATCTAATCAATTCCCTTGCATTCCTTGGTGATGTCTCTCAAGACTTGAAGAAATCTTCATCCTCATGCAGCAAAGGTATGTGTATACTCACTCTTTCTTCTCCATCTTTGATTTTCTTTCATTAATCTGTTCTTGGCTGAGATCAGGAAGAAGATGATGCACTCTTGCAACCATCCACTCCATGATCTCATCATGTTCTTTAAGATCCATGATCATCATCATGATCTTAACCCTAACCGGTTGAATTCTTGAAACCCTAAACCCAATCATTTGAAACCCTAACTTTGTGTGGTCATCATGAGAACCTTTGGTAACCTCCCATGTGAGGGAAACCTCATGGGTAATGTGGAGGTTGGTCTAAATTCAATATTCTTTAATTCTTCTTGTTGTAATTGGCCTATCATCAATTCCATCCCTCCTGTGATCTCAACCTTTTCCTGCGAGCCAAAAAAAGGTGAAACCCTAACTTCTTGGATCAAACCAAGAACCCTTAGTTTGATCTTGTTAACATCCAATCAATGTGTTTTCCTTACTAGATCTGTAACCTTTCATATCCTAGTTACTTATCCTTAACCATACTATATTTTCTTCATGATCCATGTTTAACCTAATTAGGATTTCTAATTATTCTTTCTTCGTTCTTGTTCTTGATTGAGATCAGGAAGAAGATGCTGCAATCTTGCAACCATCTATTCCATGATCTCATTCCATCCTTTGAGATCTATGATCATCGTCATGATCTCAACCCTAGCCAAAAGGGAGAGATTTTGAGGGGAAATTCTTGGGTAACCCTCATGAGAGGTTAACCAATTTGGGAACCCTTTTATTTCTGTTAATTCATTGGACCCTCCCCAAAACCTTTTTTGATTGTAAATTCTTTGCCCTAGGGTGAATCTTTACTCTCCCTAGTCTTTCTGTGGGATACACGGATCCTTGTTAGTAAATCCCTAATCGTATGATTTGAATTTCTTTCCTTTCACTTTAATTGAGAACCTTATTTTCTCTCATTGGTAGACCCTTCCTAATTCCATTCTTGATTTTGAAATACTAATGAGATGTTCCTTTATCTATCTTGGGTTGTTTTTGTGAAAGTTAATTATGGGTAACTCTCATGGGAGGAAACCAACTCTTATGAGAAGTAACCATATCTGAGACCCTAATGTTCTTTTATCTATAGGAAACTTCCCAACACCTTTTCAGATTGTGCATTCTTTGTTTCTCTTTCCCTAGAGTGAATCTTGATTACCCCTAGCCTTTCCATGAGAGCCATCGGTTATGTATGATGAAACCCTAACCCCTTTGTTATAGACCTTTTGAGTTTTATTTTCGGACTAAGACCTCCCCCATGTCTTCATTAGGGTTAGGTTGTATTTGGTCATCAACCTGATGGGCAATATTTTTATTAACCTAAACAAGATTTTCTTATTATGTTCTTGATTGCAACCATTCCCTTTCTTCTTGTGATCATAACCTTTTCCTGAAAGCCATCAAGTTTGAAACCCTAATTTCTTTGGTTAGATCAAGAACCCATCTTTTGACCATGACTTGATGATTTAATCTTCCCATAATGTTTCTATTAACCTAAACCAGAATTTCTATGATTCCTTGTTATTTTCTTGATAACAATCATTCCCTCTCTTTCCGTGATCATAACCTTTTTATGGGAACCATAAAGGTTGAAACCCTAATTTCTTTGGTTAGATCAAGAACCCATATTTTTACCATGACTTGATGATTTTATCTTCCCATATGATTCTAATACATCCTAGGAAGTTCCCCTTCGAATTTCGTATCAATCCGACTTCAAACGAAGAAGTTATGGCCAAAACAGTTTTCACTATCCCGTACTGACTCGATTGGTCGACTGGGTCAGTAGACCAATCAATCGACCAATGAAGACAGTAGCTTCAATTTTCGCTCAGTTTGATTCGTTTGCTCTCTGATCTTTTAGGTATCTTTCCTAATGTTGTATCTATGCTTGTTAGGGGTTTATTTGCCATGTTTGGTGTCTCTCTCTTTGATCTTTGGATTATCTTCGGCGATAATCAAGGTAAGGACAGTTAATTCCTTAACTACATAGATTGCTTGTTCTCTGGTTTCTACTTTATGAAACTATGAGATTACCTGTTGTTATTGTATTTTAATTCTGATCTCCTACTGTGGGAACAGTAGCACTTGTTTATATTGTCTTTTTATTATTCATGATATAGGAGTTACTGATTATTGCCTAATCTGATTTCTGCTTTTACATTCTCTCGTATATGATGAAGTGTTGACTGTGTATGTCATGACTGATCTGAATGTGTTTGTTTAAGTTTGGTTTGGGATTGGGGAGTATCCTTTTGATGCTTCTGTCCTTGGACATCGGAGGGAATAGTATGGGATGTTCTTCGAAGATGCCCATCGACGCTTTCCCGAATCATTGGATGTCATACTAGGGTTGTCTAGCAGTGTTGGGCTAGGATGTCCCTGTTATATCAGACCCGATTCGGAAGGGTATTGAGACCGAACGACTCGTGGTAGCAATGGGGATTCAAGGGCACTCAAGACCGGTGAGTTATATCCGTGAGAGGACGGGAATCACATTGTGGGGGCCATTTATTGGAGGGTTGCATATGGCTGGACTAGGGCTCATGGGCGCTCGAGACCGGTGAGTTATATCCGTGAGAGGACATGAGAGCTTCCCGTTTACCATATGTGGATAACCAATAGGGTTGATGAGTCCGGTGAGTAATATCCGTGACTCTAGTGGAAAGGATACCGGAAAGGATCCCGAGAGGGGAGGAATGGAAGTATCTGGACCTGACTTGATGTAACTGAGTAGATGACTTGCATTGGGCTAGGCTTTTCCCTGACATGCACCGGTACTTAAGCCAAATGGTTGTGAGACAGTGTGTTGACTTAACCCCCTACCATGGTTTGTCCGAGAGGGATGCCCGAACCCACTACCAACAGGAGCCGTATGCGTGACCTACCCAAGGAAGTACTGTGCTATGACTTAAAGCATGTCTGCCATAAAGACCAGCATACATAGAGGTTAGATGCATACATACATTACTTGTTTCATATTGCATTGCATCTTGTTATGGTTTGCTTCCATGTTATTTATGTTGTTATGGATTAACTTGCCTTACTGAGTTTCTTTCGAAACTCATTCCTTTTTGTACAATCTATTGTTAGACTTCTCTACAGGTTCAGATTTCTTCGACAGTACATATGAGGAAGCACAAGGTGAAGAAGATGAAGACTGAAGAGCAAGAAGAGCTGACTGAAGATGTGGATTAGATTTCTTTTGTTTCTTCTAGAATCATCTTTTACTTTACTTGTATTAGCTTAGAGCTTTACTTGGATTTCGATCTACCTTCTGCATGTGTTTGTAGGGTATATTTCCGCTATACTCTACAGTTGTCTTTTGATTTGGTATCTTGTTATTCCGCACTCTGATATTCTATAGTGATCCTTCTAAGATCCTTTCTTGACTTTTATTATAAATTACTTGAACATTATGATTTGTTCTTGCTTTTGATTATGTTATTGTGCGAAATGGATATGATCGTTCCTAAACTTGATCTTTAGGGCTGTGGATAACACTCTCGGGTATGCCAGTTAGGGTACCAGCTGGGAGGATGTGACAGTCCCCGTTATATCAGACCCAATTCGGAAGGGTATTGAGACCGAACGACCTGTGGCAGCAATGGGGATTCACGGGCGCTCAAGACCGGTAACCAACCTGTGAGAGGACGGGAATCACATTGTGGGGGCCATGTATTGGAGGGTTGCATATGGTTAGACTTGGGCTCATGGCCGCTTAAGACCGGTGAGTTATATCCGTGAGAGGACATGAGAGCTTCTCGTTTACTATATGTGGATAACCAATAGGGTTGATGAGTCCGTAGTCCGGGACTATTAGGACTCTAGTGGAAAGGATACCGGAAAGGATCGCCCGGGGCGAAGAATGGAGGTATCTGGACCTGAGTTGATGTAAGTGAGTAGATGACTTGCATTGGGCTAGGCTTTACCCTGACATGCGCCTGTACTTATACCAAATGGTTGTGAGAGAGAGTGTTGACTTAACTCCTTGCCATGGTTTGTCCTGAGGGATGCCGGACCCACTACCAACAGGAGCCGTATGCGAGACCTACCCAAAGAAGTACGGTGCTATGACTTAAAGCATGTCTGCCATAGAGACCAACATACATAGGGTTTAGATGCATACATACATTACTTGTTTCATATTGCATTGCATCTGGTTATGGTTTGATTTCATGTTATTTATGTTGTTATGGATTAACTACCTTACTAAGTTTCTTCGAAACTCATTCCTTTTGTACATTGTTTTGTTAGATTATTTTACAGGTATTGATTACTATGGCGAATAGTACGATGAAGCGCAAGCCGATGAAGCGTACTTCACGCAAGGTGTTGGCAACAATCAAGATTACTCTGATGATCCCTCAGTTGATCAAGTTGCGTACTACGATTAAAGACAACGTATACGTGGAACGTCTCAAATGGATTGATGAAGTCCACTATTTTGAAGACGTCATCTATAGAATAGAAAACTCTGATGTTTAGTTATCTTTCTTAGTTCCTTTGATTTGGTTGTTAATTCTTTTAGAGACGTTCCGCTGTATTTTGTGGAGTGAGTTTCTGCCTCACTCTACTTCTTTTGATGTGATTACATCTGGTATCATATTTTTGCACTCTAATTATATTGATTATTCATTTCTTGACTTTAATCATTTGTTATAATATTAAACCTTGATTATTTCTTGTTTATGATTATGTTATTGTATATGTGGGAGGATGATTTCCTCGATACTTGATCTTTGGGGTTGTGGATCACACTCTCGGGTGTGCCGGTTAGGGTACCGGCTGGGAGGATGTGACAGAATGGTATCAGAGCCCAAAGTTCAAGGAAATCCTAACCATAGAAAACAGTAACAGAACATTCCTGAGTCATAGATCCAGAAGTGACTCATCTACTCTTAGAAGTGAATAATAGAACACTTGGACTAGAAACTATTAATGAAGCATAACAGAATACTTCTGAATAATGCACAATAATTATATTTAAACAATTGTCACTTAATGCAATAAAAGAAAAGTGCATAATACACAATAATAAAGTGAAACAAAGAGAACTTGATTAACTTTAAGAAAAGTTTTACAACTGCTACATCTGAAAAGCATAAAAGAAAATCCTAGTACAGTCTATCTAGGTGATCTCCTCTGATCTCTGTAAGCTGAGTCACCTGATGCTCGATCCTATCCTGTCGTGACTGCATCCTCTCATATATCTGCTCCTGTCTGACCTCCAGCATGGAAGTCATCGATCTCATCTGTGTACTAAGATTTGTAGTCTCTGGAACTACATGAGAAGGACCACCTGTCTCAAAGTGCGAGGAAGGAAACTTGTGATGCTCCGGCATAGCCTCGTGCATCTCTGTATCATCTCCGGCCTGATCATCACTATCAGGACCGATATCCTCCTCTCCATCCTCTGACTCCTGCTCCTCATCCTCTGTCTCATCATCCTCCTCACCCTCTGGACCAGGAGATCTCACTGTCTGTTGCAGCCTCATTTGACAAATGGTCTGAGTCCCAATAATGTTGTCCTCGTGAACCAGTGTCCACTGGTGTGTCCTCGAAAGTCACCCTGAAATGCCTGAAGATCAAGGTCAGTAGCCTCCCATAGCAAAGGTTCTGCATGCTAGGCCGCAGAACCATATCCAGCATGACCTGCTGTATGATGTAGGAAAGGTCGATCTCAAAGCCCATGTAGATGCGGTAGATGACTAAGGCTTCCATCACTGTGACCCGGTGGTGATGTCCAGCCTTTGGCATGATGTTTTGGCCGACGATGCGACCGATGACCCGTGCTGAATCTGTCATCCGCCCGCTGTTCCACGGAGTGAAGCATCGACGACTATCCCACAGTGTGGAGCATATCTCGCGCAGCTCATATGGCATCAAGTAGCTATCTATGTCTGCCCCTGCAGGTATCCATATGCACTGCTCTGGGTAGTGAGGGACCCGCCAGTGATCTCGTAGAGAAGCGGATTCGAGTCTGAAGGACCCTGCTCCTGAGGACAAGCCGAAGTGGATGTCCTGGACCTCTAGCCTCCTCTGTATAGGTTAGGTTGCTGAAGAACCTCACTAGCTCTGGGTATATCGACAGATCCTCTGTGAAGAGATGTGTCCACTGCAAAGTGTCAAACCTCTGCTGAATCCTGAAGAACCTGAGCTGACGAAGGTGTAGTAGACGTCCCGGCTCGATTTTACAAGAATGGCGAAGTAGGCCTCGTATAAGAACTCGGCCTGGGGAGTGTCAAATCTGTCAGGTCTCCGAACCTCCTGTCTAGGCTCTGAAGGAACCTGACCTCTGCCTCTAAGTGCCCCTACCATACGACCTCGACCTCATCCTCGTACACCCCTCGGCATGGTGAATGTTTGTAGAAGAAGCAAAAGACATTGTTGTTAGTGATATTTCAAGATTTCAGTCAAAAGGGTATTTCGTAATTTTTTGGAAAATTTCAAATTTGGGGAAATTTTGATTTGAAGATACTAGCATGTACACAATACTTGGAATTTCATGTCTATAAAGTTTATTTGAAGAAAATCGATCGAAATCTCAGTCTAAAGTGGAAAATTCAGCAAGAAGAATTTGGGGATTTTTGCATTCTAGTTCAAAATTGGATTTTTTGAAAAGTTGAAAATTTGTTAAATCAAACTATATGGACATATTCACATTATCATTTTGAGCATGTAGCAATTGATTTCGTGCGAAAACTCCAAGCGGTTTGTGAGAAAACGAAATTTTTCTGAAGTTAACGATTTCGGTACGAAAACATTGCGAGATGTGCAAGAAGGTGTTAGAACTTGTTGTCTATGCATGGAATAGTGTTTAAAACCTAGGGAATATGTTTCTAAGTATTCCTAAACATGATTTCTAACAATGGATACAAGCAAAACATGGATTTGATTGAAATGCAAGCATGAGAAGATGAAAGTGAAAGAGAAAATAAGAGTTTTACCTTGTGTGAGATGAATGTAGGTTGTGGTGTTGTTGTTGAAGCACTAAATCACTCCTAGAACACTTGGAATAACCTTTGGAATCTTTCCCTTGAGCTCTCTCACTTTTGGAAGAAGTTAGAATGAAGTTGGAATGTGAAAATGAGGCTTATAATGCGAATTTTCGTATTCTGTCTTGATTGGTCGACTCATTGGTCGACTAGGCAGTCGACCAATCAATCGACCAATGGACCCAGTGAACTCATTTTGTGTTGGATTTTTGGAAAATGTGATTTTTGCCCTATGATTTGTTGTTGGATGACTAAATGGATGTTATTAAGCATGATTTAAGTTTTCAAATCATTTGGACTTGTGGATTATGTTGAAACTTCGAAATTTGGTATTCTGACGTTCTCAGTTTTTGCAGAATGGTTACTCTGAGAAGTGGACGTGGGGAATCTAGTGGTCATGGTCGTGGTGAGAAATCTGAAGATGATCATGATCAGCATACTAATACTAGTGATCAGGGTACCCATGACATACCCGGTGCCCCGAATGTTGGAAGTTTTCGTGATATTGCCAATATTATGGGTAATATGGTGCAGCAGCAAGCAGCCCAGTTCAACCAAATGATGATTGGTTTCATGACTCTGCATAATGAGACTCGTGCAGGTGTTAATGGAAATCTTCATACTGTTGTCCCGAATGATGGAGGTTTAGCTGGAACTCCTCATACTCGTCTGATGGAAAGTTTTCTGAAGATGCAAGTGCCCAGCTTTACTGGTGTTACCAAGGACCTCTTGTTTCCTAACAAGTGGCTTCGTGAGTTGGAGAAGGCTTTTCGTCATTTGCAATGTACGGAAGCCCAGAAGATTTTGTTTGCTGAGCAAAAGTTGCAACATGAAGCTGGCGCTTGGTGGACCTCTACTCGGCCTGTTTTGGAAGGTTTGCATGCAGGTGTGTAACTTGGGAGTTGTTTAAGGAAGCTTTCTACATGAACTACTTCCCTGAGGCAGTGAAATATGCAAAGGAAGCTGAGTTCATGGTTCTCGCGCAAGGATCTTTGTCTGTGTTTGAGTACCAACAGAAATTCAAGGAGCTTCATTTCTTTGCTCCTGATTCTCTGAAGCTTGATCTTGCCAAAGCGAAGAAATTCTTTAAAGGACTGCGCCCTGCCATTAAAGCTTACCTCACTATCCAGCCTATAGTGAGCTATGCTCAAGTGGTGCAGAACCCGAAGAAGTTGGAAGAGACTGAGAAGGAGAATGCTCGTGTGCAAAGGCCCTGGCAGTCTAGAAACCCTAGATTAGTGGATTGTAATGATCGGCGTTTTGTGAGACCTACACCCTATCCCACTCCTTCTTTTCAGCCTAGGAGTGTAGGTCAGAACTCTGGTTTTCAGCAGCCCAGCCAGTTTAAGCAGTATGGTGGGAATCGACAACTAGTGAATGCAAGTGCTAGGCCAGTGAATGCGAATCCAAGGCCATTCGTTCAGAAGCCCCCTGTTGCGGCTACTTCAGTTGGACCTAGCAACCCTGTTTGCTTTTACTGTAAGCAGACTGGTCATTTTGCTCGTGAATGTCCGAAGAAGCCGGCTCAGCAGCTAGCCCCAGTGGTGAAGAATGCCCCTGCTCCTCCCTCTGGTAGAGTGTTCAGTATCTCCAGTACTGAACAGGATCCAAGCCATGAAGTGATTACAGGTACATTGTTAGTTGCTTCTATTCCTGGATTTGTTTTATTTGATACGGGTGCATCTCATTCGTTCATATGATCTGCATTTATCAAGAAGACTGACATAATCCCTGAGAAACTGTCTAGTTGTTTATTGATTAGTACACCAACTGGTCTTGTTGTGAAACTAGATAAAGGTTAGTTAAATGTCCTGTGTTGATTAATGGGAAGAACTTGGAAGCCAATTTGGTACTTCTTGAGATGAAGGACTTTGATGTTATTTTGGGAATTGACTGGTTGACAGCCCACAAAGCTGTGTTTCTTTGTTCCTCAAGGAAGATCCAGTTCCATGTTGGTGGAAGTCCGGTTTTTGAATTTCAAGGTGAGAAAAGAAGGGTTTGTAGAAAGATACTGTCCGCACTGATGCAAATCTATGCCCTTGTAGATGATGCTTCATCTGAAGGCAAGAGTAAAGTGGAGAAAAGAATTGACGAAGTCAAAATTGTCTGTGACTTTTTTGATGTCTTCCCTGATGATCTATCGGGAGTGCCTCCAGATAGGGATGTTGAGTTTTCTATTGATCTCATCCCTGGTGCCGCTCCGGTGTCTAAGGCTCCGTATAGGATGGCTCCTACTGAGCTGAAGGAGTTGCAAAACCAGTTGAATAAGCTCATTGATAGAGGTTTCGTACAACCTAGTGTGTCACCTTGGGGAGCTCCGGTCTTGTTTGTCAAGAAGAAGGATGGTAGTATGCGTCTGTGCATTGACTATCGTGAGTTGAATAAGCTGACTATCAAGAATAGATACCCGCTGCCCAGAATTTATGATCTCTTTGATCAGTTGAAGGGTGCAGCCGTGTTCTCGAAGATTGATTTAAGATCTGAATATGACCAGTTGAAAGTGAAGCCTAGTGATATTTTCAAGACAGCTTTTCGAACAAGACACGACCACTTTGAGTTCCGAGTCATGCCTTTCGGATTGACTAATGCTCCTGTAGTGTTCATGGACCTCATGAACAGAGTCTTTCACAATGTGCTCGATAAGTTTGTGATTGTCTTCATTGACGATATCCTGATTTATTCGAAGAGTGAAGAAGAGCATGCAAGGCATCTAGATTTCACTTTGCCAAGACTGCGAGAAAAGAAGCTTTATGCTAAGTTTAGCAAGTGTGTTTCTGGCTCAAGAGTGTAGTATTCCTCGACCATGTGGTTTCAGCTTAAGGTATTCGTGTTGATCCTGAGAAAGTCCAAGCTATGGCTGATTGGGAAAGACCGAAGATGTAACGGAAATTAGAAGTTTCCTTGGATTGGCAGGTTACTACAGAAGGTTTATTGAGAACTTTTCTCGGTTGGCTGCTCCTATGACTAAGCTAGCCAGGAAAGAAGAGAAGTTTGTTTGGTCTGACGCTTGTGAGAAGAACTTCCAAGAGTTGAAGGATAGATTGACGAGTGCCCCGGTTTTAACTATACCTGATAGTTCCGGTGGTCTAACAGTCTACACTGATGCGTCAATGATCAGTTTGGGTTGTGTACTGATGCAGCATGGTAAGGTTGTAGCCTATGCTTCTCGGCAATTGAAAGATTATGAGTGGAATTACCCCACTCATGATTTAGAGCTTGCCGCGGTGGTTTTTGCTTTAAAGATTTGGAGACATTACCTCTACAGTGAGAAAATTGCCATTTTCACGGATCATAAGAGTTTGAAGTACTTCTTTACCCAAAAAGAGTTGAACATGAGGCAAAGAAGATGGTTGGAATTGGTTTTGGATTATGATTGTGATATTCAGTATCACCTTGAGAAGGCAAATGTTGTTGCAGATGCTCTTAATAGGAAGATTCAAAAGAAGACTTTGGATTTGAATGTTTTGAGTCTACCATTGTTATCTTCTATTAAGAGTTTTGATTTGGAAGTTGTCCCTGAGAATTCTGATTCTGTTCTTTCTGCCATGATGGCAAGATCTGGTCTTAGAGATAAGATTGTTGCTCTACAGGTGTTCGATCAAGAACTTAAGGATAAGTTTGAGAAGATTTCTTCGAATCCTGAGTCGGACCCCGACTTTGGTATATCCATGGATGGTGCTTTATTGTTTAGAGGTAGATTGTGTGTGCCGGCAAATGATGAAGTTAAGAAGGAAATTTTGAAGGAAGCACACCAGTCAATCTTTACTGTACACCCTGGAAGCACCAAGATGTACAAGGACTTGAAGGAACATTTTTGGTGGATTGGTTTTAAGGCCGATGTTGATGATTTTGTTGCCAAGTGTGAGACTTGCCAGCATGTGAAGGTTGTTCATCAACCTTCATCTGGATTACTTAAGCCCCTTCCTGTTCCTAGTTGGAAGTGGGAAAATATCTCTATGGACTTCATGACTAGCCTGCCTCGGACAAGTAAAGGCAATGACACTGTGTGGGTGATTGTTGATAGGTTGACCAAATCAGCCCATTTCATTCCTATGAAGATCACTCATACTCTAGATAAGCTAGCAAGGCTTTATGTGGATAATGTGGTTCGTCTGCATGGTGTGCCAATGAGTATTGTTTCCGATTGTGATCCTAGGTTCACCTTAAGGTTTTGGAACAGTTTGCAGAAGGCCTTGGGAACCCAATTGAATTTGAGTACAGCTCATCATCCATAGTCTGATGGACAATCTGAGCAGACAATTCAGACTTTAGAAGACATGCTCAGATCTTGTGTGGTGGATATGGGTGGAAATTGGGATGAACACTTAGCTTTGGTTGAGTTTGCCTATAACAACAGTTATCAAGCAACAATAGGCATGGCTCCGTTTAAGTCTTTGTATGGTAGTACTTGCAGGACACCATTGTACTGGACTGAGACTGGTGAAAGAAAAGTCTTAGGTCTTGAGATGATTGAAGCTACGAGTGCAATGGTCGATATGATAAGAGAAAGGATTAAGTCTGCCTAGTCTAGGCAGAAATCATATGCTGACAAGAGAAGGACCGATTTGGAATTTCAAGTTGGAGAGAAAGTTTTCTTGAAGGTTTCACCAATGAAGGGTGTGATGAGATTCAATGTTAAAGGAAAGCTTAGCCCCTGTTTCATTGGACCTTTCGAGATTTTGGAGAAGGTTGGACCTGTTGCATATCCAATGGCATTACCTCCGTCTATTGCTGCTGTGCATAATGTGTTTCATGTTTCGATGCTCCGGAAATATATAGAGAATCCGGAACACATTCTACAGCAAGCACCTGAAGGACTTAGTGTTGATCTCACCTATGATGAAGAGCCAGCCGAAATTCTGGATAAGAAGGACAACCAATTGAGGAATCGCACCATCCCTTTGGTAAAGATTCATTGGAAGAACCATACCCCTGAAGAAGCTTCTTAGGAGAAGGAAGAAGATATGAAGGAAAAGTTTCCTCACCTCTTTGGAAGCACAGGTACGCTTTCACTTTCGAGGATAAAATTTCTTTAAGGGGGGGGGGAGAATATGAAACCCAGCCCTGACCCTGACCCGAAAACCCTGTTGTTTGTAGGTCCAGTAACCCGAAGTAAGGAAAGAAGTCATCTTTGGGCCATTTTAGTAGAAGACTTGATGGCTGGAGTTGAATCCTTGAGTGTGGATGTCAGTGTCCCTTCTATGGAAACTGCACCCTGATGAAGATTTGATTAGTTGATGGACTTGGAGTGCTCTCTGTATTGGTTCGAAGGCATTTCCACCTACTAGGTATGTCACTTTAGGCGTGTGCAAAACCCCTTGATGTTTGGACTTGATTTGAGCCTTCAATTCTTTGTTTTGAAGTTGTTGTTCTGATTGGTCGACTCATTGGTCGACTGGACCAGTCAAACAATCAATCAACCAATTGATTCTGTTTTTGAAATTTAAATCGTGGCTACTCTATTTAAGTTTTGTCTTGGGAATACTCCACCTCATCTGCCTCCTAAGCCTCTGGAACGAGTTAGAACCCTATTCTAATCGATTCCCTTGCATCCTTGGTTGATATCTCGCAAGAACTCAAGTAATCTTCATCCTCCTGCATCGAAGGTATGTTTATGATCTCTTTCCTCTCTATCTCTGATTTTCTTTTCTTTAATCTATTCTTGATTGAGATCAGGAAGATGATGCTGCATTCTTGCAACCATCTACTCCATGATCTCATCATGTTCTAGAGATCTATGATCATCATCATGATCTCAACCCTTGCTAGTTGAATCCTGGAAACCCTAACCTTGTGTGGTCATCAGGAGAACCTTTTGGTAAACCCCCCCCCCATGTGAGGGAAACCTCATGGGTAATGTGGAGGTTGATCTAAATTCAATGTTCTTTAATTCTTCTTGTTGTAACTGGCCTATCATTAATTCCCTCCCTCCTGTGATCTCAACCTTTTCCATGGGAGCCAAAAAGGGTAAAACCCTAATTTCTTGGATATATGTTATTGACCCTATTAACATCCAATCAATGTGTTTTCTTTACTAGAATTTTATCCTATCATCCTCTAATTATTTACCCTTGATCTATACTATATTTCCTTCATGATCTATGATTTGACCAAATTAGGTTAACTTTCTGGTTCCTAAGTTGTAACCTGGAAACTTGAATTGACTAATGGTTTGATGTCCTCTATAAACTTAGATGCTTCCATTAGAGTTTCCCCCTTATTTTGTACCCTTTTGAACCACCAAATTCGAGTTCATATTCTAAAATTTCTGATTTTCTAAAGCTACTGTCTCTGTTGGTCGACTCATTGGTCGACTGGGGTAGTAGACCAATCAGTCGACCAATGGGTACAGCAACACCTTTCTTGGTCTGTTTTGATTGAATTGTGATCTTTCCTTCTATGTATCTTTCCTAACTTATTGTATACACTTGTTTAAGACTCTTTTCTCAGGTTTAGTCAAGGTCTAACTTGATTCTCTAAGTTCCTTTACGAGTTAGAAGGTAAGGACAGTTATATCCTTAACTACATAGATCACATACTCTCTAGTTTTTATCTTTATGAAACTATGAGATTAACTACTGTTTGTATACTTTTACTTCTGATATACTACTGTGAGAACAGTAGCACTTGTTTAGGTTATCTTTTCATTATTCATACTTATATGAATTGGTTATTATCATGTTGTTAATGATTAGATCATGACTTTATATTCTCTTTGATATATGATGAACTGTTGACTGTGTATGTCATGACTGATCGAAGATTGTATCTGATTAGGTATGATTTGGGATTGAGAGGTGTCCTTTTGACACTTCTGTCCTTGGACATTATCGGAAATAGTATGGGATGTTTCCCGGGTTGTCCATCGACGCTTTCCCGAGTTATTGATTGTCATACCTAGGGCTGTCTAGCAGTGTTTGGCTAGGATATCCCTGTTATATCAGACCCAATTCTGAAGGGTATTGAGACCGAACGATCCGTGGCAGCAATGGGGATTCACGGGCGCTCAGGACCGATAACCAACCCGTGAGAGGACGGGAATCACATTGTGGGGGCCATGTATTGGAGGGTTGCATATGGTTAGACTAGGGCTCATGGGCGCTTAAGACCGGTGAGTTATATCCGTGAGAGGACATAAGAGCTTCCCGTTTACCATATGTAGATAACCAATAGGGTTGATGAGTCCGTAGTTCGGGACTATTAGGACTCTAGTGGAAAGGATACTGGAAAGGATCGCCCGGGGCGAAGAATGGAGGTATCTGGACCTGAGTTGATGTAGCTGAGTAGATGACTTGCATTGGGCTAGGCCTTACCCTGACATGCGCCGGTACTTATGCCAAATGGTTGTGAGAGAGAGTGTTGACTTAACCCCTTGCCATGGTTTGTCCTGAGGGATGCCGGACCCACTACCAACAGGAGCCGTATGCGTGACCTACCCAAGGAAGTACGATGTTATGACTTAAAGCATGTTTGCCATAGAGACCAGCATACATAGAGTTTAGATGCATACATACATTACTTGTTTCATATTGCATTGCATCTTATTATGGTTTGCTTCCATGTTATTTATGTTGTTATGGATTAACTACCTTACTGAGTTTCTTTGAAACTCATTCCTTTTGTACATTGTTTATGTTAGACTATTCTATAGGTATTGATTACTATGGCGAACAGTACGATGAAGCGCAAGCCGATGAAGCGTACTTCACGCAAGGTGCTGGCAACAATCAAGATTACTCTGATGATCCCTCAGTTGATCAAGTTGCGTACTACGATTAAAGACAACGTATATGTGGAAAGTCTCAAATGGATTGATGAAGTCCACTATTTTGAAGACGTCATCTATATAATAGAAAACTCTGATGTTTAGTTATCTTTATTAGTTCCTTTGATTTAGTTGTTATTTCTTTTAGACTTACATACTGCGTTTCGCTTTATTTTGTTTAGTGAGTTTCCACCTCACTCTACTTCTAATGTGATTACGTCTGGTATCATATTTTGGCACTCTGATTATATTGATTATTCATCTCTTGACTTTAATCATTTGTTATAATACTAAATCTTGATTATTTCCTGTTTATGATTATGTTATTGTATATGTGGGAGGATGATTTCCTCTTGATCTTCGGGGTTGTGGATCACACTCTCGGGTATGCCAGTTCGGGTACCGGCTGGGAGGATGTGACAAACTCTATGTATGCTGGTCTCTATTGGCACACATGCTTTTTTGGTCATAGCACCATACTTTGTTGGGAAGGTCTCATCACACAACGCCATTTGGTAGTGGGTCCGGCATCCCTCGGGACATTCCATGGCTGGGGTTTAGGTCACCTCTCTCTCACATCACCATTGGTCTAAGTATTGGTGCATGTCAAGGTAAAGCCTAGCCAAATGCAAGTCTTCTACTTAGTTATATCAACTCAGTTCTAGATACGTCCATTCCTTGCCCCTGGTGATCCTTTTCGGTATCCTTCACACTAGAGTCCTCATAGTCCCTGACTACGGACTCATCAACCCTATTGGTTATCCACATATGGTAAACGGGAAGTTCTCATGTCCCCTCACGAGTTGGTTACCAGTCTTGAGCGCCCATGAGCCCAAGTCTATCCATATGCAACCCTACCAATGAATGCCCCCCACAATGTGACTCCTGTCCTCTCACGGGTTGGTTACCGGTCTTGAGCGCCCATGAATCCCCATTGCTACCACAGGTTGTTCGGTCTCAATTGCCCTCCGACTAGGGTCTGATCTAACGGGGACATCCTAGCCAAACATTCCTAGACAGTACTAGGTATGACAACCAACAGTTCAAGAAGGTGTCAAAGGGCATCTCCGGAAACATCCCATAATATTCCCATTGATGTCCAAGGACAGAAGTGTCAAGAGGACACCTCTCCTTTCCAAACCATACCTAATAAGTCACAATCATCAATCAATCATATCAAAAGTATAGTAACTCCCCATATGAAAAGTAATCAAGAACATGATCCAACTCATATATAATTGACAAGTAAAGTCATACATAAACTAAATAATGTAAACAAGTAGTGCAACTATAATTAGAGTAGTTGCATCAGTAGTACATCAATATAAGAATCTATTTATGGAAATAAATCAGAAAGATTCAAATATGGAAACTAAATCATGCAACTTATGTAATTAAAGAAATAAATATCCTTACCTTAAATAATTCGCAAAGAATCCCGAGAACCAAGGAAGATCTTTCCTAATCTTGGAAAGAGGATCCTAGACAATATATATACCTTATTAGGAAGGAACTCCAGAAGGTAGGAATCAAATCAACCAAGAATAAACCAAAAAAGAGGCTACTGACTTGATTGGTCGATTGATTGGTCTACTAACTCAGTCGACCAACAGAGTCAGTGATAGACAAAATCAGAGATTTTTTTATCTGAAATCCAAATTTTGTGATTCGAATTGCCACCAAACAAGAAGGGAATGCTATGACAGTGTATTGGTCTAAAGAGCAATTCAAAACCCTAACAACATCAAGTTCTAAGGTCACAGATTAGGAAATAAAACTTACCATAAATAGGTCAGTCAGGGTTCTTAGAGAAATCATGGCAAATTCATGAAGGGGAAACTAAAGAATGATAGATTACTAATCTAATAGAGAAATCATGGAAAGCATGTATAGAACTTCTAGAAAAACAGATCTAAGATTGAAAAACTTTGAATCAAAAAGAGAAAGAAGATGAAGACATGGTTTCCTTCAAAAGCAAGTGATGATCTTGATTAAGATCATCCATCAAGCCTTAAATCCATAGGAAAAACAGAGAAATGAGTGGAGTGATGGTTGCAATAGGGATGCAACATCAACCCCACTGTTCTCAGTCAGAAAAGAAAATAAAAAGAAAAGAAAACTAAAGATGGAGAAGAGAGGAGGATGATCACATACCTTGTGATGCTAAAGCAAGAAAAATGATGAAGATCCAACAAGAATACCACCAAAGGTGCAATAGAGATGACTTGTGGAGAGCTCTGGTTCGTTCCAGAAGGTTTGGAGGCACAAAAGATGAATTAGACTCGAACTTGGGTTTAAATAGAGCAGCCAAGACTTAATTCAGCAAAACATATCTCATTGGTCGATTGATTGGTCTACTGGCCCAGTCGACCAATCAAGATAGCAAGGCCAAAATAGGGAATTGAAGGTCCAGATCAAATCAAAACTTAAAGGGCTTTTTGCACACACACCAAGTGGTTTACCTGCATGTAGAAGTGCCTTCGAACCAAGTCAAGTAATACTCCAAGTTCATCAACTAATCCCATCTTCATCTGGGGTGCGGTTTCCTTTTCAGTCTGAACAAGTTTTCATAAATGGAACACTGTCATAAACTTCCATGGATTTTAAGCCAAACACCAAGTCTTCCACTGGGATGGCCCATAGTTGACTTCTTCCTTTACTTCGGGTTGTCAGACCTACAAATAACAGGGTTTCTGATTCAAGGTTAGGGCTGGATTTCACATTAATAATAACAGACACTGGACTAGCATTTTCAATCAATTCATAAAGACAGGATTGTATGCCCTTACTTGCATATAAGTAATTCGTCCGTAAAAAGTAATCCGTAAACAATTATAAAACTTTCTCTTCAAACAGAGGACACCTATATATAGGGTTACAATAAGGTATAAGTCAAATGAATCAAATTGGATCAAAACCAGAAATCAATTGGTCACTGGAAACCAGCTGACCGCTCGGGCCAACCACTCGGGCCGGTCGCTTAGGTTGAGCAACCGCCACTAGTGACCGCCCCAAAACAGAGAGTTTCAATCCAAAACTCAAGCTTCTGATCATCTGTTTTCAATCCGAATTTTGAATGATCATAGTCCGAATCTCAAATCTATTACTTCCATAATCACAGGTGATACTAAACATAAACAAAGACATCAAATTGGTTATCTAGAAACCTCCCTCTTGATTAGATCAGCCTTTTTCACGAAAGCAGGGTTTCGTTTTCGGATATGATCTCACCAAGATTAACAAAAAGGTAGGCAGTGCAATAGAAGGATCAAGAACAACCAAAGGGAAACACTAATCTACTTTTATCATAGTTAGTGGTGAAGCATGACAGAACAGGGAATCATTTACCTCAGGTCTAGATCAACTATGAATGACAGTAGAACCTTCTGGGACTCTTACAACACTTCTCCACAGCCGTCTAACCTCCAAAATGGTAATCCCGAATAAAATATTCATAAAATAGACGAGGGTTACTATTTATAGGAGTCAGGGGGAAAATAGGGCAAAATCCCGCAATCAGAACGTGGTTGCTTGGTTCAATCGACCGCCACTAGCAACCGCCCCCATGTATTTGCTATACAAGGGTGCTTTGCTAGGGGGGTTGATGTCCAAGTACAACCTAACGCTAAAGAAGACATGGGGGAGATCTTACCTTCATTCCGGACATCTCTAGACATCACTTGCCTTCTAAAAGTCCAACTACCAAGCAAGGCAGGCTCTTCATCCAGAGAATCTAGATCTGTGGGTTCAAGGTATGGGTCATGGACTTCTATCTGGACACTCCAAAAATTTACCCGACTAAACCTTCGGGTTCTCGGACCTGCAATACGGATCCCAGGTTAAAAATATGGGGGTTGTTACATCCTCTCTCCTTAAAAGAAATTTCGTCCCCGAAATTACGATGTACCTGAAGGTCCAAAAAGGGTGAGGATACTTGGACCGCATCTCATCTTATTTTTCCCAGGATGCTTCCTCAAAAGAATGATTCTTTCATCTGATCTTCACCAAAGGTATAGACTGGTTTCTCAACTGCTTATCCTTTCAGTCAAAAATCTCAGCCGGTTCTTCATCATACGTCAAATCAGCACTCAAACCTTCCAGTTCATGCTGGAGCAACTGCTCTGCGCTTGCCAAGCATTGCCTTAGCATAGACACGTGGAAAACATCATGCACACCAGCAAGAGACGGAGGCAGAGCCAACTGATAAGCTACTGGTCCAACTTTTTCAATAATGTCAAAGGGACCAATTTACCTAGGGCTGAGCTTACCTTTGATATTAAAACGCATGACTCCTTTCATCGGCGGAACTTTCAAAAACGAACGCTCACCAACTTGAAACTCAAGGTCTGATCTTCTTTTATCTGCATAAGACTTCTGTCGAGATTGAGCAGTTTTGATCCTTTCTCGAATCATATCCTCCATGGTACTGGTGGTTTCAATTAGATCATGGTCAAGAATACGCCTTTCCCCAACTTCATCCCAATATAGAGGAGTTCTGCAAGTTTTTCCATACAGAGCTTTATATGGGGCCATTCCAATAGTAGACTAGTAACTATTATTTTAAGCAAACTCCACCAAAGCTAGGTGGTCATCTTGTTACAACTAATATCTATGACGCACGCTCTAAGCATATCTTCCAAAATTTGTATGGTCCTTTCCGATTGGCCATCAGTCTGAGGATGATGAGCAGTGCTCAAATTCAGCTGAGTACCTAGAGCTTTCTATAGACTATTCCAGAAACGCGAAGTAAACCTCGGATCTCTATCTGACAGAATGCTAACAGGAACACCATGCAGTCTCACCACATTATCAACATAAAGTCGGGCCAACTTATCCATAGTATAGGTGATCTTCATTGGAATGAAGTGTGCCGATTTGGTTAATCGATCCACTACCACCCACACTGAGTCATTCCCTTTGCTAGTTTGGGGTAGACTTGTGACAAAGTCCATAGCAATGTCTTCCCACTTCCAACTAGGTACTGGAAGAGGTTACAAAAGGCCAGACGAAGGCTGCTGGATAGCTTTCACATGTTGATAAGTTCCACACTAAGCAATGAAGTCTTCTACATCATTCTTCATGCTAGACCACCAACAATACCCTTTCATATCATTATACATCTTCACACTTCCAAGATGGATAGTAAAAATGAACTGATGAACATCAGTCAAGATTTCTTTTTTGAGGTTTTCTAAAGCAGGAACACAAACTCTTTCTCTGAAAACAAAAGCACCATCATAGGCTAGGGAGAAATCTTCCACATCCTTAGTCTTCGAAGTGATCAGATCAATCTTTTTCTTCAATTCCAGATCAGTCGACTGCAAAGCAACAATTCGGTCCCTCAAACTCGGTCGAACTGACACAGCTGCCAAAATAGCAACAGAACCTTCCGACAAAATCTCAAGTCCAAATCTAACAATGGAGAACAATAAGGGCTTACTGAGAGATGTCAGATCTACACTTTCTCAATTACTCTTTCCACTCAAAAGCATCGGCAACCACATTAGCTTTTCCTGGATGATACTGATTATCGCAATCATAGTCCTTCACCAGTTCTAGCCATCTTCGTTGTCTCATATTCAACTCCTTTTGAGTGAAGAAATACTTTAGACTCTTTTGGTCAGTGAAAATCGATATCTTTTCACCATACAAATAGTGACGCTAGATCTTCAGAGCTAAAACCACAGCTGCCAATTCCAAATCATGAGTAGGATAGTTAAGCTAGTAGTTCTTCAATTGCCTAGAAACATAAGCTACAACCTTCCCATGCTGCATCAAGAAAGCAACCCAAACAAACTTTAGAGGCATCAGTATACACTATCAAACCTCTAGAGTCTTCTGGTATCGTCAACACCGGAACGTTAGTCAACCTCTTCTTGAGTTCTTGGAAACTCTTTTCAAAGGCTTCATTCCACTCAAACTTGATTCCTTTTCTGGTAATCTTCGTCATAGGAGCTGAGAGTCTAGAGAAATTCTCAATGAAATGCCTATAATATCCCGCCATACCAAGAAAACTTCGAATCTTAGTGACTGACTTAGGTCGGTCCCAATCGACAATAGCTTGAACCTTTGCAGGGTCAACCTTAATACCATCAGTAGAAACAATGTGACCTAAGAACATAACTTTAGGTAACCAAAAGTCACATTTACTGAAGTTGGCAAACAACTTCTTCTCTGTTAAATGCTGTAGGGCAAAACTCAAGTGTGCAACATGCTCTTCTTCGCTCTTTGAATAAATCAGAATGTCATCAATAAATACAATGATAAACTTATCCAAAACATCCTGAAATACTCGGTTCATCAGATCAATGAATGCTGCCGGTGCTTTAGTAAGACCAAAAGGCATGACTCGGAATTCGTAATGCCCATATCTAGTCCTAAATGCAGTCTTGCAGACATCACTGGACTTCACTCTTAACTGACGATACCCAGATCTCATATCGATCTTCGAGAAAACAGCGGCACCTTTCAACTGATCAAACAAGTCATTGATCCTAGGAAGACGATATTTATTTTTGATCGTCAACTTGTTCAATTCCTGATAGTCTATGCACATCCGCATACTACCATCCTTCTTCTTCATGAACAACATTGGGGCTCCCCAAGGCGAAACACTGGGTTAGATAAGCCCTTTGTGTAAAATAATTTAATTGGGTCTGAAGTTCCTTCAACTTAGTCGGAGCCATTATATACAAAGCTTTCGAAACAGGGGCTGCTCCAGGATTTAGATCAATTGAAAACTCTAACTCCCTCATTGGAGGAAAACCAGACAAATCATCAGGGAAGACATCAGGAAAGTCCCTGACAACATCAATATCAGACAACTGTTTCACATCTTCCGAGACATCCATAGAAGAGGAAAGAAGTCCAACATCTTTGGTCCATGGCCTAACTTTCACAGTCACAGCCACAATCTTCTTGCTCAACTTCCCTTGACTACCTTGATACTCAAACGGGCTATCATCCTTAGGATGAAACAATACCTTCCTTTCAGAACAAAGGGATAACTGCACTATACTTAGACAACCAATCCATTCCAAGTATGACATCAAAATCAGACATATCCAACTTGATCAAACAGGATTCTAGGGTTCTACCAGCAATATGAACAGAACAAGATTCAACCACTTCATCTAATCTAACAACAAATCTAGTAGTAGTACTAATAACTAGTCCTCTTTTCAACTTCCCAAGTGTAACAGGAATATGACTCACAAAAGAAGATGCTATAAATGAATGAGATGCACCAGTATCAAATAGTATGAAAGCAAAGGTAGATGATGCTGAAATAATACCTGTCACAACATCGTGATCTGTCTTAGATTCTAAACCAACAACACTGAACACTTTCCCATAGGGAACATTTGAAGCAGACTTCAAAGCTGACATCTCAGGATTCGGCTTCTGAGTGCAGTTACGGGAATAATGACCCGGCTTTTCCAGAATTAAAGCAAGTCAAATCCCTACTACCCACAGATGCTCCTGAAGGAGGATATGCAGGTCTCTAGTTATTAACCACTGGACGGGGGTTAGCATAGATCGGTCCAGTGACCCGACTACCTGTAATAGGACGAACCGATGCACTGCTAGAACCATAACTCGAGGCAGAGCTAAAACTGGGACTAGCTCCTCTAGGCTGAAATGAAGGGGCAGAATAAGGAGCAGGCCTAGAGAATCTTCGGTTACGGTCCACCAAATGATTCTTGTTCGCAACAGCACGCTGGAGCTGATAATTCTCTCTTTCATTATCTTCCACCTTCTTTGCATTGTGAACCATCTCATCATAGTCTACTATTGGATGAATGGCCAGATAAGTCTTCAGTGACAGACCTCAAACCTTTGAAGAATTTCTTTGTCTTTTCTCTATCACCTTTGAATGCTGCAGGGGCAAAGCTAAACAACTCTTCAAACTTCTTCTGGTACTCCAGAACAGAACTAGGTCCCTGTGTGAGTGCCATAAACTTAGCTTCTTTAGCATCCCTCACAGACTCAGGAAAATATTTCTTGCAAAATGCATCCTCGAAACTTTCCCAAGTGAGAATCGGGTGCAAAGCTTCCAAAATAGGTCTGGTAGCATTCCACCACGCATCAGCTGTGAAACCCAGCCCTAACCTTCACCCGTAAACCCTGTTGTTTGTAGGTCTGACAACCTGAAGTAAAGCAAGAAGTTAGCTATGGGCCATCCTAGTGGAAGACTTGGTGATTGGCTTTGAATCCATGAGTGTTGATGTCAGTGTTCCATTTATAGAAACTACATCCTAATGAAGATCGGATTAGTTGATGGACTTGGAGTGCTCTCTGTCATGGTTCGAAGGCATTTCTACCTACTAGGTAAGTCACTTGGTGTGTGTGCAAAACCCCTTGATGTTTGGATTTGATCTAAGACTTCATTTCCCTGTTTTGGTCTTGCCTGTTCGATTTGTCGACTCATTGGTCGATTGGACCAGTCGACCAATCCAATCTACCAATGGCTTTTGTTTCTGCTAATTAGGTCTTGCTTGCTCTATTTAAGTTCAATCTCGAGTCTACTTCGTATTTGCTGCCTCCAAACTCTTTGGAACGTACCAAAGACCTCTGTAAGACATCTTCCTTGCATCCTTGGTTGATCCCCCGCAAGAACTAAAGTAATCTTCTTCCTCTTGCATCAAAAGGTATGTCTACACTCTCTTCTTCTTCTCCATCATTGATTTTCTTTCCTTTTTGGGTTGAGACAGTAGAGAAGATGCTGCATTCTCTGTTGCAAACATCTCTTTACTTATCTCTCGTGATTTCCTAAGGATTAATGGCTAAAGCAATGATCTTAATCATGATCATTGCAAGCTTTTGAAGGAATCATGGTCTAAATCATGATCTTGTCATCGTTCATCTTTTGATTCAAATTTTGATCTTCATAGATCTATTTTATTAATCATATTAGTAGTCAACCGCTGTGTTTTTCTTTACAAGATCTATAACCTATAAATCTCTAGTTCTTTCTCCTTGATCATACCATGTTCTTTCTTCAAGAACCATGATTTATATAATTATGGTAACTTTTGTTTCCTAATTTGTAACTTGAAAACTTGATTTGATTAGTGTTTTGAAGTCCTCTATATACTAGGATGCTGCCATTGTAGTTTACCCCTTGTTTAGTACCCTTTTGAACCACCAAATTCAGTTCTTTATTCTCAAAACTCTGATTTTTGAAGTCCACTGTCTCGGTTGGTCGACTCATTGGTCGATTGAGGCAGTAGACCAAGTCAATCGACCAATGAGTACAACAACTCCATATTTGGTCTGTTTTGGATGTTTTGATATCTTTCCTTCTAGGTATCTTTCCTAATATGTTGTATACACTTGTTTAGGACCTTCTTCTCAAGTTTTGTCAAGATCTTACTTGATTCCCCAAGATTCCTTTGCGAGTTATAAAAGGTAAGGATGGATACTTCCTTAACTACATAGATTGCATATCTTAGTTTCTATATTTGAATCTTGTTAGTTTATTTCTTTAATTAGATTCTTACAATGTTATACTACTGTTGTACTATCTTGATTTCAATAGCATTACTTGTTTATGATTCATGTATGATTTACTTATTAATTATACGCAAGATATATGTTGTTATTGATTTCTTTCTATATATGAAGTTACTATATATGTGATGTTATGGATTCATGTTTGTGTATGATTAAGTATGGTTTGGAAAGGGGAGGTGTCTTTTTGACACTTCTGTCCTAGGACTACTACGGGAATATTATGGGATGTTTTCGGAGATGCCCTTTGGACACCTTCCTAAACGATTGGATGACATATTTAGGGCTGTCTAGTGGTGTTTGGCTAGGATGTCCCGTTACGTCAGACCCTAATCGGGGGGTATTGAGACCGAACGACCCGTGATAGCAATGGGAATTCATGGGCGCTCAAGACCGGTAACCAATCCGTGAGAGGACAGGAATCACATTGTGGGGACCATTTATCGGTAGGGTTGCATATGGTTAGACTAGGGCTCACGGGCGCTCAAGACCGGTAACCAACCCGTGAGGGGACGTGTGAGCTTCCCGTTTACCATATGTGGATGACCTACAGGGTTGATGAGTCCGTAGTCAGGGACTATGAGGACTCTAGTGTGAAGGATACCGGAAAGGATCGTCAACGACGAGGAATGGACGTATCTGAATCTGACTTGATGTAACTGAGTAGGAGACTTGCATTTGGCTAGGCTTTGACCCTGACATGCGCCAGTACTTAGACCAATGGTGATGTGAGAGAGTGGTGATCTATACCCAAGCCATGGAATGTCCCGAGGGATGCCGGACCCACTACCAAAAGGCGTTGTGTGATTAGACCTTCCTAAAGAAGTACGGTGCTATGACTTAAAGCATGTTTGCCAATAGAGACCAGCATACATAGAGTTAGAATCATATTGCATCATGTGTTTCATATCATATAACATTTTACTTTGCTTTGAAATCCTACCATTTATGTTGTTATGGATGAACTGCCTTACTGAGTTTCATTGAAACTCATTCCTTTTGTGCAATGTTTTGTTAGACTACTTTACAAGTTCTGAGTATCATGACTGCTTGTATGAAGAAGCGCAAGGAGAAGAGGCATATCTCCAGGAAGGTGATTGCGGTTACGACAATTACACAGAAGATTCCGCGGGTGGTTATGCTGCGTACGATGCTTAGTCCGACCATAGAGTGGAAGCGCCCTTGCGCCATTTTTGAGATTTATACTTATAGAGATGTCGTCTATAAGATTGAGAACAATTTAGTTACTTATTGTACCTGCTACTGGGATTAGTTTTCATTCCTTTTCCTTTTCTTTTAGTATTACTTTTCCGCTGGTTTTAGAGTGGGATTCCGCCTCACTTTACTTTATTGGTTTGACATTTTGATTATCTTTCGTACTCTGATTACATATGATTTACTCTTTCCTTATTTGGATCTTTTGTTTATCTTTTGCTCATTGATTATTATTGTTCATGATTATGTTATTGTCTATGTGGGAGGCTGATTACCTCGATACTTGGTCTTTGGGGCTGTGGATCACACACTTGGGTATGCCAGGTAGGGTACCGGCTGGGTGGATGTGACAGAGTGGTATCAGAGCCCAAAGTTCAAGGAAATTCTAACCACAGGAAACAATAACGGAACATTCCTAAGTCATAGATCTGAAATGACTCCTCTACTCTTAGAAGTGAATAATAGAACACTTGGATTAGAAACTTAACCAATAAAGCATAATTGAATATTTCTGAATAACATACCATAATTATACTTAAACAATTGTCACTTAATGCAATAAAAGAAAAGTGCATAATACACAATAATTAAGTGAAACAAAGTGAACTTCATTAATTTCAAAAGTTTTTACAACGATTACATCGACAATGCATAAAGGGAAATCCAAAAGTACAATCTATCTAGGTGATCTCCTCTGATCTTTGAAAGATCTGAAGTCCTCTGCTAGCTGAGTCACCTGATGCTCTATCCTATCCTGTCGTGACTCCATCCTCTCATACATCTGCTCCTGTCTGACCTCCATCCTCTCTAGCATGGAAGTCATCGATCTCATCTGTGCATTGAGATCTGAAGTCTCTGAAACTGCATGAGACAAACCCCCTGTCTCGAAGTGTGATGAAGGAGGAACCTCATGATGCTCCAGCTCAGCCTCGTGCATCTCTGTATCATCTCCAGCCTGATCATCACTATCAGGACCGACATCCTCTCCTCCATCATCAGACTCCTCCTCCTCCTCTGTCTCCTCATCATCCTCATCCTCTGGACCAGGAGATCTCATTGTCTGTCTCAGCCTCATTTTTCGGATGGTCCTAGTCCCGATCGTGTATCCTAGAGAACCAGTGTCCACTGGTGTATCCTCGAAACTCACTCTGAAGTGCCTGAAGATCAAAGTCAGTAGTCTCCCATAGCAAAGGTTCCGCATGCTAGGCCACAGAACCAGGTCCAGCATGACCTGTTGAATGATGTAAGAAAGGTCGATCTCGAAGCCCATGTAGATGCGGTGGATGACTAAGGCCTCCATCACTGTGACTCGATGGTGATGTCTAGCCTTCGGCATAATGTTTCAGCCGACAATGTGACCGACAATCCGTGTTGAATCTGTCATCCGCCCACTGGTCCACGGAGTGTGGCATCGGCGACTATCCCACACTGTAGAGAAAATCTCGTGCAGCTCATACAGCATCAAGTAGCTGTCTATCCCTGCCCCCACAGGTATCCACACGCACTACCGTGGGTAGTAAGGAACCCGCAAGATCTCAGCCAATGATCTCGTGGAGAAGCAGATTCGTGTTTGAAGGACCCTGCTCCTGAGGACTAGCCGAAGAGGATGTCTTGGACCTCTAGACTCCTCAATAGATGTAAGGTTGCTAAAGAACAACCTCACTAACTCCGGATATACCGACAAATCCTCAGTGAAAAGATGTGTCCACTGCATAGTGTCGAATCTCTGTCGAATCCTAAGAACTCTGAGCTGACGAAGGTGAAGTAGACGTCCCAGCTCGATACTGCAGTAACTGAATTAGGCCTCGTACTAGAACTCGGTCTGTGGTGTATCGAACATGTCTGGCCGCCGAACCTCCTGTCCAGGCTCTGAAGGAACCTGACCTCTACCCCTGAGTGCCCCTACAATACGAGAATGACCTCAACGTCGTCCTCATCCTCTTCCTCCTCTTTGCATGGTGTATGTCTGTGGAAGAGACAAAAGACATTGCTAGTTAGTGCTATTTCATGATTTCAGCCAAAAGGGTATTTTCGTAATTTTTGGAAAATTTAAAATTTGGGGAAAATTTGATTTGAAGATATAACATGTGCACAATACATGGAATTGCATGATCATGAACTTTATTTGAAGAAAATCGATCGAAAACTTGGTTAAAAGTGGAAAATTCAACAAGAAGGAAATTTGGGGATTTTGCAATTTAGGTCAAAATGAAATTTTTAAAAAGTTGGAATTGGTTAAATCAAATTATATGGACATATCTACAATATCATCTGGAGCATGTAGCATTTAATTTCATTCAAAAACTCCTAGCGGTTTGTGAGGAATCGAATTTTTTCTAAAGTTAACGATTTCAGTACGAAAACGTTATGAGATGTGCAAGAATGTGTTAGAACTTGTTGTCCATGCATGGCATTGTGTTTAAAACCTAGGGAATATGTTTCTAAGTATTCCTAAGCATGATTTCTAACATTGGATACAAGTAAAACATGGATTTTGTTTAAATGCAAGCATGAGAAGATGAAAATGGAAGAAGGAATGAGAGATTTACCTTGTATGTGATGAATGTGAGATGTTGTGTTGTTGTTGAAGCACGAAAACACCTCAAGAACACTTGGAAGAACCTTAGAAGTCTTTCCCCAGAGCTCTCTCATGTTTTGAGGAAGATAGAATGAAGTTAGAATGAGGAAATGAGGCTCAAAATGCGAATTTTCGTATTCTGTGAGCATTGGTCGACTGGGCCAGTGACCAATCAATCGACCAATGGACACAAAGACCTCATTTTCTGCTGAATTTTTGGCAAATGTGATTTTTGTCCTATGGATTATTGTTTGATGACTATATGAATGTATTCAAGCATGATTTAAGTTTTCAAATATTTTGGACTTGTAGATTATGATGAAACTTCGAAATTCGGTGTTTTTGATGCTTTCAATATTTGCAGAATGGTTACTCTGAGAAGTGGACGTGGTGAGATACCTGAAGATGGTCATGATCAGCAGACCAATACTGGCGATCAGGGTACCCATAACATACCCAATGCCCTGAACCTCGGTAATTTCCGTGATACTGCCAACATCATGGGCAATATGATGTAGCAGCAAGCAGCTCAGTTCAACCAGATGCTGACGGCTTTCATGACTCTGCATAATGAGACTCGTGCTGGTGTCAACGGAAATCTTCATACTATTGTCCCGAATGCGGGAGGATTGGCTGGAACTCCTCATACTCGCCTGATGGAGAGTTTCCTGAAGATGCAAGTGCCCACTTTCACTGGAGTTACCAAGGACCTCTTGTTTCCTAACAAGTGGCTTCGTGAGTTGGAGAAGGCTTTTTGTCATTTGCAATGTACGGAAGCTCAGAAGATTCTATTTGCTGAACAGAAGTTGCAACATGAAGCTGACGCATGGTGGACCTCCACTCGGCCTGTTTTGGAAGGTTTGCATGCAGGTGTTGTAACTTGGGAGTTGTTCAAAGAAGCTTTTTGCATGAATTACTTCCCTGAGGCAGTGAGAAGATTGCCATTTTCACAGATCATAAGAGTTTGAAATACTTCTTTACCCAAAAGGAGTTGAACATGGGGCAAAGAAGATGGTTGGAACTAGTCTCTGATTATGATTTTGATATTCAGTACCACCCTGGTAAGGCAAACGTTGTTGCTGATGCTCTTAGTAGGAAGAATCAGAAGAAGACTTTGGATTTGAATGCTTTGAGTCTACCATTGTTGTCTTTTATTGAGAGTTTTGATTTGGAAGTTGTCCCTGAGAATTCTGATTTTGTTCTTTCTGCCATGACGGCAAGATCTGGTCTTAGAGATAAGATTGTTGCCCTGCAGAGTTCTGATCAAGGACATATGGACAAAGTTGAGAAGATTTCTTTGAATCCTGAGTGGGATCCCGACTTCGGTATATCCATGGATGGTGCTTTATATTTTAGAGGTAGACTGTGCGTGCCAGCAAATGAAGAATTTAAGAAGGAAAGATTGAAGGAAGCACACCAGTCAGTCTTTACTGTACACCCGGGAAGCACCAAGATGTACAAGGACTTGAAGGAACATTTTTGGTGGTTTGGTTTGAAGGCTGATGTTGATAATTTTGTTGCCAAGTGTGAGACTTGCCAACGTGTGAAAGCCATTCGTCAACCCCCATCTGGATTACTTAAACCCCTTCTTGTTCCTAGTTAGAAGTGGGAGGATATCTCTATGGACTTCGTGACTAGCTTACCTAGGACAAGTAAGGGCAATGACACTGTGTGGGTGATTGTTGATAGGTTGACCAAATTAGCCCATTTCATTCCTATGAAGATCACTTATACTCTAGATAAGCTAGCTAGGCTTTATGTAGACAATGTGGTTCATCTGCACGGAGTGCCAATGAGTATTGTCTTTGACCGTGATCCTAGGTTTACCTCATGGTTTTGGAACAGTCTGCAGAAGGCCTTGGGAACCCAATTGAATTTGAGTACAGCTCATCACCCACAGTCGGATGGACAATCTGAGCGAACAATTCAGACCTTGGAAGACATGCTCAGATCTTGTGTGGTGGATATGGGTGGTAATTGGGATGAACACCTAGCGTTGGTTGAGTTTGCCTATAACAACAGTTATCAAGCAACAGTAGGCATGGCTCCATTTAAGGCTTTGTATGGTAATACTTGTAGGACACCATTGTACTTGATTGAGATGGGTGAAAGAAAGGTCTTAGGTCCCGAAATGATTGAAGCTACGAGTGCGATGGTTGATATGATCAGAGAAAGGATTAAGTCCGCCCAGTCAAGACAGAAATCTTATGCTGACAAGAGAAGGACTAATCTAGAATTTCAAGTTGGAGAGAAAGTTTTCTTGAAGGTTTCACCAATGAAGGGTGTGATGAGATTCAATGTTAAGGGAAAGCTTAGCCCTCGGTACATTGGACCTTTTGAGATTTTGGAAAAGGTTGGACCTGTTGCTTATCGATTGGCATTACCTCCGCCTCTTGCTGGAGTTCATAATGTGTTTCATATTTCGATGCTTCGGAAATACATAGAGAATCCGGAACACATTTTACAGCAAGCACCTGAAGGACTTAGTGCTGATCTTACCTATGATGAAGAACCAGCTGAAATCCTGGATAAGAAGGACAAGCAACTACAGAATCGCACCATCCCTTTGGTGAAGATTCGGTGGAAGAACCATACCCCTGAAGAAGCTTCTTGGGAGAAGGAAGAAGATATGAAGGAGAGGTTTCCTCACCTCTTTGGAAGCACAGGTACGCTTTCAATTTCGGGGATGAAATTTCTTTAAGGGGGGGAGAATGTGAAACCCAGCCCTAGCCTTGACTCAGAGACCCTGTTGTTTGTAGGTCCAACAACTCGAAGTAAAGCAAGAAGTCAACTATGGGCCATCCCAGTGGAAGACTTGGTGACTGGCTTTGAATCCATGAGTGTTGATGTCAGTGTTCCATTTATAGAAACTGCATCCTGATGAAGATCGGATTAGTTGATGGACTTGAAGTGCTCTATGTCATGGTTCGAAGGCATTTCTACCTACTAGGTAAGTCACTTGGTGTGTGTGCAAAACTCCTTGATGTTTGGATTTGATCTGAGCCTTCATTTCCCTATTTTGGTCTTGCTGTTCTAATTGGTCGACCAATCCAATCGACCAATGGGTTCAGTTTTTGCTAATTAGGTCTTGCTTGCTCTATTTAAGTTCAATCTCGAGCCTACTTCGTATTTGCTGCCTCAAAACTCTTTGGAACATACCAGAGACCTCTGCAAGACATCTTCCTTACATCCTTGGTTGATTCCTCGCAAGAACTCAAGTAATCTTCTTCCTCTTGCATCAAAAGGTATGTCTACACTCTCTTCTTCTTCTCCATCTTTGATTTTCTTTCCTTTCTGGGTTAAGACAGTAGAGAAGATGCTGCATTCTCTGTTGCAAACATCTCTTTACTTATCTCTCATGATTTCCTAAGGATTAATGGCTAAAGCAATGATCTTAATCATGATCATTGCAAGCTTTTGAAGGAATCATGGTCTAAATCATGATCTTGTCTTCGTTAATCTTTTGATTCAAATTCTGATCTTCTTAGATCTATTTTATTAATCATATTAGTAGTCAATCGCTGTGTTTTCTTTAAAAGATCTATAACCTATCAATCTCTAGTTCTTTCTCCTTGATCATACCATGTTCTTTCTTCAAGAACCATGATTGATCTAATTATGGTAACTTTTGTTTCCTAATTTGTAACTTGAAAACTTGATTCGATTAGTGTTTTGAAGTCCTCTATATACTAGGATGCTGCCGTTGTAGTTTACCCCTTGTTTGGTACCCTTTTGAACCACCAAATTCGGTTCTTTATTCTCAAAACTCTGATTTTTGAAGGCCACTATCTCGGTTGGTCGACTGAGGCAGTAGACCAAGTCAATCGACCAATGAGTACAACAACTCCATATTTGGTCTGTTTTGGATGTTTTGATATCTTTCCTTCTAGGTATCTTTCCTAATATGTTGTATACACTTGTTTAGGACCTTCTTCTCAAGTTTTGTCAAGATCTTACTTGATTCCCTAAGATTCCTTTGCGAGTTATAAAAGGTAAGGATGGTTACTTCCTTAACTACATAGATTGCATATCTTAGTTTCTATATTTGAATCTTGTTAGTTTATTTCTTTAATTAGATTCTTACAATGTTATACTATTCTTGTACTATCTTGATTTCTGTAGCATTACTTGTTTATGATTCATGTATGATTTACTTATTAATTATACGCAAGATATATGTTGTTATTGATTTCTTTCTATATATGAAGTTACTATATATGTGATGTTATGGATTCATGTTTGTGTATGATTATGTATGGTTTGGAAAGGGGAGGTATCCTTTTGACACTTCTGTCCTAGGACTACTACTGGAATATTATGGATGTTTCCGGAGATGCCCTTTGGACACCTTCCTAAACTGTTGGATGACAAATTTAGGGTTGTCTAGTGGTGTTTGGCTAGGATGTCCCGTTACGTCAGACCCTAATCTGGGGCTATTGAGACCGAATGACCCGTGGTAGCAATGGGGATTCATGGGCGCTTAAGACCGGTAACCAATCCGTGAGAGGACAGGAATCACATTGTGGGGACCATTTATCGGTAGGGTTGCATATGGTTAGACTTGGGCTCACTGGCGCTCAAGACCGGTAGCCAACCCGTGAGGGAACATGAGAGCTTCCCGTTTACCATATGTGGATGACCTATAGTGTGAAACCCGGCCCTAACCTTAACCCGGATACTCTTTGATTGTAGGTCCGAAGACCCGAAGTATAAGTCAAAGTCAACTATGGGCCATATTGGTAGAAGATATAGTGTTCGACTCCGAACCTATGGAGATTGAAGATGCTGCCCCATACTTGAAGTCAGTGTTAGATATAGAGAAGAGACTGCACCTTGATGAATAGAAGATTAGTTGATGACCTTAGAGCTTGGTGGGATATGATTTAAAGCCATTTTTCCATGCTAGGTATGTTATAGAATATGTGTTTAAAGTTTCGTTTGATTCCGAGTAGTGGAAGACCCTCAAATCCCTATTTTTGGCTTTCCTGTCAACCTGGGTCGAGTGCTTGGGTCGACTGGCCAATGCTACCCAGCCAATCGACCCAGAGATGCTGAACTCGAACAAAATCTTTTGTTTTGAGAATCTTGCTATATATAGCCCATGACTTCGTGATTTTAGTATCCCTAGCCTCCATAACACTTAGAGAACTAAGGGAAACCATCTCCAAGCCTCCAAGAGTGAAGAAGAAGACCTAATCTTGCAATCGTTCAAACTCTCTCTCTTGTTCTTCAATTAAAGGTTAGTAATCTATCTTTTATGTTAATGATTTATTCTTTCTATGATCACTCTCATCTCTGAACTGAGATTATGATGAAGATGCTGCAACCTTGTAGTCATATCTTTACAATCTCGTTTCATTCTCTTGTACTATGATCATCTCATTCATTCTTGACATGATTCTTATGATTTCTTCTTAAACTATGATAATATTTCCTATTTTGATTCATTCTAGCATTATAGATGCTTCTCTATGATTATGCATACCTCTGATCTACTGTGTTCTTGTACTAGAATGAGATCTAATCATCTCTAGTTCATCTCTTTCATTCATAGCATGTTTCCAATGAAAACTATGATTTTTACCAAAATAGAAACTATGGTTCTAAATTAGTAAGTAATGTTTTAATGGTGGTTTGATGTCTAATTTATGATTTTTAGTCTTAGACTACTGTGTTAGACAATCCCTCCAAGTTTCGGATCAAGATTCTATTTTCGGATTTGCTCTTGGGCAGATTGCCTGGGTCGACTGGAGCACTCAACCTAGCCAATCACTCCGCAATAGCAGAATCTGTTTTCTTCATCCAATTCGATTCGATTCATGCTTATTCTTTTAGGACTACTTCCTAATGATTATGTGATGCTATTCTAGGGTTTATTTGCTAACTTTGGATTCATCCTCTTGTCCGTCCAGAATATTCTCGAATCTATTTAAGGTAAGGAAAGTTGTTACCATATTAACATAGATTTGCATAGATTTAGTTTCTAATTTGGGAACTACTTAGATTTGCTACTGTTATGATAGTTTCTATTATGATATGAATGCTGCAAGTACATTAGGATCTTATTTCCTTATTTACTTTATGTATTGGATTATGTATGAATACTTACTCATGTATGTTTTCTTATTTATTTAAGCTTGTCTTATTATACTCTTTTATATGATGAGATATTTGTCGTGGATGATATGACTGAATTATGATTGTGATTGCTTAGGTATGATTTGGGATTGGGGAATGTCCTTTTGACATTTCTGTCCTTGGATCTCATTGGGAGTAGTATGGGATATTTCCAATGTTGCCCTTTGACGCTTTCCCGGATTATTGGTTGTCATACCTAGGACTTGTCTAGCAGTGTTTGGCTAGGTTATACCCCAGTTATATCAGACTCAATTCGGAAGGGTATTGAGACCGAACGACCCATGGTAGCAATGGGGATTTATGGGCGCTCAAGACCGGTAACCAACCCGTGAGGGGACATGAATCACATTGTGGGGGCCATGTATGGGTAGAGTTGCATATGGATGGACTTGGGCTCATGGGCGTTCAAGACCGGTAATCAACCTGTGAGAAGACATGAGAGCTTCCCGTTTACTATATGTGGATGACCTATAGGGTTGATGAGTCCGTAGTCTGGGACTATGCTAACTCTAGTGTGAAGGATACCGAAAAGGATCGCCAGGGGTGAGGAATGGACGTATCTGGATTTGAGTTGATGTAACTAAGTAGAAGACTTGCATTGGGCTAGACTTTACCTTGACATGCGCCAATACTTAGACCAAACAGTGATGTGAGAGAGAGGTGACTTAATCCCTAACCATGGATTGTCCAAGATGGATGAAGGACCCACTACCAACTGGCGTTGTGTGATGAGACCTACCCAAAGAAGTATGGTGCTATGACTTAAAGCATGTCTGCCTATAGAGACCAGCATACATAGAGTTAGACTCATACATACATTGTTTGTCTCATATCATATCATCTTATGCTTTGTTTACGATACTATGTTATTTATGCTATTATGGAATAACTTGCCTTGCTGAGTTTCTTTTGAAACTCACTCCTTTTGTACAATATCTTTTGTTAGACTATTCTGCAGGTTTTGATGGCTATGAAGCGCAATATGAGGAAGCATAAGATGAAGAAGCGTACCATACGCAAAGTGTTGGCGATTACGAAGATTACTGTGAGGATCCCTCGAGTGGTCTCTCTTATTACCAGGATTAGCCTTACTGTGGAGTGGGAGCGTCTGAGCATCATCGATGAAGTCTATGTTTATGAGGACATCCTTTATAAAGTAGAAAAGACTCTAGTTTAGTTAGATTATATCTTTCTTTCTTGTCTTTAGAATCAATTGTAATCCCACTTGATTTTCGAACTACATTCCGCTGTACTCGTGGAGTGAGATTCCGCCTCACTCTACTTTTGATTTATATATCTATTGGTATCTTTTCCGCACTCTGATGATTATCTCGTTACTTAACTATGATTCATTTGAATAATACTGTTAACATTGATTTAGTCTTGTTCTTGATTATATTGTTGTGAATGTGGGAGGATGATTTCACTAACTACTGGATCTTGTGAACTGTGGATCACACACTCGGGTATGCCAGATAGGGTATCGGCTGGGTGGATGTGACATATAGGGTTGATGAGTTCGTAGTCAGGGACTATGAGGACTCTAGTGCAAAGGATACCGGAAAGGATCATCAAGGACGAGGAATGGACGTATCTGGATCTGACTTGATGTAACTGAGTAGGAGACTTGCATTTGGCTAGGCTTCGACCCTGACATGCGCCGGTACTTAGACCAATGGTGATGTGAGAGAGTGGTGACCTATACCCCCAGCCATGGAATGTCCTGAGGGATGCCAGACCCACTACCAAAAGGCGTTGTGTGATTAGACCTTCCTAAAAAACTACGGTGCTATGACTTAAAGCATGTCTGCCAATAGAGACCAGCATACATAGAGTTAGAATCATATTGCATCATGTGTTTCATATCATATAACATTTTACTTTGCTTTGAAATCCTTCCATTTATGTTGTTATGGATTAACTGCCTTACTGAGTTCATTGAAACTCATTCCTTTTGTGCAATGTTTTGTTAGACTACTCTACAGGGTTCGAGTATCATGACTGCTCGTATGAAGAAGCGCAAGGAGAAGAGGCATATCTCTAGGAAGGTGATTGCGGTTACGACAATTACACTGAAGATTCCGTGGGTGGTTATGCTACGTACGATGCTTAGTCCGACCATAGAGTGGAAGCGCCCTTGCGCCATTTTTGAGATTTATACTTATAGAGATGTCGTCTATAAGATTGAGAACAATTTAGTTACTTATTGTACCTGCTACTGGGATTAGTTTTCATTCCTTTTCCTTTTCTTTCAGTACTACTTTTCCGTTGGTTTTAGAGTGGGATTCCGCCTCACTTTACTTTATTGGTTTGACATTTTGATTATCTTTCATACTCTGATTACATATGATTTACTCTTTCCGTATTTGGATCTTTTGTTTATCTTTTGCACATTGATTATTATTGCTCATGATTATGTTATTGTCTATGTGGGAGGCTGATTACCTCGATAGTTGGTCTTCGGGGCTGTGGATCACACACTCGGGTATGCCAGGTAGGGTACCGACTGGGTGGATATGACATCAGCTTCATGCTGCAGTCTTTGTTTAGCACACAGAATCTTTTGAGCTTCATTACAACGGAGTTTGTGAAAAGCTTTTCCCATCTCTCGGATCCACTTGTTAGGGAACAATGTATCCAACGAAATACCAATAAAAGCAGGGATCTGCAACTTCAAAAAATGCTCCATCAGTCTTGCATGAGGTCCAGGGGCAAAACCGTCCACAAAAGTACTAGCCACAAAAGAACTAGCTCGATTAGGATTAAGAACTACATGGACATTCTGTTGAATAGTCGCGAAACCTTGCATCATAGTAGTAAACTGATTCTGCTGTTGATGCAACATGTTTCCTAGAATGTTCATCACATGCTGAATAGAGCCTACTTGCGGTGCTTCTGAAGGAGGATTTCCACCAGGAAGAGGAGTTTCAACTCTCAAAATCTCAGTTCCAGTGCTTCCAATAGGTATCTCAACACGGTTCTGATCTTCTCCACCATCTTCACCTTCTTGACCATTAGTTACAGCGCGATTCCTTACTTGAACCATTTTGCGAAAAGAACTCTAGAAATTAGAAACACTATATGATCAAGTCCGAAAAGATTATTCAAATCAAACAAACACCACAACAAGGCCAACACTCATAAACAGAGGCAACATTAAGCACAAAGTCCAAAAAGAATCAAAACAAAGCCAAAATCCAAAAATCTGGGCAACAACAATTGGGCAGGTCGCTTGAGCCAGTTGCTTAAGTCAATCGACCACCAGTAGCGACTGCCCCAAAAATTCGCTTGATAGAACGCTTCAAATACGGTTTTGGGTCTCATTTGTACTTCTACACTTCACAAAACAGTACTAAGGCTCTAGGGATTTCGTGCATAGGCTAAGGAAAGTATATTGGAGACTCCGTGGGCTTCGGATCTACTTCCCACGCAACTTCTACATGCTACACAGGTAATCTTCTCACAAAACCCTTCATTTCCATGGTTTGCATGTAAGAAACTACAATGTGCAACTATTTCTAGGTTTTCTTTGATGCAAAATGTTCCCTTTACTTCCCAAAACATGTCTAGGCATAGATCTACTGTTCACTATGCATTTTTACACTAACAGGTAATTACTGGACATGTCATAGTTCTCATTTTGCTTTCTTTTTACCTAAAAACAGATTTTTTACACTAGATGGCTGCTCGCGGAGGTAGGAGAGTACCCATTCGCGGCCGAGGTCGGGGTCGGGGTGACGCACAGGACCCAATCCATCCAGCTTACTTCAAGTAACTAGAGGCACAGGAGCTGTACTTTGGCCACTTTAATCAGTGCCCGATAGAGTATGGACGACCGGTGGTGACTGCAAAGGTAAAGCAGTTCCAGATCGAGAGTAGGTTTGCGGCAGTGGGCTGGAGAGGTACCTTGTTCTTGAACGAGGATGCCTATCTGAAGCTAGTCAGGTTATTCTATAGAAACTTGACCTTCCACAGGGAGAGAGTGGGAGAGCATGACACCAGGCTTGTCATCTAGAGCCGGGTGAAGACTACAGACATATGCTTCACCACTGAGGAGTTGGCTCACATCCTTGACATGCCATATGTCCACAGCGACAGGAGATGGTTTGAGCCAAGGGCAAAGTCAGATGATGTCATCCATTGGGAGGAGAGAGCTCTCATCTACTCAGGCATTTGCTTACGGGAGTGCAGTGGGGTAGAGTTGGTGAGTAGGCTGCTTCCCTCATGCCGGATCACCTCACGGATCATAGCGCGGAACCTGCTACCTAAGGCAGGTCATCAGAGTGAGATCTCACTCATGCAGGCCATGATGACCTTCTCGGTGTACACCTGTTATCAGATCGACTTGGCATACATCATTCAGAATGCCATGATCTATCGAGTGACATATCTGAGGGGAGTGAACCTTGGATACGGGCGACTTCTGACATGGATCTTCGAGCACTTCGGGGTTGACTTTGAGGGAGAGGAGGCCATTCCAGTTGGTCATGGCAGAATGATAGGTCGCAGATTGGTCACTCAGATGCACTTACTGGGCGGACCAAATTCACCAGAGATGCCAACCGAGCCAAAGGACATGGATGTAGAGGCTGATGATGCTGATCATGCAGACTCACCACCACCTTCTCAGTTCGAGACTGGGGGCACATTCGGGGCTCAAAAACCACCTCTGTCACACCCCACCCGCCAGTCTCGGTTACCTGCCCGACAACCCATGGGAGTGATCCGTCACAGGATCCACGGTTTTAGTCTATCAACAATAATAAATACAAATAAAGGCAATCAAGAGCAAGAATAATTCAATTAATGAATTAAAGAATTATAGGAGTCCAAATACTCCAATAATATAATCAATGAAAGAATAATAAATCAAAAGAATACGATTTCAGCGGAAGCAATACAAACGAATTAAATTATTTTCTTTCCAGTTTCTTTCTCTAAAGCTAAGTAATGTTTTTCATGAATTTCTAAAAAAGGAGTCCTCCAGTTCTTCTCCATTCGTTGAGCAAACTGCATGGCACTTGTCTCCTCCACCCATCAATGGGTGCGATAAGCGCATTCCATGCACTCGCAGGAGCTCCCGCATAGGCTATCTCCATTTTCCATTGCCGGTGCCATATCTTCTTCATACGGGAAGGTTCCTTCATAGGAAACCAATCCATCTTCCGACACATTTCCTCCATCTGCGCAGACTAATAAAACATATACAAATAAAGGAATGAGTTCTAGAGAACTCAGTAAGAACAATAAAAATTCCCATCCATATGTTCAACAAATCAGAAATGCATATATGATATGTATGAGTGCCAAGTATGAATGCTGCTAAGATCTAATTATGCAAGTCTCTAACAGTTGACATGCTTTAAGATATACACCAACCCTCCTCTGGTTAGGTCTAGTCACTCTGATCCGGTAAGGACTAGTTACCTCTGTAGGGATCCTGGGTAAAATGGAAAGTCCACACCTAGCTCTCAAACCATGGTTGGGGTTAAGTCAACACTCTCTCACCACGACCATTGGCATGAGTACTGGCGCATGTCGGGGTTTCTAATCCAATGTAGGTCATAAAAGTAACATACTACATGAGGCCCAGGAATGAGAACCCTCACGGACTGGCTACCGCTATTGGACTCCATTCCATAACCCTATGGTCATCCACATATTGTTGGGGAGGAATGCTCTCATGACTCCTCACGACACCCGGTCCGTTCCTTGGACGTCCATGAGCCCAACCCTAACATATGCAACCCTACCATTTATATGACTAACAATGGACCATCGTCACATCACTGTCATCACGGGTCATCCAGTTTCAATTCCCCTACTGAAAGGGTAGTAGCATGTGGGATACCTAGCCATGCAACTCTAGACTCTACCTAGGTATGCCATCCAGTAGTTATGACAGTGTAGGAGACATCAGCAAGCATGTGTCCCATACCACAACCTTCTGATATCCCAAGCTAAGAGAACCAAATAGAATATCTATTCCATCAGAACCACGTACTATCAACCAACATCATATCACATTCATAATCAACAAAGTGCATGTATAAACAATACAAACAACAGTCATATAAAAAGATCAGCATGTGAAACATGGTTATAGCAGCATATGAAATGAAAGATTAATAATAACAAACATTGGACTAGCATGTTCAAGTCAATTCATAAAGACAGGATTGTATGCCCTTACCTGCATATAAGTAATTCGTCCGTAAAAAGTAATCCGTAAACAATTATAAAACTTTCTCTTCAAACAGAGGACACCTATATACAGAGTTACAATAAGGTATAAGTCGAATGAATCAAATTGGATCAAAACCAGAAGTCAATTGGTCACTGGAAACCAACCAATCGCTCGGGCCGATCGCTTAGGTTGAGCGACCGCCACTAGTGACTGCCCCAAAAATAGAGAGTTTCAATCCAAAACTCAGGCTTTTGATCATCCGTTTTCAATCGGATTTTGAATGATCATTGTTTGAATCTCAAATTTATTACTCCCATAACCATAGGTGATACTAAACCTAAACAAAGACATCAAATTAGTTATCCAGAAAACTCCCTCTTGATTAGATCAACCCTTTTCATGAAAGCAGGGTTTTGTTTTCAAATCTGATCTCACCAAGATTAACAAAAAGGTAGGCAGTGCAATAGAAGGATCAAGAACAACCAAAGGGAAACAATAATCTACTTTTATCATAGCAAGTGGTGAAGCATGAGTGAATAGGGAATCACTTACCTCAGCCAGATCAACTATGAATGACAGTAGAACCTTCTGGGACTCTAACAGCACTTCAGGTCTACTTTCAGCACTTCTCCATAGCTGTCTAACCTCCAAAAATGGTAATCCCGAATAAAATATTCGTAAAATAGACGAGGATTACTATTTATAGGAGTCAGGGGGCAAAATAGGGAAAAATCCCGCAATCAAAACCAGACGGTCGCTTGAGGCGGTCGCATGGTTCAATTGACCGCCACTAGCAACCGCCCCCATGTATTTTGCTATACAAGGGTGCTTTGCTAGGGGGGTTGATGTCCAAGTAACACCTAAACCTAAAGAAGACATGGGGGAGATCTTACCTTCATTCCGGACATCTCCAGACATCACTTGCCTTCTAGAAGTCCAACTACCAAGCAAGGCAGGCTCTTCAGTCAGAGAATCCAAATCCATGGGTTTAGGGTATGGATCATGGACTTCTATCTGGACACTCCACAAATTTACCCAACTAGACCTTCGGGTTCTCGAACCTACAATACAGATCCCAGGTTAAAAATACGGGGGTTGTTACAGGAGTAATCAAGAACTTTGGTAAAATCAAGAAACATGAACATCACCATGTGGTTTCAAGAATATAGAGTGAATGGGGGATTCACTCTATGGCTAGGAGAATCAAAGAAGAGGCCTTTACAGTAGTTTAATAACTTTCTCATAATGAAATAATCAAAAGTATAGAAGAAGGAATAAATCGAAGAAGAAACGAATCGATTACTAACCTTTTAGAAGAAGAATCGACGAAGAAACTCGAACGGATACTTGAGGATCTTCCTTGGCTTTGGAGGAGAGGTTCTAGGGTTCTTTCCACGTTCTCCAGAGGCTTAAAACTGATTATGAGTGAAAAACACGGAGTTCCCCCCTTTAAATAGCATAAAAGTCCTAAAATTATTAGGATTTCCAATTTTGACCATACAGTGCCTGTTGGTCGATTGGTTGGTCGACTGGCCAGTCGACCAACAATGTTAGCATCTCCAGAATAGGGATTTAAGGGCCCTATCTTCAAAAACTTTGGATGGGTTTCTTTCAACACATCAAACTACTTACTTAGCATAGAGGGAATGCCTTCAAACCATGTCCAAATAGGCTTCAGGTCCAATAAACAGGCTCTCCTTCATCAATGGGCAGTTTCTTCTCCAACTCAGATAAGGTTTCCAAGTATAGAGCACCATCATCAATATCCATGGGTTCTGGATCAAACACCATGTCTTCCACTGAGATGGCCCATAGTTGTCTTCTACCTTCACTTCGGATTTTCGGAACTACAGACAACTGGGTTTTCGGGTTTTAGGGTTAGGGCTGGATTTCACAGTATTCCTAGCCAAACACTACTAGACATGTCCTAAGTATGTCAACCAGTAATTAGGGTGTCACATCCACCCAGCCGGTACCCTATCTGGGATACCCGAGTGTGTGATCCACAGTCCACAAGATCCAATATCTAGTAAATCAACCTCCCACATTCACAACAATATAATCAAGAACAAGACTAAATCAAGGTTAACAATATTATTCAAATGAATCAAAGTAAGGTAACGAGATAATCATCAGAGTGCGGAAATGATACCAATAGATATATAAAATCAAATGTAGAGTGAGGTGGAATCTCACTCCACGAGTACAGCGGAATGTAGATCGAGAACCAAAGGAGATTACAACTGGTTCTAAAGACAAGAAAGAAAGATATAATCTAACTAAGCTAGAGTCTATTCTACTTTATAAAGAATGTCTTCATAAACATAGAGTTCATCAATCATGCTTAGACGCTCCCACTGCACAGTAGGGCTAATCTTGGTAACAAGTGAGACCACTCGAGGAATCCTCAATGTAATCTTCATAGTTGCCAACACCTTGCGTATGGTACGCTTCTTCATCTTGCGCTTCTTCATTTGCACTTCATAGTCATCAAAGCCTATAGAATAGTCTAACAAATGATGTTGTACAAAAGGAGTGAGTTTCAAAAGAAACCCAGTAAGGCAAGTAATTCCATAATAGCATAAATAAAATGATAACATAAACAAAGCATAATGTGATATGATATGAGACAGACAATGTATGTATGAATCTAACTCTATGTATGCTAGTCTCTATGGGCAGACATGCTTTAAGTCATAGCACCATACTTCTTTGGGTAGGTCTCAATTCACTCATCCTCGGTTGGCAAAGGGTCCTTCATCCCTTTCGGACAATCCATGGCTGGGGGTTAAGTCACTCTCTCTCACATCACCGTTTGGTCTAAGTACTAGCGCATGTCAGGGTAAAGCCTAGCCCAATGAAAGTCATCTACTTAGTTACATCAACTCAGATCCAGATACGTCCATTCCTCCCCTCTCGGGATCCTTTCCGGTATCCTTCACACTAGAGTCAGCATATCCGACTCTCTCAAATACGGACTCATCAACCCTATATGTCATCCACATATAGTAAACGGGAAGCTCTCATGTCCTCTCACGGGTTGGTTACCAGTCTTGAACACCCATGAGCCCAAGTCTATCCATATGCAACTCTACCCATAGATGGCCCCCACAATGTGATTCATGTCCCTTCACGGATATAACTCACCGGTCTTGAGCACCCATGAATCCCCATTGCTACCACGGGTCGTTCGGTCTCAATACCCTTCTGAATTGGGTTTGATATAACAGGGAATATCCTAGCCAAACACTGGTAGACAAGTCCTAGGTATGAAAACCAATAATCCGGGAAAGTGTCAAAGGGCAACATTGGTAATATCCCATACTACTCCCAATGAGGTCCAAGGACAGAAATGTCAAAAGGACATTCCCCAATCCCAAATCATACCTAAACAATCACAATCATAATTCAGTCATATTATCCATGACAGATATCTCATCATATGAAAGAGTATAATAAGACAAGATTAAATGAATAAGCAACATACATGAATAAGTATTCATACAAAATCAAGTACATGAAATAAATAAGGAAATAAGATCCTACTGTATTTACAACATTCATATCATAATAGAAACTAACATAACAGTAGCAAATCTAAGTAGTTCCCAAATTAGAAATTAAATCTATGCAATCTAAGTTAATATGGTAACAACTTTCCTTACCTTAAATAGATTCGAATATATTCCGGACGGACAAGAGGATGAATCCAAAGCTAGCAAACAAACCCTAGAATAGCATCACACAATCATTAGGAAGTAGTCCTAAAAGAATAAGCATCAATTGAAATGAAACGGACGAAGAAATCCAATTATGTCATTGCGGGTTGATTGGCGGGGTTGACTGAGTCAGTCGACCCAGGCAGTCTGCCCAAGGGCAAATCCGAAACCAAAAAGAAAATCTTGATCGAAAACCTATGCTACACAATCCGGAATGCAACAAAACTTGGAGAGAATGTCTAACACAGTAGTCTAAGACTAAAAAGCATAATTTAAACATCAAACAACTATTAAAACCATTACTTACTAATTTGAAATCATAGTTTCTATTTTGGTAAAAATCATGGTTTTCATTGGAACATGCTATGAATGAAAGAGATGATAAGGTCTCATTCTAGTACAAGAACACAGTAGATCAGAGGTACAATAATCATGGAGAAGCATCTACAATGGTAGAATAAATCAAAATAAGAATATGATCATAGTTTAAGAAGAAATCATAGAATTCATATTAAGAATGAATAAGATGATCATGGTATTAGAGAATGAAAAGAGATTGTAAAGATATGACTACAAGGTTGCAGCATCTTCATCATAATCTCAGTTCAGAGATGAGAGTGACCATGGAAAGAATGAGTCAAGAACACAAAAGATTGAATACTAACCTTTGATTGAAGAACAAGAGAGAGAACTTGCAAGGTTAGATCTTCTTCTACACTTTCGGAGGCTTGGAGATGAGTTCCCTTAGTTCTCTAACTGTTTTGGAGGCTAGGGATACTAAAATCACAAAGTCATGGGGTATATATAGCAACATAACCTAAACAGAAGATTCTGCTTGAGTTCAACATCTCTGGGTCGATTGGCTGGGTAGCCTGGCCCAGTCGACCCAAGCAGACAGCAAAGACAAGATCAGGGAATTGAGGGCCTTCCACTACTCAAAATCAAACGAAACTTTAAACACATTCTATAACTTACCTAGCATGGAAAAATGGCTTTAAATCATATCCCACCAAGCTCTAAGGTCATCAACCAATCTTCTATTCATCAAGGTGCAGTCTCTTCTCTATATCTAACACTGACTTCAAGTATGGGGCAGCATCTTCAATCTCCATAGGTTCGGAGTCGAACATTATGTCTTATACTAATATGGCCTATAGTTGACTTTCACTTCTACTTCGGGTCTTTAGACCTACAGACAAAAGAGTATTCGGGTTAAGGTTAGGGCAGGGTTTCACACAGGGAAATCACCAAGGGGCACCATAGGAAAGCATCCCATACCACCTCCACTAGTGTCCAAAAACAGAAATGCTAAAAGGGCATTCCCCATTCCCCTGTTACAACTTAAGCAATCACATCACAAATCAATCAATCATAATTATAACCAATAAGACATTTACATGAGTAATATCCCATCATCCGTATTCAATATATATAAGCAATTTACATGAGTAATGGTCCTACTGTTGTTACAGTAGTACTCCAATTATAAACAAGTTCTAAAAATAGTAGTATGATCATGAAATTCGATTCCAATATGAGCAAGCATGTAATTTAGGTTATTTGTAAAGGAACGTTCTTACCTTGATTAGATCGTAAACTCCAGAGAAAAACTCAGGGAGTAGGTCCAAAGTTACCAAAGAAACCTTAAACAAACATAGAGTAGGCATTAAGAACAAACCCCAAAGATTGGTGACCAAAACTGACCAAAACTAGAAAAGTTGTTGTCACTGACCACTTTGGTCGGTCAAGGTTGGTCGCTCGGAGCGACCAAGGTGCTTTTGTACGAACAAAAACTCTAGATTTTGATCTGAAACTCATCTTTTGGGATTCCAAACACTCCAAAATTTCCAGGGAAGGTTACTAAGAGTAAAAGAAAACTATCTAGCATGGTCTAGACATCTCATAAGGTCAATGGATATGAATTCCAATATAATCATAAAATAGGCTTTTACCGATATCAGTCCGCGAATTTCACAGAGAGACTAGAGAGAATGGGAATTTACTCTAGGAAAGAAAGAATAGTATATCATAATCAAAAACTATCATAGGAATGGATCTAACATGCAATAGAAATCAAAGTCTATACCTTCGTGAAGATTACACTTGATTTCCCTTCGAAATCATCCTGTGTAGATTCACAGAGTAATAGAGTGAATGGGGATTAACATTAAAACTAGGGGGATTGAAGGAAAGGTCATAGTAATGGCATAAGACCTTCCTCAGGATCACAAAGGTAGGTAGAAAAAAATGAGAGGGTAAATCTAGAAAGAGTGCGAGTGATTACCAACCTTGAAAAAGAAGATTCGACAGAAGAACTTGGGCAAATAATTGAGGATCTTCCAAAGCTCCAATGAGACTGTTAAGAGGTGCTTCCCACATTCTTTAGAGGCTTTAGAACATTATGGGATGAATTAGATCGAAGATATAATAAATAGGGTTTAGAAACCTAAATTCTCAAAAAGTGCCAAAACCTGTCTCGACACCGTTGGTTGGTCAGGGTTGGTCGCTTGGAGTGACCAAGACTGAGCAATCAAGGTGGTCAGCAATGCCAGAAATAGGTCTTAGATTCTCCGAAAGTCACAGACTCCACTGGGACTTTTCCCAACTTAACAAAGGGTCTTACCTAGCATTGTAGGACCTTCCAAAGAGTGTTAAGCTAGGTCCCGAGTCCGTCAGACAAGCTCTTCCCCAACAAGATGCAACTTCTTCTCAAAGTCAGGTGAGGTTTCCATAGAAGAAATTCTATCATCAATCTCCATTGGCTCTAGGTTTGATTCAATGGATTCAACTGAGATGCCCATAATTGTCTTCTACCTTCACTTCGGGTCTTTGGACCTATAAAATAGATTTTTGGATTAGGGTTTGAGCTGGATTTCACATTATCCCCTCCTTAAAAGAAATTTCATCCTTGAAATTGAGAGCATACTTGGATTTTCATAGAGAAGGGGAAACTTCTCTTTCATCTCTTCTTCCTTCTCACAAGAAGCTTCTTCGGTGGCGTGATTCTTCCACCGGATCTTTACTAAGGAGATGGTCTGATTCCGCAATTGCTTGTCCTTTTTGTCTAGGATCTTAGACGGCTCTTCATTATATGAAAGATAAGCACAAAGACCTTTAGGTTCTCGCTGTAGTAGATGTTCCGTATTTTATATGTATTGCCGAAGCATTGATATATGGAAAACATCATGAACTCCAACAAGAGACGTAGGTAAGGCTAAGCGGTATGCAACAAGTCCAACCTTCACAATAATCTCATAAGGTCTGATGTATCGAGGGCTAAGCTTTCCTTTAACATTGAACCTCATCACACCTTTTATAGGTGACACCTTTAGAAAAACTTTCTCCCCAACTCGAAATTCCAAATCAATCATTCTCTTGTCAACATAAGATTCTTGCCTTGACTTCTAACATTTCTGGACGTAAAACCTTTCTTTTGCCAGTCTCGGTCCATTACAGTGGTGTCCTACAAGTGTTTCCATACAAAGCTTTGAATGGAGCCATAACTATTGTCGTAGGCAGACTCAACCAAGGCTAACTGTTCATCCCAATTGCCACCCATATCCACAATGCAAGATCTAAGCATATCTTCTAAAATCTGAATTGTCCACTCAGATTGTCCATTAGTTTGCAAATGATGAGCAATACTCAAATTTAACTGGGCTACCAAGGCTTTTTGCAAACTATTCCAGAATCTTGAGGTGAATCTAGAATCTCAATGAGAAACAATACTCATAGGAACTCGGTGTAGACGCACAACATTTTCCACATTCAGTCTAGCTAGCTTATCCATAGTATGAGTGATCTTCATAGGGATAAAATGGGCTGATGTGGTCAACCTATCACATCCCTCCAGCTGATACCCTATTTGGAATACCCAGAGGTGTGATCCACAACCCCAAAGATTAAGTTTAGTAATGATCATATTCACTTAGCACAATAACATAATCAAAAATCAAGAACAAATCATTGTATTCAAGTAATTTAATAATAAAATCAAGAAAGGATCTCAGAAGGATCGCAAAAGAATATCAAAGTGTGGATAACAAGATACCAATCAAAAGATAACTGTAGAGTATAGCAGAAAATATACCCTACAATCAAACGGGAAAGGTAGATCAAAATCTAATTCAAAGTCTAAAACTATTACAATTCAAAATATAAGTCTAGAAGAACAAGAGTAAACTAGTCAACATCTTCCATCGGCTCTTCTTCTTCTCTAGTCTTCATCTTCTTCACCATAGCATTGTTCTCTTGTAACTTCAGGTCAGCATTTAGCTCACGATCCCATTGGCGAATAAGACAATGCCAACTACTGTCAATAGGAGCCGCCAACAGAGTCCAAACCTTTGTGCTGGTCACACCACTGGTCATGACCTTCTCCACTGATTTACGAAGCTGAACCATATAAGGAAGGGGTCCTCCATACTGAAGCACGAGTTCTCTTCCGATCCTGCAAAAGAATCTAAAAACATGTCCCCTGAAGGGTAAGCTCAAAAAGAACTTAGCAAGTAGTCCAATCACAACAACCATCTACACACAATTCAAGGCAAGCATAAATACAATGGTATGAAACAATGAATGCAAGTATGCTTCTAATTCTATATATGCTGGTCTCTAATGGCAAACACGCTTTAAGTCATAGAACCATACTCCAATGGGTAGGTCTCAAATCATTCTTCCCTCAACCTTCTCGATCTTTCGGGTTCACTGTTGGTAATTGGGTCCTCCATCATTCTCGGACATTCCATGGCAGGGGTTTAGGTCACCACTCTCTCACATCACCATTGGTCTGAGTATTGGCACGTGTCCGTGGTTAATCATAGCCCAATGCAAGTCATCTACTGAGTCACATCTACTTAGGGTTAGATACGTCCATTCCTAACTTCCTATGATCCTATCCGGTACCTTTCCAACTAGAGTCACCGTCTCCTTCCTGGCTACGTAGACTCTTAACCTATTGGTCATCCACAAATAGTAAACAAGAAGCTCTCATGTCCTCTCACGGGTTGGTTACCGGTATTAAGCACCTATGAGCCCAAGTCTACTACTGCAACCCTACCAATGAATGGCCCCCACAATGTGATTCATGTCCTCTCACAGGTTAGTTACTAGTCTTGAGCTCCCACAAATCCCCATTGTTGCCACGGGTCACTCGGTCTCAATTCCCCTTCCGATAGGGTCAGATAGATAGGGGTTTTCCTAGCCAAACACTTCTAGACCAATCTTAGGTATGTCAACCAATAGTTAAGGAAAGCGCCAAAGGGCACCATAGGAAAGTGTCCCATACCACCTCCACTGGTGTCCAAAGATAGAAAGGCCAAAAGGGCATTCCCCATTCCACAACTACAACCTAGGAACTCACATCATATCATGATTCCACATATATCACATCATAGTTCAAATCAAATTCACATCATTCAATAATGAATTTCAATATGTAAATCACAGTATGAACATGCTATTGTAATTAAAGAAGTAATATAATGTTAAGAAAGTAAAACAACAACACCTAAATCATGCATTCGAATCATAACACATCAAGCATGTAAATATGTTTATTGTGAGTGGAGTACTCACCTCGAATTTTGAATCTATAACCTTCAAGTGAGAGATTAAAGAACAAATCCAAAATAACCTAAACAAGCTTAAACAAACGTGTATTGGTCATAAGAAATAAATCCAAAAGATCAGAGTTGAAATGGAGTCAAAACAGGGAATTCTGCTGTCAGCAACTCCTTTGGTCGATGGTCCTTTGGTCTATGGCATCGACCAAGCAGACAGTGTACGGACAGAATCTCAAATTTTTTATTGGAAACTCGCCGAAATACATCGGAACGCTCAGAAATTAATAGAAAAATTCTAAAACAATATATTAAGACTATCTATGAAGGTCTAAACATCTAACAAGGTCAATGGAATAGAATTCTAATAAAACATACTTTTAGGCTAAAACCACGAATCATTACAGAGAGGCTAGAATGAAAGGGGACTCATTCAAAAGGATCGAAAATAGTAGATCATGCGTAGAAAACAAGGAAGAGGTCTAACACAATTTAGAATAGAAAACTACAGAAAGGGTAGATCATGTTAAGAAAACTATATCAAATACATGGAGAATCAACATATGGCTTCAAGGGAGAACATAGAGTGAAAGGAGATTCACTCTAAGACTAAGGAGATTGGAGGTTGGGTCATTACAGTAGTGTAACAGCTTCCTCATAATCCAAACAAGAAGAGAGAATAGTAAAGAGAGTAGATCAAAGAAGAAAGAGGTAGAATACCAATCTTGTAGAAGAGTAATCAAAAAGATACTTTGGTTGAATGCTTGGGGATCTTCCTTGGCATGAGGAGGAGGCTCTAGGGTTCTTCCCACATTTTTCAATAGTTTAGAGGCAAAACAATTAGGTTTAGACCGAGGTTACAATATATAGGGAATTCAAAATAAAAAATTTCCTAAAATAGCCAATTTTGTTTCTGGAGTTCCTTTGGTTGATGGTGGTTGAAGGGAGGATTAACCAAAGGGTCTCCCTTTGTTAACTTGGGCCTTCAGCCAACTTAGAGAAAGGTCTAACCTGACTTCCTAGGAACTTCCAATGATATCCACACTGAACTCAGGGTCCCACTTCAAGGTCAAACGTCATTCAAATCACTTCGTCATCCAAAACAAACAGGGTGTCTAGGTTGGATTTCATATTCTCCCCCCCCCCCCCCCACTAAAAAAATTTCGTCCTCTAAATTGAGAGAGTACTTGCTTCCAAAGAGATGGAGATACTTCACTTTCATCTTGACTTCATTCTCCCAAAATTTTCTTCAGGGATAAGCTTTTGTCCCACAACTTCTTCCAAACAAAACTAGGCAAACTCATACAACAAAGCATAAATCAAAACAATGCCTATGGTATGTATGCACTGCACAGGTAAAGAATTGATTAACAATAGGAATTAAAGCTTAGAGTAACATACTTATCACGACATCTTGATTCGGTTCTATCTCGCTTCCAACTATGCTATACACTTTACCGGTAGAAGGGGCTTGAACTGGCTTCGCAACTAAAGCAACTTGACGACTTATTTTACGAGCGCAGAGACGGCAAGATGTTTTGTCTATTGACAGAAATAACAGACAAGCTCTCTTTCTCCTACAAGTTGCACTAACACTGGAGGTCCTTGATTCACTAGCCTCGGGTTTGCATAGATATCGGCCTAAGGTTTAGATTCCCAACACCTTGTGTCACATCCCCCCAGCCAGTACCCTAACTGGCATACTCGGGTGTGTGATCCACAGCCCCAAAGATCAAGTATTGAGGAAATCATCCTCCCACATATGCAATAACATAATTATGAACAGATAAAATCAAGTATAATATTATAAATAAAAGATCAAATCAGAAAATAAATAGCAGTATAATCAAAGTGCGGAAATGATACTAGATGTAAGCACATCAAAAAGAAGTAGAGTGAGGCGGAAACTCACTCCTCAGTTACAGCGGAATGTAGCATGTAAGTCTAAAAAGAATTAAGCTGATTGTAAAGAAAAGTAAGGAATGAAAATCAAACAAAACTACGAGTTTTCTATCCTATAGATAACATCTTCAAAGTAATGGACTTCATCAATCCAATAGAAATGTTCCAACTCTACGTTATGTCTAATCGTAGTACGCAACTTGATCGCCTGAGGAATCATCAGGGTTATCTTCATAGTTGCCAGTACCTTGGGTGTAGTACGTTTCATCGGTTTGCGCTTCATCGTACTGTCCTTCATAGTAGCCAGGAACTGTAGAATAATCTAACAAAAAGATTGTACAAAAAGGAGTGAGTTCGAATGAACTCAGCAAGGCATGTTAACTCACAACAACATAAATAACATACAGCAGAACATAACAAGATGCAGTGAAATATGAAACAGATAATGTATGTATGCATCTAAACTCTATGTATGCTGGTCACTATTGGCAGACACGTTTTAAGTCATAGCACCATACTTCTTTGAGAAGGTTTCAGTCACTCGGCTCCGGTTGGTAGTGGGTCCTTCATCCCTCTCGGACAATCCATGGCTGGGGGTTAAGTCACTGCTCTCTCACATCACCATTGGTCTAAGTACTGGCGCAAGTCAGGGTTAAGCCTAGCCCAATGCAAGTCATCTACTCAGTTACATCAACTCAGTTCTAGATACATCCACTCCTCTCCTCTTGGGATCCTTTCTGGTATCCTTTACACTAGAATCACGGATATAACTCACTGAACTCATCAACCCTATAGGTCATCCACATATAGTAAACAGGAAGCTCTCATGTCCTCTCATGAATATAACTCACCGGTCTTGAGCGCCCATGAGCCCAAGTCTATTCATATGCAACCCTACCCATAAATGGCCCCCACAATGTGATTCCCATCCTCTGACGGGTTGGTTACCAGTCTTGAGTGCCCATGAATCCCCATTGCTGCCACGGGTCGTTCGGTCTCAATACCCTTCCAAATCGGGTCTGATATAACGGGGACATCCTAGCCAAACACTGCTAGACAGCCCTAGGTATGACAACTAATGATTTGGGAAAGCGTCAATGGGCAACCCCGAAACATCCCATACTATTTCCGGTATTGTCCAAAGACAGAAGAATCAAAAGGACACCCCTCAATCCCAAACCATACCTAATCAAACACATTCTCAGATCAGTCATGACATACAAAATCAACAACTCGTCATACAGAGAGAATGTAAAAGCATAATCCAATCATTAAACCATATGCAGTAATAAGCATTTCATATAATCTTGAATAATGAAAAAAAAGACATAAGTGAAGTGCTACTGTACTTACAGTAGTACATTAGAAGTATACAATACAAGAACGGTAAGTAAACTCAGAGTTTTTTAAAGTAGAAACAAAAGAGTATAGAAATCTATGTTATTATGAAATAACTATCCTTACCTTAATTTTCGTTGAAGATAATCCAAAGATCAAAGAAAGAGGCTCCAAACTTAGTAAGTAAACCCCTAACAATCATAGATACAACATTAGGAAAGATGCCTAAAAGATCAGAGAGAAAACGAATCAAACTGAGCGAAAAACAAAGCTACTACCTTCATTGGTTGATTGATTGGTCTACTACCCCAGTTGACCAATCAGTCGACCAACAGAGTCAGTATGAAGCAAGTACGGGAATTTTGATCCGAAACTCAATCTACAGGGTTCGGAACTTCACGATACTTGGAGGAAAACTATATGATAGTATTCTAACACTAAGGGAGTAAAGATCGGGCACTAATAACGATAAAAAACATTACCTTCAATTAAAATCATGGTTTTCCCCAATTGGGAGAAAAACCCTAGAATTCGATAAAATACACTATGGAAATCACAACAAAGGCAAGGGATGATCTAGATCTCATCCAATAAAAAGGTAATCAGAATTAATCACAAGTACGTCATGAAAATTAGATCTAAATGGTTACGAAATCAGATCCATAAGAAGAACTAGGGTTTCAAACGGATCTGACAAGAATTAGGATTGAGATCTCTATGCTGATCATAAACCCTAAAGAAAAGAATTAGATTATGGAAGAGATTGTTGCAAGAATGCAGCATCTTCTTCCCAATCTTGATTAAGAATAAGATCAAAGAAAGAAAATTTTATAATTCAGAATAGATACTAACCTTAGACTGACAGATCAGAGATGAGAGACTTCAGATATGGCAGAGGGATCTTCGAAATCACCAAATAGAATTTCAAATGAGTCTTCCCACATTCTCAAAGTGTTTAGGAGGCAGAGGACACTAAGAAACATGAAGTGTGTTTAAATAGAGAGTGAAAAACCCTAAAATTGGAGTTTCTCGGATTTAACACACCATTGGTCAATTGATTGGTCTACTGACCCAATCGACCAATTAGTCGACCAATCAGGTCAGCAAGGTTCAAACAGGGAATTGAAGGATCAAATGGACACTAAACCTCAAGGGCTTTTGCACACACATCAAGTGACATACCTAGTGTGTAGAATGCCTTCAAACCAAGTCAGATAATACTCCAAGTCCTTCAACTAATCTCATCTTCATACAGGTGCAGCTTTCTTTCCAAATCTGAACAAACTTCCAAGATTGGAACACCAACATCAACATCCATGGGTTCAGAGTCAAACTTCATATTTCCTACTGAGATGGCCCATAGTTGGCGTCTTCCTTTACTTTGGGTCTTCGGACCTAAAAACAACCGGGTTTCCAGGTCAGGGTTAGGGTTAGGTTAGGGCTGGGTTTCACACCTTGTCCCACAGTCCGGGGCTAAAATGTCAAGGTGGGATATGGTGCAGGTCTAGTGAACTTCCTATCGGTCCTTTCAACATAACCAGAACTTCTACTTGACAAGGATTTCAGATGACATAAATTCTCTCTCTCAGCTTCTTCAACTTTTTTTCGAATTTTGCACTATCTAAGCATAGCTCTCAATCGGCAAGATGGTGAGATATGCCTTGATTAAGGGTCTCAGTCCTTTGAAGAACTTCTTTGCTTTAGCTCTATCTACCTTCAAAGATTTCAGACCAAAGAAAAACAATTCCTCAAATTTCTGTTGATACTCAAGTATAGAAAGGGGACCTTACATAAGAGCCATGAACTCCAACTCCTTCGCATCCTTCATAGACTCAGGGAAATAATTCTTGCAAAAGGCTTCCTTAAATATTTCCCAAGAGATACCATCCACATGTAGAGCTTAAAGGATAGGACGAGTAGAGTTACACCATGCATTAGCTTCGTGCTGGAGCTCTAGCTCAGCGAATAGAATCTTCTGTGCTTCAGAGCACTGCAAGTTTCTAAAAGCTTTCTCTAATTCCTTAGCCATTTATTAGAGTACAATGTATCCTTTGTCACACCAGTAAAACTCAGGATTTGTAGTTTCAGAAAACTCTCCACCAGTCTGGTATGAGGAGTTCCCGCATACCTTCCAGCATCAAGCACAACAACAAGATTTAGGGTTTGCCTGGGCTGCAGCATAGGTCTCATTGTGCATAACCATAATCCCAGTCAATATTTGATTAAATGTGCACTCTTCTATTGCAACATGTTCCCCATGAGATTTGCGATATCATGGATAATGACCATTGGAGGAGCACCGAGTGGATTACCAACAGCTAGACCATTCAAAGGAATCTGGTCATCAACACCACTAGAAGAAACACCAACATTAAGGACAACCCTTCTTCCATTCTAACTAGAGGAGGCACCACGGTTCCTTCTTCCAACCATCCTGCTGATCCAACAAAAAGAAAAAACCCACGAAAATTTTATTCAAAGTCAAGCTCAAGTTTCCAACATGTCAAACATACTTAACTCAACTACAAAGGCCATTAAAAATCCAAACAATAGCATAAAAAATCAAATTTCTCAAAAATGGCCAAAACCAAGATTTCTGACTTGCTTGGTGATATGGAGAAAATATAACCGAACCTGGTTCAATCTTGGTTCGACCCTCGACTCCAGTCGGGACGAAAGGAATCGACTCGCTTTCGAGCGAGCCAGGTCCAGGAGATAGCTTGCTGAGGAAGAAAACTAACTCAGTCACAAGCACGCCCTAATCCGATACTATCGGAAAAGGCTAATCAACCTAAAGATGACTAGCAATATTTGGCGGCTATCACTCATCGCTATTATATGGATAACTACCATATAACGATCATATTATCAAAGGAGTCATCTACTAGTCCAACCTAGAAGAGATCTATCACTCAACGGATCTATTTGTTAAGATCCAACGAATATCCGAAGAAGGCTCAAATACATCCAACGATGGAGATTCGAAGGTATACTCTATATAAGACATCACCTACCCACAAGGTAGCACGATGAACACACACAGATACATACAATCTGAATTGTCTTCTCATTATTCATTCCTTAGCTCTGTGACCCAACAGAGCCGTTTGTGATTAAGTTCATCAACTGACTTAGACTTCGGAGGTGGACTCCCGATCCCAGCGGTCGGGCCACATCTGACGTTCGTTTTTGTAGGTCATTCTCAGGAGATCTAAGGGATGAGCAGATTTTGGATGCATCATTTGGCGCCATCTGTGGGAAATGTTTCAGAAAGCTATGGTGACTAGATCAGCGGTAGCAGCAGCGGCTGCTGCGGCCCAACGAGATGTTGGCATCCAAATTCCTGGAGTGAACAATCCGGATATTCCAGAGGGAAGTTGACCTCTTGAAGTAGATGGTGGTCAAGGAGGTAATAATCCTCCAGATCCACTCTAGTATCAACTGGATCAACTGAAACTCCAGATGTTGGAGGTAAGTCAGGCACTCCATGTGCTGACTAGACAAGTGGTGATACCACAAGCACCCGATCATCGTGATGCAGAAAGGCGTGCATTACAGAGGGATCAAAGACTGATCGATGAGCAAAATGTAGGTCAAAATTTCCGGGAAGGCGACCGGTTGCGAGAAAGAGAACCTAGGAGAACTGGAGATCTCCCTAGGCGAGATGATCGGTTCAATGGACCGCAAGGAAGTATGACCGGTTCAAACACGAGGTTGGTTGCAGGAGTACGCACTCACTCACCAACTATTAGACGCGTTGATCGAGATAATGATCATGTTGCTTGAGAGAATGATCCTGTTGTCGGAGATCGGTCAGCCCATATTGGTCAAGAATTGGCCAGTATCAATCAAAAGCTCGGACAATTAGCGAGAGGGAGGATAACCGATGATATTATTCGGTTATTCGAAAAACTGTATTTGTCGGGCCCATTGCCAGATATCAGTTTCCTCATAATTTCCGTTTGCCGACTTTTTCCACGGTCGGTGGTTCGGGAGATCCCATGGCCCACATCAGTTATTATCAGCAGACATGGCAAGTTGCGGGCAATTCGATGAAATCCTTTGCAGGGTCTTCGGCTCGTCCTTGATGGGAGCAACACAAAAATGGTTCTTGAATCTCCCGTCGGGAAAGATCGTGGATTTTGAAGAGTTGGCGCGCAAATTCATAGGGCGATTCCAGAGCAGAATCCAAATCAAAAAGACCGAGGAGACCTTGTTCACTAGTAGACAAGGGAAGAGTGAATCGATTCGGGAATACCTGAAAAGATTCAACTGGGATACAATGGAGATAGAGAATCTAGATGAGCAAGTGGCTAAAACTGCTTTGTTCACTGGACTCACTAACCGACGACTCTTGGAGTTATTACTTCAAGATATGCCTACCACTTATGCTGAACTGGTGCAAAGATGCCAAAAGCAGGTAGAGCTCACGGAGATCCTAGACGCACGCTAGGGGGATAATAAGTCCTCTACAAAAGAACAGAAGGCTCCTGAGAACAAGCAGAAGCCAAAAAAGAATGTTCGTGATCGAGTCGGAAAACCTCATCAGGCGTGTCGCCAAAGATCTCCCAATAAAAGTGAGTATACTCCATTAAATACTCCTCGGGATGATATTTTAAATATTATCAAGAAACAGAATATCTTGAAATGGCCTCCAAAGCTTCCCACCAAGCCTGGGGAGCAGGTTCGAGAAAGGTATTGACATTTCCACAAGGATTACGATCACTATACCAATGATTGCAGACATTTAAAAGCAGATATTGAGAGATTAATATCTCAAGGACACTTGTCCAATTTCATCAGACGAAGAAGAACAGAACAGCGAGACCTAGGTAACAAAAGGGACCGTTTGGTTAGCCCAGAACAACCGACGAAGGCTCCTAAATCTAAGAAAGGTAAGGAGGTGATCGATGCCACTCAGTCACCAATCCTAACAATATTTGGAGGTCCCGAACCTAAGTCACTCCGGAAGCTAAAAGCAAAATCCAAGTTCGTTGGGACCGGAGAAATGCAGAAGCGTAAAGGCCGAATGGTGAGGGTTCGATCACCTTTGGCGAGGAAGATGAAAGAGGCGTCTGTTTACCTCATGATGATGCCATAGTCATCAAGGTAGAGATTGCGCGCCGTGAAGTACATAGGGTGTTAGTTGACACCGGGTCTGCTACAGACCTTTTATCTTATGCAGCTTATCAAAAGCTTAAGTGGATGAAGACATAGGAGCCTTCATCCACGCATCTATATGGCTTCGCAGGATCGTCTGCAATAGCGGAAGGATCAGTACAGTTGGACCTGTCAATTGGAAGCTTCCCAAAGGAGGCTACCATTCAGGTAAACTTCTTGGTGGTTCAAGAGCTCCCGGCTTACAACGTCATCCTTGGGAGACCATCCTTATCAAGGTTAGGTGCTATAGTTTCAACGAAGCACCTGAAAATAAAATTCCCAACAGAGATGGGGATCGGTCAAGTTTCATCTAACCAGAGAATTCTCGGCAATGTTATGTTGCATATTTAAAATATAAGGAGGGCCCAAGGAAGGTAACGACGCTACCAATTGAAGTACAGGATGATCGAGATGAGGTAGAAATGCAAAGGCCCAAGCCGGTAGAAAATTGGAACAAATCCAGTTGTATCCCGATGATGAAAAAAGAGTTACTTATATTGGGTATGAGCAGCTGGGAGAATTCAAAAAGGAGTTGAAGTCTTTCCTTCAACAAAACAGTGATGTGTTCGCGTAGTTGCGGACGACATGCCAAGAATTGATCGGCAAGTTGCAGAGCACAAACTTTGGATAGATCCAAAGGTGAAACCAGTTATTCAGAAGAGGAGAAATTTCTCCATAGAAAAGTACGAAGCTGTTCGGGACGAAGTTGAAAAATTGAAGAACTCTGGTTTCATTGAACCCATTGAATGCCCAATCTGGTTGGCCAACGTGGTAATGGTCAAAAAGACAAATGGAAAATGGAGGATGTGTACAGATTACACAGATCTCAACAAAGCTTGCCCTAAAGACTGTTACCTATTGCCCAGGATTGATCTGTTGATAGATGCAACAACAGGATATGAAACATTGAGTTTTATGGATGCATACTCAGGATATAACCAGATCCTCATGAACCAGGAAGATGAAAAGTTTATGTATTTCATGACTGATCGTGAGAGTTTTTATTATAAAGTCATGCCGTTCGACCTGAAGAATGCAGGGGCTACTTATCAAAGGGCCGTCAACAAAATATTTAAAGACTTGATCGGGAAGAACGTGGAAGCATATTTGACAATATGCTGGTAAAAAGCACTGTGAGAACAAAGCACATTGAAGATTTAACAGAGGTACTTTTAGTACTGCGAAAATACCAAATGAAGCTGAATCCGGAGAAGTGTGCCTTTGGAGTTTTGTCGGGAAAGTTCTTGGGCTTTATGGTATCACAAAGAGGTATTGAGGCTAACCCGGCTAAAATACAGGCTTTGATTGATCTGGAAGCCCCTAAGACTGTTCGGGATGTGCAATGCTTAACGGGGAGAGTAGCCGCGTTGAATTGTTTCATCTCAAAGTCGGGAGAAAAGTGCCTACCTTTTTTCAAAGCACTCAAAGCCTTGAGGGGCAGTAAGGAGGCAAAATGGATTGAGGAATGTCGGAAAGCTTTTGAAGAACTGAAGGAAACAATGGGAAGACCATAGCTATTGTCCCGACCCGATAAGGGAGAAATTTTACAGCTATATCTAGCAGCATCCCCTTCGGTAGTAAGCGCAGTACTCGTTCGGGAAAAAGACAAGAAGCAGTGGCCAATCTATTATGTCAGCCATGTACTACTTGACGTGGAGCCACGGTATTCTTAGATCGAGAAGCAGGCTCTAGCTCTTATGATAGCAGCTAGAAAACTACGGCCATACTTTCAGGCTCATCCAATTGAGGTATTTACCACTTTTCCCCTTTGTGAAGTTCTTCGTAAACCTGATTTGTCTGGAAGAATGGTAGCTTGGTCGGTCCAACTCAACGAGTTCCAAGTAAGCTTTAAGCCTTGAACGACAATTAAAGCTCAAGCATTGGCCGATTTCGTAGTAGAGACTACTGCTCCGGTGGAGGAAATTGCCGAACCCACTATTCCAACCATTTGGGAGGTATACGTGGATGGTTCAAGTAATAAGCAAGGAGCAGGGGTTGGAATTCTCTTGAAGAGTCCAGCTGGTTTTATTATTCGATATGCATTTAGATTTGCATTCGAAGCAAGTAACAATGAGGCAGAGTACGAAGCCCTAATAGCTGGACTTCGATTGTCAAAGCATTGGCGATAGCAGATCTGACTATTTTGAGTGACTCACAGCTTATTGTCAATCAAGTACAAGGGGAGTATGGCGTTAAAGAACCCCGATTACAAAAGTATCAAGAGATTGTGCAGACATTGCAGCAAGAATTCAGGAATCTGAAAGTATGTCAGATCCCAAGAAAAGAAAATGCAATGGCAGATGAGCTATCAAGATTAGCCAATGCCAAATAAAAGAATTTAGACCCTTTGGTCTACATAAAAGAGATAACATTCCCAAGTTATCAGGAAAAGGAAATATCCTATATTGAAGCAGAGCATTGCTGGATGGATCCGATCGTAGAATATCTGAGAGATGATAACCAGAGGATCCGAAAGAAGCAAGATTAATCAAGGTGTGATCCGCATGATTCATTATGCAGAATGGAAGGCTATACAGAAGATCTTATTCCGGACCCCTTTTGAGATGCTTGGGTCCCGAAGGATCGAAATCATCTCTGGCCGAGGTACATGAAGGAATTTGTGGTGCTCACATGGGCGGTTGGGCTCTGGCACACAAAATTTTGAGGCTCGGGTTATATTGGCCTAAGCTCTAGCAAGCTGCTATGGAATATGTTCGTCAATGTAGCAATTGCCGAATCCATGCTACAGTATCTAAACGCCTAGCTGAAACCTTGACTTCGATTCTAGACCCCATCCCTTTTGCGATGTGGGGAATCGACATCATGTGAAAATTCACCAAGGCGTCGGGCGGAAGAGAATATCTTATAGTAGCAATTGACTACTTCACCAAATGGGTCGAGGCTAGCACCCTAGCAACCATCACTGAACGAAAGGTGGAGAAGTTCATGCTCGAGTCAATCATATATCGGTTCAGGATGCCAAAAATAATTGTGACCGATCACGGCACTCAATTCAACTGTCCACAATTTGAACCATTTTGCGGAACTTATTTGATCGAGCATCATATGTCATCAGTGGCATACCCCCAAAGCAATGGCCAAGTAGAGGTTACAAACTGAACATTACTTAAGGGAATAAAGAGAAGACTCGAAGCTGATAAAGCCTTATGGGTTGAAGAATTGCACAATGTACTGTGGGCCTACCGAACTACAGTTTGAACACCCACAGGAGAAACTCCTTTTAAACTGGCTTACTGATCTAAAGCGTTGGCACCTATTGAAGTAATGGATGGAACACTACGGGAAAGAGAGTTCGAAGAAAAAGCGAACGAACAAGGACTGCTAGATAGCCTTGACTTGGTAGATGAAGTTTGTGCAAAAGCAATAGCGCGAATTCAACATTATCAACGAAGGATAGCATCACATTATAATTCATGAGTGAGGAATCGTCGATACATAGCAGGAGACTTGGTATTGAGAAATACCTTAGCTTCAGATCCACGCCATCAAAGGAAATCGTCGATGCCTTGTAGAAGGTCCATATATGGTTATTAAACCGGTTGGTTCCGGAGCTTAGAAATTCATGATGGATCGATCGTGGAATGCCAGACATTTGAAGAAATATTATCCTTGAGGAGATTATCATTTTCATTCATGATGTAACAAAATTCAGCTCAATCAATACAATTATCAGTTTTCAACATACTATCTTTTGATTGGGGGCATCATACAACACTCAAGATCAAATCCAGCAACAAAATCAAAAGGCATTGGTTTAAAACCCGAGTGAGTTCCTTCTCAAACTTATTGAATTTCTCCAGAAATTCTTAAGTAAAGGCATCGGTTTAAAACCTGTGTGGGACCTTCTACAAGGCATTGGTTTAAAACCCGAGTTAGTTCCTTCTCAAACTTATTGAATTTCTCCGGAAATTCTTAAGTAAAGGCATCGGTTTAAAACCCGTGTGGGACCTTCTACAAGGCATCGGCTTAAAACCTGAGTGAGTTCCTTCTCAAACTTATTGAATTTCTCCATAAATTCTTAAGTAAAGGCATCAGTTTAAAACCCGTGTGGGACCTTCTACAAGGCATCGGTTTAAAACCCGTGTGGGACCTTCTACAGGGCATCGGTTTAAAACCTGAGTGAATTCCTTCTCAAACTTATTGAATTTCTTTGGAAATTCTTAAGTAAAGGCATCCGTTTAAAACCCGTGTGGGACCTTCTACAAGGCATCAGTTTAAAACCGGAGTGAGTTCCTTCTCAAACTTATTGAATTTCTTCGGAAATTCTTAAGTAAAGGCATCAATTTAAAACCCGTGTGGGACCTTCTACAAGGCATCGGTTTAAAACCTGAGTGAGTCCTTCTCAAACTTATTGAATTTCTCTGGAAATTCTTAAGTAAAGGCGTCAGTTTAAAACCCGAGTGAGTTCCTCTTCAAAACTTATTGAATTTCTACGGAAATCTCTAAGTATAGGCATTGTTTTGAAACAACTAAGACCTACTGCAACAAAGACTCAAGTGACTGACAAAGTGCAAAGATGAAGTTAATTCTTTATTTCTGTAAACAACCAGGAGGGGCCAACCTTTACATCAAACATACTTATGAGATAACAAGTGTTGGGACACAATCTTCATTCGGTAAAAAAAGAAACTCATTGTTGGTGATCGTCAAGCATTTAAACAAGATCAAAGTAGCTTTGTCAGAAGCAACACAGATTAAAGAAGAAGAAGAAGAAGAATAGAGTTGGGAAAACATACATTATCATTTGTTTATCTCCCTCGGGGTTGAGAAGCATTCTGCAAGTACAAAATCCTCCGCAATTCCATACTCTTTATCCAGCTTTTCTAGAAAAAGTCTGATCTTTGATCAAACCTGCATTCACGGCAAGCTCTTCATAGCTGAATCCTTTAAGAGAATAATAGGGAGGAGAATCGTCAAGATGATGCATTATATCCGGATCTGGAGGTGGAAGGCCATTGCATCCTTGATCCAGGCAGGAAGAGGGAGTCCCAACTTTGCAAACACTTCAGGATGACAATTGGCGCGGTGGGGAGTCGTGTTGAAATAAGGATTTCTCCTTAATATCGATTCTCATACCTCGTTCTAACCATCACGGTATGCCTGCAAGTTATAAGCATTTAGCATGTCAACAAAAGGCTTACTCTGCAAATATTAGAAGATGCAAGCTCTGCGAACATTAGTTGAAAGGGACTCGAGCAAAAGGGTAATAGCCGTCCTTTGGGATGATAACACAGCTCCAGACCATTTCGCCCCTACTGAAAGCTTTCCGACTTCCTTCTCCAACTACCGGATCTTCTCCCTGGCATCATCCAAATCCGAACGAAGACAGTCGTTTTCAGAATTCTTCTCTCGGGCAATCTCCCAAGCTTGGTTTCCAAGACGAGCAATCTCAGCATCTTTGGCTTTGGATTCTTCCCGAATCCTGGAAAGCTCATCACTCAGTCTACTGAGTCTAAAGGCTGCTTCCACTTGATTGTGGAAGTTACCAATGAGACTCCTGCAACAACTTAAGAGTTAGTCAAGAGCAAAAGAAAAATCTTCAGAACGAAAGGTAATGAAGAAAAACTTATGTCACCAGTGATTTTATAAAATCCCTGTCTGGGATCATGGAGAGGGCTCTACTCTCGGCAGGCATTTGAACAGCAATGCACCATTCTAGTGCCTTGTCAAAATCGCTTGTTACCAAGTCAGACCTCTTCAGCGACCAAGCAGAATGGAACACATCATCGGTCAACCAAGGGCGCTTCCTAGTGGCAAAATCCTCCGGCTCCAAGGAAGGAGTGGAGGATGCCAACAAGCACTAGAATTGGAAATATGAGCGGCACTTGCGGGGACCACATCTTCCTCAGATGCCTGAAGGGTCTTCATCATGGAAGAAGACTCCAACGTAGTTCCAGCAGGGGCGTCAACAGTGCAAGCGACTACGGAGGGAGCCACATCCTCCTTAGAAGACCAAACGGTCTCTCTAGGTAGAGGAAGCGTGGGAAAAGCATCAGCAGAAGCTATGGGAATCTGATCTGAATATTAACCAACAACAATCTCCCCACGTTTAGAAGATTCACCAACGACAATCACCTCAGAGGGAACAACCTTCGTCAGTACTGGGGCAGTCTTTTTGCAAGAATTCGCCCTAATATAATCCAAGTTAATTCTTGGAGGCACTGCAAAAAGAAGCATCAGTACGAGAATCTAACAATTTATAGCAGAAAAGGGAAAACCCTAGATTTCTATTGAACAGATGAAGTAACGAACACCAATCAGGGAACTTCCGTAATGAGTAAACCCCAAGTATAAATACTTTGGAGATTACTCAGGGAGAGGAAGAAGTTCGTGACAAAACTGAATGATAAAGCAAAAGACTTACTTGTTCAGGTTCTGATCGAAGATATTGTTGTAGGACGAGTACAGAGACAGCAAAGGAAGACAAAATATTACTTTGCAAATCTATCAGACAAAATTAACTTGCAGATTGCGAGATAAGGATGAAGCACTCTTGAGGAACTTAAATATCCTCAAGGAGTGATGCGACGGTTGAAAGCCCAAGTTAATCAGGGGACAGGATGGAAGAGACGCTTCAATTTCCTAAAAATGTAGGATCAACGGTCAGGGGATAACGTCGCTTCAAATTCGAAACTTGAAGGCTGAACTAGGTTTCCACGCGGTACAATGTGCACCTGATATGAGGATACTGCTAAATACCAACCGTCGCACCAAAATTAAATAATAGAGTATTTCAAATTCCTTGGGAAGAGCAACTTGTATACAAATACAAGGAAACGTTTGGGCTTGGTCATAAAGAAAGAGAAGTTGGGAGATGGGAGATAAAGTTCAAGTGTCACAAAAGGTTCGCAGTACATTCAAGAAAGTGAAATGTGATAGTTAGAAAGCTCACGTTGAGCCAGCCCCCAGAATTGGAGAATGGAGTTGTATTCCATCTCAAGCCCATGTGTGAAACCCAGCCTTAACCTTGACCCAGAAACCCTATTGTTTGTAGGTCCGACAACCCGAAGTAAAGCAATAAGTCAGTTATGGGCCATTCTGGTGGAAGACTTGGTGGCTGACTTAGAATCCATGAGAGTTGATGTCAATGTTCAATTTATTGAAACTGCACCCTAATGAAGATGGAATTAGTTGATAGACTTGGAGTACTCTCTGGCTTGGTTCGAAGGCATTTCTACCTACTAGGTAAGTCACTTAATGTGTGTGCAAAACCTCTTTATGTTTGGATTTGATCTGAGCCTTCATTTCCCTGTTTTGGACTTGCTGTCCTGATTGGTCGACTCATTCGTCAACTGGGCCAGTCGACCAATCCAATCAACCAATGAGATTTGATATTTCTAATTAGGTCTTTGCTTGCTCTATTCAAGTCCAATCTCGAGTCTACTTCGTATTTTCTGCCTCCAAACTCTTTGGAACATACCAGAGCCCTCTACAAGTCATCTCCCTTGCATCCTTGGTGATTCTCTAGACGGATGTTGGTCAAACCTCTTGCATTTACACAAAAAGGTATGTGATCATCCTCTTCTATGTTTCATCTTTGATTCTTCATTACTTTTCTTTCCTTTTCTGATTGAGGACAGTAGTAGTGATGTTGTATCTCTGTTGCAACCATCACTATACTCTTTCCCTCTCTTTTCCTAAAGATCTAAAGCTTGGTGGATGATCTTCATCAAGATCATCACTCGCTTTTGAAGGAAAACATGTATTCATTCACTTTCCTTATTTAGAATGATGTTCTTCAGTCTTAGATCTATTTTTCTTGAAGATCTATGCATGCTTTTCATGATTTCTTCATCACAATTAGTGATCCATCATCCTATTGTTCTTTTCCATGATTTTTACTATGAATTCTTCAAGAACCATGATTGATCTAATTATGGTAACTTTCTGTTTCCTAATCTGTGACTTGAAGACTTGATATGATTAGTCTTTTGAAGTCCACTACATACTAGTATACTGCCATTGTAGTTTCCCCCTTGTTTAGTACCCTTTTGAACCACCAAATTTGGTTTCATATTCTAAAACTCTAATTTTTGAAGGCCACTGACTCTGTTAGTCGACTCATTGGTCGACTGAGGCAGTAGACCAATCCAATCGACCAATGAGTACAACAACCTCATATTTGGTATGTTTTGGATGTTTTGATATCTTTCCTTTTTAGTATCTTTCCTAATATGTTATATACACTTGTTTAGGACTTTCTTCCCAAGTTTAGTCAAGGTCTTACTTGATTCCCTAAGATCCTTTGCGAGTTATATAAGGCAAGGATGGTTATTTCCTTAATTACATAGATTGCATGATCTAGTTTCTATATTTGAATATCATTGATTTGTTTCCTTAATTAGATTTTTACAATGATATACTACTGATGCAACTACTTTGAATTACAGTAGCGTTACTTGTTTATGTTAATTGATTCATGTATGATTTACTTACCAAATATATGCAAGTTGGATGTAATTATTGATTTCTTTCCATAAAAGAAGTTACCATATATGTGATGTTATGGATTTATGTTTGTGAATGGTTAAGTATGGTTTGGAAAGGAGAGGTGTCCTTTCGACACTTCTGTCCTTGGACAACTACGAGAATATTATGGGATGTTTCCGGAGATGCCCTTTGGACACCTTCCAAAACTGTTGGATGACATATTTAGGGCTGTCTAGTAGTGTTTGGCTAGGATGTCCTGTTATGTCAGACCCTAATCGGAGGGGTATTGAGACCGAACGACCCGTGGTAGCAATGGGGATTCATGGGCGCTCAAAACCGGTAACCAATCCGTGAGAGGACAGGAATTACATTGTGGGGGCCATTTGTTGGTAGGGTTGCATATGGATAGACTTGGGCGCACGGGCACTCAAGACCAGTAACCAACCCGTGAGGGGATGTGAGAGCTTCCCGTTTACCATATGTGGATAACCAATAGGGTTGATGAGTCTATAGTCAGGGACTATGAGGACTCTAGTGTGAAGGATGCCGGAAAGGATCGCCAGGGGCGAGGAATGGACGTATCTGGATCTGACTTTATGTAACTAAGTAGGAGACTTGCATTTGGCTAGGCTTTGACCCTGACATGCGCCAGTACTTAGACCAATGGTGATGTGAGAGAGTGGTGACTTAACCCCCAGCCATGGAATGTCCCGAGGGATGCCGGACCCACTACCAAAAGGCGTTGTCTGATTGAGGCGCTCGGCAGAAAAATACCCCTTGCGCCACCCTTTGTGATTGGAACGGTAGGTTCTGTCACATCCACCCAGCCGGTACCCTATCTGGCATACCCGAGTGTATGATCCATAGTCCACAAGATCCAGTATTTAGTAAAATCAACCTCCCACATTCACAACAATATAATCAAGAACAAGACTAAATCAAGGTTAACAATATTATTCAAATGAATCAAAGTAAAGTAACAAGATAATCATCAGAGTGCGGAAATGATACCAATAGATATATAGAATCAAATGTAGAGTGAGGCGGAATCTCACTCCACGAGTACAGCGGAATGTAGTTCGAAAATCAAAGGAGATTACAACTGATTCTAAAGAAAAGAAAGAAAAATATAATCTAACTAAGCTAAGGTCTAGTCTAATTTGTAAAGAACGTCTTCGTAAACATAGACTTCATCAATCAGGCTTAGACGCTCCCACTCCACAGTAGGGCTAATCTTGGTAACAAGAGAGACCACTCAAGGAATCCTCAGTGTAATCTTCATAGTTGCCAACACCTTGCATATGGTACGCTTCTTCATCTTGCGCTTCTTCATATTGCACTTCATAGTCATCAAGGCCTGCAGAATAATCTAACAAAAGATATTGTACAAAAAGGAGTGAGTTTCAAAAGAAACTTAGCATGGCAAGTTTTTCCATAATAGCATAAATAACATGATAACATAAGCAAAACATAATATGATATGATTTGAGACAGACAATGCATTTATGAGTCTAACTCTATGTAAGCTGGTCTCTATAGGCAGACATGCTTTAAGTCATAGCACCATACTTCTTTGGGTAGGTCTCAATTCACTCATCCTCGGCAAGGGTCCTTCATCATCTTGGACAATCCATGGCTGGGGGTTAAGTCACCTCTCTCTCAAATCACCGTTTGGTCTAAGTACTGGAGCATGTCAGGGTAAAGCCTAGCCCAATGCAAGTCTTCTACTTAGTTACATCAACTCAGATCCAGATACGTCCATTCCTCCCCTCTCGGGATCCTTTCCGGTATCCTTCACACTAGAGTCAGCGTATCCGACTCTCTCAAATAAGGACTCATCAACCCTATAGGTCATCGACATATAGTAAACGGGAAGCTCTCATGTCCTCTCACAGGTTGGTTACCGGTCTTGAACGCCCATGAGCTCAAGTCTATCCATATTCAACTCTACCCATAAATGGTCCCCACAATGTGATTCATGTCCCCTCACGGATATAACTCATCGGTCTTGAGCACCCATGAATCCCCATTGCTACCACGGGTCGTTCGGTCTCAATACCCTTCCGAATCGGGTCTGATATAACAGGGGTATAACCTAGCCAAATTCTGCTAGACAAATCCAAGGTATGAAAACCAATAATTCGAGATAGTTTCAAAGGGCAACATTGGAAATATCCCATACTACTCCCAATGAGGTCCAAGGACAGAAATATCAAAAGGACATTCCCCAATCCCAAATCATACCTAAACAATCTCATTCATAAATCAGTCATATCATCCAGGACAGATATCTCATCAGATGAAAGAGTATAATAAGACAAGATCAAATAAATAAGAAACATACATGAATAAGTATTCATACATGATCAAGTACATAAAGTAAATAAGGAAATAAGATCCAATTGTACTTACAGCATTCATATCATAATAGAAACTAACATAACAGTAGCAAATCTAAGTAGTTCCGAAATTAGAAACTAAATCTATGCCACTATGTTAATATGGTAACAACTTTCCTTACCTTAAATAGATTCGAATATATTCCGGATGGCCAAGAGGATGAATCCAAAGTTAGCAAATAAACCCTAGAATAGCATCACACAATCATTAGGAAGTAGTCCTAAAAGAATAAGGATCAATCGAATCGAAATGGACGCAGAAATCAGATTCTGTTCTTGCGGGTTGATTGGCTGGGTTGACTGAGCCAGTCGACCCAGGCAGTCTGCCCAGGAGCAAATCCGAAAATAAAAAGGGAATCTTGATCCGAAACCTATGCTACACAATCCGGAATACGACGAAACTTGGAGAGAATGTCTAACACAGTAGTCTAAGACTAAAAAGCATAATTTAGACATCAAACAACCATTAAAATCATTACTTACTAATTTGAAATCATAGTTTCTATTTTGGTAAAAATCATGGTTTTCATTGAAAACATGCTATGAATGAAAGAGATGAACTAGAGATGATAAGGTCTCATTCTAGTACAAGAACATAGTAAATCAGAGGTATGAAAATCAAAATAAGAATATGATCATAGTTTAAGAAGAAATCATAAAAATCATGTTAAGAATGAATGAGAATATCATGGCATAAGAGAATGAAAAGAGATTGTAAATATATGACTACAAGGTTGCAGCATCTTCATCATAATCTCAGTTCAGAGATGAGAGTGATCATGGAAAGAGTGAATCAAGAACACAAAAAATTGAATACTAACCTTTGATTGAAGAACAAGAGAGAGAACTAGCAAGTTTGCAAGATTAGATCTTCTTCTACACTTTTGGAGGCTTGGAGAGGGTTTCCCTTCGTTCTCTAAGTGTTTTGGAGGCTAGGGATACTAAAATCACGAAGTCATGGGGTATATATAGCAATATAACCTAAACAAAAGATTCTGCTCGAGTTCAGCATCTTTGGGTCGATTGGCTGGGTAGCCTGGCCCAGTCAACCCAAGCTGTCACATCCTCCCAGCCGGTACCCTATCTGGCATACCCGAGAGTGTGATCCACAGCCCAAAGATCAGGTATCGAGTAATCAACCTCCCACATAAACAATAACATAATCATGAACAATCATAATAAAAGTGCGGAAGATAAACCATAGATCCAATAAGGAAAGTATGAATCATATATAAATCAGAGTACAAGATATAATCAGAGTGTCAAAAACAGATAAGTAAAGTGAGGCAAAATCCCACTCTACAACCAGCGGAAAAGTAGCTCTAAAAGAGAATAAACTAGACAAAATCTAATCCCAGTAGCAAGTACAATGGGTAACTAAATTGTTCTCCACTTTATAGACAACATCCCTATAAGTGTAAATCTCATAAACAGCACAGGGGCGCTTCCACTCAATGGTCGGACTAAGCATCGTACGGAGCATAACCACTCGCGGGATCCTTAGTGTAATTGTTGTAACCGCAATCACCTTCTTGGAGATATGCCTCCTCGCCTTGCGCTTCTTCATAGGGACCGTCATAGTATTCAGTACTTGCAGAATAGTCTAACAAACATTGTACAATAAAGAAATGAGTTTCAAAGAAACTCAGTAAGGCAGTTAAATCCATAATAACATAAATGGCAGGATTTCAAAACAAACATAAATGCAATATGATATGAGACAAGCAATGAATGAATGAATCTAACTCTATATATGCTGGTCTCTATTGGCAGACATGCTTTAAGTCATAGCACCGTACTTCTTTAGGAAGGTCTCAATCACTCATCATCAGTTGGTAATGGGTCCGGCATCCCTCGGGACATTCCATGGCTGGGGGTTAAGTCACCACTCTCTCACATCACCATTGGTCTAAATACCGGCGCATGTCAGGGTAAAACCTAGCCAAATGCAAGTCTTCTACTTAGTTACATCAAGTCAGATCCAGATACGTCCATTCCTCGTCCCTGACGATCCTTTCCGGTATCCTTCACACTAGAGTCCTCATAGTCCCTGACTACGGACTCATCAACCCTATTGATCATCCATATATGGTAAACGGGAAGCTCTCACGCCCTCTCACGGGTTGGTTACCGGTCTTGAGCGCCCGTGAGCCCAAGTCTAACCATATGCAACCCTACCAATAAATAGCCCCCACAATGTGATTCCTGTCCTCTCACGGGTTGGTTACCGGTCTTGAGCGCCCATGAATCCCCATTGCTACCACGGGTCGTTCGGTCTCAATACCCCTCCGATTAGGGTCTGACATAACGGGACATCCTAGCCAAACACTACTAGACAATCCTAAATATGTCATCCAACAGTTTAGGAAGGTGTCCAGAGGGCATCTCCGGAAACATCCCATAATATTCCCGTAGTAGTCCAAGGACAGAAGTGTCAAAAGGACACCTCTCCTTTCCAAACCATACTTAAGCATACACATGCATCAAATCATATCATCACATATATGGTAACTTCATATATGGAAAGAAATCAATAATTGCAATCACTTTGTATATAATTGGTAAGTAAATCATACATGAGTCAATTCAATATGAATAAGTAATGCTACTGTAATCAAAGTTATGCAACAGTAGTATATCATTGTAAGAATCTAATTAAGGAAACATATCAATGATATTCAAATATAGAAACTAGATTCATGCTATCTATGTAATTAAGGAAATAACCATCCTTACCTTTTATAACTCGCAAAGGAATCCTAAGAAATCAAGTAAGATCTTGGCAAACTTGAGAAGAAGGTCCTAAACAAGTGTATACAGCATATTAGGAAAGACCCCTAACAGAAAAGATACCAAAACATCCAACACAGACCAATTCTGGAGTTGTTGTACTCATTGGTCGAGTGGATTGGTCGACTGGTCCAGTCGACCAATGCAGACAGTAGCCTAAAAAAAACAGAGTTTTAAGATATAAAATCCGAATTTGGTGGTTCAAAAGGGTACTAATCAAGGGGTACACTACATCAGTAGTATCCTAACATAAAGGGGACCTCAAAACACTAATCAAATCAAGCCATCAAGATCCAAATTAGGAAACAAAAAGTTACCATAATTAGATCAACCATGGATCTTGAAAAATTCAAGATAGAAATCAAAGACAAGAACAATAGAAGAATGGATCATTGCTTCAGGTAAAGGTATCATGAAAAGCATACTTAGATCTTCAAGGAATTAGGCTTAAAAGCATAAATCTAAATAAGGAAACAAAACCTACCATATATGTAACTATCATGATTCATGAAGAAAACATGGTATGGTAGAAGAGAAACAACTAGAGATTGATAGATCATGGATCATGAAAAGAAAACACAGCAATTGACTACTAACATGATCAATATAGAAGATCCAAGGAGATCAGAATTCAAATCAGAAGTTAAACAAAGACTAGATCATGGTTTGATCATGATTCCTTTAAAAGCTTGCAATGATCATGGTTAAGATCATTGTTCTAGCCATTAATCCTTAGGATGATCATGAGAGCCAAGTCTAGAGATGTTTGCAACAGAGAATGCAGCATCTCCTCTACTGTCTCAACTCAAAAAGGAAAGAAAAATAGAGATGGAGGAGAAGAAGAGAGTGTAGACATACCTTTTGATGCAAAAGGAAGAGTTTCGACAAAGATCCGTCAAGAAAATCACCAAGGATGCAAGGGAGATGACTTGCAGAGGTCTTTGGTTCGTTCCAAAGAGTTTGGAGGCAGCAAATATGAAGTAGACTCGAGATTGGACTTAAATAGAGCAAGCAAGACCTAATTGCCAAAGACAGCACTCATTGGTCGAGTGGATTGGTCGACTCGACCAATCGACCAATGCTGATAGCAATTCCAAAACAGGGAATTGAAGACCCAGATCAAATCCAATCCTAAAGGGGTTTTGCACACATAACAAGTGACTTACCTAATAGGTAGAAATGCCTTCAAACCATGATAGAGAGCACTCCAAGTCCATCAACTAATCCGATCTTCATCAAGATTCAGTTTCCATAAATAGAACTTCATCATCAACTCTCATGGATTCAAAGCCAGACACCAAGTCCTCCACTGGGATGGCCCAAAGCTGACTTCTTTCTTTACTTCGGGTCACTGGACCTACAAATAACAAGGTTTCCGGGTCAAGGTTAGGGCTGGGTTTCACATTCTCCCCCCCTTAAAGAAATTTCGTCCTCGAAATTGAAAGCGTACCTGTGCTTCCAAAGAGGTAAGGAAACTTCTCCATCGTGTCTTCTTCCTTCTCCCAAGAAGCTTCTTCAGGGGTATGGTTCTTCCACCGAATCTTCACCAAAGGGATGGTGCGATTCCGCAGTTGCTTGTCCTTCCTATCCAAGATTTCGGCCAGTTCTTCATCGTAGGTCAAATCAGCACTAAGTCCTTCAGGTGCTTGCTGCAAAATGTGTTCCGGATTCTCTATGTATTTTCGGAGCATCGAAATATGAAACACATTGTGAACACTAGCAAGAGGCGGAGGTAATGCTAATCGATACGCAACAGGTCCAACCTTTTCCAAAATCTCGAAAGGTCCAATGAAACGAGGGCTAAGCTTTCCCTTAACATTGAATCTCATCACACCCTTCATTGGTGAAACCTTCAGAAAGACTTTCTCTCCAACTTGAAATTCCAAATCGGTCCTTCCCTTATCAGCATAAGATTTCTGTCTTGACTGGGTAGACTTAATCCTTTCTCTTATCATATCTACCATAGCACTTGTAGCTTCAATCATTTCAGGACCTAAGACTTTTCTTTCACTGCCTCGAGTCCAGTACAAAGGTGTCCTACAAGTACTTGCCATACAAAGCCTTGAATGGAGCCATGCCTATTGTTGCTTGATAACTGTTGTTATAGGCAAACTCAACCAAAGCTAGGTGTTCATCCCAATTACCACCCATATCCACCACACAAGATCTGAGCATGTCTTCTAATGTCTGAATTGTCCGCTCAGATTGTCCATCGAACTGTGGATGATGAGCTGTACTCAAGTTCAATTGGGTTCCCAAGGCCTTCTGCAAACTATTCCAAAACCTTGAGGTGAACCTAGGATCACGATCCGAAACAATACTCAATGGCACACCATGCAGACGAACCACATTATCCACGTAAAGCCTTGCTAGCTTATCCGAGTATGAGTGATCTTCATAGGAATGAAGTGGGCTGATTTGGTCAACCTATCAACAATCATCCACACAGTGTCATTGCCTTTACTTGTCCGAGGCAAGCTAGTCACAAAGTCCATAGAGATATCCTCCCACTTCCAATTAGGCATAGGAAGAGGTTGAAGTAATCCAGATGGGGGTTGTCGAACGGCTTTCACACGTTGGCAAGTCTCACACTTGGCAACAACATCATCAACATCAGCCTTCAGACCAATCCACCAAAAATGTTCCTTCTAGTCCTTGTACATCTTGGTGCTTCCCGGGTGTATAGTAAAGACTGACTGGTGTGCTTCCTTCAATATTTCTTTCTTAACTTCTTCATTTGCAGGCACGCACAGTCTTCCTCTAAACAATAAAGCACCATCCATGGATATACCAAAGTCGGGGTCCGACTCGGGATTCAAAGAAATCTTCTCAACTTTGATCAAAAGCTCTTGATCGAAACTCTGTGAGCAACAATCTTATCTCTAAGACCAGATCTTGCCGTCATGGCGAAAATGAATAAAATCAGAATTCTCAGGGACAATTTCCAAATCAAAACTCTCAATAGAAGACCACAATGGTAAACTCAAAGCATTCAAATCCAAAGTCTTCTTCTGGTTCTTCCTACTAAGAGCATCAGCAACAACGTTTGCTTTCCCGGGTGATCTTGAATATCACAATCATAATCGGAGACTAGTTCCAACCATCTCCTTTGTCTCATGTTCAACTCCTTTTGGGTAAAGAAGTATTTCAAACTCTTATGATCCGTGAAAATGGCAATCTTCTCACCGTAGAGGTAATGTCTCCAAATCTTCAAAGCAAAGACAACAGCGGCAAGTTCTAGATCGTGAGTGGGGTAATTCCGCTCATAATCTTTCAATTGCCGAGAAGCATAGGCTACGACCTTGCCATGTTGCATCGATCGCAACCCAATCCAATCTTTGACGCATCGGTATAAACTGTCATACCACCGGAACTATCGGGTATAGTCAAAACCGGGGCACTTGTCAATCTATCTTTCAACTCTTGGAAATTCTTCTCACAGGTGTCAGACCAAACAAACTTTTCTTCTTTCCTGGTCAACTTAGTCATAGGAGCAGCCAACCGAGAAAAGTTCTCAATAAACCTTCTGTAGTAACCCGCCAATCCAAGAAAACTTCTTATTTCAGTTACCGACTTCGGTCTTTCCCAATCAGCCACAACTTGAACCTTTTCGGGATCGACACGAATACCTTCGGCTGAAACTACATGACCAAGGAATACTACTCTCTTAAGCCAGAAATCACACTTGCTAAACTTAGCGAACAACTTCTTTTCTCGCAACCTTTGCAAAGTGAAACTTAGATGACTCGCATGCTCTTCTTCGCTCTTCGAGTAGATCAAGATGTCATCAATGAAAACAATCACAAACTTATCAAGCACATCGTGAAATACTTGGTTCATGAGGTCCATGAACACCGTAGGAGCATTGGTCAATCCGAAGGGCATGACTCTAAACTCGTAGTGATCATACCGCGTTCGGAAAGCTGTCTTGAAGATATCACTAGACTTCACTTTCAATTGGTGATATCCGGACCTTAAGTCAATCTTTGAGAACACAACTGCACCCTTCAACTGATCGAAGAGATCATCAATTCTGGGCAGCGGGTATCTATTCTTGATAGTCAGCTTATTCAACTCACGGTAGTCGATGCACAAGCGCATACTACCGTCTTTCTTCTTGACAAACAAGACCGGAGCTCCCCAAGGTGAAACTCCCTTCTCTTCTTTAACTTTTCCCATCTAGTGTATCACCTTGGTTTCCAAATCAGAAGCAAGATATCCAAGAACATCATCAACAACTTGCTTCCACTCTTTACTTAAAAACATCAAAAATCCACTTGACCAAATGATTTGAAAACTTAAATCATGCTCAAATATATCCATATAGTCATCAAACAATAATCCATAAGGCAAAAATCATATTTTCCAAAAATTCAACAGCAAAAGAGGTCTCTGTGACCATTGGTCGAGTGATTGGTCGATCGACCCGATCGACCAATGAGTCGACCAATGCGATGCAATGCGAAAATTCGCATTATAAGCCTCATTTCCACATTCCAACCTCATTCTAACTTCTTCCAAAGGTGAGAGAGCTCTAGGGAAAGTCTCCAAAGGTTCTCACAAGTGTTCTTGAGGTGTTTTGGTGCTTCAACAACAACACAACAACACACAATCATCACAAACAAGGTCAATCTCTCATTCTTTCTTCCATTTTCATCTTCTCATGCTTGCATTTCAAGCAAAACCATGTTTTGCTTGTATCCAATGCTAGAAATCATGCTTAGGAATGCTTAGAAACATATTCCCTAGGTTTTAAACACAATGCCATGCATAGACAACAAGTTCTAACATATTGGTGTTCATCTCGCAACGTTTTCATACCGAAATCGTTATCTTTAGAAAAATTTCGTTTTCTCTCAAACCGCTTGAAATTTTCGCACGAGATCAAATGCTACATGCTCAAGATGATATTGTAGATAGGTCCATAAACTTTGATTTAACCAATTTCAACTTTTCAAAAATCCAATTTTGACCTAAATTGCAAAATCCCCAAATTTCCTTCTTGCTGAATTTTCCGCTTTAATCCAAGTTTTCGATCGCTTTTCATCAAACAAACTTCATAGACATGAAATTCCAAGTATTGCGCACATGCTAGTATGTTCAAATCAAATTTCCCCCAAATTTGAAATTTTCCAAAAAATTACGAAAATACCCTTTTGGCTCAAATCTTAAAGTAGCACTAACTGGAATTGTCTCTTGTCTCTTTCACAGATACACACTATGCAGAGGGGAGGGCGAGGACAAGGTAGAGGTCATGGTCGCATTGTAGGGGCACTTAGGGGCAGAGGTCAGGTTCCTTCAGAGCCTAGACAGGAGGTTAGGAGACCAGACATGTTCGACACACCTCAGGCCGAGTTCTCGTACGAGGCCTACTTCGATTACTACAATATCGAAATGGGACATCTACTTCACTTACGCCAGCTCAGAGTCTTTAGGATTCGGCAGAGATTCGACACGTTGCAGTGGACTCATCTCTTCACCGAGGATCTGCCGGTATACCCGGAGCTAGTGAGGTTGTTCTTCAGCAACCTTACCTACGCAAAGGAGGCTCGAGGCCAAGGACATCCACTTAGACTTGTCCTAAGGAGCAGGGTCTTCCGGACTCAGATTCGCTTCTCCACTCGAGCACTGGCTGAGATCTTGCAGGTTCCTTACTATCCACAGCAGTGTGTGTGGATACCTGTAGGAGCAGATCTGGACAGCCATCTGATGCCGTACGAGCTACGCGAGATATGCTCTATGCTATGGGATAGCCGTCGATGCATCACTCCGTGGACCAGTGGACGGATGACGGATTCTGCACGGATTATCGGTCGCATAGTCGGCTGAAACATTATGCCGAAGGCCGGACATCACCATCGGGTCACAGTGATGGAGGCCTTAGTCATCTACCGCATCTACATGGGCTTCGAGATCGATCTCTCCTACATCATTCAGCAGGTCATGCTGGACTTAGTTCTACGGCCTAGCATGCGGAACCTTTGCTATGGGAGGCTACTGACCTTGATCTTCAGGCATTTCGGGGTGAGCTTCGATGATACACCAGTGGACACTGGTTCACAGGGGTACTCTATTGGGACTCGGACCATTCGTCGATGAGACTGCAGCGATCTAAGAGATCTCCTGGTCCGGAGGGTGAGGATGATGAGGAGTCGAGAGGATGAGGATCGGGGTCGAGAGGATGGAGGAGAGGATATTGGTCCCGATAGTGATGATCGGGCCGGAGATGATGCGGATATGCACGAGGCTGAGCCGGTGCATCACGAGTTTCCTTCATCACACTTCGAGGCGGTGGCCCTTCACATGCGGTTCCGGAGACTTCAGATCTTGGGGCACGAGATGAGATCGATGACTTCCATGCTAGAGAGGATGGAGGTCGGACGGGAGCAGATGTACGAGAGGATGGAGTCACGACGGGATAGGATAGAGCATCGGGTGACTCGGCTAGCGGAGGAGTTCGAGCATACGAGAAATCGAGAAGATCACCTAGATAGACTGTACCCTAGGATTTCCATTTATGCATTTCAGATGTAATCGTTGTAAAAGCTTTTGAAACTAATGAAGTTCATTTTGTTTCACTTAATTATTGTATATTATGCACCTTTCTTTTCTTTGCATTAGTGACATTTGTTTAAGTATAATTATGGTATGTTATTCAGAAATGTTCTGTTATGCATCAAAGGTTAAGTTTCTAATCCAAGTGTTCTATTATTCACTTCTAAGAGTAGAAGAGTCATTTCAGATCAATGACTCGGGAATGTTCGAGTTATTGTCTTTTGTGGTTAGGATTTCCTCGAACCTTGGGCTCGATACCAATCATCACATCCTCCCAGCCCGGTACCCTATCCGGCATACCCGAGAGTGTGATCCACAGCCCAAAGATCAGGTATCGAGTAATCAACCTCCCACATAAACAATAACATAATCATGAACAATCATAATAAAAGTGCGAAAGATAAACCATAGATCCAATAAGGAAAGTATGAATCATATATAAATCAGAGTACTAGATATAATCAGAGTGTCAAAAATAGATAAGTAAAGTGAGGCAAAATCCCACTCTACAACCAGCGGAAAAGTAGCTCTAAAAGAGAATAAATTAGACAAAATCTAATCCCAGTAGCAAGTACAATGGGTAACTAAATTGTTCTCCACTTTATAGACAACATCCCTATAAGTGTAAATCTCATAAACAGCACAGGGGCGCTTCCACTCAATGGTCGGACTAAGCATCGTACGGAGCATAACCACTCGCGGGATCCTTAGTGTAATTGTTGTAACCGCAATCACCTTCTTGGAGATATGCCTCCTCGCCTTGCGCTTCTTCATAGGGACCGTCATAGTATTCAGTACCTGCAGAATAGTCTAACAAACATTGTACAATAAAGGAATGAGTTTCAAAGAAACTCAGTAAGGCAGTTAAATCCATAATAACATAAATGGCAGGATTTCAAAACAAACATAAATGCAATATGATATGAGACAAGCAATGAATGAATGAATCTAACTCTATATATGCTGGTCTCTATTGGCAGACATGCTTTAAGTCATAGCACCGTACTTCTTTAGGAAGGTCTCAATCACTCATCATCAGTTGGTAATGGGTCCGGCATCCCTCGGGACATTCCATGGTTGGGGGTTAAGTAACCACTCTCTCACATCACCATTGGTCTAAGTACCGGAGCATGTCAGGGTAAAACCTAGCCAAATGCAAGTCTTCTACTTAGTTACATCAAGTCAGATCCAGATACGTCCATTCCTCGTCCCTGACGATCCTTTCCGGTATCCTTCACACTAGAGTCCTCATAGTCCCTGACTACGGACTCATCAACCCTATTGATCATCCATATATGGTAAACGGGAAGCTCTCACGTCCTCTCACGGGTTGGTTACCGGTCTTGAGCGCCCGTGAGCCCAAGTCTAACCATATGCAACCCTACCAATAAATGGCCCCCACAATGTGATTCCTGTCCTCTCACGGGTTGGTTACCGGTCTTGAGCGCCCATGAATCCCCATTGCTACCACGGGTCGTTCGGTCTCAATACCCCTCCGATTAGGGTCTGACATAACGGGACATCCTAGCCAAACACTACTAGACAATCCTAAATATGTCATCCAACAGTTTAGGAAGGTGTCCAGAGGGCATCTCCGGAAACATCCCATAATATTCCCGTAGTAGTCCAAGGACAGAAGTGTCAAAAGGACACCTCTCCTTTCCAAACCATACTTAAGCATACACATGCATCAAATCATATCATCACATATATGGTAACTTCATATATGGAAAGAAATCAATAATTGCAATCACTTTGTATATAATTGGTAAGTAAATCATACATTAGTCAATTCAATATGAATAAGTAATGCTACTGTAATCAAAGTTATGCAATAGTAGTATATTATTGTAAGAATCTAATTAAGGAAACATATCAATGATATTCAAATATAGAAACTAGATTCATGCTATCTATGTAATTAAGGAAATAACCATCCTTACCTTTTATAACTCGCAAAGGAATCCTAAGAAATCAATTAAGATCTTGGCAAACTTGAGAAGAAGGTCCTAAACAAGTGTATACAGCATATTAGGAAAGACCCCTAACAGAAAAGATACCAAAACATCCAACACAGACCAATTCTGGAGTTGCTGTACTCATTGGTCGAGTGGATTGGTCGACTGGTCCAGTTGACCAATCAGTCGACCAATGTAGACAGTAGCCTAAAAAAAAACAGAGTTTTAAGATATAAAATCCGAATTTGGTGGTTCAAAAGGGTACTAATCAAGGGGTACACTACATCAGTAGTATCCTAACATAAAGGGGACCTCAAAACACTAATCAAATCAAGCCATCAAGATCCAAATTAGGAAACAAAAAGTTACCATAATTAGATCAACCATGGATCTTGAAGAATTCAAGATAGAAATCAAAGACAAGAACAATAGAAGAATGGATCATTGCTTCAGGTAAAGGTATCATGAAAAGCATACTTAGATCTTCAAGGAATTAGGCTTAAAAGCATAAATCTAAATAAGGAAACAAAACCTACCATATATGTAACTATCATGATTCATGAAGAAAACATGGTATGGTAGAAGAGAAACAACTAGAGATTGATAGATCATGGATCATGAAAAGAAAACACAGCAATTGACTACTAACATGATCAATATAGAAGATCCAAGGAGATCAGAATTCAAATCAGAAGTTAAACAAAGACTAGATCATGGTTTGATCATGATTCCTTCAAAAGCTTGCAATGATCATGGTTAAGATCATTGTTCTAGCCATTAATCCTTAGGATGATCATGAGAGACAAGTCCAGAGATGTTTGCAACAGAGAATGCAGCATCTCCTCTACTGTCTCAACTCAAAAAGGAATGAAAAATAGAGATGGAGGAGAAGAAGAGAGTGTAGACATACCTTTTGATGCAAAAGGAAGAGTTTCGACGAAGATCCGTCAAGAAAATCACCAAGGATGCAAGGGAGATGACTTGCAGAGGTCTTTGGTTCGTTCCAAAGAGTTTGGAGGCAGCAAATACGAAGTAGACTCGAGATTGGACTTAAATAGAGCAAGCAAGACCTAATTGCCAAAGACAACACTCATTGGTCGACTGGTCCAGTCGACCAATCAGTCGACCAATGCTGACATCAATTCCAAAACAGGGAATTGAAGACCCAGATCAAATCAAATCCTAAAGGGGTTTTGCACACATAACAAGTGACTTACCTAATAGATAGAAATGCCTTCAAACCATGATAGAGAGCACTCCAAGTCCATCAACTAATCCGATCTTCATCAAGATTCAGTTTCCATAAATAGAACTTCATCATCAACTCTCATGGATTCAAAGCCAGACACCAAGTCCTCCACTGGGATGGCCCAAAGCTGACTTCTTACTTTACTTCGGGTCACTGGACCTACAAATAACAAGGTTTCCGGGTCAAGGTTAGGGCTGGGTTTTACACAAGCAGTCGACCCAGGCCGACAGCAAATCCAAAGACAAGGATTTGAGGGTTTTCCACTACTCGGAATCAAACAAAACTTTAAACACACATTCTATAACTTACCTAGCATGGAAAAATGGCTTTAAATCATATGCCACCAAGCTCTATGGTCATCAACCAATCTTCTCTTCATCAAGGCGTAGTCTCTTTTCTATATCCAACACTGTCTTCAAGTATGGGGCATCATCTTCAATCTCCATAGGTTCGGAGTCGAACACTATGTCTTCTACCAATATGGCCCATAGTTGACTATCACTTCTACTTCGGGTCTTCGGATCAACAAACAAAAGAGTATCTGGGTCAAGGTTAGGGCCGGGTTTCACATTCCCCTCTCCCTTGAAAGAAATTTCGTCCTCAAAATTGAAAGCATATCTGAACTTCCAAAAAGATGAGGAAACTTCTCCATCATATCTTCTTCCTTCTCCCAAGATGTTTTTTCAGGGGTATGGTTCTTCCACTGAATCTTCACCAAAGGGATAGTTCGATTCCTTAACTGCTTGTCCTTTCTATCCAAGATTTTAGCCGGTTCTTCTTTATAAGTGTGAAACCCAGCCCTAACCTGACCCTGACCTTGACCCGGTAACCCGATTGTTTTTAGGTCCGAAGACTCGGAGTAAAGGAAGAAACCAACTATGGGCCATCTCAGTAGAAGACATGGTGTTTGACTCTGAACCCATGGATGTTGTTGATGGAGTTCCATACTTGGATGTTTGTGTAGATTTGGAAAGGAAGCTGCAGCTGTCTGAAGATGAGATTAGTTGAAGGACTTGGAGTATTATCTGACTTGGTTTGGAGGTATTTCCTTACACTTGACATGTCACTTGATGTGTATGCAAAAGTGTCACATCCACCCAGCCGGTACCCCATTTGGAATACCCGGGATGTGATCCACAGTCCAAGGATCAATGATCTGAGGTCCATGCCTCCCACATACACGGTAACACAATCATGAACAGTAATAATCAATGGTAAAAACAACTAATATCAAGTATCATGAATAAGACAAGATTAACTAAATCAGAGTGCGGAATATAGATGATAGATAAGGTATGATCAAAATCATAAAGGGTGAGAAGGTATGGTAGTCACCCTCTTAGAGCAGTGGAAAAGTATTAAATCAAGTTAGTTACATATCCAAGTATCACCGGAATAATTTAAGACAAGTTAATTACAAAATCTAAGGTTCCACAAATACACCAGGGGAATGGGGCACTATGCTAGGGTTTCTTCTATACTAATAGTAGTCTCCTCAACAGTACGGATGAAGTAAACCCAACGCTGTCGCTCCCGCACAACTGTGGGGCTAACCCTGGTGCGAATAATAATCCTCCTCGGTTCCAATATAAGAATTCTCACCGACGCCACTACCCGGAGGGTAGTATGTGGAATCATAGTCCGCCTCATAGGAGGTGCCATCGTAATCTTCGGTACCTGGAATGTAATCTAAAACATTTGCACAAAAGGAATGAGTTCGAAGAACTCGGCAAGGAAGTTATTCCATAATTAGAAATCATACACATTCGGAACATATAATAATGCAATGTGATATGGAACATATGATGCAGATATGAGTCTAACTCTATGAATGCTGGTCTCTAAGGTAGACATGCTTTAAGTCATAGCACCGTACTTCTCTGGGTCGTCAGTCACTCTCCCATTTCCATATCTTGGGAAGATCGGTAAAGTCATCAAAACCATGGTAAGGGGAATCGGTCACCGCTCTCTCACATCACCATTTGGTCAAGTACTGGCACATGTCACAGTAAAGCCTAGCCCAATGCAAGTCATCTACTCAGTCGGTCAAGTCAGATTCAGATACGTCCATTCCTCGCCCCCGGCAATCCTTTCCGGTATCCTTCACACTAGAGTCAGCAAAATCCGGGATTTCGGACTCATCAACCCTATTGGTCATCCACATATAGTAAACGGGAAGCTCTCACGTCCTCTCACGGATTGGTTACCGGTCTTGAGCGCTCGTGAGCCCAAGTCTATCCATATGCAACCCTACCAATAAATGTCCCCTTTCAGGTATCCGTAGCATGGTTTATGTCCCCTACCGGATTGGCTACCGGCCTAGAGCGCCCATCCAACCATACACTACCACGGGTTGTTCGGTCTCAATGCCCTTCCGATTCGGGTCCGACACGACAAGGATGAACCTAGCCACACCACTAGACACCCCTATGTTTGTCATCCAATAACTCGGGAAAGTGTCGATAGGCACCATCGGAGAACATCCCATACTATTCCCTCCGATGCCCAAGGACAGAAGTGTCAGTAGGACACCCTCCAATCCCAAGTCATACGTAAGCAATCACATATTCAATCTCATCATTTCTCATGCATCCAATGCATATTTATAATAGTAATCAAATCATGATATTGAAGCGAATCATTATAAACATAAGTAAATCAAAATGATAAGAAGACACAACAAGAGTATAAAGATTTAAATGCTACTGTTCTAACACATATGTAACAGTCTTATAATGATTGAAAGAAAAATAAGGGATTTCATTCTTTAAATAAAACACAATTCAATATTTGATGACTTATATGTTTATGGAGATAACCATCCTTACCTTGGATGAGTTGATGATGAATTGAGAATACCAAGAATAGTCCAATAGAAGTGTTAAGGCCCTAAACAGATATCAATAATAAGTCAGAAAGAAGTCGGGAAGATCGGATGTCATTCGAGTCAAAACTGACCAAGGTTGCTGTCAGCAACAACTTTGGTCGATGGTATCGACCAAAATGATCGACCAAAATAGTCCTCGGGCAGAATAGTGGATTTTGGGGATTTTTGGTCCGAAATGAGTCTTCCGGCATTCGGATCAATCTGGAATTTGGAGGCATACTTAACAACAGTAGTAGGACACTATAAATCAAGGAATTAACCCAATCCAATGGTCTAATTAAAAAGCCCCAATTTGAGCTATCAAGTTCAAGTGATAAACATCATGGTATGAGTTGGAATTGATTGCATTGATGAGTAATAGCATGCAATAGTTAGAGGAACTAATAGAAATTCGATTGGAATCATATGGCAATGTTAAACATGAACATAATACACTTTATAGCTCAGTTTGATATCGAATGGTATGGTGTTAATAGGTAAATCATGGAATACATATGTTAGGCATGAGATATAAGCATTAGCATCAATGAATGGTTGAGGGAATCATGGATTGAGCATGAGTAGGCACTTGGAGTGGTGGTTGCAAGGTTGCAGTACCATTCCAAATGTCCCATCAGCAAGATGACAATAGAAAGGAGTAGAAAAATGGTAGGGTAGAGAGTGGATTGAAGAGTCTTACCTTAGTGTAGAAGATGAAGGCAAGAATCAATGATAAACTAAGTGTCTTTGATGAGATACCCTTCACACTAACCAAGGAGCTGCTTTGGGAAGCTCTCCCAACGTTTCTAGGTGAGAAAAATGATTGCAAAAGGCTCAAGGCTCGAGGTCATATTAAATAGAAAAGGAATATTCCATGGAATCATTAACTTGGCAGACTGGGACATTTTGGTCGATGCTTTTGGTCGATGGTATCGACCAAAATGATCGACCAAGATGATTTCAGCAGAAAACTCAGGTTTAGAACAGCAACTTCAAGTACGGATTTGAAAGGCTATACAAGGTCAAATTGAGTGAGGTTTTCTTCCACAATTTAATCAAGAAGTCTAGTTTCTAGGAATACCTTCGGATTGTGCACAGGAGGTCATTTGGTACATCAACCATGTTAATCTTCTCCGATGCGCAGACTTTCCTTAAACACTGACAATGCATTTAAGCAAGGGGTATCATTGTCAATGTCTATGGACTCGGTCTCCAAATCATGATAATCAATCAGGATGGTCCATAGATCTCTTCTTCCACCGCTTTGGGTCCTCGGACCTGAATACAACAGTGGATCCGGGTCAGGGTCAAGGTTAGAATAGGGCTGGATATTACAAAAAGCCCATAAGGTTTAAAGCCCATTTGATCCTCCAAATCCCTGATTATTCCTTACTGTCTGCCTTGGTCGACTCCTTGGTCGAGTGGGCCACTCGACCAAGCACTCGACCAAAGGGGTGTGAAATCCGAGAATTTGTAATTTTAGGGTTTTTCACTTTAATTTAAACCCTACTTCGTATTTCTTTATTACGGCTGCCTCCTAAACACTTTGTGAACGTGACAACACCTCTCCGAAACTCTCTCTAGTGATTTCGAAGACTCCTCTGCAGATCTGAAGCCTCTCATCGCTGTTCTTACAATTCAAGGTTAGTAATCGCTTCAACATTGCGAATTTCTTTTCTTCGATCTTGTTCTTGATTGAGATTAGGAAGTAGATGCTGCATCCTTGCAACCATCCCTTCGTGATCTCCTTCGTTTCTTTGAGATCTATGATCATCATGATCTCAACCCTGGCCGTATATTTTTCTGGAAACCCTAACCCTTGCTTGATTTCTGGAAAACTTTGGTGACCTCCCATGTGAGGGAAACCTCATGGGTAGTGTTTCTAGTAACCTAAACTATAATTTCTATGATTTTCTTGTTATAATTGGCAAATCATTAATTCCCTTTCATTCTGTGATCATAACCTTTCCTGGGGAGCCATAAAGGTTGAAACCCTAATTTCTTGGGTTAAATCAAGAACCCAATTTTTTTACCATGATTTGATGTTTTTATCTTCCCATATGATTCTAATACATCCTAGGAAGTTCCCCTTCGAATTTCGGATCAATCCGACTTCAAACGAGGAAGTTATGGCCATAGTAGTCTGTACAATTCCGTACTGACTTGCTTGGTTGACTGGGCCAGTCTACCAAGCACTCGACCAAAGGAGTCAGTAGCTTCATTTTTCGCCCGATTTGATTCGTTTGCTCTCTGATCTTTTAGGCATCTTTCCTAATGTTTTATCTATGGTTATTAGGAGTTTATTTGCTAAGTTTGGAGTTGCTCACCTTGATCTTTGGATCATCTTCTTCGATAGTCAAGGTAAGGACAGTTATTTCCTTAACTATATAGATTGCTTGTTCTCTGGTTTCTACCTTATGAAACTATGAGATAACTTACTGTTATTGTAATTTAATTCTGATCTCTTACTGTGAGAACAGTAGCACTTGTTTATATTATCTTTTTCATTATTCATGTTATATGAATTACTTATTATTTCCTAATCTGATTTCGCTTTTACATTCTCTTGTATATGATGAACTGTTGGTTGTATATGTCATGACTGATCTGAGAATGTGTTTGCTTAAGTTTGGTTTGGGATTGGGGAGTGTCCTTTTGATACTTCTGTCTTTGGACATCGGAGGGAATAGTATGGGATGTTCTCCGAAGATGCCCATCGATGCTTTCCCGAATCATTGGTTGTCATACCTAGGGATGTCTAGCAGTGTTTGGCTAGGATATACCCCTGTTATATCAGACCCGAATCGGAAGGGTATTGAGACCGAACGACCCGTGGTAGCAATGTGATTCACGGGCGCTCAAGACCGGTAACCAACCCGTGAGAGGACGGGAATCATATTGTGGGGGCCATTTATTGGAGGGTTGCATATGGCTAGACTTGGGCTCATGGGCGCTCAATACCGGTAACCAACCCGTGAGAGGACATGAGAGCTTCCCGTTTACCATATGTGGATAATCGATAGGGTTGATGAGTCCGTATTCCGAGTTGGTCGGTGCCATAGGATACTGACTCTAGTGCGAAGGATACCAGAAAGGATCGTCAGGGACGAGGAATGGACGTATCTGAAACTGAGATGATATAACTGACTAGATGACTTGCATTGGGCTAGGCTTTTCCCTGACATGCGCTGGTACTTATGCCAAATGGTTGTGAGAGAGTGTGTTGACTAAATCCCCTACCATGGTTTGATGAGGACTTTACCCAATTACCCGGCAGACCCAAGATACCAAGATGGCTGAGGGGGAGTGACTGACCTACCCAAAGAAGTACGGTGCTATGACTTAAAGCATGTCTACCATAGAGACCAGCATACATAGAGTTTAGATGCATTCATACTTTATCTGTTTCATATTGCATTGCATCATGTTATGTTTTGTTACATGTTATCTATGATGTTATGGATTAACTTGCCTTACTGAGTTTCTTCGAAACTCATTCCTTTTTTTATTTTTTCTTGTTAGATTATCCTGCAGGTACATATTATTATGACGAGCAGTACAGTGAAGCGCAAGTCGATGAAGCGTATTACACGCAAGGTACTGGCGACGATCAAGATTACTCTGATGATCCCCCGGCAGATCAAGCTGCGTACTACTTTTGAAAACAACATTGAGTTAGAAAGGATTCATTGGGTTGATGAAGTCCACACTTATGAAGACGTAATCTATAGACTAGAAGACTCTTGTTCCTAGTTTATTTCTTAGTACATTTGTTTCAGTTGAAATTTCCTTTTTGACTTTCATACTGCGTTCCGCTATGTTTGTGGAGTGAGTTTCCGCCTCACTTTACTTCTTTTGATATCTTCGGATATCTGATATCATTTTCCGCACTCTGATTATATTATTTATTCATTTCTTGAGTTAAACCTTTTGTTTATAATATTTAAACATTGATTATTTCCTGTTTATGATTATGTTATTGTATATGTGGGAGGATGATTTCCTCGATACTTGATCTTTAGGTTGTGGATCACACTCTCGGGTATGCCAGTTAGGGTACCGGCTGGGGGGATGTGATAGAGTGGTATCAGAGCCCAAAGTTCAAGGAAATCCTAACCACAGAAAACAGTAACAAAACATTCCTGAGTCATAGATCCAGAAGTGACTCATCTACTCTTAGAAGTGAATAATAGAACACTTGGATTAGAAACTTGTTTAATGAAGCATAACTGAATACTTCTGAATAATGCACAATAATTATATTTGAACAAATATCATATAAGCAATAAAAGAAAAGTGCATAACACACATTAATAAAGTGAAACAAAAAGAACTTCATTAACTTTAAAAAAAAAAAAAAAGTTTACATCTGAGAAGCATAAAGGGAAATCCTAAGTACAATCATTCTAGGTGATCTCCTCTGATCTTTGTATGCCCGTTAAAGAAGAGGGGCCCCCTCGGGACCAAAGACTCCGTGCAAGAGGTACATTCCCTTACAACTACGAACATAGAGAGTCTACGGGCCTTGATCAAACGCCAGAAGCTGCAACAAGACGGGTGGCTATGGCTACCTGCAGTGGGACCACGGCACGGGGGGATCAGGGGCAAATAGGGATGGACAGCTCGAAGAAAGCGCCACATGCGGAACTGTCTAGATAGAATTCCGGCCCGTTAAAGATGAAGTCCTCGACCATCTGAGTAATCTGTGACTCTATCCTATCTTGCCGTGACTCCATCCTCTCATATATCTGCTCCTGTCTGACCTCCATCCACTCTAGCATGGAAGTCATCAATCTCATCTGAGCACCTAAATCAGTAGTCTCTGGAACTGAATGTGAAGGGCCTCCTATCTCGAAGTGTGGTGACTTGGGAATCTCATGATGCTCAAGAACAGCCTCATGCATCTCTGTATCCCTTGCCTGATCATCAGAATCTAGACCAGCATCAGCCTCATCTGCTGGAGCCTCCACCTCATCCTCATCCTCATCTATATCCTCCTCACCTTCTGGACCTGGAGATCTCACAGTCTGAGTGAGCCTCATCTGCCTGATTGTCCTAGTCCGAATGGCATATCCCAGTGATCTAGTAAGCTCCTCTGTATTCTCCAAACTAACCCCGAAGTGTCGGAAGATCAATGTCAGTAATCTCCCGAAGCAAAGGTTCTTCATACCAGGGCGTGCCACCAGATCTATCATGACCTGCTGGATGATGTAGGACAGGTCTATCAGAAATCCTGTGTAGATGCGATAGATGACTACGGCCTCCATCACAGAAACCTGGTTGTGATGTCCGGCCTTCGGCATGACTTTCGGCCGACGATGTGACCGATGATCCTAGCTGAATCTTTCATCTGTCCACTGTCTCGCGGAAGGTAGCACTCTGTGTCATCCCAGAGAGTGGCGCATATCTCATGAAGCTCGTATGGCATCAAGAATTGGTCTATCTCTACCCCGATAGGTATCCATAAGCACTGTCGTGGATAGTGTGGTACATGAAGAATGTGTGCCAGATCCCTAGTGGAGAAGTGGATCTGTGTCTCTCTGACCCTACTCTCGATAACGAGTCTGAAAGGACGACCCTATCCTCTAGCCTCCTCGATGGATATAAGGTTGCTGAAGAACAGCCTCACTAGCTCAGGATAGACAGGTAAGTTTGTTGTGAAGAGATGAGTCCATGCCTATGTGTCGAATTGCTGTCAAATCCGGAAGACCCGAAGCTCTCGCAAGTGAAGAAGTCTCCCGTACTCCATGCGGCAGTACTCGAAGTATGCCTCGTACAAGAACTCTGCATGTGGTGTGTCGAAGAGATCGAGTCGATTGACCTCTGCTCTAGGCTAAGCTGGAACTCTACCTCTGCCTCGCCTAGCTCCAACTATCCTGCCTCTGCCTCGTCCACCTCTCTGCATGGTGTGATGTCTGTTGGAAAAGATAAGAGACATTGCATGTTAGTACTATTTCGAAAATTCTGCTAGAAGGGCATTTTCGTAATTTTCATCAAAATTGGAAATTTGGGGAAAATGTAAATTGAGCATACTAGCATGTGCGCAATACTTGGAATTGCATGTCTATGAAGTTTACTAGAAGAAAATCGATCGAAATCTTGGTCTAAAGTTGAAAATTCAGCAAGAAGGAATTTGGGGATTTTGCATTCTAGGTCAAATTGGATTTTTGAAAATTTTGGAATTGGTAAGATCAAAGTACATGTTCACATTCACAGTATCATTTTGATTGCGTAGCATTTGATTTCGTGCAAAAATTCCAAGCGGTTTGAGAGAAATCGAAGTTTCTAAAGTTAACGATTTCGGTACGAAAGCGATATGAGAAGTGCTAGATTGTTGTTGAACTTGTTGTTTAAGCATGGAATTGTGCTAAAAACCTAGGGAACATGTTTCTAAGTGTTCCTAAGCATGATTCCTAGCATTAGATACAAGCAACACATGGTTTTTGGATAAATTTCAAGATTTAAAAGAAGAAACTGAGAAAGAGAATGCTAGAGTGCAAAGACCCTGGCAGCCAAGGAATCCTGGATTTGTGGATCGAACTGATCGACATTTTGTGAGACCTACGCCTTACCCTACTCTTGCTTTTCAGTCTAGGAGTGTAGGTCAGAGACCTGGATTTCAGCAACCAGGCCAGTCTGGTAAGTTTGGTGGGAATCGGCCGCCGTTGAATGTGAATGCTAGGCCCGTGAATGCTATTCCTAGGCCTTTGGATCAGAAGCCTCCGGTTGCACCTGTTTCTGTTGGACTTAGCAATCCTATTTGCTTTCTCTGTAAGCAGCCTGGTCACTTTGCTCGTGGTTGTCCGAAGGGGTCTGTTCAACAGTCTGCTCCTGTAGTGAAAAATGCTCCTGTTCCTCCTTCTGGAAGAGTGTTCAGTATTACCGGGATGTGAATCATGAAGTGGTTACAGGTACATTAATTGTTGCTTCCATTCCTACATTTGTGTTATTTGATACCGGTGCGTCTCATTCTTTCATATCGTCTGCTTTTATCAAGAAGATTGATTTGGAACCTAAGATTTTATCTAGTTGTTTATCGATTTGTACTCTTACTAGACCTGTTGTGAAACTAGATAAAGGATTGGTTAAGTGTCCTATTTTGGTTGGTGGGAAGAATTAGGAAGCCAATTTTGTACTATTGGATATGAAGGATTTTGATGTCATTTTGGGTATTCATTGGTTGACTACCCATAATGCTGTAATTTTGTGTTCTTCGAAGAGAATTCAATTTCGGATTAGTGGAAGTTCAATGTTTGAATTCCAAGGTGAGAAAGGAAGAATTGGTAAGAAGACGCTGTCTGCACTGATGCAAGTCTATGCATTAGTTGAAGGTTTGCCATCTGAAGGAAAGTTTAAGAAAGTAGAAGAAGTTGGCATTGTATGTGACTTCGTTGATGTTTTTACTGAAGATCTTTCAGGCGTGCCACCTGATAGAGAAGTGGAATTTTCTATTGATCTAATCCCTGGTGTTGCCCCGGTATCCAAGGCTTCATATAGAATGGCTCCCATTGAGTTGGTTGAGTTGCAAAAGCAGTTGAATGAACTCTTGGATAGAAGTTTCATTCGACCTAGTGTTTCGCCTTGGGGAGCTCCTGTCTTGTTTGTTAAGAAGAAAGACGGTAGTATGCGTCTGTGCATTGATTACCGTGAGTTGAACAAGTTGACCATTAAGAATAGATACCCGCTGCCCCGAATTGATGATCTCTTTAATCAGTTGAAGGGTACAGTAGTGTTCTCGAAGATTCATTTAAGGTCTGGACATCACCAATTGAAAGTGAAGTCAAGTGATATTTTCAAGATGGTGTTTAGAACAAGGTATGGTCATTTTGAGTTTCGAGTTATGCCTTTCGGATTGACTAATGCTCCTGCTGTGTTCATGGATCTCATGTAAAACCCAGCCCTAACCTTGACCCGGAAACCTTGTTATTTGTAGGTCCGATGACCCGAAGTAAAGTAAGAAGTCAGCTTTGGGCCATCCCAGTGGAGGACTTGGTGTCTGGCTTTGAATCCATGAAAGTTGATGATGAAGTTCTATTTATGGAAACTGAATCTTGATGAAGATCGGATTAGTTGATGGACTTGGAGTGCTTTCTATCTTGGTTTGAAGGCATTTCTACCTATTAGGTAAGTCACTTGACATGTTTGCAAAACCCCTTTAGGATTGGATTTGATCTGGGTCTTCAATTCCCTGTTTTGGAATTGCTGTCAGCATTGGTCAACTGATTGGTCGACTGGACCAGTCGACCAATCCACTCGACCAATGAGTGCTGTCTTTGGCAATTAGGTTATTCTTGCTCTATTTAAGTCCAATCTCGAGTCTACTTCGTATTTGCTGCCTCCAAACTCTTTGGAACGAACCAAAGACCTCTGCAAGTCATCTCCCTTGCATCCTTGGTGATTTTCTTGACGGATCTTCGTCAAAACTCTTCCTTTTCATCAAAAGGTATGTCTACACTCTCTTCTTCTCCTCTATCTCTTATTTTCTTTCCTTTTTGAGTTGAGACAGTAGAGGAGATACTGCATTCTCTGTTGCAAACATCTCTGGACTTGTCTCTCATGATCATCCTAAGGATTAAAGGCTAGAACAATGATCTTAACCATGATCATTGCAAGCTTTTGAAGGAATCATGATCAAACCATGATCTAATCTTTGTTAAACTTCTGATTTGAATTCTGATCTCCTTGGATCTTCTATATTGATCATTTTAGTAGTTAATTGCTGTGTTTTCTTTTCATGATCCATGATCTATCAATCTCTAGTTGTTCTCTTCTACCATACTATGTGTTCTTCATGAATCATGATAGTTACATATATGGTAGGTTTTGTTTCCTTATTTAGATTTATGCTTTTAAGCCTATTTCCTTGAAGATCTAAGTATGCTTTTCATGATACCTTTACCTGAAGCAATGATCCCTTCTCCTATTGTTCTTGTCTTTGATTTCTATTTTGAATTCATCAAGATCCATGGTTGATCTAATTATGGTAACTTTTTGTTTCCTAATTTGGATCTTGATGGCTTGATTTGATTAGTGTTTTGAGGTCCCCTATATGTTAGAATACTACTGATGTAGTTTACCCCTTGATTAGTACCCTTTTCAACCACCAAATTCGGATTTCATATCTTAAAACTCTGTTTTTTTTAGGCTCTATCGTCTGCATTGGTCGATTGATTGGTCGATTGGACCCGATCGACCAATCCACTCGACCAATGAGTACAGCAACTCCAGGAATTGGTCTGTGTTGGATGTTTTGGTATCTTTTCTGTTAGGGATCTTTCCTAATATGTTGTATACACTTGTTTAGGACCTTCTTCTCAAGTTTGCCAAGATCTTACTTGATTTCTTAGGATTCCTTTGCGAGTTATAAAAGGTAAGGATGGTTATTTCCTTAATTACATAGATAGCATGAATCTAGTTTCTATATTTGAATATCATTGATATGTTTCCTTAATTAGATTCTTACAACGATATACTACTGTTGCATAACCTTGATTACAGTAGCATTGCTTAAATTGATTCATGTATGATTTACTGACCAATTATATACAAAGTGATTGTAATTATTGATTTCTTTCCATATATGAAGTTACCATATATGTGATGATCTGAATTGATGCATGTGTATGCTTAAGTATGGTTTGGAAAGGAGAGGTGTCCTTTTGACACTTTTGTCCTTGGACTACTACGGGAATATTATGGGATGTTTCCGGAGATGCCCTATGGACACCTTCCTAAACTGTTGGATGACATATCTAGGATTGTCTAGTAGTGTTTGGCTAGGATGTCCTGTTATGTCAGACCCTAATCGGAGGGGTATTGAGACCGAACGACCCGTGGTAGCAATGAGGATTCATGAGCGCTCAAGACCGGTAACCAACCCGTGAGAGGACAGGAATCACATTGTGGAGGCCATTTATTGGTAGGATTGCATATGGTTAGACTTGGGCTCACGGGCACTTAAGACCGGTAACCAACCCGTGAGAGGACGTGAGAGCTTCCCGTTTACCATATGTGGATGATCAATAGGGTTGATGAGTCCGTAGTCAAGGACTATGATGACTCTAGTGTGAAGGATACCGGAAAGGATCGTCAGGGACGAGGAATGGACGTATCTGGATCTGACTTGATGTAACTAAGTAGAAGACTTGCATTTGGCTAGGTTTTACCCTGACATGCGCCGGTACTTAGACCAATGGTGATGTGAGAGAGTGGTGACTTAACCCCCAGCCATGGAATGTCCTGAGGGATGTCGGACCCATTACCAACTGATGATGAGTGATTGAGATCTTCCTAAAGAAGTACGGTGCTATGACTTAAAGCATGTCTGCCAATAGAGACCAGCATACATAGAGTTAGATTCATTCATTCATTGCTTGTCTCATATCATATTGCATTTATGTTTGTTCTGAAATCTTGCCATTTATGTTATTACGGATTTAACTGCCTTACTGAGTTTCTGTGAAACTCATTCCTTTATTGTACAATGTTTGTTAGACTATTCTGCAGTGCTTGAATATTATGACGGTCCCTATGAAGAAGCGCAAGGCGAAGAGGCATATCTCCGGGGAAGGTGATTGCGGTTACCACAATTACACTTTGAAGATCCCGCAGTGGTTATGCTCGGTACGATGCTTAATCCGACCATTGAGTGGAAGCGTCCTTGTGCCATTTATGAGATTTACACTTATAAGGATGTTGTCTATAAAGTGGAGAACAATTTAGTTACCCATTGTACTTGCTATTGGGATTAGATTTTGTCTAGTTTATTCTCTTTTGGAGCTACTTTTCCGCTTGTTGTAGAGTGGGATTTTTGCCTCACTTTACTTATCTGTTTTGACACTCTGATTATATCTAGTATTCTGATTTATTTATGATTCATTCTTTCCTTATTGGATCTATGGTTTATCTTCCGCACTTTTATTATGATTGTTCATGATTATGTTATTGTTTATGTGGGAGGTTGATTACTCGATACCTGATCTTCGGGCTGTGGATCACACTCTCGGGTATGCCAGATAGGGTACCGGCTGGGAGGATGTGACAGATTGGTATCAGAGCCCAAGGTTCGAGGAGATCCTAACCACAAAAGACAATAACTGAACATTCCTGAGTCATTGATCTAAAATGACTCTTCTACTCTTAGAAGTGAATAATAGAACACTTGGATTAGAAACTTAACCTTTGAGGCATAACAGAACATTTCCGAATAACATAACATAATTATACTTGAACAAATGTCACTAATGCAAGGAAAAGAAAGGTGCATAATATACAATAATTAAGTGAAACAAAATGAACTTCATTAATTTCAAAAGTTTTTACAATGATTACATCTGAAATGCATAAATGGAAATCCTAGGGTACGGTCTATCTAGGTGATCTTCTACGATCTCTGTATGCTCCGAACTCCTCCGCTAGGCTGAGTCACCCGATGCTCTATCCTATCTGTCGTGACTCCATCCTCTCATACATCTGCTCTGTCCGACCTCCATCCTCTCTAGCATGGAAGTCATCGATCTCATCTGTGCCCCAAGATCCGAAGTCTCTGGAACTGCATGTGAAGGGCCACCTGCCTCGAAGTGTGATGAAGGAAACTCGTGATGCAGCTCGGCCTCGTGCATATCTGCATCATCTCCGGCCTGATCATCACTATCGGGACCGATATCCTCTCCTCCATCCTCGACCCCTGATCCTCATCCTCGACTCCTCATCATCCTCACCCTCCGGACCGGGGAGATCTCTCTTCTGCTGCGGTCTCATCGACGAATGGTCCGAGTCCCAATAGAGTATCCACGTGAACCGGTGTCCACCTTTGGTGTATCCTCGAAGCTCACCCCGAAATGCACGAAGATCAAGGTCGGTAGCCTCCCATAGCAAAGGTTCCGCATGCTAGGCCGCGAGAACTAAGTCCGGCATGACCTGCTGAATGATGTAGGAGAGATCGATCTCGAAGCCCATGTAGATACGGTAGATGACTAAGGCCTCCATCAACGTGACCCGATGGTGATGTCCGGCTTTCGGCATAATGTTTCGGCCGACTATGCGACCGATAATCCGTGCGAGAATCCGTCATCCGTCCGTTGGTCCACGGAGTGAAGCATCGACGGCTATCCCATAGCGTAGAGCATATCTTGCGAAGCTCGTACGGCATCGGATGGCTGTCCGGATCTGCCCCTGCGGGTATCCACACACCTTGCTTGTGGATAGTAAGGAACAGCCAAGATCTCAGCCCGGTGCCGGGTGGAGAAGCGAATGCGAGTCCGGAAGACCACTGCTCCTTAGGACAAGTCTAAGTGGATGTCCTTGGCCTCGAGCCTCCTCTGTGTAGGTAAGGTTGCTGAAGAACAACCTCACTAGTTCCGGGTATACCGGCAGATCCTCGGTGAAGAGATGAGTCCACCGCAATGTGTCGAATCTCTACCGAATCCTAAAGGCTACGAGCTGGCGTAAGTGAAGTAGACGTCCCATCTCGATATTGCGATGGCGAAGTAGGCCTCGTACGGGAACTCGGCCTGAGGTGTGTCAAACATGTCTGGTCTCCTAACCTCCTGTCTAGGCTCTGAAGGAACCTGACCTCTGCCCCTAAGAGCACCTACAATGCGACCACGACCTCTACCTCGTCCTCGCCCTCCCCTCTGCATAGTGTGTATCTGTGAAAGAAACAAGAGACAATTCCAATTAGTGCTACCTTAAGATTTGAGCCAAAAGGGTATTTTCGTAATTTTTCGGAAAATTTCAAATTTGGGGGAAATTTGATTTGAACATACTAGCATGTGCGCAATACTTGGAATTTCATGTCTATGAAGTTTGTTTGATGAAAATCGATCGAAAACTTGGATTAAAGCGAAAAATTCAGCAAGAAGGAAATTTGGGGATTTTGCAATTTAGGTCAAAATTGGATTTTTGAAAAGTTGAAATTGGTTAAATCAAATTGTAGGGACCTATCTACAGTATCATCTTGAGCATGTAGCATTTGATCTCGTGCGAAAATTTCAAGCGGTTTGAGAGAAAACGAAGTTTTTCTAAAGATATCGATTTCGGTATGAAAACGTTGCGAGATGAACACCAATATGTTAAAACTTGTTGTCTATGCATGGCATTGTGTTTAAAACCTAGGGAATATGTTTCTAAGCATTCCTAAGCATGATTTCTAGCATTGGATACAAGCAAAGCATGGTTTTGTTTGAAATGCAAGCATGAGAAGATGAAAATGGAAGAAAGAATGAGAGTTTTACCTTGTTTGTGATGGTTGTGTGTTGTTGTGTTGTTGTTGAAGCACCAAATCACCTCAAGAACACTTGTGAGAACTTTTGGAGACTTTCCCTAGAGCTCTCTCACCTTTGGAAGAAGTTAGAATGAGGTTGGAATGTGGAAATGAGGCTTATAATGCGAATTTTCGCATTACATGCACGCATTGGTCGACTCATTGGTCGGCTGGGTCGATCGACCAATCACTCGACCAATGGTCACAGAGACCTCTTTTGCTGTTGAATTTTTGGAAAATGTGATTTTTTGCCTTATGGATTATTGTTTGATGACTATATGGATATATTTAAGCATGATTTAAGTTTTCAAATCATTTGGACTTGTGGTTTACGTTGAAACTTCGAAATTCGGTATTTTGATGTTCTCGGTGTTGCAGAATGGTTACTCTGAGAAGTGGGCGTGGTGAATCAAGTGGTCAAGGAGGTGGTGAAATACCTCATGGAGGTGGTGAGATACCTAATGTTGATCGGGGGTACCCATGAGATACCAGGTGCCCCGAATGTTGGAAGTTTCCGAGATATTGCCAATATTATGGGCAATATGATGCGGCAACAAGCGGCTCGGTTCAACCGGATGTTGGTGGGTTTCATGACTCTGCATAATGAGACCCGAGCTGGTGCTAATGTGAATCCTCATGCCGCGATCTGAATGCGGGAGGTTTAGCTGGAACTCCTCATACTACTTTGATGGAGAGTTTTACGAAGATGCAAGTACCCACTTTCCTTTGGAGTTACCAAGGACCCCTTGTTTCCTAACAAGTGGCTTCGTGAGTTGGAGAAGGCTTTCCGAGCATCTGCAATGCTCGGAAGCTCGAGAAGATTCTTTTTGCTTTGAACAGAAGTTGCAACAAGAAGGCTGATGCATGGTGGATCTCCACTCGGCTGTTTTGGAAGGTTTGCATGCGGGAGTTGTAACTTGGGAGTTGTTCAAAGAGGCTTTTTGTATGAATTACTTTCCCGAGGCGGTAAAAGATGCGAAGGAAGCTGAGTTCATGATTCTTACACAAGGATCTCTGTACGTGTTGGAGTACCAACGAAGTTCGAGGAGCTTCATTTCTTTGCTCCAGATTCTCCGAAGGATGACCTCGCCAAAGCAAAGAAGTTCTTCAAAGGACTACGCCACTGCCATTAAAGCTTACCTCACGATCCCGGCCTATAGTGAGCTATGCTCAAGTGGTGCGAGAACTCGAAGAAGTTGGAAGAAACGAGAGAAGGAAAGTGCTCGTGTGCAAAAGCCACGGCGATCAAGGAATTCTGGTTTGGTGGATCGTAATGATCGTCGTTTTGTGAGACCTACACCCTACCCCACTCCTACCTTTCAGCCTAAGAGTGTAGGTCGAACATGGGTTTTCAGCAGCCCGGCCGGTTTAGACGGTATGGCGGAAACCGACCACCAGCAAGTGCAAGTGCAAGTGCAGGCAGTGCAAGGCCTTTTGTTCGAAGCCCTCTGTTGCAGCCACCCCTGTTGGATCCGGCAATCTGTTTGCTTCTCTGCAAGCAAGCTGGTCATTTCGCTCGTGCTGTCCGAAGCGGCACTGCCCAGCAGCTTTGCCCCGGTGGTGAAGAGTGCTCCTGCTCCTCCCTCTAGTAGAGTTTTCGGTATTTCCGTCTTTGAGCGGGATCCAAGCCATGAAGTGATTTCGGGTACATTGTTAGTTGCTTCTATTTCTGCATTTGTCTTATTTGATACGGGTGCATCTCATTCGTTCATGTCATCTGCATTCATCAAGAAGACTAACCTAATCCACGAGAAGTTGTCTAGTTGTTTATTGATTAGTACACCTCTTTGGTCTGTTGTGAAACTAGATAAGGGGTTATCTAAATGTCTGTGTTGATTGGTGAGAAGAACTTGGAAGCCAATTTTGTAATTCTTGACATGAAGGACTTCGATATTATTTTGGGAATCGATTGGTTAACAGCCCACAAAGCTGTGTTCCTTTGTTCCTCAAAGAAGATTCAGTTCCATATTGGTGGAAGTCCGGTCTTGGAATTTCGGGGGGAAAAGAGAAGGGTTTGTAAGAAAGTGTTGTCCTAGCACTGATGCAAGTCTATGCCCTAGTGGATGATGCTTCATCCGAAGGCAAGGGTAAAGTGGAGAAAAGAGTCGATGAAGTCGGGGTTGTGCGTGACTTTGTTGATGTCTTCCCCGATGATCTATCGGGAGTGCCTCCAGAGACGGGGATGTCGAGTTTTCTATTGATCTCGTCCACTGGTGCCGCTCCGGTATCTAAAGCTCCGTATAGGATGGCTCCTCTTGAGTTGAAAGAGTTGCAAAATCAGTTGAATGAGCTCATTGATAGAGGTTTTGTACAGCCTAGTGTGTCACCTTGGGGAGCTCCGGTCTTGTTTGTCAAGAAGAAAGACGATAGTATGCGCTTGTGCATCGACTACCGTGAGTTGAATAAGTTGACTATCAAGAATAGATATCCGCTGCCCGAATTGATGATCTCTTCGATCGGTTGAAGGGTGCGATTGTGTTCTCAAAGATTGACTTAAGGTCCGGATATCACCAATTGAAAGTGAAGTCTAGTGATATCTTCAAGACAGCTTTCCGAACACGGTATGGTCACTACGAGTTTAGAGTCATGCCCTTTGGATTGACCAATGCTCCTGCGGTGTTCATGGACCTCATGAACCGAGTATTTCACGATGTGCTTGATAAGTTTGTGATTGTTTTCATTGATGACATCTTGATCTATTCGAAGAGCGAAGAAGAGCATGCGAGTCATCTAAGCTTCACTTTGCAAAGGTTGCGAGAAAAGAAGTTGTTCGCTAAGTTTAGCAAGTGTGATTTACGGCTTAAGAGAGTGGTATTCCTTGGTCATGTAGTTTCAGCCGAAGGTATTCATGTGTCGATCTGAAAAGGTTCAAGCTGTGGCTGATTGGGAAAGACCGAAGTCGATAACGGAAATAAGAAGTTTTCTTGGATTGGCGGGTTACTACGGAAGGTTTATTGAGAACTTTTCTCGGTTGGCTGCTCCTATGACTAAGTTGACCAGGAAAGAAGAAAAGTTTGTTTGGTCTGACGCTTGCGAGAAGAATTTCCAAGAGTTGAAAGATAGATTGACAAGTGCCCCGGTTTTGACTATACCCGATAGTTCCGGTGGTATGACGGTTTATACCGATGCGTCAAAGATTGGATTGGGTTGCGTCTTGATGCAACATGGCAAGGTCGTAGCCTATGCTTCTCGGCAATTGAAAGATTATGAGTGGAATTACCCCACTCACGATCTAGAACTTGCCGCTGTTGTCTTTGCTTTCAAGATTTGGAGACATTACCTCTACGGTGAGAAGATTGCCATTTTCACGGATCATAAGAGTTTGAAATACTTCTTTACCCAAAAGGAGTTGAACATGAGACAAAGGAGATGGTTGGAACTAGTCTCCGATTATGATTGTGATATTCAATATCACCCTGGGTAAGCAAACGTTGTTGCTTGATGCTCTTAGTAGGAAGAACCAGGAAGAAGACTTTGGATTTGAATGCTTTGAGTTTACCATTGTGGTCTTCTATTGAGAGTTTTGATTTGGAAATCGTCCACTGAGAATTCTGATTTTATTCTTTACGCCATGACGGCAAGATGGTCTTAGAGATAAGATTGTTGCTCTGCGAGAGTTCGATCAAGAGCTTTTGATCAAAGTTGAGAAGATTTCTTCGAATCCTGATTCGGACCCCGACTTTGGTATATCCATGGATGGTGCTTTGTTGTTTAGAGAAAGACTGTGTGTGCCTACAAACGAAGAAATTAAGAAAGAAATATTGAAGGAAGCACACCAGTCAGTCTTTACTATACACCCGGGAAGCACCAAGATGTACAAGGACTTGAAGGAACATTTTTGGTGGATTGGTCCGAAGGCTGATGTTGATGATTTTGTTGCCGGGTGTGAGACTTGCCAACGTGTGAAAGCCGTTCGACAACCTCCATCTGGATTACTTCAACCTCTTCCTATTCCTAGTTGGAAGTGGGAGGATATCTCCATGGACTTTGTGACTAGCTTGCCTCGGACAAGTAAAGGCAATGACACTTGTGTGGGTGATTGTTGATAGGTTGACCAAATCAGCCCACTTCATTCCTATAAAGATCACTCATACTCCGGATAAGCTAGCAAGGCTTTATGTGGATAATGTGGTTCGTCCGCATGGTGTGCCATTGAGTATTGTTTCGGATCGTGATCCTAGGTTCACCTCAAGGTTTTGGAATAGTTTGCGAAGGCCTTGGGAACCCAATTGAACTTGAGTACAGCTTATCATCCACGGTCGATGGACAATGCGAGCGGACAATTCAGACATTGGAAGACATGCTCAGATCTTGTGTGGTGGATATGGGTGGTAATTGGGATGAACACCTAGCTTTGGTTGAGTTTGCCTATAACAACAGGTTATCAAGAAACAATAGGCATGGCTCCATTCAAGGCTTTGTATGGTAGTACTTGTAGGACACCTTTGTCTTTGGATGAGAGCAGTTGAAAGAAAAGTCTTAGGTCTGAAATGATTGAAGCTACGAGTGCTATGGTAGATATGATAAGAGAAAGGATTAAGTCTGCCCAGTCAAGACAGAAATCTTATGCCGATAAGAGAAGGACCGATTTGGAATTTCAAGTTGGAGAGAAAGTATTTCTGAAAGTTTCACCAATGAAGGGTGTGATGAGATTCAATGTTAAGGGAAAGCTTAGCCCTCGTTACATTGGACCTTTCGAGATTTTGGAAAAGGTTGGACCTGTTGCGTATCGATTAGCATTACCTCCGCCTCTTGCTGGTGTTCACAATGTGTTTCATATTTCGATGCTCCGAAAATACATAGAGAATCCGGAACACATTTTGCAGCAAGCACTCGAAGGACTTAGTGCTGATTTGACCTACGATGAAGAACCGGCCGAAATCTTGGATAGGAAGGACAAGCAGTTGCGGAATCGCACCATCCCTTTGGTGAAGATTCGGTGGAAGAACCATACCCCTGAAGAAGCTTCTTGGGAGAAGGAAGAAGACATGAAGGAGAAGTTTCCTTACCTCTTTGGAAGCACATGTACGCTTTCAATTTCGAGGACGAAATTTCTTTAAGGGGGGGAGAATGTAAAAACCAGCCCTAACCTTGACCCGGAAACCTTGTTATTTGTAGGTCCGATGACCCGAAGTAAAGTAAGAAGTCAGCTTTGGGCCATCCCAGTGGAGGACTTGGTGTCTGGCTTTGAATCCATGAAAGTTGATGATGAAGTTCTATTTATGGAAACTGAATCTTGATGAAGATCGGATTAGTTGATGGACTTGGATTGCTCTCTATCTTGGTTTGAAGGCATTTCTACCTATTAGGTAAGTCACTTGACATGTGTGTAAAACCCCTTTAGGATTGGATTTGATCTGGGTCTTCAATTCCCTGTTTTGGAATTGCTGTCAGCATTAGTCGACTGATTGGTCGACTGGACCAGTTGACCAATCCACTCGACCAATGAGTGCTGTCTTTGGCAATTAGGTTATTCTTCCTCTATTTAAGTCCAATCTCGAGTCTACTTCGTATTTGCTGCCTCCAAACTCTTTGGAACGAACCAAAGACCTCTGCAAGTCATCTCCCTTGCATCCTTGGTGATTTTCTTGACGGATCTTCGTCAAAACTCTTCCTTTTCATCAAAAGGTATGTCTACACTCTCTTCTTCTCCTCTATCTCTTATTTTCTTTCCTTTTTGAGTTGAGACAGTAGAGGAGATAGTGCATTCTCTGTTGCAAACATCTCTAGACTTGTCTCTCATGATCATCCTAAGGATTAAAGGCTAGAACAATGATCTTAACTATGATCATTGCAAGCTTTTGAAGGAATCATGATCAAACCATGATCTAATCTTTGTTAAACTTCTGATTTGAATTCTGATCTCCTTGGATCTTCTATATTGATCATGTTAGTAGTTAATTGCTGTGTTTTCTTTTCATGATCCATGATCTATCAATCTCTAGTTGTTCTCTTCTACCATACTATGTGTTCTTCATGAATCATGATAGTTACATATATGGTAGGTTTTGTTTCCTTATTTAGATTTATGCTTTTAAGCCTATTTCCTTGAAGATCTAAGTATGCTTTTCATGATACCTTTACCTGAAGCAATGATCCCTTCTCCTATTGTTCTTGTCTTTGATTTCTATTTTGAATTCATCAAGATCCATGGTTGATCTAATTATGGTAACTTTTTGTTTCCTAATTTGGATCTTGATGGCTTGATTTGATTAGTGTTTTGAAGTCCCCTATATGTTAGAATACTACTGATGTAGTTTACCCCTTGATTAGTACCCTTTTGAACCACCAAATTCGGATTTCATATCTTAAAACTCTGTTTTTTTTAGGCTCTTTATTGCATTGGTTGATCGATTGGTCGATGGACCCGATCGACCAATCCACTCGACCAATGAGTACAGCAACTCCAGAATTGGTCTGTGTTGGATGTTTTGGTATCTTTCTGTTATGGATCTTTCCTAATATGTTGTATACACTTGTTTAGGACCTTCTTCTCAAGTTTGCCAAGATCTTACTTGGTTTCTTAGGATTCCTTTGCGAGTTATAAAAGGTAAGGATGGTTATTTCCTTAATTACATAGAGAGCATGAATCTAGTTTCTATATTTGAATATCATTGATATGTTTCCTTAATTAGATTCTTACAATGATATACTACTGTTGCATAACCTTGATTACAGTAGCATTGCTTAAATTGATTCATGTATGATTTACTTACCAATTATATACAAAGTGATTGTAATTATTGATTTCTTTCCATATATGAAGTTACCATATATGTGATGATCTGAATTGATGCATGTGTATGCTTAAGTATGGTTTGGAAAGGAGAGGTGTCCTTTTGACACTTCTGTCCTTGGACTACTACGGGAATATTATGGGATGTTTCCGGAGATGCCCTATGGACACCTTCCTAAACTGTTGGATGACATATCTAGGATTGTCTAGTAGTGTTTGGCTAGGATGTCCTGTTATGTCAGACCCTAATCGGAGGGGTATTGAGACCAAACGACCCGTGGTAGCAATAGGGATTCATGGGCGCTCAAGACCGGTAACCAACCCGTGAGAGGGCAGGAATCACATTGTGGGGGCCATTTATTGGTAGGATTGCATATGGTTAGACTTGGGCTCACGGGCGCTTAAGACCGGTAACCAACCCATGAGAGGACGTGAGAGCTTCCCGTTTACCATATGTGGATGATCAAAAGGGTTGATGAGTCCGTAGTCAAGGACTATGAGGACTCTAGTGTGAAGGATACTGGAAAGGATCATCAGGGACGAGGAATGGACGTATCTGGATCTGACTTGATGTAACTAAGTAGAAGACTTGCATTTGGCTAGGTTTTACCCTGACATGCGCTGGTACTTAGACCAATGGTGATGTGAGAGAGTGGTGACTTAACCCCCAGCCATGGAATGTCCCGAGGGATGCCGGACCCATTACCAACTGATGATGAGTGATTGAGACCTTCCTAAAGAAGTACGGTGCTATGACTTAAAGCATGTCTGCCAATAGAGACCAGCATACATAGAGTTAGATTCATTCATTCATTGCTTGTCTCATATCATATTGCATTTATGTTTGTTCTGAAATCCTGCCATTTATGTTATTATGGATTTAATTGCCTTACTGAGTTTCTTTGAAACTCATTCCTTTATTGTACAATGTTTGTTAGACTATCCTGCAGGTACTGAATATTATGACGGTCCCTATGAAGAAGTGCAAGGCGAAGAGGCATATCTCCAGGAAGGTGATTGCGGTTACCACAATTACACTGAAGATCCCGCGAGTGGTTATGCTCGGTACGATGCTTAGTCCGACCATTGAATGGAAGCGTCCTTGTGCCATTTATGAGATTTACACTTATAAGGATGTTGTCTATAAAGTGGAGAACAATTTAGTTACCCATTGTACTTGCTACTGGGATTAGATTTTGTCAAGTTTATTCTCTTTTGGAGCTACTTTTCCGCTGGTTGTAGAGTGGGATTTTTGCCTCACTTTACTTATCTGTTTTGACACTCTGATTATATCTAGTATTCTGATTTATTTATGATTCATTCTTTCCTTATTGGATCTATGGTTTATCTTCCGCACTTTTATTATGATTGTTCATGATTATGTTATTGTTTATGTGGGAAGTTGATTACTCGATACCTGATCTTCGGGCTGTGGATCACACTCTCGGGTATGCCAGATAGGGTACCGGCTGGGAGGATGTGACATCTCATGAATCGAGTCTTTCACGATGTGCTCGATAAGTTTGTGATAGTCTTCATTGACAATATCCTGATTTATTCGAAGAGTGAAGAAGAGCATGCAAGGCATCTAGATTTCACTTTGCGAAGACTAAGAGAAAAGAAGCTTTACGCTAAGTTTAGCAAGTGTGAATTCTGGCTCAAGAGTGTGGTATTCCTCGGCCATGTGGTTTCTGCTGAAGGTATTCGTGTTGATCCCGAAAAGGTACAAACAGTTACTGATTGGGAAAGACCGAAGACTGTAACAAAAATAAGAAGTTTTCTTGTTTTGGCAGGCCTACTACGAAGGTTTATTGAGAATTTTTCTAGGTTGGCTGCTCCTATGACTAAGCTGACTAGAAAGGAAGAGATGTTTGTTTGGTCTAACACTTGTGAGAAGAATTTCCAAGAATTGAAGGTTAGATTGACGAGTGCTCCGGTTTTAACTATACCTGATAATTCCGGTGGTTTGACAGTCTACACTGATGCGTCTAAAATTGGTTTGGGTTGCGTTCTGATGCAACATGGTAAGGTTGTAGCCTATGCTCCCCGGCAACTGAAGGTTTATGAGCGGAATTACCCCACTCATGACTTAGAGCTTGCCGTTGTTGTCTTTGCTTTGAAGATTTGGAGACATTACCTCTATGGTGAGAAGATCGCTATTTTCACGGATCATAAAAGTTTGAAGTACTTCTTTACCCAAAAGGAGTTAAATATGAGGCAAAGAAGATGGTTGGAATTGGTCTCTGATTATGACTGTGACATTCAGTATCACCCTGGTAAAGCGAATGTGGTTGCGGACGCTCTTAGCAGGAAAAGTCAGAAGAAAGTACTGGACTTGAATGCTCTGAGTCAACGTCTGATGTCTTCAATTTCGAATTTTGGTTTGGAAGTTGTCCCTAAAGGTTCGGAAGTTGTTTTGTCTGCTATGACGGCGAGATCCACCCTTAGAGACAAAATTGTTGCTCTGCAAGGTTCTGATCTGGATTTTAAGGAGAAGATTGAATCCTGATTCGGATCCTGACTTTGGTATATCTATGGATGGTGCCTTATTGTTTAGAGGAAGACTTTGTGTGCCTGCTGATGAAGGAATCAAGAAAAAAATTTTAAAGGAAGCACACCAATCGATCTTCACGATACACCCTGGAAGCACCAAGATGTATAAAGACTTAAGAGAGCATTTTTGGTGGATTGGTTTGAAGGCCGATGTTGATGATTTTGTTGCCAAGTGTGAGACTTGCCAGCGTGTGAAAGTCGTTCATCAACCTCCATCTGGATTACTTCAGCCTCTTCCTATCCCTAGTTGGAAGTGGGAAGACATCTCTATGGACTTTGTGACTAGCTTACCTCGGACAGGTAAAGGTAATGACACTGTGTGGGTGATTGTTGATAGGTTGACCAAATCAGCCCATTTCATTCCTATGAAGATCACTTATACTCTGGATAAGCTAGCTCGGCTTTATGTGGATAATGTGGTTCGTCTACATGGTGTGCCAATGAGTATTGTGTTTGATCGTGATCCTAGGTTCACCTCAAGGTTTTTGGAACAGTTTGCAGAAAGCCTTGGGAACCCAATTGAACTTGAGTACAGCTCATCATCCACAGTCTGATGGACAATCTGAGCGGACGATTCAAACTTTGGAAGATATGCTTAGATCTTGTGTAGTGGATATGGGTGGAAATTGGGATGAACACTTAACTTTGGTTGAGTTTGTCTATAACAACGGTTATCAAGCAACTGTAGGCATGGCTCCGTTTAAGGCTTTGTACAGTAACACATGTAGGACACCCTTGTACTGGACTGAGACTGGAGAGAGAAATATCTTAGGTCCGGAGATGATTGAAGCTACTAGCGCAATGGTCGATATGATAAGAGAAAGGATTAAGTCTGCTTAGTCAAGACAGAAATCTTATGCTGATAAGAGAAGGACCGATTTGGAATTTCAAGTTGGGGAGAAAGTTTTCTTGAAGGTTTCATCTATGGAGGGTGTGATGAGATTCAATGTTAAAAGAAAACCTTAGCCCTCGTTACATTGGACCTTTTGAGATTTTGGAAAAAATTGGACCTGTTGCTTATCGATTGGCATTACCTCCGTCTATTGCTGCTGTGCACAATGTGTTTCATGTCTCAATGCTTCAGAAATACATTGAGAATCCGGATCATATTCTACAGCAACCCCCAAAGGACTTAGTGCTGATCTGACCTATGTTGAAGAGCCACCTGAAATTTTGGATAAGAAGGATAAGCAATTGTGGAATCGCACCATCCCTTTGGTAAAGATTCGTTGGAAGAACCATTCCCCTGAAGAAGCTTCTTGGGAGAAGGAAGAAGATATGAAGGAGAAATTTCCTCAACTTTTTGGAAGTTCAAGTACGCTCTCAATTTCGAGGACGAAATTTCTTTTAAGGGGGGGAGAATGTGAAACCCAGCCCTAACCTGACCCTGACCTTGACCCGGTAACCCAGTTGTTTTTAGGTCCGAAGACCCGGAGTAAAGGAAGAAGCCAACTATGGGCCATCTCAGTAGAAGACATGGTGTTTGACTATGAACCCATGGATGTTGTTGAAGGAGTTCCATACTAGGATGTCTGTGTAGATTTGGAAAGGAAGCTGCAGCTGTCTGAAGATGAGATTAGTTGAAGGACTTGGAGTATTATCTTACTTGGTTTGAAGGTATTTCCTTACACTTGACATGTCACTTGATGTGTATGCAAAAGCCCATAAGGTTTAAAGCCCATTTGATCCTCCAAATCCCTGATTATTCCTTACTGTCTGCAGCACTCGACCAAAGGGGTGTGAAATCCGAGAATTTGTAATTTTAGGGTTTTTCACTTTTATTTAAACCCTACTTCGTATTTCTTTGTTACGGCTGCCTCCTAAACACTTTGTGAACGTGAGAACACCTCTCCGAAACTCTCTCTGGTGATTTCGAATTCTCCTTTGCAGATCTGAAGCCTCTCATCGTTGTTCTTACAATTCAAGGTTAGTAATCGCTTCAACATTGCGAATATCTTTTCTTCGATCTTGTTCTTGATTGAGATCAGGAAGTAGATGCTGCATCCTTGCAACCATCCCTTCGTGATCTCCTTCATTTCTTTTAGATCTATGATCATCATCATGATCTCAACCCTGGCCGTATATTTTTCTCGAAACCCTAACCCTTGCTTGATTTCTGAAAAACTTTGGTGACCTCCCATGCGAGGGAAACCTCATAGGTAATGTTTCTAGTAACCTAAACTATAATTTCTACGATTTTCTTGTTATAATTGGCAAATCATTAATTCCCTTTCATTCTGTGATCATAACCTTTCCTGGGGAGCCATAAAGGTTGAAACCCTAATTTCTTGGGTTAAATCAAGACCCAATTTTTTTACCATGATTTGATGTTTTTATCTTCCCATATGATTCTAATACATCCTAGGAAGTTCCCTTTCGAATTTCGGATCAATCCGACTTCAACGAGGAAGTTATGGCCAAAGCAGTCTATACAATTCCGTACTGACTTGCTTGGTCTACTGGGCCACTCTACCAAGCACTCGACTAAAGGAGTCAGTAGCTTTGTTTTTTGCCCGATTTGATTCGTTTGCTCTCTGATCTTTTAGGCATCTTTCCTAATGTTGTATCTATGGTTATTAGGAGTTTATTTGCTAAGTTCGAAGTTGCTCACTTTGATCTTTGGATCATCTTCTTCAATAATCAAGGTAAGGATAGTTATTTCCTTAACTATATAGATTGCTTGTTCTCTGGTTTCTACCTTATGAAACTATGAGATTACTTACTGTTATTGTAATTTAATTATGATCTCTTACTGTGAGAACAGTAGCACTTGTTTATATTATCTTTTTCATTATTCATGTTATATGAATTACTTATTATTACCTAATCTGATTTTGCTTTTACATTCTCTTGTATATGATGAACTGTTGGTTGTATATGTCATGACTGATCTGAGAATGTGTTTGCTTAAGTTTGGTTTGGGATTGGGCAGTGTCCTTTTGACATTTCTATCTTTGGACATCGGAGGGAATAGTATGGGATGTTCTCCGAAGATGCCCATCGACGCTTTCCCGAATCATTGGTTGTCAAACCTAGGGATGTCTAGCAGTGTTTTGCTAGGATATACCCCTGTTATATCAAACCCGAATCGGAAGGGTATTGAGACCGAACGACCCGTGGTAGCAATGTGATTCACAGGCTCTCAAGACCGGTAACCAACCCGTGAGAGGATGGGAATCATATTGTGGGGGCCATTTATTGGAGGGTTGCATATGGCTCATGGGCGCTCAATACCGGTAACCAACACGCGAAAGCACATGAGAGCTTCCCGTTTACCATATGTGGATAACCAATAGGGTTGATGAGTCTGTATTCCGAGTTGGTCGGTGCCATAGGATATGCTGACTCTAGTGCGAAGGATACTGGAAAGGATCGTCAAGGACGAGGAATGGACGTATCTGAAACTGAGATGATATAACTGACTAGATGACTTGCATTGGGCTAGGCTTTTCCCTGACATGCACCGGTACTTATGCCAAATGGTTGTGAGAGAGTGTGTTGACTAAATCCCCTACCATGGTTTGATGAGGACTTTACCCAATTACCCGGCAGACCCAAGATGCCAAGATGGTTGAGGGGGAGTGACTGACCTACCCAAAGAAGTACGGTGCTATGACTTAAAGCATGTCTACCATAGAGACCAGCATACATAGAGTTTAGATGCATTCATACTTTATCTGTTTCATATTGCATTGCATCATGTTATGTTTTGTCACATGTTATCTATGATGTTATGGATTAACTTGCCTTACTGAGTTTCTTCGAAACTCATTCCTTTTTGTATATTTTCTTGTTAGATTATCCTGCAGGTACAGATTTTATGAAGAGCAGTACAGTGAAGCGCAAGCCGATGAAGCGTATTACACGCAAGGTACTGGTGACGATCAAGATTACTCTGATGATCCCCCGGCGGATCAAGCTGCGTACTCCTTTTGAAAACAGCATAGAGTTAGAAAGGATTCATAGGGTTGATGAAGTCCACACTTATGAAGACGTTATCTATAGACTAGAAGACTCTTGTTCCTAGTTTATTTCTTAGTACATTTGTTTCAGATGAAATTTCCTTTTCGACTTTCATACTGCGTTCCGCTATGTTTGTGGAGTGAGTTTCCGCCTCACTTTACTTCTTTTGATATCTTCGGATATCTGGTATCATTTTCCGCACTCTGATTATATTATTTATTCATTTCTTGAATTAAACCTTTTGTTTATAATATTTAAACCTTGATTATTTCCTGTTTATGATTATGTTATTGTATATGTGGGAGGATGATTTCCTCGATACTTGATCTTCGGGGCTGTGGATCACACTCCCGGGTATGCTAGTTAGGGTACCGGCTGGGGGGATGTGACAATAAGATAGATCAGCGCAAAGTCCTTCAGGTTCTTGCTGTAGTATGTGATCCGGGTTCTCAACATACTTTTGAAGCATCGAAACATGAAATACATTATGAGTCTCAGCGAGTGATAGAGGTAAAGCCAAATGGTAAGCAACAGATCCAATCTTTTCAAGAATCTCATAAGGTCCAATGTAACGGGGACTAAGCTTTCCTTTAACATTAAACCTCATTACACCCTTCATAGGAGATACCTTTAGAAAAATGTTCTCGCCAACTTGAAAATCCAAATCTGACCTTCTTCTATCAGCATAAGATTTTTGTCTTGACTGAGCAGTCTTAATCCTTTCTCTTATCATATCTACCATCACACTTGTAGCTTCAATCATTTCGGGACCTAACACTTTCCTTTCTCCAGTTTCAGTCCAATACAGAGGTGTCCTACAAGTGTTTCCATATAAAGCTTTAAATGGTGCCATGCTTATTGTCGACTGATAACTATTGTTATAGGCAAACTCAACCAAAGCTAAATGTTCATCCCAATTACCACTCATATCAACAACACAAGATCTAAGCATATCTTCCAAAATCTGAATTGTCCACTCAGACTGTCCATCAGACTGTGGTTGATGAGCAGTACTAAAATTCAATTGGGTTCCCAAAGCTTTCTGCAAACTATTCCAAAATCTTGAAGTAAAGTTAGGGTCACGATACACAATACTCATAGGCACTCCATGCAGACGAACAACATTGTCCACAAAAAGTCTAGCTAACTTATACATAGTGTGAGTGATCTTCATAGGAATAAAGTGGGCTGATTTTGTCAATCTATCCACAATTACCCATACAGTGTCATTACCTCTACTTGTTCGAGGCAAGCTAATCACAAAGTCCATAGTAATGTTCTCCCATTTCCAACTAGGTAAAGGTAGGGGCTGCAATAATCCAGACGGAGGTTGTCGAACAGCTTTAACACGTTGACCAGTCTCGCACTTTGCTACAAAATCTTCTACATCAGCCTTCAATCTAATCCACCAAAAATGTTCTTTCAAATCCTTATACATTTTTGTACCTCCTAGATGTAAGGTAAAGATCGACTGGTGTGCTTCCTTCAAAATTTCCTTTTTAACTTCTTCAACTGCAGGCACACAAAGTCTTCCTCTAAACAATAAGGCACCATCCATAGATATACTAAAATCAAGGTCCAAATCAGAATTAAAGAAATCTTCTCTATTTTCTCTTTCAATTCCGGATCCGAATCTTGCAAGGCAACAATTCGATCCCTAAGGGTGGATCTTGCTATCATGGCTGAAAGCACAACATCTGAACTTTGCGAAACAACTTCCAATTCAAAATCTGAAATTGACTTCAACAACGACTTGCTCAAAGCAATCAAATCTAGTTCCTTCTTGTTACTTTTTCTACTAAGAGCATCCGCAACAACATTTGCTTTACCAGGATGATACTGAATATCACAATCATAATCAGAGACTAATTCCAACAATCTTCTTTGTCTCATATTTAATTCCTTTTGGGTAAAAAAGTACTTTAAGCTTTTATGATCTGTGAAAATAGCAATCTTCTCACCATACAAGTAATGTCTCCAAATCTTTAGGGAAAAAACAACGGCTGCAAGTTCTAGATCGTGAGTAGGATAATTCTGCTCATATTCCTTCAATTGCCTTGAAGCATAAGCTATCACCTTCCCATGTTGCATTAAAACACAACCCAAACCAATCTTAGACACATCGGTAGAGACTGTCAGACCACCGGAATTATCGGGTATTGTCAAAACCGGGGCACTTGTCAATCTATCCTTCAATTCTTGAAAATTCTTCTCACATGCGTCAGACCAAACAAACTTTTCCTCTTTCCTAGTTAGCTTTGTCATAGGAGCAGCCAACTTAGAAAAGTTCTCAATAAATCTCTTGTAATAACCAGCCAAACCTAAGAAACTTCTTATTTCTGACACAGTCTTCGGTCTTTCCCACCCGGCAACTGTCTTAACCTTGTTGGGATCGACACAAATACCTTTGGCTGAAACAACATGACCAAGAAATACCACTCTTGGAAGCCAGAAATCACACTTACTAAACTTGGCATACAACTTCTTCTCTCTTAGTTTTTTCAAAGTAATACCAAGATGCTTCCGATGCTCTTCTTCGCTCTTTGAGTAAATCAAAATGTCATTGATAAATACAATAACTAACTTATCCAGCACATCATGAAATACTCGATTCATCAAGTCCATAAACACAGCAGGAGCATTAGTCAAATCGAAGGGCATGACTCTAAACTCAAAATGACCATATCTTGTCCTAAAAGTTGTCTTACAAATGTCACAAGCTTTCACCTTCAACTGATGATATCCGGATCTCAAATCAATCTTCGAGAACACTGCTGCACCTCTTAACTGGTCGAAAAGAACATCAATCCGAGGCAGCGGATACGTATTCTTGATGGTCAATTTGTTCAACTCATGGTAATCGATGCACATACGCATACTACCATCTTTCTTCTTAACAAACAAAACCGGAGCTCCCCAAGGCGATACACTAGGCTGTATATAACCTTTATCTGAGAGTTCATTCAGCTGGTCTTGTAGTTCTTTCAACTCGATAGGCGCCATTCTATATGGAGCTTTAGATACCAGAGCGGCTCCTGGAATTAATTCAATCGAAAATTCCAATTCTCTATCCAGAGGTAATCCTGATAAATCATCCGGAAAGACATCCTTAAAATCAAAAACAACTTCAACTTCTTCAAGCTTCTTCTTCACTTCCTTGACTTTCCTTTCAGCTGTAGCACATTCCACTAGTGCACAAACTTGCATCAAGGCAATCAAAGTCTTCTTGCTAACTCTTCCTTTATCACCTTGAAACTCAAAGGCTGAATTACTACTAATCTAAAATTGAATTTTCCTTGAAACAAACAATTACAACCTTATGGGCTATCAACCAATCAATTCAAGAATAACATCAAAGTCCTTCATGTCAAGAATCACTAAATCGGCTTTCAATCTCTTCTCACAAATCAAAATGGGACAATCTTCTATCACTTTATCTAGTTTCACAGTTGTTCTAGTAGGAGTACTAATCATTAAACAACTAACAAATTCTTAGGTAACAAATCAGTCTTCCTAACGAATGCAGACAAAATAAATGAATGAGATGCACCCGTATCAAACAATACAAATGCAGGAATAGAAGCAATTAACAAAGTACTTGTCACAACTTCATGACTTGCATCTTGTTCAGTACCAGATATACTAAACACTTTTCAAGGCACAGGGGAAGGTACACTCTTAGCTACAGGAACATAGGGCTGATTAGGCTTCTTGGGACAAGTACGAGCAAAATGACTGGGCTGCTTACAAAAGAAACAAACCGGCGGTCCAACTGAAGGTACTACCACTGGAGGCTTCTGACCTATAGGTCTAGGGTTCACACTCACTGGCCGAGCATTCGAAACATTCACAATTGGTTTGTTCCCACTGAATTGGCGTTGCTGTCTGGCCGGTGCAAAACTAGAATTTTGGCCTACAATTCTAGGCTGAAAGTTAGGAGTAAGATACGGTGTAGGTCTAGTGAACCTTCTCTCCGTACGGTCAACCAAACCAGTGTTCCTTGGCTGCCACGTTCTTTGCACACGCACACTTTCCTTCTCAGTTTCTTCAATCTTCTTCGAAACTTGAACTACCTGAGCGTAGCTCTCAATTGAAATTACAGGTAGATAAGCCTTGATTGCAGGACACAATCCCTTGAAAAATTTCTTTGCCTTGAAACTATCAGGTCTCACAGAATCCGGGGCAAAGTAAAATAACTCTTCAAACTTTTGTTGATATTCCAACACAGACAAAAGTCCTTGTGTAAGGGCCATGAACTTAGCTTCCTTAGCGTCAGTCACTGCTTCAAGGAAATAGTTCTTACAAAAAGCATCCTTGAAAATTTCCCAAGTTAATCCACCAACATGCAAGGTTTCCAAGATAGGACGAGTGGAGGTCCACCAAGCATCTGCTTCTTGCTAAAGCTTCTGTTCGGCAAACAAGATCTTCTGTGCTTCAGAACACTGCAGGTGACGGAATGCTTTCTCTAATTCCCTCAGCCACTTGTTAGGGAACAAAGTGTCCTTTGTAACACCAGTGAAAGAAGGCACTTGCATCTTCAGAAAACTTTCCATCAGGCGAGTATGAGGAGTTCCAGCTAGCCTTTCCGCATTAGGAACTCCGGTATGAGGACTTCCATTCACACCAGTACGAGTCTCAGTATGCAGTGTCATGAAACCCGTCATCATTTGGTTGAACTGATTCAACTGTTGCTGCATGATGTTGCCCATGATATTGGCAATATCACGAAAATTATTCACTGCCGGAGCATTAGGTATACCGGTCGTATTATCACCATTCACATTAGTGTGCTGACCAGTGCTACCATTAGGAGTATCTTCATGAAACACTTCTTCCTCATTCCCAGTACTATTAGAACCAATATTGCGATTCCTTAGCACAACCATTCTGCAAAAATCGAAATAAGTCAAAAATACCCAAAATTTCCAATATACCAATCAATAATTACTCAACCTTAGTCTTAGCTTATCCAAATAAGGTTTAAAATCATCACTTTAATCATCAAAAAGTCATCCATGAATCATATATCAAAATCCCCAAATTTATCCAAAGTTCCAAAATTTTACTCCTTGGGTCGAGTGGCTGGGTCGAGTCATCTAGTTGACCCAAGCAGTCGACCCACGCAAACAGTGCGCGAAAAACACCTTAAAAATCACATTTTTCATTTCATACTCATTCCAAAACACCAAGCTTCGTGGGAGAGCTCTAGGGCAAGGTTCTCTAAGGTCTTCAAGAGTCATTATAGGCTATCTAACATCAACAACAAGTCTCCAACATTCTTGCAACATCATCTAAGGTAAATTTCTTCTTTTCCTTGCTTCATATATTCAAAAATGAAATGTATTCTTCCAAAAATCATGATTTACTTGTTATAAATGCTAGGAAACATGTTTAGGAACATATAGAAACATGTTCTAGGTAATCTTAACACAATGCCATGGCTTTACAATGCTTGCTATCCATTTCATGGTCTCTTGTTAACGATTTCTCAACCGAAAACCCTCTTTTGAAAATCTTCTCTCATTTTCAAACCGCAAAGAGTTTCGACTTCAAATAAATTCCTACATACTTGCAATGATATAAGGAACTTGTGTATGTAAATTGATTGAGCCAAATCCAAACTTAAAAAATCGCATTTTGACATAATTTGAGAATTTTTCCCCTTTCTATGCTTGCTGAATTTTGTCCTTTAAACCATCAAATTGAAATGTTTTTCTCCAATAAAACATGCTAACACACTATTCTAAGTACTATGCACATACTAGTATGCTCAAACTGAAATTTCTCCAAAATCAAATATTTCCAAAAAATTACGAAAATACCCTTCATGCCGAATTTTTGTAATCCTTCTAACGTCAAGTCTCTTTTTGTCTTCATACAGCAATACAGACATCATGCCTCCTTGCGTACGACATATGGGTGGTCGGAGAGGTAGAGGCAGAGCCAGAGGTCAGGTTCCACTTTTGGAGCCACGAGATGTAGTTATTCACAGAGACCTATTTAGTACACCCCGAGCGGAGTACTTATATGAGGCCTTCTTTGAGTGGTGTCGTATTGAGTATGGCCGAGTACTCAGACTACGACAACTTAGCACTTTTCGGATCCGTCAGAGATTCGATACAATGGAGTGGACGCATCTTTTTACTGAGGATCTTCAAGTCTATCCGGATTTAGTGAGGTTGTTCTTCAGCAACCTTACATCAGTCGAGGAGGGTCGGAGACGAGGTCCATTCGAGTTGATCCTAGAGAGTCGAGTTTGAGAGACACGGATTCGATTTTCTACTAGTACATTGGCAGAGATTTTCTGGGTACCACACTATCCTCATGAGTGTGTATGGATACCGACTGGGGTAGAGATAGATGCTTTTCTACTACCACATGAGCTGCAAGAGGTTTGCATCATACTTTGGAGAGATGATGGATGCTATACACCATGGACTAGTGCACAGATGACAGATTCGACTAGAATCATCGGTAACATTTTGGGCCGCAACATCATCCCGAAGGCAGGGGGCATCACTAGAGAGTATCAGTGATGGATGCTCTACTGATTTGCCGCATATACCGGGGTTTCGAGATTGATCTTTCCTTCATCATCCAGAACGTCATGCTAGAGGTTGTGATGTCACCAGGCGTACGGAACCTTTGTTTCGGACGTCTACTCACACTTATCTTCCGGCATTTCAGAGTGAGGCTGGAGGATACATTGATGCAAACATGATTGCTGGGCTATGACATTGGGACGAGGACTATTCATCAGATGCACATTACTCAGACTGAGAGGTTGGATGATGAGGATGGTCTTGAGACAGATGAGGATGATGATGAGTCGGATGGTGGTGACCACGATGCTGGTCCAGATACAGATGACCAGGCAGGAGATGACATTGAGATGTGTGAGGCAGATCAGGGTCATCAGGAGATCCCCACATCATCACATTTTGAGACCAGAGGCCCTTCACTAATAGTTCCAGAGACTGCGGAGCTGTGTGCACAGATGCACTCTATGACTTCCATCTTAGGGAGGATAGAGGCGAGACAGGAGAGGATGGAGTCACAGTTGACTCAGGTTGTAGATGTTGTTAGAGTACTGAGAGAGCAGAGACAGTAGTCTAGATAGATTGTATTAGGATTTCCTTTTATGTTTCTCAAATGTAACTTGTTGTAGAACTTTCCTAGAATTAATGAAGTTCACTTTTGTTTCACCTTCTTATTATGTATTATGCATTTTCTTTTGTTGCATTATGTGATGTTGTTAAATCATACTTATTGTGTATTATTCAGAGTACATTATGCTTCGCTTTTAAGTTTCTAATTCAAATGTTCTATTATTCAATTCTAAGAATATTTGAGTCACTTTTGGATTTATGACTCAGGAAGGTTCTATCGTTGTTTCTGTGGTTAGGATTTTACTTGGAACTGTGGGCTCTAATACCACTCTATCACATTCACCCAGCCGGTACCCTATCTGGCATACCCGAGTGTGTGATCCACAGTCCACAAGATCCAGTATTTAGTAAAATCAACCTCCCACATTCACAACAATATAATCAAGAACAAGACTAAATCAAGGTTAACAATATTGTTCAAATGAATCAAAGTAAAGTAACGAGATAATCATCAGAGTGCAGAAATGATACCAATAGATATATAGAATCAAATGTAGAGTGAGGCGGAATCTCACTCCACGAGTACAGCGGAATGTAGTTCGAAAATCAAAGGAGATTACAACTGATTCTAAAAACAAGAAAGAAAGATATAATCTAACTAAGCTAAGGTCTAGTCTAATTTGTAAAGAACGTCTTCGTAAACATAGACTTCATCAATCACGCTCAGACGCTCCCACTCCACAGTAGGGCTAATCTTGGTAACAAGAGAGACCACTCGAGGAATCCTCAATGTAATCTCAATAGTTGCCAACACCTTGCATATGGTACGTTTCTTCATCTTGCACTTCTTCATATTGTGCTTCAAAGTCATCAAGGCCTGTAGAATAATCTAACAAAAGATGTTGTACAAAAAGGAGTGAGTTTCAAAAGAAACTCATCATGGCAAGTTATTCCATAATAGCATAAATAACATGATAACATAAGCAAAACATAATATGATATGATATGAGACAGACAATGCATGTATGAGTCTACCTCTATATATGCTGGTCTCTATAGGCAAACATGCTTTAAGTCATAGCACCATACTTCTTTGGGTAGGTCTCAATTCACTCATCCTCGGCAAGGGTCCTTCATCCATCTTGGACAATCCATGGATGGGGGTTAAGTCACCTCTCTCTCACATCACCGTTTGGTCTAAGTACTGGCGCATGTGAGGGTAAAGCCTAGCCCAATGCAACTCTTCTACTTAGTTACATCAACTCAGATCCAGATACGTCCATTCCGCCTGCCCTCTCGGGATCCTTTCCGGTATCCTTCACACTAGAGTCAGCGTATCCGACTCTCTCAAATATAGACTCATCAACCCTATAGGTCATCCACATATAGTAAAAGGGAAGCTCTCATGTCCTCTCACGGGTTGGTGACAGATCTTGAACGCCCATGAGCCCAAGTCTATCCATATGCAATTCTACCCATAAATGGTCCCCACAATGTGATTCATGTCCCCTCGTAGATATAACTCATCGGTCTTGAGCACCCATGAATCCCCATTGCTACCACGGGTCGTTCGGTCTCAATACCCTTCCGAATCGGGTCTGATATAACAGGGGTATAACCTAGCCAAACACTAATAGACAAATCCTAGGTATGAAAACCAATAATTCGGGAAAGTGTCAAAGGGCAACATTGGAAATATCCCATACTACTCCCAATGAGGTCCAAGGACAGAAATATCAAAAGGACATTCCCCAATCCCAAATCATACCTAAACAATCACATTCATAATTCAGTCATATCATCCACGACAGATATCTCATCACATAAAAGAGTATAATAAGACAAGATCAAATAAATAAGAAACATACATGAATAAGTATTCATACATGATCAAGTACATAAAGTAAATAAGGAAATAAGATCCTAATGTACTTACAACATTCATATCATAATAGAAACTAACATAACAGTAGCAAATCTAAGTAGTTCCCAAATTAGAAACTAAATCTATGCAATCTATGTTAATATGGGAACAACTTTCCTTACCTTAAATAGATTCGAATATATGCCGGACGGACAAGAGGATGAATCCAAAGTTAGCAAATAAACCCTAGAATAGCATCACACAATCATTAGGAAGTAGTCCTAAAAGAATAAGCATCAATCGAATCGAAACGGACGAAGAAATCAGATTCTGTTCTTGCGGGTTAATTGGTGGGTTGACCGAGCCAATCGACCCAGGCAGTCTGCCCAAGAGCAAATTCAAAAATAAAAAGGGTATCTTGATTCGAAACCTATGCTACACAGTCTGGAATGCGACGAAACTTGGAGAGAATGTCTAACACAGTAGTCTAAGACTAAAAAGCATAATTTAGACATCAAACAACCATTAAAATCATTACTTACTAATTTGAAATCATAGTTTCTATTTTGGTAAAAATCATGGTTTTCATTGAAAACATGCTATGAATGAAAGAGATGAACTAGAGATGAAAGGTCTCATTCTAGTACAAGAACATAGTAAATCATAGGTATGAATAATCATAGAGAAGCATCTATAATGCTAGAATAAATCGAAATAAGAATATGATCATAGTTTAAGAAGAAATCATAAAAATCATGTTAAGAATGAATGAGAATATCATGGCATAAGAGAATGAAAAGAGATTGTAAAGATATGACTACAAGGTTGCAGCATCTTCATCATAATCTCAGTTCAGAGATGAGAGTGATCATAGAAAGAATGAATCAAGAACACAAAAGATTGAATACTAACCTTTGATTGAATAACAAGAGAGAGTTTGCAAGATTGCAAGATTAGATCTTCTTCTACACTTTTGGAGGCTTGGAGATGGTTTCCCTTCGTTCTCTAAGTGTTTTGGAGGCTAGGGATACTAAAATCACGAAGTCATGGGGTATATATAGCAATATAACCTAAACAGAAGATTCTGCTCGAGTTCAGCATCTTTGGGTCGATTGGCTGAGTAGCCTTGCCCAGTCAACCCAAGCAGTCGACCAAGGCAGACAGCAAATCCAAAGACAGGGATTTGAGGGTCTTCCACTACTCGGAATCAAACGAAACTTTAAACACACATTCTATAACTTACCTAGCATGGAAAAATGGCTTTAAATCATATCCCACCAAGCTCTATGGTCATCAACCAATCTTCTCTTCATCAAGGCGTAGTCTCTTTTCTATATCCAACACTGTCTTCAAGTATGGGGCATCATCTTCAATCTCCATAGGTTCGGAGTCGAACACTATGTCTTCTACCAATATGGCCCATGTTGACTATCACTTCTACTTCGAGTCTTCGGACCTACAAACAAAAGAGTATCCGGGTCAAGGTTAGGGCCGGGTTTCACAGGTTCCCTTGGCAATGATGCTGCCCAACCAGTCAAGCTCAACTTTGTTGCGCTTGGAAAGCACAACCCAACCAGGAGGATGGGAAAGAGAAAGAACTTGAAAATGTATAAAAAGAGGAAAAAAAGGTATGATGCCAAGTTCATAAGATAAACCCAAGAAGCCGACGATGAGACGCCAACTATTGGGAAGAAGCATTCCGGGACAAATGTCCCAATGATTCAGAATAGCAGAAAATAAAGTATTGAAGAAGGGAAAGCGAACTCCACTTTCCAAAGTATCTATTTACAAGGAAAATTTGTTTGGAAGGATCGAATCAACCCTCTCATCAGAAGTGGGAGCCCTAAGATGGTAAGAGGAAGGAAAGTTGTAGCGTTGGACGGTTAAAGGAAGGTATTCCTCAATAAATGAGGAAGCAACAGAACCAGGTTCATCAGCAGACCTGGTAGGTTGTTTGGACTGCCCAGAGGATTCGACAGTCACCTTCAGAGTCATGGATGGTCCGGACTCAGGAAGGGCAGAAGATGCGTCAGCTTTTTCTTCTACTTTTCTCTGTTGGCTAACTTCTGCGAAGTCACACCAGAGAGCAGTTAGGGTTTTCTTGTCGCTATCCGACTGCTCAGAGGGGACAGAGGCAAGGGCCTCATCACCAGTATCACCCTTACCAGTGCTAAGTACAGAAGAAGTTTCAGAAGAAACCCTATCGCCCTCCATTACTAAAAAGTCTGATTGTGGTTTCTGGCAAAAGAAAAGAAACCTGGAGACGAAAGTAAACTTTGCAAAGGAGTTAGTAAACTTACTAAATCACTAAGGCAGAAGGCTCAAGAATGAGAAGACCGTGAGGGCGCGAAGAAGACGATGAGGTTTCAAAATTCCAGACAAAGAGAATGAAATCTACAAAGACATCAAACCGCTTTTAAGCACCCGCACGAGTGTTCAGAGACGTGGACGATCGAGATGAATTCAACATCAACGATCGAAATTCAAAGACGGTTCGAAAGTTTGAACTCACAAATCAAAAACAGGCGTTCGAAAACCGTCGTTTTGATTTCAAAAACCGTCATTTTGATTTCGTGGGCAACGATAGTTTCGGCTGCAGAGGACAAGTGGCGTCACCCTCACAAAAAGTGAGAATACTCACAATGCTCGAGGAAAAAGTGACACAGCCACATTGAATGTGATTTGACATTTAATGGGTTGAGGATTATGCTAAACTATTGTTCGACGGAAAACCCAATTAAAAACCAAGCCCTCGGTATCGACCGAACACTTGGTCTGGGGGGCTCGTGATATGGAGAAAATATAACTGAACTGGGTTCAATCTTGGTTCGACCCTCGACTCCAGTCGGGATGAAAGGAGTCGACTTGCTTCCGAGCGAGCCGGGTCCAGGAGATAGCTTGCTGAGGAAGAAAACTAACTCAATCACAAGCACGCCCTAATCCGATACGATTGGAATAGGCTAATCAACATAAAGACGGCTAGCAGTATTTGGCGGCTGTCACTCATCACTAATATATGGATAACTACCATAAAACGATCGTATTATCAAAGGAGTCATCTACTAGTCCAACCTAGTAGAGATCTATCACTCAACGGATCTATCTGTTAAGATCCAGCGACTATCCGAAGAAGGCTCAAATACATCCAACGAAGGAGATTCAAAGGTATACTCTATATAAGACATCACCTACCCACAAGGTAGGACGACGAACACACATAGATACATACAATATGAATCATATTCTCGTTATTCATTCCTTAGCTCTGTGACCCAACAGAGCCGTTTGTGATTAAGTTCATCAACTGACTTAGCCTTCGGAGGTGGACTTCCGATCCCAGCGGTCGGGCCACATATGACGTTCGTTTTTGTAGGTCATTCTTAGGAGATCTAAGGGCTGAGCAGATTTTGGACACATCACTTGGTCAATGCTCCATTGGTCAATGGTATCGACCAAGAGGATCGACCAAAGGAAAATCTGCATGAAAACATCTTTAAAGGGCCCACTTTGCTCACTTCAAACTCATTTCTAACTTCTCACATTTGAATTTTGGCTCTATAGAAAATGGTTCTAGGGCTTCTTAAGACTTCCAAAGCTTGCAAGAGGCTTCAACAACTTCACACAAACTACTTTGATCATCACACACAAGTAAGCAACCTTCCATCTTCTCTAATGTCATGTTCTTCATTTTGATTTCTTTTAAAACTATGAAATGCTTGTTGTTCTTGGTTAGAAACATATCTAGGAAAGTTTACTAACATGCTCCAACCATTTTCCAAACAATGCCATGCTTTAACAACAAGATTTCATACACATTTCACAAATTTTCACTATTCACATCACAAAATCCCAACTGTTGAAAAACTTGCACCATTTCAAAACCAATTGGAATTTTGACACCAAACCACTTCCTACATGACTGATTCACTATGAGGAAGATGGTCCCACACTTCGTTCGGCCAAAATCCAACTTTCCAAAAATCACATCTCTTCACCCAAAAGAGGTTTCCTTCTTCTTAGCTTGCTGAATTTTCTTGTCCAAACTGCATTTTTGATGGATTTTCTTCAAGCAAACCATCCCATCATGTTTATCCAAGTCTTATGCACATGCTAGTATGTCCGAATCATAATTTTGCCAAAATAAAAAAAAAAAATTGAAAAAATTACGAAAATGCCCTTCATTGGTGCAAAACAGCTCAAGTACTAATCTAATGCAATCTTTCTCTTATCTCTACAGGTTCACTATGACTAGAGGAGGTAGGTAGGAAGATTGAGGTCTGGGACATGTTCACAGCCAATAGTTCTACGGGAGGATCTCTTTACTACCCCAGAGGCTGAGTTCTTACACAAGTACTACTTCCGAGACATACCTATCGAGCACGGGCGGTTGGTTATCACAGATGATCTAGAGACATTCCGTATTCAACAAAGGTTTGAGGCTATGGATTGGCTGCACCTATACACTACGGATTATCCAGTCTACCCAGACCTTGTCTGGTACTTCTATAGTAACCTGACCTTCCGTACAGAGGTAGACCCACGCGGTGATTCTAGGCTCGTCATTCAGTATATGGTCAAGGGCAGAGATATTCAGTTTTCTATGAGAGCACTAGCCTAAATACTTGATTTTCCATATGTCTCAGATTCTCGCTGGTGGATCTTGGTTGGCATAGACATCACGGAGGCACTTCATTCGCAGGAGCTTCATGAAATTTGCATGACACTTTGGGATGATATTCGTTGCCAGAGTCTATGGAGTGGCACCACTATGCGTCCTTTAGATTGAGTTATCACTCGCATTGTCGGGCAAAATATCATTCTGAAGGTAGGCAACACAGCAAGGTGTCGATGATGGAGGCCTTAGTCATTTACAGCATCTACATCGGCTTTCAGATAAACTTGGCCTACATTATGCAGCATATCATGATCGATCGAGTTGAGTATCCTAAGGTCAGGAACTTAGATTTCGGTCAACCACTAACAGTCATCTTCCGACACTTCGATGTCGACCTCGAGGATACAGAGGTGCTCTATGAGAAAGGACATTGGTTCCTTGTTGATCGGGAAGATGAGGCTTCAAGATGCAGCTAGATCAAAGGATGAGCACGATGATGATAAGGATGCCAAGGATGATGATACTGAGGATGAGGGTGATGATGATGGTGAGGGTGATGACGAGGATGATGATGATGAGGTTTTGGCTCAGGGTCAGGATGATGTCGAGGATCAGGGAGATAAGAATCAAGGTTACGAGGATATTCTAAGACACAAGGAGATTCCTACACCAAGCTTCTTCGAATTTGGAGGTCCATCACATACGACTTTTGAGGCTCCAAGTGTGGCTTCTTAGTGATCATCGACTTCTTCCACACTCGATAGCATAGAAGCTCGATAGGGGAGGATTGAGAGTAGATAGGAGATGACAGAGGATGGGCAGGAGAGGATAGAGTCCTTTATGTATACTTTGGGAAAGCGATTTGCACGATTGGAGGAGTTTAGAGCTAGGAGAGATCAGACAAGTCATCATAGTCGATCACCTAGATAGATAGTGCTAGTAGATTTCCTTTTATGCTTTCACAGATGTATTTACTTTCAGACTTGTAAAAAAATCCCTAAATGATTAATGAAGTTAAATTTGTATCACTTGTGTTATTGTACATTATGCTTTTCTTTTGTTGTATTAGTAATTGTTCAACGTTTGACTTATGACTCATAACTCAACACTACCACTAGGTCATCATCTAGCTCAGGATCCCATCGACAAATAAGATGATGCCGGCTGCTATGAATAGGAGCCGTCAACACAGTCCAAACCTGTGTGCTGGTCACACCACTGGTCATGACCTTCTCCACTGATTTAAGAAGCTGAACCATGTAAGAAAGGGTCCTCCATACCGAAGCACAGGTTCTCTTCTGATCCTACAAAAGAATCTAAAAACATGTCCCTCGAAGGGTAAGCTCAAAAGGAACTTAGCAAGTAGTCCAATCACAACAGCCATCTAAACACAATTCAAAGCAAGCATATATACAATGGTATGAAACAATGAATGCAAGTATGCTTCTAACTCTATATATGCTGGTCTCTATTGGCAGACACACTTTAAGTCATAGCACCATACTCCTCTAGGTAGGTCTCAAATCATTCTTCCCTCAACCTTCCCGGTCTTTTGGGTTCTTCGTTGGTAATTGGGTCTTGCATCATTCCCAGACATTCCATGGCTGGGACTTAAGTCACCACTCTCTCACATCACCATTGGTCTGAGTATTGGTGCGTGTTCAGGGTTAGTCCTAGCCCAATGCAAGTCATCTACTGAGTCACATCTACTTAGGGTTAGATATGTCCATTCCACGGTTCCTGCAATACTTTCCAGTACCTTTCCCACTAGAGTCATTGTCTCCTTCGTTGGTTAGCGGTCTTAAGCACCCATGAGCCCAAGTCTACTACTGCAACCCTACCAATGAATGGCCCCCACAATGTGATTCATGTCCTCTCACGGGTTGGTTACCGGTCTTGAGTGCCCACAAATCCCCATTACTGCCACGGTTCACTTAATCTCAATTCCCCTTCCGAAAGGGTCAGATATGATAGGGGTTTCCCTAGCCAAACACTTCTAGACCAATCCTAGGTATGTCAACCAGTAGTTAGGGAAAGCACCAAAGGGCACCATAGGAAAGCGTCCCAAACCACCTCCACTAGTGTCCAAAGATAGAAATGCCAAAAGGGCATTCCCCATTCCACAACAACAACCTAGGCGTTTACATCATATCATGATTCCATATATAGCACATCATAGTCCAAATCACATTCACATCATTCAATAATCAATTTCAATATATAAATCACAATACGAACATGCTACTATAATTGTAGAAGTAATATAATGTTAAGAAAGTAAAACAACAATAGCTAAATCATGCATTTGAATCATAACACATCAAGCATGTAAATATGTATATTGTGAGTGGAGTACTCACCTTGAATTCCAAATCTTTGACCTTCAAATAAGAGATCAGAGAACAAATCCAAAATCACCTAAATAAGCTTAAACAAACGTGTATAGGTCATAAGAAACAAATCCAAAAGATTGGAGTCGAAACGGAGTCAAAATAGGGAATTCTGCTATCAGCAACTCCTTTGGTTGATGGTCCTTGCATTGACCAAGCAGACAGTGTACAAACAAAATCTCAAATTTTTTATCAAAAACTCGCCGAAACACATTGAAATACTCCGAAATTAATAGGAAAATTCTAAAACAATATTCTAAGACTATCTATGAAGGTCTAGACAGCTAACAAGTTCAATGGAATAGAATTCTAATAAAACATCCCTTTAGGCTAAAACTGCGGATCATTACGGAGAGGCTAGAATGAAAGGGGACTCATTCGAAAGGATAGAAAACAGTAGATCATGCGTAGAAAACAAGTAAGGAAGAGGTCTAACACAATTTAGAATAGAAAACTACAGAAAGGGTAGATCTTGTTAACACAATTAAATCAAATACATGGAGAATCACCATATGGCTTCAAGGGAGAACATAGAGTGAAAGGGGATTCACTCTAAGACTAAGGAGATCAGAGGTTGGGTCATTATAATAGTGTAACACCTTCCTCATAATCCAAACAAGAAGAGAGAATAGTAGAGAGAGTAGATCAGAGAAGAAAGAGGTAGAATACCAACCTTGTAGAAGAGTAATCAAAGAGAGACTTTGGTTGAATGCTTGGGGATCTTCCCTGGCTTGAGGAGGAGGCTCTAAGGTTCTTCCCACATTCTCCAATAGTTTAGAGGCAAAACAATTAGGTTTAGATCGTGGTTACAATATATAGGGAGTGCAAAAACCAAAACTTCAAAAAATAGCGAATTCTATTTTCAGAGTTCCTTTGGTTGATGGTGCTTGAAGGAAGCATCAATCAAAGGGTCTCCCTTTGTCAACTTGCTGAATTTTGGATCTCCAGGGTCAAAACCAACACTTGGGCCTTCAACCAACTTAGGGAAAGGTTTGCCCTAATTTCCTAGGACCTTCCAAAGGTATTCACACTGAACTCAGGGTCCCACTTCAAGGTCAAACATCATTCAAATCACTTCTTCATCCAAAACAAATAGGGTGTCTAGGTTAGGTTTGGGCTGGATTTCACATTACACATACTGTATCATTTCCTTTGCTAGTCCGAGGCAAGCTAGTAACGAAGTGCATTGTGATATCTTCCCACTTCCAACTAGGTACATGAAGGGGCTGCAAGAAATCCGATGGTGGTTGACAGATGGCCTTAACATGCTGGCAAGTATCAAACTTGGCCACAAAGTCTTCCACATCATTCTTCAAACCAATCCACCAGAATGTTGTGAAACCTAGCCCAAACCTAGCCAGGGCACCCTATTTGTTTTGGGCACCCTATTTGTTTTGGGATAAAGAAAGACTAGTTTAATGTTAGACCTTGAAGTTGGGCCTCGTTATCAGTGTTACTACCTTTGAAAGCCTTAGGAAGTCATGTCAATCCTTTCCTTAGGGTAAATCCAAGGTCCCGAAGTGAAGGAAGAAGTCTTTGTGGGCCCTCTCTATAGAAGACATGGTGTTTGACCCGAAACCCATGGATATTGATGATGGTGCTCCATATTGTTAGTGTTTAGTGAGAAACTGCGCATCGAAGAAGGGTGAATTATTTGAAGTACCTAACGAACTCCCGTGCTCAATCCGAAGGTATTTCTGGAAACTAGACTTCTTGATTGACTTGTAGGAGAAAACTCCCACTCAATTTGACCCAGTATAGCCCCCGAATCCCTATACAAAGTTTCTGAGCTGTGCTTGGTCGACTGGGCCAGTCAACCAAGGCCAGTCGACCAAGGGAACTATAAGCCCAAGAATTTTGGGTTTTTTGGTCATTTTGGTTTCTTTTTATGCGGGTCTTCGTGGTTTTCACCCCATTCTACTGCTGGGACTCTCTTGGAACGTGGAGAGAGCCTCTTGAGACCATTCCTTGGCTTTGGTGAAGGTCTCCTTCAAGAAGCATAGTCTCTGTTCTCAAATCTCTTCCCCAAGGTATGGATTCTCTCTCTCTTACTCTCTAATCTACTCTCACCTCTTCTCTTTATTGTTGTTGAAGCCATGAAGATAGTGCTGCAACCTTGCAACCACCTCTTCATGTGTTTCCCTCGTTTTCATTTGCTTAAACTCCTCTCACCCCATTAATGCTATGCTCCCATTCGATTCTTATCATTGCATTACCATGATTTTCTTCCTAGCATCATGATTTTATCACCTAATCTGATTTCTATTGTATGCCAAGTCTAATTTTAGGTTAGTAATTGATCCTAATCTATTGTCCATCATTTCATTACTTGAATTCCCTATGTTCCTTGCATTTACATTTGATTTCAATTGATGCAATGATTCTTGCCTTTAGAGCTTAGGGTTTCAATTTGGGAGTTTTCAATTGGGCCATTGGATCATGCTAATTCTTATTGTATAGTGTTCCTATACTGTTACATTGAATCCCTCCAAGTTTCGGATCGATCCGAGCCTCGGAAGATCGATTTTGAGCCAAAAATCACTATTTAGCCTCAAGCACTATTCACTTGGTCGACTGGGTCAGTCGACCAATCAGTCAACCAATGGACTGCTAAATTGTGTGCTTCGCCAATTTGATCCGTTCGACCCCCGATTTTCTCGATTTCTTTTCTAATCTTTCATTTATGTTTGTCTAGGGTCTTAATACCATATTTGGATCATTCTTTTGTAGCCATTGGATTTTCATCATCGCGGCTTAAAGTAAGGATGGTTATACCCATATGACATAGACTATGTGATTAATACACTGATGTTGACAACTTAGTAGACTTGACTTATTAATTGTATTTAGACATCATATAACTACTATAGTTACTTCATAACAGTAGCACCATGTTTATTTACTTTGTTTATTATGTCTATTCATTCTTGTCATTTACTTATACACTTGATCATGTGATGTTATGACGTATCTTTCAATATGATGATGTATCATGTATGTATGATATGATGAACTGAGAATGTGATTGGATAAGTATGATTTGGGATTGGGGAATGTCCATTTGACATTTCTGTCCTTGGACATCAGAGGGAATAGTATGGGATGTTCTCCGAAGATACCCATCGACGCTTTCCCGGATCATTGGATGACATATATAGGACTTGTCTAGATGTGTTGGCTAATACATTCCCGTTGGACTGAACGACCCTTGGTAGTAGTATGGTTTGATGGGCGCTCAAGACTACTAATCACCTCGTGAGAGGACATACAACATACTACGGATACCCGAAAGGGGCCATTTATTGGTAGGGTTGCAAATAGCTAGACTTGGGCTCACGGGCACTCAAGACCTGTAACCAACCCGTTAGAGTATGTGAGAGCTTCCTGTCTACTATTTTTGGATGACCAATAGGTTGGTGAGTTTGTAGTCTGGGACTATGCTGACTCTAGTGTGAAGGATACCAGAAAGGATCGCCCGGGGCGAGGAATGGATGTATCTGGATTTGACATGATATGACTAAGTAGATGACTTGCATTGGGCTAGGCTTCACCTTGACATGCGCCACTACTTAGACCAATGGTGACGTGAGAGAGCGGTGACTTAAACCCCAGCCATGGATTGTCCAGAGGGATGCAGGACCCAGTTTCTCGACTTGAGTGATGGAGACTGACCCAAAGAAGTATGGTGCTATGGCTTAAAGCATGTCTACCATAGAGACCAGCATTTATAGAGTTAGAATCACATTTGCATCATGTGTTTCATATCATCTTGCATCATGCTATGCTTTGTATCATATATATATATGTGTTATTATGGAATAACCTGCCTTGCTGAGTTCTTTTGAACTCACTCCTTTTTGCAACATCTTTTGTTAGACTCTATGGCATGTACTACTACTGTTGACTATGATGGTCAACACTATGAAGACTCTTACACTACTGATTATGGTGACTACATTAGCGAAGACTAGCAGTCTGAGATTGCTACTTATCTGGAGCAGTTCGGCCCTTGCACTTGTGTGCTAGTGTTGGGATATCGTCCCATTTTCTTTTTAACCTTTTATTTGATTCGTTGAGACCGTAGTTTAGTTTGTTCCCCTTCTCTTTGGGAACCAGTTGTAGCCTTTATTTCTATTCGATCTGCCTTCTGCTGTTTTTGTAGAATGGTTTCCCCCCCTTCATTTCGCACATTAACTATTTATTTTATTAGTATCATTTTTGCACTCTGATGTTCTTTTGTGATCCTTTAGTGATCCTTTCTAGACTTTTATTATTAAATTACTTGAATACAAAGATTTGTTCTTGCTTTTGATTATATTATTGTGCTAAGTGGATAAGATCGTTCCTAAACTTGACCTTTGGGGCTATGGATCACTCCCCTGAGTAATCCAGATAGGGTATACCCTGGGTGGATTTTGCGGGATGTGACAGATGGTATCAGAGCCCATGTTTTCGGACAATCATAACCATATAACATAGTGATGAAAGCATCCTTGAGTCATAGATCCAGAAGTGACTCAAACTTTCTTAGAAGTGAATAATAGAGAACTTGGATTAGAAATTTGAATAAATGAAGCATAATACATCTTAATTGAATAGTACACAATAATTAAAGTTTATGACTTGTACTTGGGTTGTAGTCATGGTTAGAGTTAAGTTGTCAGTTTAAGTTATTGGGTATGTGTGTTGAGTCTTGAGTTGAAAGTTGTCATTGTGAGTCATCTTTGTGAGTGAGGCCTTGTTGTGAGGTGTTGTCGAGAGTAAGTTGTCATGAGTTTGAGTTGTGTTATCTTCATGTGTTGTTGTATGAGTCTAAGTCGGGAGTTGTCATTGGGAGTAATGGTCGTGAGTAGTCGTCATGGGTTATAAGTCATAACTAAACATTAACAATTTCTAATACATCAAAAGAAATGTATAATGTACAATAACATAAGCGAAACAAACTGAATTTCATTAATCACATAAGAGATTTTTATAAGTCTGAAAGGAACTACATCTGTGAAAGCATAAAAGGAAGCTCCTAGGATTATCTATCTAGGTGACCGACTCCAGTGATCTGTCTAGTCCCTCCTAGATCTGAACTCCTTCCCCAGTCGTGCAAATCTCTTTCCCAAGGTATACATATAGGACTCTATCCTCTCCTGTCGAGCCTTTATCCTCTTAAGTGTGGAAGAAATCGATGACTGATGAGAAGCCACACATGGAGCCTCAGTAGTCGTATGTGATGGACCTCCAACCTCAAAGAATCGCGATGTAGGAATCTCCTCATGTCTCAGAATCTCATCCTGAACCTGATCTCCATCTCCCTGATCCTCATCTACCTAACCACCAGTATCCTCATCCTCACCATCATCACCATCTCCGTACTCGTCACCATCATCATCCTTATCCTACTCATCACCATTATCCTTTGTGCCATCAACCTTGGCAATATCACCCTCATCCTCTAACCTAGCTGCAACACAAAGCCTCTATGATGTTTATGCCGGCCAGAATTCACCAGTGGGAATCCCGTACATACAAAACATCCAAAATGTGGGCTAGTACCCTGGTAGTGAAGCTGATCATTTTGCCTCCAACCGTAGACTCAATGACAATCCTAGTGCTATCTGTTTAGGAAATTGTTCCTTAGAATCGAGCTAATCTCTCATAGTTTGAGACTCCTCCTTTAGTTGTGTCAATTGGTTTCTATAGTATATATGTGTACCTCCACCCTCAAAGCTGTCAAGCTAGAGTAGTTCCCTTCTCATCTAACTGAACCTCCTGATCCTCCTCCTCATCATCTTCATCCTGATCTTGAACCTCATCTGAAGTCTGGACCGTTGCCTCCTTATCCTTGTATTATCTCTGCTTGTGGCATAGGAATAGTACTCTGATCCTCATCTCTAACTCTCCTAATCCTTAAGTGTTTTTCTTCGTGGTGGTTTGATGGGAATTTGAAGAGACAAGTTGAGATTTGCATTGCATGAGTAAAGGAAGTTAAGCAATGCAATAGTTGGTGAAGAAGGGTATTTTGGTAAATTTTTGAAATTTTTTTGTTTTCGATGGAAGCTGCGATTTGGACATGTTAGCATGTGTACAAGAGTTGGTTTAACATGCTAAGAAGGTTGTTTCAAGAAGATCCATCGGAACCCTTCGATTTTGGAAAAATTCAACAAGGATGAAAGTTGTGGAAGAACCCTCCTATAGTACTACTAGCCATAGAATGTGTCCCCGACCTCTATCAGCCCTCCTACCTCCTCTAGGCATAGTGAACCTATTGAGACAAGAGAAATTTGCTATTAGATGAGTTCTTGTGCTGGTTTGAATGGAAGAGTGGCATTTTTGTAATTTTTCAAAAATTTCAATTTTGTCGAATTGCGATTAGAACATACTAGCATGTGCATAAGACTTGGATCAACATGCTAGGTTGGTTTGTGTGAAGAAAATCCATCAGTTTTACCGTGTGGACATGAAAATTCAGCAACTTTAGAAGAAGGAATCCTCTTTTGGGCAAGGTTTTGTGATTTTTGGAAAATCGAATTTTGGCCAAACGAAGTGTATAAGCACCTTCCTCATGTTGAAACAATCATGTAGGAATTGGTTTGGTGTAAAAATTCCTTTTGGTTTGAAAATGGGACAAGTGTTTGTAAAGTTGGGATTTTGGTGAAGTGAATAGTGAAAATTTGTGCAAAGTGTGGGAAATCTTTTTGGTTGAAGCTTGTTTTTGTATGGAAATTGGTTGGAGCATGTTTCTAAACACCCCTGAACATGTTTCTAACCAATAGCAGCAAGCATTTCTCAGTTTTGGAGAAAATCATGTTGTTAGCAGTGAAATTTGAAAAGAAAGAGAGGTAAGAATGAAGGTTACCTCGTGTTGATGACCTGATTAGTTTGTGTGAAGTTGTTGAAGCCTCTTCAGAGTCTTGGAACCTTAGGAACCCTAGAGAACCTTTCCCCAGAACCAAACTCGAAATTGGAAGTGTTTGAAGTGTGATTGAAAGAGAGAATTTTGTCCCTTTAAGGCTGTTTTTCAAGCAGAGCAGATTTTTGTTGTTTCGGCAGTTTTGGGAAAATTTTGATTTTGATGCACTATTTTGACTTTAATGACCTATACATCTGATTTAAGTGTGGTTTATATGTTGGAAGTGTGATGTTGTGGAAGACCTTTGAAACCCTTGAACCTTTTAAGAAGCCTAGAAAACTTTTCTTCAAGTTTGTTATTCGTAGCCTTTGTTCCTATCTTCGTTCGATTTGTCACCTATGCATCTTTCGCATTCTTAACATCAGCTTATTGTTTTGAGTTCCTATCAGCTATTTAAGAAGTCAATCAGGAGTCCAGTGTTCTTTACCTATTAAACTTCTTTTTTTTTTTGTACCTTCCTTCTTGGTAAAGATTCAGTGCAGGAATCACACCCCTTAAGAAGTTTCCCCATCTTATTGGAAGCCCGGGTATGCTTTCAATTTTGAGGGAGAAATTATTTTAAGGGGAGGAGATTGTGAAATCCCACCTAACCCTAACCTTATTGTTGTGCCAAATGAATACATACCATATGCCTTATTCGATTTATTCTCTGTCGTATGAATTGCCTAGTTTTGCTTGGTAGAAGTTTACCTCAAAGATGATCTTTTCTCCCTTCTATTTCTTCTTGTGCCTTCTATTCCCTTTGATAGGAGGGTGATCTTAAGTCATTCCCATGACTGATCCTTCTATCCCTGCTGTTCTAGAGTTGATCTCCATACACTCTATAACCTTGTGTTTTCCCCACATGATGATTTCAAAGGGAAATCAAGTGTGATCTTCATGATTTGTTATCCCTTCTAATTGTTTATGTTTTGAAAGCATGTTAGATTTACTCCTTTGTTTTTATTACAAAAGACATATTGTTATTTGTTTTCCGTAGATTTTGGGAGAAGAAAATCAAGGTAAAAGCGATGTATCTCCATCTCTTTTGAAAGCCTACTACTCTCCCAATTTTGAGGAAGAAATTATTTTAAGGGGGGGGGGGGATGTGAAACCAAGCCCAAACCGAGCCAGGGCACCCTATTTGTTTTGGTATAAAGAAAAACTTGTTTAATGTTAGACCTTGAAGTTGGACCTTGTTATCAGTGTTACTACCTTTGAAAGCCTTAGGAAGTCATGTCAATCCTTTCCTTAGGGTAAATACAAGGTCCCGAAGTGAAGGAAGAAGTCTTTGTGGGCCCTCTCTATGGAAGACATGGTGTTTGACCTGAAACCCATGGATATTGATGGTGGTGCTCCATACTTGGAAGCATTGTCAGTGTTTAGTAAGAAACTACGCATCGAAGAGGGGTGAATTATTTGAAGTACCTAATGAACTCCCGTGCTCAATCTGAAGGTATTTCTGGAAACTAGACTTCTTGATTGACTTGTAGGAGAAAACCCCCACTCAATTTGACCCCGTATAGCCCCCCAAATCCCTATCCGAAGTTTCTGAGCTGTGCTTGGTCGACTGGGCCAGTCAACCAAGGCTAGTCGACCAAGGGAATTATAAGCCCGAGAATTTTGGGTTTTTTGGTCATTTTGGGTTCTATTTATGCGGGTCTTTGTGGTTTTCACCCCATTCTATTGCTGGGACTCTCTTAGAATGTGGAGAGAGCCTCTTAAGACCATTCCTTGGCTTTGGTTAAGGTCTCCTTCAAGAAGCATAGTCTCTCTTCTCAAATCTCTCCCCCAAGGTGTGAAACCCAGCCCTTTCCTAACCCTGACTTTCACCCGGATCCATTGGTGTTTGTAGGTCCGAAGACCCGGAGTAGGGGAAGAAGATACTTGTGGGCCCTCATAGTTGAAGATTTGATGTATGACTCAAAGCCTATGGATATTGACAATGATGCCCCTTACTTGGATACACTGTCAGTGTTCAGTGAGAAACTGCACCTAGAAGGAGGGAGCGTAGTTGAAGTACGTGATGCACTTTCGATCTCATTCCGAAGATATTTATCTATTCTAGACTTGTTGATTGACTTGTAGGAGAAAACCCAACTCAATTTGGATCAGTTTAGCCTTCCATTTCCCTGACTGAAGTTGTTGTTCAGGCTTGGTCGACTGGCTAGTCGACCAGCAGATTAATAAATCCGAAAATCACAAAATTCCTTAATATTTTAACCATACTTTATGGGAACCCGTGAATAAAAGCCTAACCTAAACATTGGCACTCCAGAGCACGAGGAGTGAGCTTCCCTAGGGCATTCCTTGAAGTTGGTGAAGGATCTTGGTCTCAATCATTGCCTTCCATCTCCATTGCTTCCTCAAGGTATGATTCCTCTCTCTCATTCTCTAATCTACTCTTTCCTCCACTCTTTCTTACTATTGAGACCATGGTTGAAGTGCTGCAACCTTGCAAACACTTGGCCATGTGTTTCCCCTTTCATCTCCATTAATTTATTTTCATTCTTGCTATGCTATGCATTCAATACAATCAATAGCATTGCATTTCTATGATTCTTGTCATTCCAACTTGTCTTAGTGATCTAAACTGATGTGTAGGTGTATGCTAGGTCTGATTTACTATTGGTTTATGATTCTCTTTTAGTTCTTATCACTTCCTTAGCTGATTCCCCATCATTCCTTGCCATTGCAACAAATTCCATTTCAACTCTTGGTGTTTAGCATATAGAACATAGGGTTTCAATTTCGGTATTCCTTATTGGACCATTAGATCATGATAATTTTCATTGTATAATGTCCTTATATTGCTATGATCGTTCCCTCCAAGTTTCGGATCAATCCGAGACCCGGAAGATCGGTTTCGGGCCAAATTTCCCTTGCCCGTTATTGTTCCTCTTGGTCAACTGCTTGGTCAACTGGTAAGTTGACCAATTAGTCGACCAAAGGAAAACAGCAACTCAACACTTGCTCGTTTCGCTTCGTTTGATCTCCAATTTGATTGTTTCCCTCTCTAATGTTGCATATATGTTGTCTAGGGTTCAAGCTCTAAGTTGGGGACTATTCTAAGTGGTATTTGCTATTATTCCCGATTCGATTAAGGTAAGGACGGTTATACCCATATGACATAAACTGTGTGTTTATTACAATGATGATTGATAACTTGGTATGCTTAGCTTATCATTTGTATTTCAACATCATATGACTACTGTAGATGTCTTTTAACAGTAATAACATGTTTAATTACTCTTGTATAACATGCCTATTTAATTATTGTTATTTACATATACACTTGAATCATGCGATGCTATGATATGATTTTCAATATGATGATGTATCAAGTATATGTGATATGATGAATTGAGAATGTGATTGGATAAGTATGATTTGGGATTGAGGAATGTCCTACTGACATGTCTATCCTTGGACGTCAGAGGGAATAGTATGGGATGTTCTCCGAAGGTGTCCATCGACGCTTTCCCGAATTATTGGATGACATATATAGGACTTGTCTAGATGTATGGCTAGGATGTCCTTGTCATATCAGACCCGAATCGGAATGATATTGAGTCCGAAAGACCCGTGGTAGTAGTATGGTTTGATGGGCGCTCAAGACCGGTAACCAACTCGGGAGAGGACATAGATCATATTACGGATACCCGAAAGGGGCCATTGTTGGTAGGGTTGCAAATAGTCAGACTTGGGCTCACGGGCACTCGAAGATCGGTGAATCATATCCGTGAGGGGACGTGAGAGCTTCCCGTCTACTATTTGTGGATGACCAATGGGGTTGATGAGTCCGGTGAGTAATATTTGTGACTCTAGTGTGAAGGATACCGGAAAAGATTGCCCGGGGCTAGGAATCAACGTATCTGGATCTGACATGGTATGACTGAGTAGATGACTTGCATTGGGCTAGGCTTTACCGTGATATGCGCCAATACTTATACCAATGGTGATGTGAGAGAGTGGTGACCGAAACCCCAGCTATGGAATTGTCCGAGAGGAATGCAGGACCCAAGTCCCACTGGAGAACCCAAGATACCTGGATGGTTGAGGGAAGAGTGATTTGAGACCTACCCAAGGAAGTATGGTGCTATGACTTAAAGCATGTCTACCATAGAGACTAGCATATGTAGAGTTAGAATCATATTTGCATCATCTGTCTCATATCATTCACATCATGTTATGACTTGTATCATATGGTTTATGTATTATGGATTAACTGCTTGCTAAGTTCCTTTGAACTCATTCCTTTCTGTGCATTGCTTTGTTAGACTATTCTACAGGTTTTGAAGAGTCAAATGGCACGTCCTTTGAAGCACCGTTTGATGAGCCACCCTACCCTCAGGGTAGTGGCTACTATGAAGATTATTGTGAGGGTACCAAAGAGGACTATGCTGCACACCAGGATTAGCCCGACACTGGTGCTGGAGCAGCTATACTGGACTTCGGATATCTATAGTTATGAGGATGTGTTTTATGTGACTAAAGAAACATTTATTTAATGTTGCATTTGGAATTCTTATTAAGACCGGATCTGTAACTTAACTTCTTGATATACTCCTTAGATTTTGGTTTTGTAATCTAACTTAAATTTGCTACTTTCCGCTGTCGTGTGAGGAAGTGACTTTTGATCACTCTCTCTCTCTTTCCTTTTGGATTCAATATATATTGGTATCACCTTTATTCCACACTCTGATTATTTGTTTTATCTTATTCATGATTCTTTATTATATGGTTAAAACATGATTATTATCGTTCATGGTTGTGTTATCGCGTATGTGGGAGGCATGGTTGCTTGATACTTGATCTTCGGGACTGTGGATCACATACCCAGGTATGCCCAATGAGGTACCGGCTGGGTGGATGTGACACAAGGTATGGATTCTCTCTCTCTAATCTACTCTCACCTCTTCTCTTTATTGCTGTTGAGGCCATGAAGATGGTGTTGGAACCTTGCAACCACCTCTTCATGTGTTTCCCCCCTTTTCATTTGCTTAAACTCCTCTCACCCCATTAATGCTTATGCTCCCATTCGATTCTTATCATTGCATTACCATGATTTCCTTCCTAGCATCATGATTTTATCAACTAATATGATTTATGTTGTATGCCAAGTCTAATTTTAGGTTAGTAATTGATCCTAATCTATTGTCCATCATTTCATTACTTAAATTCCCTAATGTTCCTTGCATTTACATTTGATTTCAATTGATGCAATGATTCTTGCCTTTAGAACTTAGGGTTTCAATTTGGAGGTTTTCAATTGGGCCATTGGATCATGCTAATTCTTATTGTATATTGTTCTTATACTGTTACAATGAATCCCCCCAAGTTTCGGATCGATCCGAGCCCCGGATGATCGATTTTGAGCCAAAAATCACTATTTGGCATCGAGCACTATTCACTCGATCGACTGCTGAATTGTGTGCTTTGCCGATTTGATCCGTGCGACCTCTGATAGTAGTGTAATACCTTCCTCACAGACAAAACAATTAGAAGAAAGAGAAGAGAGAGTAGATCTAAAGATAAATAAATCAATTACTAACCTTAAAGAAGAAGATTCGACGGAGGAACTCTAAAGGATGCTTGGGGATCTTCCTTGGCTTTGAAGAGGAGGTTTTAAGGTTCTTCCCACGTTCTCTAGAGGTTTAGAAACATAATGGGGCTGAATACCACGACATCCCATTAATTAGAACATCAAAAAGCCGTAAAAATTTAAAGTTTTACAAAAATGCCCCTGTCACTTGGCAGCTTGCCCAAACTCATGGATTACAAGCTCTAAACCTCAAAATTTTCAATGGGGCTTCTCCCAACTCAACAAGCAACTTACCTAGCATTGAGGGACCTTCCAAAACATGTCCAACTAGGCCTCAAGTCCATCAACCGAGCTCTTCAATATCAAGATGTAGCTCAACTCCAAAATAAATTAAGGTTCCAAAAAAGGAACTTCATCATCAATCTCCATGGGTTTTGGGTCGAACACCATGTCTTCAACTGAGATGGTCCACAAAGTCTTCTTCCTTCACTTCGGGACTTCGGATCTACACTCAGGGAGAGGTCTGACTTGACTTCCTAGGACCTTCCAAAGATATCAACACTGTACTTAAGGTCCAACTTCAAGGTCAAATATCAAACAAGCTCTTCTTCACCAAAACAAATAGGTTTCTAGGTTAGGGTTTGGGCTGGATTTCACATTCTCCCTCCCAAAATAATTTCGTACTTGAAATTCGGAGAGTACTTTGTTTCCAAAGAGATGGGGATACTTCACTTATATCTTGACTTCCTTCTTCCAAAAATTTCCTTCGGGGGTAAACTTCTATCCCACAACTTCTTCCCAACTAAACAAGGCAAACTCATACGGCAAAGAATAAATCAAAACAATGCATATGGCAGGTATGCAATGCACAAGCAAAGAATAGATTAAGAGCAGGAGTTAAAGCTAAGAGTAACGTACCGGTTATGACACTCTGATTCGGGTCTATCTCGCTTCCAAATAAGCATTAAAACTTTACAGACAGGAGGGGCTTGAACTGGATTCACAACTAAAGTAGCTTTATGACCTGATTTATGACGGAAGAGATGAGCGGGATTGTCCTGTCTATTGGCAGAAATAATAGACAAGCTCTCTCTATTCTACAGGTTGCACAGACCCTAGAAGCCTTTGAGTCATTGGCCTCGAGTTTGCATAGATTGGCCCGGGGTTCGCATTCCCAGCACCTTGTCCCACAATCCGGGGTTGAAAAGTCGAGGTGGGATATGGTGCAGGTCTAGTAAACTTCCTATCGGTCTTGTCAACATAACCGGAATTTCTACTAGGCAAGGATTTTAGGTGACTAAACTTCTCTCTTTCGACTTCTTTAACCTTCTTCGACTTCTGCATCATTTGAGCATAGCTCTCAATCGGTAAGATGGTAAGATGTTTGCTTTAGCTCTATCTGCCTTCAAGGATTCCGGAGCAAAGAAAAACAATTCCTCAAATTTCTATTGATACTCAAATACAGAAAGGGGACCTTCCGTGAGAGCCATGAACTCCGACTCTTTCGCATCCCTTACAAACTCATGAAAATAATTCTTGGAAAAAGCATCCTTAAAGATTTCCCAAGCGATGACACCTGCATATAGATCTTCAAGAATAGGACAGGTGGAGTTCCACCAAGCATCAGCTACGTGCTGGAGATTTTGCTCGGTGAACAAGATCTTCTGCGCTTCAGAGCACTGCAAGTTTCTAAAATCTTTCTCTAATTCCCTTAGCCACTTATTAGGGAACATAGTATCTTCAGCCACTCCAGTAAAACTAGGAACTTGCAGTTTCAGAAAACTCTCCATCAGTCGAGTATGTGGAGTTCTGACTAAACTCTCAGCATCTAGCATAGTAGCAAGGTTAGGGTTTGCCTGGGTAGTAGTATGGGTCTCATTGTGCATAGCCATGATCCCAGTCACCATCTGATTAAACTGTGCACTTTGCTATTGCATCATATTTCCCATGAGATTTGCCATCATGGTCTTCAATTCCTGTAGAATAATCTAACAAAATATTTGCAAAAAAGGAGTGAGTTCAAAATAACTCAGCAAGGCAAGTTGTTCCATAATAACATAAATAACATGATACAAAACATAGCATGATGCAAAATGATATGAAATAGACAATGCATGTATGAATCTAACTCTATGCTAGTCTCTATGGCAGACATGCTTTAAGTCATAGCACCATACTTCTTTGGGTGTGGTCCAATTCACTCTCCCTCAACCATTAAAGTTATCTTGGGTTCTCCAGATGGTAATGGGTCCTACATCCCTCTCGGACAATCCATGGCTGGGGTTTCGATCACCACTCTCTCACATCACCATTTGGTCTAAGTATTGGCGCATGTCAAGGTAATGCCTAGCCCAATGCAATTCATCTACTTAGTTGTATCAAGTTAGATCCAGATACTTCCCCCTATGGCACCAACCAACTCAATTCAATATCCTTCACCGCAAGCGCACGGTATCGTGTAGCTAACGGGTCGATCTCAAGGAGATATGCCACTTATAATTCAACTTCTTAATAGCAATGCGAGAGTGGAATGATCAATTTTTGTTAACTAATTAGCTAAACTAAATGATCCTAATCTATACGTCTAATGCAATCGAATTTAAACGAAAAATAAATTAAACACAATCAATGCATAAATAAAAGACAGGAAAAAAATGCGAACAATAAAAATAAAAATGAAAAGGGAAGTGATCCAAGTGTCAGCTCTGGATCGAGGGAAGGGGAGTATAATAATAATGACTTTGACCGTGGACCCTTTGCCGTAGCTTACAGTCCACCGATAGGGGGAATGGATATTAAAGAAAAAAAACAGTGCAAAAAGTAAATAACAAAGCAATAAACAAGCAATAAAAGGAAGATGAAGCCTTAACCAAAGAGAGGCACGACTGTAGGCATCTCTGATCAAGGATCTAGGGGATGGGAGAACAATAAGTAAATGCTGAAAGTAAATCCTAAATTAAGAATATGGAGGGGTAGATAGAAGCGGGAATGGAGGGAGGAGAGAAGATTAATAAAGAAGTTTACTTACTTGCGAATTGAACAAACAATTCGAATCTCAACCAACCCTAACAACCAGATCTAGATCTAGAATGATCTAAATCTGCAATTTCTAGACCGAGAGAAAAACGAATCTAAAAACTTGAAACTTGAAACTTGAACTTGAATTGCATTACATAAAAAAAAATTAAACCTAAACATTCAATCTAGAAATTTAAATCTCACAAATGTAAGCAAAGAAAACTAGAGAAAGCCTAAATAAATTGAAGAGAGAATAAAAAATGCTTATACTAAGCTCTAGAACATATTCTCCCTTGATGGAGTATGCTCTCCTTTTATAGAGTTTACATGAGATATGAGGCATGGCTGAATTTGAATAAAACTCAGGGTTCCTATCTGACTCAGCCAATTAGGGTTTTGACGTACTAATCACACCAACTTAGAAAAATCAGATGCATAATTCCACCGTTTGATTTGAGGGTAAAGTAGTCGTGAAGCTCTCCTCCAAAAATCAGCAAGATCGGACATCAGATGACCGTTCGATGAAGGGCTTGATCGAAATTGGACAGAGACATTCAAAAACGAGATTTTTGTTTCATTCTTATCTGAATATAATTCTTTTCCTCTTTTTCTTTCTTTAATCAAATCCCAAATAGAAAATAAGATATTGAAGTATGCAATGACTCTTTTCTCCATGTGGACTCTTTCAATAATATCTCTGTAGATTTGATTGATAATTTATAATCTCAGCCGTAGATCAAATTTGCATTCTTTATCTCTTCAATATTTCGGAGTTGGCCCATAATCACACATCTCTAGCCCATCATGCTCCAGATCAGGCCCATTTTCGCATTTGAGAATTTTAATGGACTTCTTGACGTGTAAAATTGCATGATTCAAGCCCAAATTTCCAAATATTTGCTTAAATCTTGGAAAGTCCTAAAATCTACAAAAACAACATAAAACCCAAGGTAACTCCACTGTAAGTGTATAAAATGCATGCTTTATGCCCTAAGATTTCACACATAAATGTGCTCATCAGATTCCCCCACACTTAGACTAAGCTTGTCCTCAACAAAAATTAAAGAAAAATAGAAATGCAGGTAAGAAACTAGTGCAACAAAACAAATCCTAACTCACTTTCGTAGGAATCATGGTTACACTTAGCAAGTGCAACAAGCCTTTAAACCAATAGGTTACCCCTAAAGGACAAGTTTTGTCTCGTGGATGTTTGCAGTGAATGTACATCCAAAATTCCAATTTTAGCTCAAAATAAAACATTGCAAATTCCAACTCTAACAATTGGTAAGTACTTATACAGGATCAATAGCTATGACAATTTTTCTCACCATTGATTTAAGATCCCCCACACTTGAACTTTATTACCCCATATTGATTCTTGAGACTTAGCATATATCTCAATCAAAGACTCACCTTATATCTTTCAAGTACACCTCTCCTTTAAGCAAAATCACTCATAAAGTAAGGGGACCAAGGACTAAGGTTTTGAAGTATTTTTGCCCAAACAATTTTACCAAGGCATTGATGACACTTGTATTTATCTCTCTTTTTTCTTTTTAGTAGTGAACTCTTCTTTACTCCACTACGGTTGGCTTGAATGACATCGTGGAGCAAACACCAGAAACCCAAGTTACTTTGTAGCCTTGCTTTGCATATGCCCACATATACAGTGATGCGAGAGTTCTTTGCAATAATCTCCTTCCTAAGAGTTTCAATCAAATCACCTTGATTCCTGAGTCGGAGTGCCTTGTCTAGTTCCAAGGAATTCAACTTTTACTTTCCACTCTTTTTTTTTTTCAATCATTTTTTTTTTCTTCTTCTTTTGTCATATGCCATACACAAAAATGATCTCAACTTTTAGCCAAAGAAACAAGGACCCACAAAACTCATAGATGGTCCAACGCCTTAAGTTAAGGGCCTTTTTATTTTTCTAAGGAAAGTCTCATCACGACATATATACAAGTTACCTTCCTCTCAACAGGGTTTTTACGTGTTCATGATGGGTACCAAAATCACTCTCATTTCACACATCATAGCAATTGAAAAAATATGTGTACTAACCAAAAGTCAAAGTTAAAATCTACAAAGACGCTATTGTCACATCCTCCCAGCCGGTACCCTAACTGGCATACCCGAGAGTGTGATCCACAGTCCCGAAGATCAAGTATCGAGGAAATCATCCTCCCACATATACAATAACATAATCATAAACAGGAAATAAATCAAGTTTTAATATTATAAACAAGGTTCAAAACAAAAATGAATAATTAGTATAATCAGAGTGCAAAAAGATACCAAATATCCAATGATATCAAAAAGGAGTAAAGTGAGGCGGAAACTCACTTCACCAAAAATAGCGGAACGTAGTATGAAAATCAAAAGGAATTACAACTGAAACAAATATACTAAGAAATAAACTAAGATCAAGCGTCTTCAAGTTTATAGATAACGTCTTCATAAGTATGGACTTCATCAATCCAATGAATCCGTTCTAACTCTATGCAGTTCTCAAAAGTAGTGTGCAGCTTGATCCGCCGGGGAATCATCAAAGTAATCTTGATCGTTGCCAGCACTTTGCGTGTAATACGCTTCATCAACTTGTGCTTCTCTGTACTGCTCGTCATGATAATCTATATCTGCAGGATAATCTAACAAAAAGAAATATACAAAAGGAATGAGTTTCGAAGAAACTTAGTAAGGTAGTTAATCCATAACATCATAGATAACATGTGGCAAAACATAACATGATGCAATGCAGTATGAAACAGATAGAGTATGAATGCATCTAACTCTATGTATGCTGGTCTCTATGGTAGACATGCTTTAAGTCATAGCACCGTACTTCTTAAGGAAAGTCCGCTCACACCCTCAACCATATAAGATATCTTGGGTTCCCTTAACCATTTAAGATATCTTGGGCAGCCGGTTGGTAATGGGTCCTGCATCCCTCTCGGACAAACCATGGTAGGGGGTTAAGTCAACACACTCTCTCACAACCATTTGGCATAAGTACTGGCGAATGTCAGGGAAAAACCTAGCCCAATGCAAGTCATCTACTCAGTTATATCAAATTAGGTCCAGATACATCCATTCCTCGCCCCGGGCAATCCTTTCCGGTATCCTTTCCACTAGAGTCACGGATATTACTCATCGGACTCATCAACCCTATTGGTTATCCACATATGGTAAACGGGAAGCTCTCATGTCCCCTCACGGATATAACTCACCGGTCTTGAGCGCCCATGAGCCCAAGTCTAGCCATATGCAACCCTCCAATAAATGGTCCCCACAATGTGATTCCCGTCCTCTCACGGATATAACTCACCGGTCTTGAGCGCCCGTGACTCCATTGCTACCATGGGTCGTTCGTTCTCAATACCCTTCCGAATCGGGTCTGATATAACAGGGGTGTATCCTAGCCAAACACTGCTAGACATCCCTAGGTATGACAACCATTGATTCGGGAAAGCGTCGATGGGCAACCCCGGAAACATCCCATACTATTTCCGATAAAGTCCAAGGACAAAAGTGTCAAAAGGACACCTCCCAATCCCAAACCAAACTTAATCAAACACATTCTCAGATCAGTCATGACATACACAACCAGTAGTTCATCATATAAAAGAGAATGTAAAAGCAACATCAGATTAAGCAGTAATAAGTAATTCATATAACATAAATAATGAAAAAATGATATAAACAAGTGCTACTGTTCCCACAGTAGGAGATCAGAATTAAAATACAATAACAGTAGGTAATCTCATTGTTTCATAAAGTAGAAACCAGAGAACAAGTAATCTATGCAGTTAAGGAATTAACTGTCCTTACCTTCTAACTTGGATGGAATCTTAAAGAATCAAGTATGATCTTGACTAAATCTGAGAAGACAGTCCTAAACAAGTGCACACAACATGTTAGGAAAGATGCATAAAGGAAAAGATCATAAATCAATCGAAACAGGCCAAGATTGAGGTTGCTGTACTCATTGGTCGATTGATTGGTCTGCTGGACCAGTCAACCAATGAGTCGACCAATGCAGACAGTGGCCTGCAAGAATCCGAATTTTGAGAATTCAGAACCGAATTCGATGGTTCAGAAGGATATAAATTAGAGGGGAATTATCATGGTAGTATTCTAGGGTATAGAGGATATCAAATCATAAATCAAAACAAGTTCTCAAGTTACAACCTAGAAATCATGAGGTTAACCTAATTAGGTTATCATAGGTTAGTAGGGAAAAATAGAAAAATTAAAGATAATGAACTAGGATAAGAAAGAATTCAGATCTAGTAAAGAAAACATAATAATTGGGTTAACATGATCAACAAGGGGGTTCCTGGGTTTGTCCAAGAAAATTAGGGTTTCACCCTTTTGGCTCCCTGGACAAATAATTGTGAGATCTGGATGAACAAAGACAAATCAAAACAGGAAAATATTGATGATTAAGTTTTAGGTTAACACAATGTCACCCAAAAAGGATTTCCCTTTCACAAGGTAGGTTACCCAAAGTTCTCCAGACAATCACACAGGTTAGGGTTTCAAAGAATTAGGGTTAGGTTTTCAAGAATTCAACAGGCAGGGTTTAAGATCATGATGATGATCATGAGTCTTAAAGAATATGGTGAGATCAGAGAATTGATGATTACAATAATGCTTCATCATCTTTCTGATCTCAATGAAGAACAGAATAAAAGAAAGAAAATCAGAGATAGAAGACAGAGTGAGTGAAATCAAACCTTTGCCGTAGAAAGATGAAGAATTCTTCAAGTCTTTGCGAGAAATCACCAAAGAATGCAAGGGAATGGGTTAGATTAGGGTTCTAACTCATTCCGGAGGCTTAGGAGGCAGAGGAGGCGGAGTATTCCCGAGATTAGACTTAAATAGAAGAGACAAGATTCAAATTTCAAAAACAGAATCAAATGGTCAATTGATTGGTCGATTGGACCAATCGACCAATGAGTCGACCAATCAAGACAGCAACTTCAAAATAGGGAATTGAAGACTCAGATCAAGTCCAAACATCAAGGGGTTTTGCACACACCTAGAGTGACATACCTAGGAGTTAGAAATGCCTTCGAATCAATACAGAGACCACTCCAAGACCATCAACTAATCTAATCTTCATTCGGGTGCAGTTTCCACCATTGGGACACTAGCATCAACACCCATGGATTCCAATCCAGCCGTCAGGTCTTCAACAGAAATGGCCCAAAGATTACTTCTTGCCTTACTTCGGGTCACTGGACCTACAAATAACAAAGTTTCCGGATTGGGGTCAGGGCTGGGTTTCACATTCTCCCCCCCTTAAAGAAATTTCGTCCTTGAAATTGAAAGCGTACCTGTGCTTCCAAAGAGGTGAGGAAACTTCTCCTTCATATCTTCTTCCTTCTCCCAAGAAGCTTCTTCAGGGGTATGGTCCTTCCAACGAATCTTTACCAAAGGGATGGTGCGATTCTGCAATTGCTTGTCCTTCTTATCCAAAATTTCAGTTGGTTCTTCATCATAGGTAAGATCAGCACTAAGTCCTTCAGGTTCCTGCTGTAAGACATGTTCCGGATTTTCAACAGATTTCAGGAGCATCAAAATGTGGAACACATTATGCACAGCAGCAATAGCCAGAGGTAATGCCAATCGATAAGCAACGGGTCCAACCTTTTCCAAAATCTCAAAAGGTCCAATGAAACGAGGGCTAAGCTTCCCTTTAACATTAAATCTCATCACACCTTTCATTGGTGAAACCTTCAAGAAAACTTTCTCTCCAACTTGAAATTCCAGATCAGTCCTTCTCTTGTCAGCATAGGATTTCTATCTTGACTGGGCAGACTTAATCCTTTCTCTTATCATATCCACCATTGCGCTCGTAGCTTCAATCAATTCAGGACCTAAGACTTTTCTTTCACCCGTCTCAGTCCAATATAATGGTGTTCTACAAGTGCAACCATACAAAGCCTTAAACGGAGCCATGCCTATCGTTGCTTGATAACTGTTATTATAGGCAAACTCAACCAAAGCTAAGTGTTCATCCCAATTTCCACCCATATCCACCACGCAAGATCTGAGCATGTCTTCCAAAATCTGAATTGTCCGCTCAGACTGTCCGTCTGACTGTGGATGATGAGCTGTACTCAAGTTCAATTGGGTTCCCAAGGCCTTCTGTAGACTGTTCCAAAACCTTGAGGTGAATCTGGGATCACGATCGGACACAATACTCATTGGCACACCATGTAGACGAACCACATTATCCACATAAAGTCTAGCTAGCTTATCCAAAGTATGATTGATCTTCATAGGAATAAAATGGGCTGATTTGGTCAACCTATCAACAATCACCCACACAGTGTCATTGCCTTTACTTGTCCTAGGCAAGCTAGTTACGAAATCCATAGAGATATCTTCCCACTTCCAATTAGGAACAGGAAGGCGCTGAAGCAATCCCGATGGAGGTTGATGAATGACTTTCACACGCTGGCAAGTCTCACACTTGGCAACAAAGTCCTCAACATCGGCCTTCAAACCAATCCACCAAAAATGTTCCTTCAAGTCCTTGTACATCTTGGTGCTTCCAGGGTGTACTGTAAAAATTGATTGGTGTGCTTCCTTTATATTTCCTTCTTAAGATCTTCATTTGCTGGCACACACAATCTACCTCTAAACAATAAAGCACCATCCAAAGATATACCAAAGTCGGGATCCGACTCAGGATTCGAAGAAATCTTCTCAACCTTGTCCTTAAGTTCTAGATCAGAACTCTGCAAAGCGACAATCTTATCTCCAAGACCAGACCTTGCCGTCATAGCAGAAAGAACAACAGCAGAATTCTCAGGAACAACTTCCAACTCAAAACTCTCAATAGAAGACAACAAGGGTAGACTCAAAGCATTCAAATCCAGAACCTTCTTCTGAATCTTCCTACTAAGAGCATCAACAACAACGTTTGCCTTACCAGGGTGATACTGAATATCACAATCATAATCAGAGACTAGTTCCAACCATCTTCTTTGCCTCATGTTTAACTCTTTCTGGGTAAAGAAGTATTTCAAACTCTTATGATCTGTGAATATGGCAATTTTCTCACCATAGAGGTAATGTCTCCAAATCTTCAAAGCAAAAACAACAGCGGCAAGCTCTAAATCATGAGTGGGGTAATTCCGCTCATAATCCTTCAATTTCCGAGAGGCATAGGCTACAACCTTACTGTGCTGCATCAGTACACAACCCAAACCAATCTTCGACGCATCGAGATAGATCGTCATACCACCAGAACTATCAGGTATAGTCAAAACCGGGGCACTTGTCAGTCTATCCTTCAATTCTTGGAAATTCTTCTCACAAGCGTCAGACCAAACAAACTTCTCTTCCTTCCAGGTTAACTTAGTCATAGGAGCAACTAACCGAGAAAGTTCTCAATAAACCTTCTGTGGTAACCTGCCAAACCAAGGAAACTTCTTATTTCCGTTACAGTCTTCGGTCTTTCCCATCAGCAACTGCTTGGACTTTCTCAGGATCAACATGAATACCTTCAGCAGAAACCACATGGCCGAGGAATACTACACTCTTGAGCCAGAAATCACACTTTCTAAACTTAGCATAAAGTTTCTTTTCTCGTAGTCTTTGCAAAGTGAAATCTAGATGCCTTTCATGCTCCTCTTAACTTTTCGAATAAATCAGAATATCATCAATGAAGACAATCACAAACTTATCGAGCACATCATGAAAGACTCGGTTCATGAGGTCAATGAACACAGCAAGAGCATTAGTCAATCCAAAAGGCATGACTCGGAATTCATAATGGCCGTACCTTGTTCGGAAGGCTGTCTTGAAGACATCACTTGACTTCACTTTCAACTGGTGATATCTAGACCTTAAGTCAATCTTTGAGAACACAGCTGCACCCTTCAATTGATCAAAGAGATCGTTAATCCGAGGCAGCGGGTATCTATTCTTGATAGTCAACTTATTCAACTCACGATAATCAATGCACAGACGCATACTACCATCCTTCTTTTTGACGAACAAGACCGGAGCTCCCCAAGGTGACACACTAGGTTGTATGAAACCTCTTTCAATGAGCTCATTTAACTGGTTTTGCAACTCTTTTAACTCAGTAGGAGCCATCCTATACGGAGCCTTAGATATCGGAGCGGTACCAGGGACGAGATCAATAGAAAACTCAACATCCCTATCTGGAGGCACTCCCGATAGATCATCAAGGAAGACATCAACAAAGTCACAGACAACCTTGACTTCGTCAACTCTTTTCTCCACTTTTCTCTTGCCTTCAGAAGAAGCATCATCTACTATGGTGTAGATTTGCATCAGTGCGGACAATATCTTTTTAGAAACCCTTCTTTTCACACCTTGAAATTCAAAAACTGAACCTACGCAAGTATGGAATTGAATCTTTCTCGAGGAGCAAAGAAATACAGCTTTCTGAGATGTTAACCAGTCAATTCCCAAAATAACATCGAGGTCTTTCATATCAAGAAGTACCAAATTAGCTTCCAAGTTCATCTTACCAACCAACACAGGACATTTAACTAATCTTTTATCTTGTTTCATAGTAGGACCAGTAGGTGTACTAATCAATAAACAACTAGACAATTTCTCAGGGATTAGGTTAGTCTTCTTAATGAATGCAGATGATATGAACGAATGAGATGCACCCGTATCAAATAAAACAAATACAAGAAAAGAAGCGACTGACAATGTACCTGTGATCACATCATGGCTTCCATCTTGCTCAGTACTAGAGATACTGAACACTCTACCAGAGGGGAGGAGCAGGAGCACTCTTCACCACTGGGGTAGGCTGCTGGACAAGCTTCTTCGGACAATTGCTAGCAAAATGACCGGACTGCTTACAGTAGAAGCAAACAGGATTGCTTGGTCCTACCGGAACAGCTGCAATGGGAGGCTTCTAAACAAAAGGCTTTGGATTCACATTCACTGGCCTAGCACTTGCATTCACTGGTTGTTGATTCCCGCCATACTGAAACTGACTAGGCTGTCGAAAACCAGGGCTTTGACCTATACTCCTAGGCTGAAAAGCAGGAGTGGGATAGGGTGTAGGTCTCACAAAGCGCTGATCATTACGATCCACCAAACCAGGGTTTCTAGACTGCCAAGGCCTTTGCACTCGAGCATTCTCCTTTTCATTTTCTTCCAATTTCTTCGAGTTCTGCACCACTTGGGCATAGCTCACTATAGGCTGGACAGTGAGATAGCCTTTAATGGCAGGGTGCAATCCCTTAAAGAACTTCTTCGCCTTAGCAATATCAGGCTTCAGAGAATCAAGAGCAAAGAAATGAAGTTCCTCAAACTTCTGTTGGTACTCTAACACAGACAAGGATCCTTGTGTGAGAACCATGAACTCAGCTTCCTTCGCATCCTTTACCGCCTCAGGGAAATAATTCATGCAAAAAGACTCTTTGAATAAATCCCAAGTTACAACACCTGCATGCAAACCTTCCAAAACAGGCCGAGTGGAAGTCCACCAAGCATCGGCTTCATGCTGCAACTTCTGCTCAGCAAACAAAATCTTTTGAGTTTCGGAGCATTGCAGATGACGAAAAGTCTTTTCCAACTCACGAATCCACTTGTTAAGGAACAAGAGATCCTTGGTAACACCAGTAAAGTTGGGCACCTGCATCTTCAGAAAACTCTCCATCAGGCGAGTATGAGGAGTTCCAGCAAGGCCACCCGCATTCAGAATTGAGGCATGAGGATTCACATTAACACCAGCACGAGTCTCATTATGTAGTGTCATGAAACCCGTCAACATCTGATTAAACTGAGCTGCTTGTTGTTGCATCATATTGCCCATGATGTTGGCAATATCATGAAAGCTTCCGACATTCGGGGCACCTGGTATATCCTGGGTACCTTGGTCACCAGTCTACTGATCATGACCACCTTCAGGTATCTCACCACGACCACTTCCATGACCACTGAATTCGCCACGCCCACTTCTCAGAGTAACCATTCTGCAAGAACCGAAAACGTCAAAATACCAAATTTCGAAGTTTCAATGAAATCAACATGTCCAAATGATTGGAAAATTTTAAATCATGCTCAAATACATCCATTTAGTCATCCAACAACAATTCATAGGACAAAAATTACATTATCCAACATTTCAACCAAAATTGAAGCTACTGGGTCCATTGGTCGGTTGATTGGTCGATTGACCCAATCGACCAATGAGTCGACCAATGCTCACAGAATACAAAAAATTCGCATTATAAGCCTCATTTTCACATTCAAACTTCATTTTAACTTCTTCCACAAGTGAGAGAGCTCTAGGGAAACATCTTCTAAGGTTCTTCCAAGCATCTTTGGGTGATTCAAGTGCTTTAACAACAACACCACAACTCACATTCATCAAGCACAAGGTAAGACTAACATTTTCTCTTTTACTTTTATCTTCTCATGCTTGCATTTCAATCAAATCTATGTTTTACTTGTATCCATTGTTAGAAATCATGTTTAGGAATACTTAGAAACATATTCCCTAGGTTTTAAACACAATTCCATGCATAGACAACAAGTTCTAACACCTCTTTGCACTTCTCGCAAGGTTTTCGTACCGAAATCGTTATCTTTAGAAAAATTTTGATTTCTCACAAACCGCTTGGAGTTTTTGCATGAATTCAATTGCTACATGCTCAAAATGATACTGTAGATATGTCCATATAGTTTGATTTAACCAATTTCAACTTTTCAAAATTCCAATTTTGACCTAGAATGCAAAATCCCCAAATTCCTTCTTGCTAAATTTTTCGCTTTAGATCAAGTTTTCGATCGAATTTCATCAAATAAATTTCATAGACATGCAATTCCAAGTATTATGCACATGCTAGTATCTTCAAATCAAATTTCCCCCAAATTTGAAATTTTCCAAAAAATTACGAAAATACCCTTTTGGCTTAAGTCTTGAAATAGCACTTAACCAACAATGTGATTCTCTCTTCTACAGATATTCACTATGCCGAGAGGAGTACGTGGACGAGGTAGAGGTCACATAGTAGGGGCACTCAGGGGTAGAGGTCAGGTTCCTTCAGAGCCTAGACAGTATGTCCGGAGACCAGAGCGCTTCGACACTCCACAGGCCGAGTTCCTGTATGAGGCCTACTTCAACTACTGCGAGATCGAGCTAGGACGTCTATTACACCTTCTCCAGCTCCGAGTCTTTAGGATACAACAGAGGTTTGACACCTTGCAGTGGACTCATCTCTTCACAGAGGATTTGCCTGTATATCCTGAGCTAGTGAGGTTGTTCTTCAGCAACCTTACTTACACCGAGGAGGCTAGAGGTTCAGGGCATCCACTTAGACTTGTCCTCAGGAGAAGGGTCCTTCAGACTCAGATTCGCTTTTCCACCAGATCACTAGCTGAGATCTTGTGGGTCCCTCACTACCCAGATCAGTGCGTATGGATACCTGCAGGAGCAGATATAGATAGCTACTTGATGCCATATGAGTTGCGCGAGATATTTAACACATTGTGGGACAACCGCCGGTGCTTCACTCCTAGGAACAGGTGGACGATGACAGATTCTGCACGAGTTATCGGTCGCATCGTCGGTCAAAACATCATGCCGAAGGCTGGACATCACCATAGGATTACAGTGATGGAGACCATAGTCATCTACCGGATTTACATGGGCTTCGAGATTGACCTTTCATACATCATACAGCAGGTCATGCTGGATTTGGTTCTGCGGCCTAGCATGCGAAATCTTTGCTATGGGAGGTTACTGACTTTGATCTTCAGGCATTTCGGGGTCAGTTTTGAGGATACACCAGTGGACACTGGTCCACGAGAATATGTTATGGGGACTAGGATGGTACGTCAGATGGGACTGACACAGACAGTGAGATCTCCTGGTCTAGAGGGTGAGGAGGATGATGAGACAAAGGATGAGCAGGAGTCAGAGGATGGTGGAGAGGATATCGGTCCTGACAGTGATGATGATCAGGCCGGAGATGATACTGAGATGCACGAGACAGTGCTGGAGCATCACGATTTCCCTTCCTCGCACTTCAAGACAGGTGGTCCTTCTCATGCAGTTCCAAAGACTTCGGATCTCAGTGCACAGATGAGATCGATGACTTCCATGCTGGAGAGGATGGAGCTCAGACAGAAGCAGCTATATGAGAGGATGGAGTCACGACAGGATAGGATAGAGTATCAGGTGACTCAGCTTTCAGAGGAGTTCCGAGCTTACAGAGATCAAAGGAGATCACCTAGATACACTGTACTAGGATTTTCTTTTATGCTTTTCAGATGTAGCAGTTGTAAAACTTTTCTTAAAGTTAATCAAGTTCTCTTTGTTTCACTTTATTATTGTGTATTATGCACTTTTCTTTTATTGCATTAAGTGACAATTGTTTAAATATAATTATTGTGCATTATTCAGAAGTATTATGATATGCTTCATTAATAGTTTCTAGTCCAAGTGTTCTATTATTCACTTCTACGAGTAGATGAGTCACTTCTGGATCTATGACTCAGGAATGTTTTGTTACTGTTTTCTGTGGTTAGGATTTCCTTGAACATTGGGCTCTGATACCATTCTGTCACATCCTCCCAGCCGGTACCCTAACCGGTATACCCGAGAGTGTGATCCACAGCCCCGAATATCAAGTATCGAGGAAATCATCCTCCCACATATACAATAACATAATCATAAACAGGAAATAAATCAAGTTTTAATATTATAAACAAGGTTCAAAACAAAAATGAATAATCAGTATAATCAGAGTGCGGAAAGATACCAAATATCCAATGATATCAAAAAGGAGTAAAGTGAGGCGGAAACTCACTTCACCAAAAATAGCGGAACGTAGTATGAAAATCGAAAGGAATTACAACTGAAACAAATGTACTAAGAAATAAACTAAGATCAAGCGTCTTCAAGTTTATAGATAACGTCTTCATAAGTATGGACTTCATCAATCCAATGAATCCGTTCTAACTCTATGCAGTTCTCAAAAGTAGTGCGCAGCTTGATCCGCCGGGGAATCATCAAAGTAATCTTGATCTTTGCCAGCACTTTGCGTGTAATACGCTTCATCAACTTGTGCTTCACTGTACTGCTCGTCATGATAATCTATATCTGCAGGATAATCTAACAAAAAGAAATATACAAATGGAATGAGTTTCGAAGAAACTCAGTAAGGTAGTTAATCCATAACATCATAGAAAACATGTGGCAAAACATAACATGATGCAATGCAGTATGAAACAGATAAAGTATGAATGCATCTAACTCTATGTATGCTGGTCTCTATGGTAGACATGCTTTAAGTCATAGCACCGTACTTCTTAAGGAAAGTCCGCTCACACCCTCAACCATATAAGATATCTTGGGTTCCCTTAACCATTTAAGATATCTTGGGCAGCCAGTTGGTAATGGGTCCTGCATCCCTCTCGGACAAACCATGGTAGGGGGTTAAGTCAACACACTCTCTCACAACAATTTGGCATAAGTACTGGCGCATGTCAGGGAAAAACCTAGCCCAATGCAAGTCATCTACTCAGTTACATCAACTCAGGTCCAGATAATTCCATTCCTCACCCCGGGCGATCCTTTCCGGTATCCTTTCCACTAGAGTCACGGATATTACTCACCGGACTCATCAACCCTATTGGTTATCCACATATGGTAAACGGGAAGCTCTCATGTCCCCTCACGAATATAACTCACCGGTCTCGAGCGCCCATGAGCCCAAGTCTAGCCATATGCAACCCTCCAATAAATGGTCCCCACAATGTGATTCCCGTCCTCTCACGGATATAACTCACCGGTCTTGAGCGCCCGTGAATCCCCATTGCTACCACGGGACGTTCGGTCTCAATACCCTTCCGAATCGGGTCTGATATAACAGGGGTGTATCCTAGCCAAACACTGCTAGACATCCCTAGGTATGACAACCATTGATTCGGGAAAGTGTCGATGGGCAACCCCGGAAACATCCCATACTATTTCCGATAATGTCCAAGGACAGAAGTGTCAAAAGGACACCTCCCAATCCCAAACCAAACTTAATCAAACACATTCTCAGATTAGTCATGACATACACAACCAGTAGTTCATCATATAAAAGAGAATGTAAAAGCAACATCAGATTAAACAATAATAAGTAATTCATATAACATAAATAATGAAAAAATGATATAAACAAGTGCTACTGTTCCCACAATAGGAGATCAGAATTAAAATACAATAACAGTAGGTAATATCATAGTTTCATAAAGTAGAAACCAGAGAACAAGTAATCTATGCAATTAAGGAATTAACTGTCCTTACCTTCTAACTTGGATGGAATCTTAAAGAATCAAGTATGGTCTTGACTAAACCTGAGAAGACAGTCTTAAACAAGTGCACACAACATGTTAGGAAAGATGCATAAAGGAAAAGATCATAAATCAATCGAAACAGACCAAGATTGAGGTTGCTGTACTCATTGGTCGATTGATTGGTCTGCTGAACCAGTAGACCAATGAGTCGACCAATGCAGATAGTGGCTTGCAAGAATCCGAATTCTGAGAATCCATAACCGAATTCGATGGTTCAAAAGGATACAAATCAGAGGGGAATTATCATGGTAGTATTCTAGGGTATAGAGGATATCAAATCATAAATCAAAACAAGTTCTCAAGTTACAACCTAGAAATCATGAGGTTAACCTAATTAGGTTGAACATAGGTTAGGAGGGAAAAATAGAAAAATTAATGATAATGAACTAGGATAAGGAAGAATTCAGATCTAGTAAAGAAAACATAATAATTGGGTTAACATGATCAACAAGGGGGTTCCTGGGTTTGATCCAAGAAAATTAGGGTTTCACCCTTTTGGCTCCCTGGACAAATAATTGTGAGATCTAGATGAACAAAGACAAATCAAAACAGGAAAATATTGATGATTAAGTTTTAGGTTAACAGAATGTCTCCCAAAAAGGATTTCCCTTTCACAAGGTAGGTTACCAAAAGTTCTCCAGACAATCACACAAGTTAGGGTTTCAAAGAATTAGGGTTAGGTTTTCAAGAATTCAACAGGCAGGGTTTAAGATCATGATGATGAGCATGAGTCTTAAAGAATATGGTGAGATCAGAGAATTGATGATTACAAGAATGCTTCATCATCTTTCTGATCTCAATGAAGAACAGAATAAAAGAAAGAAAATCAGAGATAGAAGACAGAGTGAGTGAAATCATACCTTTGCCATAGAAAGATGAAGAATTCTTCAAGTCTTTGCGAGAAATCACCAAAAAATGCAAGGGAATGGGTTAGATTAGGGTTCTAACTCATTCCAGAGGCTTAGGAGGCAGAGGAGGCGGAGTAGTCCGGAGATTAGACTTAAATAGAAGAGACAGGATTCAAATTTCAAAAACAGAATCAATTGGTCGATTGATTGGTCGATTGGTCCAATCAACCAATGAGTCGACCAATCAAGACAGCAACTTCAAAACAGGGTCAGGGCTGGGTTTCACAGCTATACCCCCCCCCCCCCACACTTAAGTAATGCAATGTCCTCAATGCATGATGAAAAGAAGAATAAGGGCAAGGCAAAAGAGGGCATACCTTGGAGTTTCTCAATCACCAGTGTAAAAAGGCTCATAGAGATCAATGATCTCTACACTATCAACACTTGGCAGTTCAAGGAAAGGCTTTAAACGTTGACCATTCACTTTGAAAATTTTGGTTAGAATGAGGATCAACTATTTCCACAGCACCATGGTTAATAACGCAATGAATAATAAATGGACCTTCCCATCTAGTTCGCAATTTTCCTAGGAACAAATGTAGCCGAGTGTTATACAACAAACCTTATCACCAATAGAAAATGATTTCGTAACAATATGCTTATCATGAAAGGTTTTAGTTTTAGCCTTGTAAATCTTTGAGTTTTCATAGGCTTCATTTCTAAGTTCCTCCAACTCAGATAGTTGGATACAACGATGGATTCCCGCATCGTCAAGATCAAGCTTCAACTTCTTGATTGCCCAGAAAGCCCGATGCTCTAATTCAACTGGGAGGTGACAAGCTTTACCATACACTAAACGGTATGGGGATTGACCCAAATCCGTCTTATATGCAATTCTGTGGGCCCATAAAGCATCAATCAAACGGTTTGACCAATCCTTACGAGAGGGGTTAACTGTCTATCCTAAAATTTGCTTATTCTGTCTATTGGAAACCTCTACTTGACCACTCATTTGCGGATGGTATGCAGTAGCAAGCTTATGGGTGATTCCATACTTTTTCATCAAGGCCTCAAAAGGCCGATTATAGAAATGCTTGCCCTTGTCACTAATCAAAGCACGAGGAGTGCCAAAACTAGAGAAGATATTTTCCCTTAAAAACTTGACTACCACTTTGTGATCATTTGATTTACAAGCTATGGCCTCTATCCATTTGCTCACGTAATCGACAGCCAACAGAATATATAGATTCCCGTAAGAATTAGGGAATGGTTCCATAAAATCAATACCCCAAACATCAAAAATTTCAACAATTAAAATTGGATTCAGGGGCATCATGTTCCTTTTGGTCACTTGACCAAGAGATTGACAAGCTCTGCAAAAGGAAAATGAATACTTAAATATTGTAGGCCAATAGAACCCACATTGAAGCACTTTTTCTGCAGTTTTCCTAGGCCCAAAATGATCCCCACAAGCATGATCATGGCAAAATGAAAGAACAGACATTTGTTCATGCTCAGGTACGCAACGCCTAATGATTTGATCTGAACCTATTTTAAACAAGTATGGATCATCCTGGAAAAAATATTTCACTTGTGAATGGAACCGATATTTATCTTGGGTGGACAAATGGGATGGGGTTTCATAGGTCACAAGATAATTGACAATATCTTCATACCAAGGTACCGTGTTTACTGATAAAAATTGCTCATCTGAAAATGTTTCTAGAATTGGACTCTCTTCCTTTCTAGAATTAGAAAGGCGGGATAGATGGTCTGCAACTAAATTTTCAGTTCCCTTTTTGTCCCTAATTTCTAAGTCAAAATCTTGTAGTAGCAAGACCCAACGAATGAGTCGGAATTTTGCATCCTTCTTCTGTAGCAAATATTTGATAGCTAAATGATCAGTGTAAACAATTACATGACTACCTATCAAATATGAGCGGAACTTCTCTAATGCAAACAGAACAGCCAAAAATTCTTTTTTAGTTATCGTATAGTTAAGTTGTGCATCATTGAGGGTTCAACTTGCATAAGAAATCACAGTGGGCATCTTATTTAGCCTTTGACCTAGAACTGCCCCTAAAGCATAATCAGAAGCATCACACATTAACTCAAAGGGTTCTAACCAATTTGGTGCTTGTATTATAGGAGCGGTGGAGAGCTTCTCTTTCAATAGTTCAAAACAAAGTAAGCACTCAGAGGTAAAATGAAAGGGGACATCTTTAGCAAGTAATGAAGTTAATGGTCTGGCTATCTTGCTAAAGTCCTTTATAAAGCAGCGGTAAAAACCAGCATGACCGAGAAATGATCTAACATCCTTGACACTCTTAGGTGATAGTAAATTAGAGATAAGATCAACCTTAGCCTTATCAACCATAATTCCCTACCTTAGAAACAATATGACCTAAGACTATTCCATTCTTCACCATGAAGTGACATTTCTCCCAATTAAGAACTAAATTTTTGGCTCTACTATGTTCAAGAACTAAGCGGAGATGGTGAAGGCAATCAGAAAAGATAGACCCATGAACAGAGAAATCATCCATAAATACTTCCAAATAATCCTCTACCATATCTGAGAATATGCTCATCATGCACTGCTGGAATGTAGCAGGAGCATTGCATAACCCAAAGGGCATGCATCGATAGGCATATGTTCCATATGGGCATGTGAATGTGGTTTTGTCTTGGTCTTCGGGTGCAATAGGGATTTGATTATAGCCAGAATAACCATCAAGGAAACAATAATAAGCATGGCCGGCTAAACGTTCTAACATTTGATCAATGAAACGCAAAGGAAAATGATCCTTATGAGTGACTACATTAAGCTTTCGGTAATCAATACAAACACGCCAACCAGTTTGAATACGAGTTGGGATGAGCTCATTGGTAGTAGATGTAACTACTGTGACTCCAGACTTCTTAGGAACAACTTGGATTGGGCTTACCCACTGGCTATCTGATATGGGATAAATAATCCCAATATCCATGCATTTCAACACTTCTTTGTGAATGGCTTCTTTCATCACAGGATTAGCCCTTCTTTGGGGTTCCCTAGAGGGTTTGGATCCATCAATCAAATTTATATGATGTTGAACTATGGAGGGACTAATTCCTTTAATGTCGGCCATTTGCCAACCTATGGCTTCTTGATTGTCTTTAAGCAAACTAAGAAGTTCATCCTCTTGGTCTTTGGTAAGTCAGAGGCAATGATTACAGGAAGAGTTTCATTGGGGCCTAGAAAAGCATATCGAAGAGTCGAAGGCAAAGGTTTCTTCAAAACCTTTTTCAATGGACAATATCATCAGAAATGCTTTGCAACATACTAATATTCTCAGAAAAGTTTGGTTGTTTCCCTAACCTAAAGATATTGAACTCAATGGATGTATTCCCAAATGATAACTTCAAAAGACCATTTCTACAATTAATAAGAGCATTGCTTGTAGCTAAAAATGGTCTCCCTAATATCACAAGAATTTGGTCATTAAGATTTAACTGGCTGTGTGTCTAAGACAATGAAATCAACAGGAAACGCAAATTCTCCTACTCGAATTAACACATCTTCAACTATTCCATTAGGTATTTTAACAGATCCATAAGCCAACTGAAGAGTAACTGAGGTTGGTTTGAGTTCCCCAAGACCCAATTGTTTATAAACAGTATACGGCAATAAATTAACACTAGCGCCCAAGTCTAGTAAAGCATGTTCTGTTTTTTTTTTTTTATCACCAATAACACATGGAATTGTTGGACTTCCTGGATCTCTATACTTAATTGGGACTTGTTCTGAAAGGATTGAACTCACATTTTCTGTTAGAAAGGCCTTCTTTGGGATATTCGTGGTTCTCTTTTGAGTACACAAGTCTTTAAGAACCTTAGCACAAGGGACTTGAGAAATAACATCTAAAAGTGGAATGTTGACATTCACATTTTTTAAAACTTCTAAAATTTTGTCAACATTTTCATTCCTTTTGGTACTTGCTATCGGCTAGGAAAAGGGGCCTTAGGTACATAAGATCTCACATTTGAAGTTTTTTTTTCTTCTTTTTCTTAGGGTTTCAGATAATGATTCATTAGACTTAGGTACCTCTAAAGCAATTGGTTCCTCCTCAACTTCTAAGGGTTCTTTAGACAAACCCTCATTGGGAGATACTTGAACATTCTCCGCATCACGATGGTCACTAATTTTGCCCTGGTCAGTAATAGGAGATTCACCTGTTAAATAACCTTTTCCACTTCTCAATGCATACATAGAAGTAATTGGCTCTAAAGAAGAAGAGGTGGTTTCAACTTGGTTGACTTGATTTGGTGGCCTTTGTTGAATCTTAGTCCTAGGATTTAACTCAGGCTGGCTAGGCATTTTACCTTTTTCTCGCTCAGACAAAGCACTTGCAAGAGTGAAAATTTGTTTTTCCATATTATGCATAGAAGTCATGAAGGTGCTAGAAAGTACTTCCATATTCTTCTCTAAGGTAGAAAGATGAGAAAACTTTGGATTATTACCTCAATTGAAACCAGGTGGTGATTGATTTTGTGCAATATGAGGCATACGAGGCACAATAGGTGGATTGGCAGGCCTAGCTAAATTGGCATTCTGAAAATTAGGGGCTTGAGGGAACTGGACATTTTGATTATGAGAAAATTAGGCACTTTGTTTTTGAGGGGCACCAAATTGATTTTGTGTGGAATAATTGCTTAATCCATTTTGGTTTTGCCCTTGAGACCATGAAAAGTTAGGATGATTCTTCCACCCAGAATTGTACGGGTTTGGAAACATCGCACTGACATTTTCATGTTGGCCTCCAAAATAGCTAGGACATTCCTCATTTACATGTGTAGGACACTGACACCATGCATACATAGCAATAAATTTGTCAATAAAATGTGCTTGACTTGGTGGTGGTGGTGCAGTGTTAACTACCAAAGTCTCTAACTTTTTCAAAAGACTATCTATTTGTGCTTCCTTATGAACTGGCTATCAACAAAATATCCCCTACTAGTCCTTCAGATTCTTGGGTTGACTCCCATTCTCTAGTTCTATCTGCTAGGTCTAAAAGAAATTCCCAAGCTTCGGAATCATCAGTGAACGATGTAAATCCTGTGGGGCACATAGATTCCAAGAGTTGCTTTGTTTGATAATCGATACCCTCATAAATTATTTGGCATAAATGCCATAATTATATACCATGGTGAGGGCATTCTTGGAAAAGGCTTTGGAATCTCTCCATTACCTTAGCAAAGGACTCATTGGGATTTTGACAAAATTGAAGAATATCATTTCTTATTTTTTTCGTCTTGGAAAAAGGAAATTTTTTTTTCAAGAATAGGACAGTGAATTATTCCCATGTGATGATGCTATCCCTAGGTAAGCTATAAAGCCACTTTTTGGCTTGGTCTTTTAATGCAAAGGTAACAAACCATAGTCTTACAGCATCATCAGTGAGTTGTTGTACCTTCATAAGGACACAAACCTCCTCAAACTCCCTAAGGAACAATATGCATCTTGATCAGATAACCCATGAAATTGGGGTAACATAGATAGATAATGAGATTTGAGCTCAAAATTATTAGCCCTCACTTTAGGTAAACGTATATAGGAAGGTTGTGTAGATCGAGTTGGATAAAATCTATCTCTAAGACTCTTAGGCGGAGGTGGAGGAGGTAGACCTTCCATGGTGAAGGTAGACACTCGGACAATTCTATTTGTAGAATCACGAGTCCAGACACACATGCACTAACCACCTAATGCAATTAATGGCTCTTATGAAAGAATGACATTTTTTTTTTTAAATAAATAAAGTAACTAAAGAATAAAAGAAAAGAAAATAACAAAAACGAAGGGAAAGTAGTGAATTTCCCACCACAAAGATTGAAACAATGATTCCAAAGCTGTAAGGTTGCCGTATAGCTGAGCGCTGTATAGGTTTGACAGCAAGGGAATCCATATAGTCTTCGGAGCCACCTACAATCGAATCCTGGGGATTTTGCAGTAGAGTGGGGACTACTATACGTTTTTGTTTCTACTCAAGTTAAGAGTAATATCTTTGAAATTTTTTTTTTAAACACTTCGATTTACTTAAGAATTAGAAAAATAAAGTGGACTAATACCTCCCCGGCAATGGCGCCAAAAACTTGTTTGTGGAATTTAAAAGTAACTGCAAGTGCACGGTGTCGTGTAGCTAACGGGTCGATCTCAAGGAGATATGTCACTTATAATTCAACTTCTTAATAGTAATGTGAGAGTGGAATGATCAATTATTGTTAAATAATTAACTAAACTAAACGATCCTAATCTATACGTCTAATGCAATCGAATTGAAACGAAAAATAAATTAAACACAATCAATGCATAAATAAAAGACAGGAAAAAAAATGCGAACAATAAAAATAAAAAGGAAAAGGGAAGTGATGTGAGTGTGAGCTCTAGATCGAGGGAAGGGGAGTATAATAATAATGACTTTGACCATGGACCCTTTGCTGTAGCTTACAATCCACTGATCGGGGGAATGGATATTAAAGAAGAAAAAAACAGGTGCGAAAGTAAATAACAAAGCAATAAACAAGCAATAAAAGGAAAATGAAGCCTTAACCAAAGAGAGCCACGACTGTAGGCATCTCTGATTAAGGATCCAGGGGATGGAAGAACAATAAGTAAATGCTGAAAGTAATTGCAGAAAGTAAATAACAGAAAGTAAATTGCAGAAAGTAAAAAGGAAGCCTTAACCAAAGAGAGGCACCACTATAGGCATCTTTGATCAAGAATCCAGGGGATGGGAGAACAATAAGTAAATGCTGAAAGTAAATCCTAAATTAAGAATAGAGGGGTAGATAGAAGTGGGAATGGAGGGAGGAGAGAAGATTAATGAAGAAGGTTACTTGCGAATTGAACAAAATTTTCGAATCTCAACCAACCCTAACAACCAGATCTAGATCTAGAATGATCTAAATTTGCAATTGCTAGACCCAGAGAAAAAAGAATCTAAACACTTGAAACTTGAAACTTGAACTTGAATTGCATTACATAAAAAAAAATTAAACCTAAACATTCAATCTAGAAATTTAAATCTCACAAATGCAAGCAAAGAAAACTAGAGAAAGCCTAAATAAACTGAAGAGAGGAGAAAGGATGATTCTGCTAAGCTCTAGAACATGTTCTCCTTTGATGGAGTATGCTCCTTTTATAGAGTTTACATGAGATATGAGGCACGGCTGAATTTGAATAAAACTCAAGGTTCCTATTTTACTCAGCCATTTAGGGTTTTGACGTACTAATCGAGCCAACTTAAAGAGATCAGATGCATAATTTCACCATTGGATTTGAGGTTTAAGTAGTCATGAAGCTCTCCTCCAAAAATCAGCACGTTCGGACATCAGATGACCGTTCGATGAAGGGCTTGATCGAAACTGGACAGAGACATTCAAAAACGGGATTTTTGTTTCATCCTTATCTGAATATAATTATTTTTCCTCTTTTTCTTTCTTTAATCAAATCCCAAATAGAAAATAAGATATTGAAGTATGCAAGGAATCTTTTCTCCATGTGGACTCTCTCAATAATATCTCTGTAGATTTGATTGATAATTTATAATCTCAGCCATAGATCAAATTTGCCTTCTTTATCTCTTCAGTATTTCGGAGTTGGCTCATAATCACATATCTCTAGCCCATCATGCTCCAGATCAGGTCCATTTTCGCATTTGAGAATTTAAATGGACTTCTTGACGTGTAAAATTGCATGATTCAAGCCCAAATTTCCAAATATTTGCTTAAATCTTGAAAAGTCCTAAAATCTGCAAAAACAACATAAAACCCAAGGTAATTCCACTCTAAGTGTATAAAATGCATGTTTTATGCCCTAAGATTTCACACATAAATGTGCTCATCAGGAAGCTCTCACATTGTAACAACCCCCATATCTCTAACCCGAGATCCGTATTGCAGGTCCGAGAAGCCGAAGGTCTAGCTGGGTAAATTTGTGGAGTGTCCGAATAGAAGTCCATGATCCATACCCTGAACCCATGGATCTGGATTCTCTTGTGGAAGAGCTTGCCTTGCTTGGTAGTTGGACCTCTGGAAGGCCAGTGATGTCTGGAGATGTCCGGAATGAAGGTAAGACCTCCCCCATGTGTTGATTAGGGTTAGGTTGTACTTTGACTTCAACCGCTTGAGCAAAGCACCCTTGTATAGCAATATACTAGGGGGTGGTTGCTAGTGGCGGTTGACTGGACCAAGTGACCGCTTGGTCCTTGTTGCGGGGTTTTGCCCTATTTTGCCCCAAGACTTCTATAAATAGCAACCCTCGCTTCTTTTACGAATATTATATTTGGGATTGCTCTTTTTGGTGGTTAGGCAGTAGTAGTGACTTGCTGGAAAGTGAGCAAAGTGCTGCTGGTGATCTGGAAGCTTCTCTTTTCTTTTCTGGCTGATCTGGTTGAGGTAAGTGACTCCCTGTTCACTCATTCTCTACCCTCAGCTATGATTAAAGTAGATTTGTTTTCCTCTTTGGTTGTTCATGATCCTCTCATTATAGTACCTACCTTTTTAATGCTCTTGATGAGATCAGGTCCGAAAACAAAACCCTGCTTTTGTGAAAAGGATTGATCTAATCAAGGGGAGGCTTTTGGGTACCAAATTGGTGTCAATTGTTAGGTTTCATGTTACCCCTTGGTTGTGGTAGTGTTAGGTTCAAAATTCGGACTGTGATCATCCAAAAATCATATCAAAATCTGATGATCAGAAGCCTAAGTTTCAGATTGAAACTCTCTATTTTTAGGGCGGTCGCTCAACCTAAGCAACCGGCTGGTTTCCAGAGGGCAAGTAACTTCTGACTTTTGTCTGATTTGATTCATTTGACTTACATATTATTGTAACCTTGTTTATAGGTGTCCTCTGTTTCCAATAAAAGTCTTATAATTGTTTCTGGTTTGCAATCTAGAGGATTTCTACTTATTTATAGGTAAGGACATACAACCTCATCTTTAGGAAATGACTTGAACATGCTAGTCCAATGTCTTTCAATACTGTTCTTTCATTTTATATATTGTTGTAACCATGAATAGCATGCTGATGTTATTATATGCTTGTTGTTTGTATTGACTTTACATATGCTTTATCAATTATGAATGTGGTATGATGATTGTTGTAACTAAAATATCCATTGCCGGTTCGTACCGGTCAAACCAATCTCAATCGGGTTCAATTGAGATATAAAGCTAAGATGATCGAAGACGTTCAAAGAGGAGCAATGATCTGATGGCCATGGTTAAAAGAGTATTATAAGCGGGAAAATCAGTATAAAAGCGAGGGAAGATCCGTGAGAAGGTAAGTCTCTAGAATCAACCAAAACCCTAAACTCACTCTGATTGAACTCCATTACTAGCATTCCAAAAGCTCCAGAAGGAGACGGTGAACACCATTGACTCCATACTGACTAGATCGTCGGAGACGAGACGCCGATCAAGACGATCGGCTCCGTTTCTTACTGTGATTCTGTTTTCTTTCAGGAGTGAGAGGTTGATTGATCAAGGAGCAAACCAGATCGAATCAGATCTGAGGAGTTCGGTGCGAGAAACTTCGGTTCAAGGCGATCGACAAAAGTAGCACCAACATTTGGCGCCGTCTGTGGGAACACAAGTCAGAACAGAAGCTATGGCTCAATCACCTGAGCGAGAGGAGGAATTACCGATAGAAATGGCGGAAACAAGCCAGAGGGAGCCAAGGAGAGTAAATCCAAAAAGAAGAGCGAGAGAAGTGGTTCCGATGCCGCAAATTCCAGTGATGCAAACTCGACAAAGGCAGAGAATGCTGGAAGATCATTCTCCGTCTCGTCCAACTGATCAGTTTGGAAGGCAAGAGAAACAATTAGCAGATACATTGGCGACATCTCGTCCAGAGTTAGATCCAAATCTAATTGCGGAGCGGTTTGAGAGCATGCAACATCAAATACTGGAGACACAAAATCTAATGAGAACTTTCATCAAGCAGATCGGAGTACATCCTGAGGAGAGAGTTCCGGTTTTGTCAGTTGGAAAATCTCGAACTCTTTCCCGAGCAAAAGCGACTTCATGTCCCAAACTCTCGTGTTCAAAAATCGGGAGGAAGTCGAAGGAGATCATTTCTGAAGGAAGGATCAGGAGAAAGTGCAGATCCAAACTATATTCCACTAGAGACTGAGGATCGAGAATCGTCCAGAGATGATCAATTGAGTCATATCTGGAGCAAAAAAAGCAGGAGCGTTGGGAATTGGAGAGATAAGAGAGAAACAGGAAGATCAGGAGATTGCAGATCTGAAGTTTATGGATCGGAAATCAGCAAAAGATTTCGCGTCCTCGATGATCAGATCCAACGATTGGTGAATAAAGATGGCGGAGAAAATACTGAGGAAATAATGAACCAGAATCCATTTGCTAAAGACATTATGTCAGCACCATTGCCGCGCAATTTTAAACTTCCGACATTCACGATGTACGATGGAAGTACAGATCCAATGGAGCACCCGCTCGGTTCAACTCTGTTATGATGCTAGCGAGGTAACTCGATATTTTAAAGTGTCGTTCATTTCCATCTTCCCCGAAAGGATCTGCAACAACCTGGTTCTTCACTTATTGCCGACTCCATTAAGGATTTAAGGATTTGACGAAAGTATTCTTGTCAAGATTCCAAAGTAGCATGAAAAGCAAGAAATCATGTTGATAACTTGGCTGCAATCCGCCAAAAATCGGGAGAATCAGTTCGAAATTATATGAAGAGATTCAATCAGGAGTCAATTCAAATTAAAAATTTGAATGAGGCGGTGGCATATGACGCTATGTTCAGAGGCCTAACAGATGAACATCTTCCCGAATTCCCGATTATGAATAAACCAAAAAACATAGCGAGAATTGACGACTACTTGTAATCGGTATGCAAATATGAAAGACATCCTCCAAGCAAGAAAAGAAACGATAGCAATGGAGTTAAAAGAAAAGATGAGGGAGTGGTGAGACCTGATCGAGAGATCAGAGAGAACGAAGGAACAAGCAGAGCTTTTCAAAAAATATTTCGATCGTCAATACGAAGGGATATTCCCAAACCATTCCAAGAAAACTACACTCCTCTCAACGTAAGAAGATCGGAAATTCTGATGCAAATCCAGCACCAGGGATTTATGAAATGGCCATTACCTATGATAGCAAAGGCGGATGAAAGAAATCCGAATAAATTCTGTAGATATCACAAAGATCATGGTCATGATACTGATGACTGCAGAATTCTAAAATATGAAATTGAACGACTGATCAACCAAGGAAGATTAGATCAGTATGTTCAAAAAAGAAATGGGGGAAACAGAAGAAATGTTGCTGATCAGCCGAGAAGGTGGAACAATCGAACACCAGCAAGAGAAGAACAAGCCAAGGGAGATTTTCAGTATAACTCTCCAGGAGGAAAATACTAAACAAAGGGAAAATCGGCAGATTCAACAGAAGCAGTCCCCCGTCATGACCATCCTGGGAAGTTTGGACTTAAATTCAATTTCAAAATCTAAGGCTCATGCCAGGTATGTGAATTCTGTTGAATCTCATGTTATTCCTAGAAGAATCAAAACGATGAAGGAAATAGTCTTCACGGAGGAAGAAATGGAAGGAATTCAAGAGCCACACGATGACGCAGTTGTGATAGTCATTGAGGTGGCGAACAGAGATATTCATAGAGTTCTGGTAGACACAGGATCATCTGTAGACATCATGTCTTACGAAGCTTTTCAACGATTGAAGTTGGATACGGTCAAGATAAAACCTTGCAATACAAGACTATTTGGATTTTCTGGAGAGTCTACTTCGGTAGAGGGAACTGTGGAACTAACGATAACACTTGGAACACATCCACAAACGGTAACTACAGTTACCAAATTTTTGTTAATTAAAAGTCCACAAAGATACAATATAATTCTGGGGAGACCAACGTTGAATACTATTGGTGCAATAATTTCGACAAGACATTTGAAGGTCAAATTTCCAACAGAAAGTGGCGTTGGAGAATGCAAATCAGATCAGAAAACTTCAAGGCAAAGCTACACAACTTTTTTGAAGGATTCGAAAGCACAAGGTAAGGCACTTGCCTTTACTGTTGAAGTTACAGATAATAGAGATGAGGAAAAAATTCAAAGAGGTGAACCAGTAGAAAAGCTAGAAAAAATTTGTTTTGATTTGGAGAATCCAGAAAAAGGGACCATGATAGGAGCTGATCAGAGCGGTCAGGATAAGCAACAATTGAAAGAATTTCTCCAGCAAAACGCAGATGTCTTTGCCTGGTCAGCACAAGACATGCCAGGTTTAAGTAGGGAGGTAGCAGAGCATTGTTTATGGATAGATAAATCTATCAAACCAGTAAAGCAGAGACGAAGGAATTTCTCATCAGAAAAGCATGATGCAATTAAGGTTGAAGTGGACAAACTTAAGAAATCTGAGTTCATTGAGCAAATCGAGTGCCCAAGGTGGTTAGCAAATGTGGTAATGGTGAAAAAACATAATGGAAAATGGCGAATGTGTGTAGATTACACTGATTTGAACAGGGCATGTCCCAAGGATTGCTATCCTTTGCCACGAATCGATCAGCTAATCGATGCCACATCAGGTCAGCAGATGTTGAGTTTTATGGATGCCTATTCAGGATATAATCAAATTCTTATGAAAAAGGAGGATCAACCTCACACAGCATTCATGACCAATCGGGAAAGCTATTGTTATAAAGTTATGCCTTTTGGGTTAAAAAATGCTGGTGCAACATACCAAAGGGCAATGAACAAGCTGTTCGCTGATCAAATTGGAAGAAATATGGAGGTTTATGTAGATGATCTTCTTGTAAAAAGTCAACTTAAATCTGATCATCTCGTCGATCTGAGAGAATGCTTTGATGTATTGAGGAGAAATGGAATGAGACTCAATCCTGAGAAGTGTGCATTTGGAGTTTCATCTGGTAAATTCCTAGGTTTCATGGTCACACAGAGAGGCATTGAAGCAAATCCAGAAAAAATCAGGGCTATCTTAAATATGACAGCTCCCAGTAGTATGAAGGAAATTCAAAGCTTAACAGGAAGAGTTGCAGCATTAAGTAGATTTATATCCAGATCAGGAGATAAGTGTGCACCATTCTTCAAGGCTTTGAAGAATCTAAATGCACTCAACGAATTCAAATGGTCGAGGACTGTCAAAATTCATTTGAAGAGTCGAAGAGGAGGTTGACCAGTCCACCAGTTTTATCTCGACCAAAGCCCGGAGAAAGCTTGCAGATATATCTATCTTCTTCAAAGGCGGCGGTAAGCGCGGTGTTAATCCGGGAGGAAGGTACTGTCCAAAATCCTATCTACTTTGTAAGCCATACATTGTTAGATGCAGAATCTAGATATCTGGAATTTGAGAAACAGGCTTTCGCCTTAATAATAGCAGCCAGGAAGCTCCGGCCCTATTTTCAAGCTCATCCAATTATCGTTCTTACTAACTGGCCTTTAAAGAAAATACCGCATAAACCTGATCCGGCGGGAAGAATGGTATCATGGGCGAGAGAGTTAACGAACATGATATAGATTATAGACCTAGAACTGCAATAAAGGCACAAGTTTTGGCTGATTTTATTGCTGAAAGTATTTCATCACCAGAGGAGGAAAAAGATTCTAGTAAGGCATCTTCTGTATGGACCTTGCATGTAGATGGGTCAAGTCATTCGCAGGGATCAGGAGCGGGAGTGATTTTACAAAGTCCGTTCGGATTTGTAATTCAAAATGCACTTCGGTTTAATTTTCATGCTTCAAACAACGAAGCAGAATATGAAGCTCTTATTGCAGGATTACGACTAGCTAGATCTCTCTGTGTTCAAAGCATCGAAGTAAAAAGTGATTCAGAACTGGTGGTCAGTCAAGTCACGGGAGCGTATGGTGCGAAAGATGATCGAATGGTCAGCTATCTTAAAAAAGTATCACAATGTAAGGAGTGGTTCACACAGTTCTCAGTCACAAGGATATCTCGAAATCAAAACAATGAAGCAGATTCTCTGGCAAAATTGGCATCCGCAAAGTCTGTTTCTATTCCACAAACTGTATATTATGAGGAGCTAGATATTCCGGCATATTCAGAGCCAGAGATAATGGAAATTGATGCAGAGATATCTTGGATGGATCCTATTATGCAATATCTAAAAGATGGTATTCTTCCTGAAGATAGAGAAAAGGCCAGAACTGTAAAAAGAAGAGCTGCCAGGTTTATTCTAAAAAATGGGTTATTATATAAAAGAACAGTTTCTGGGCCACTGTTGAAGTGTTTGGGACCCTCTGATGCTCTTTATGCTCTATCTGAAGTTCATGAAGGAATTTGTGGAAACCACTTAGGTGGGAAAGCTTTGGCATATAAAATTTTAAGACAAGGATTTTATTGGCCACGAATGCAATCTGAGGCAATTGAGTATGTAAAAAGGTGTCATCAATGCCAGATTCATGCACCAATTCAGAACCAGCCAGCAGAGCAGCTAACATCAATCCTTAATCCTCTCCCATTTGCTATGTGGGGTATGGATTTGTTGGGACCTTTTCCTATTGCAGCTGGAGGGAAAAAGTTTGTGGTGGCTGCAATCGATTATTTTACGAAATGGGTAGAAGCAGAAGCCTTGGCAGCAACTACCACGAATCAAATCGAAAAGTTCTTCAGAAATCATGTCATATTCAGATATGGCCTACCAAAGATTCTACTGACTGATCACGGACCACAATTTGACAATGAGAGATTCAAGGAATTCCAGTGCAGATTATCATATTGAATGCAAACACTCATCTCGTAGCGTATCCTCAATGCAATGGCCAAATTGAGGTAACAAACAGAACACTTTTGCAGGGGATAAAAAAGAGACTGGATGAAGCGCATAGTCTGTGGATTGATGAATTACCTCATGTATTATGGGCATATAGGACTACGGTCAGAACCCCAACAGGTGAAACACCTTTCAGACTGGCGTATGGATCAGAAGCATTGGCTCCAGTGGAAGTTATGGTGGGATCAAATAGATATGAAGAATTTGATCCAATAACTAATGAAGAGGGACTACGGGCAAACCTCGAATTTTTAGATGAAGTCAGAGAAAAGGCCTTATACCGTAATATGGAATATCAAAGGAGAACAGCAGCGTATTATAACGCTCGAATCAAACATAAATCTTTCAGAGTAGGAGATTTGGTTTTGAGGAAAAAATCAGCGTCAGATCCAAGGAATTGTGGAAAGCTTTACGCAACCGGGAGGGACCATATGTGGTAACAAAAACGTGAGCAAAAACACATACTGGCTGAAGGACTCTCATGGAAGTTGTTTGAAACGACCGTGGAATGTAGTTCACCTTAAGAAATATTATCAGTAGAAAGAATTTTCATGTATTCTTGGAGAATGCATTTTATTAAGCAGGGTCATCCAAAGTTTCTTTCTCGTTATTAAACCAAGGAACATTAATGTGAACCAGTTTCTTTTGATCAAGCCATATCAACGCTGATCCAGGGTCATTCCTTCCGAGGATGATCCCGACTTTCCGAAGTCAGGCCCAAGTGGCCAGCCTTCCGAGGCCTGGTCATGCTTTCCGAAGCTGATCACGGATCATTCCGTACCGAGGATGATCCCGACTCTTCGTGAGTTAGGCTCAAGTAGCCAGCCTTCCGAGGCGTGATTATGCTAGCTGATCCGGATCATTCCGTGCCGAGGATGATCCCGACTCTTCGTGAGTTAGGCTCAAGTAGCCAGCCTTCCGAGGCCTGGTCATGCTTTCCGAAGCTGATCACGGATCATTCCGTACCGAGGATGATCCCGACTCTTTGTGAGTTAGGCTCAAGTAGCCAGCCTTCCGAGGCCTGGTCATGCTTTCCGAAGCTGATCACGGATCATTCCGTACCGAGGATGATCCCGACTCTTCGTGAGTTAGGCTCAGGTAGCCAGGTCACGCTCAGCTAATCACGGATCATTCCTTTCGCGAGGGTGATCCCGGATTGTTCCTTCCGAGGAATGATCCCGACTTTCCGAAGTCAGACCCAAGTGGTCAGCCTTCCGAGGCCAGGTTATGCTTTCCGAAGCTGATCATGGATTGTTCCTTCCGAGGAATGATCCCGACTTTCCGAAGTCAGACCCAAGTGGTCAGCCTTCCGAGGCCAGGTTATGCTTTCCGAAGCTGATCATGGATCATTCCGTACCGAGGGTGATCCCGACTTTCCAGAGTCAGACTCCAGTAGCCATCTTTCTAAGGCATCATTTGGATCGAGTACGACGGAATTAATCAGAAAGTAACTCAAGGATCAGGTTACATTGAAGTCTGTTAATTAAAGCTCAAAGGTCAGATCAGGTATTAAATCAACATCTCAAGCTATCTGATCAGGTATTTTCAGCAGTATACATATAATATGAAAATAATCACAATAGAAGGAGGGAAGAAAATTTCATTCACATAAAAGATGGACGAGTAAAAAAGAAGAAGAAAAACCCTCATATGCAAAAGAGGTAGGCAAAAAAGAAAAAGGTAATGGTTAACAATAGCCTTAAAGAAAGAAAAAGGTAAGTCCATAAAGCAAAAAGAGTGTTTTCTTCATATGTGTGATTTTGTAGATGGATCAACATCTGTAGCATTATCAGACGGATCAACATCAACAGCATCATTAGCAGCAATGTCTTCATCTCCTTGAGCAGGTAAATTGTCATCATCATTATCATCTGAACCACTGGCGGAATGATCTGGGCCAGAGCTGGAGGAGTCACTCATATCATCATCAGAATCATCTTCTGATGAACAATCAGAACTGGGATGCTTCAGATTCCTAAGATCAAAAAAGGTTCTAGAAGGGAGAAACTCTGGAGGTAACAACTTGAAATCTAAACTAGGGTGAGTCTTAAGGATCTCTGAAAAAATTTGGTCAGAGCAGTCCTTTACCATATTTTTGCAAAACCCTAGGAAAGTCGGGTTATCTCCAACTTCCTTTATAGAGGAGGTAACCGAGTTTAAAACTATCTGGCTCTCATTTTGTATTCTTCTCTTTTCAATTTCAAACTGTTTCCTCTCTGCCTCTAAGTCTTCATGCAGCAAAGTTTTGAATTTCAAAGTTTCATCCAGGAGTGCATGAAGGTTTTCTTTCTCCTTAGAAACTAAATTAAAGGAAGCATTGAGATTATCCTTTTCCACTGTCATCTCATTCAGCCTTGACTCCAAATCATTATTCTTATCTTCCAAAGTAGACTTCTCCAGCAGAATTGAACTGAAGGCTTTCACATGATATTCTTGTGCCAACTCTAAAGCAGTATTCAGCTTCTCAATCTCATCAAACTTCTCCTGGAGTTCATTCTTTTCCTTCTCAATGCTTTGTGACCAGACCAAGGCTCTGGTCAGCTTTCCTTTAAAATCTTCTCTTTCACCTGTGGGAATTTTGGCCCTGTCAAGGGCATCATCCTTTAACATTTTAAGTTGAGAAAGCTCATTCCTATGATTCAAAACGGCTTCTCTCAACATAGAAACTTCTTCCTGCAATTCAAAGACAATGGTCGAGCAAATTTCATAATCATTATGCAAACTATCAAGATCATTCATCAAATCTATTTCTCTCGAACTCAGCATTTCTTTGTAATTTTCTTTCGAAGATCCCAATTTTCTTCGAAGATCCTGTACCTCATTAACCAATTCGAAGTTCTTCTTGATCAGTTCGACATTTTCCTGAGACAAAGTTTTCTCTCTCTCCAACACTTCAGAAAATGCATTGAAGGCAGCTCCAAAACATCTGTTTATCAATCAATATATATATACATTAAAGACAATATAAATAATCAGATCAAAAGTGAATTAGTTTTAAATAAATAAAAAGAAGGAGAGGTCTAATTCTTACCCCCACCCATGAGAATAAAGATCAGAATCAGACATCCGTGCAGTATTCTTCTTGTCGCGAGGAATTCTGCCTTTTGTACCCCATTCTCTGGCAGCCTCCCAATTACGGCTGGCTGTGTGATTTTCTTTTAAAAACCACTCAGGGTGGAAAGGATTCCCAGAATCAGCATTGCTCATGGTATCATCAACCTGATCAGGGGCTGGTTGGAGATCAGCTACCCCAAGAATATTCTCAGGATTAACATTCACTGCAGCATCATTTGAACCAGTCTGCATGATGATATTTTCTTGATCTTCATGAGGGACAATTACCACGAGGGCTTCAGGAGGGACAGGATTATTCTCTGGGAGAACTACTTCATGAATTCCATGGGAAACATTTTGGTTATTATCCTCCAAAGGAGGAACATCTTCATTACTTCTCTCAGGAGGAGGAACATCTTCATCATTTTTCTCAGGAGAGGGAACATTAGTATCTGGGGGAGCAAGAACATTGGTATCTGGAGGAGCAGGAACATCAGTATCTGGGACAGCAACATCCAACACAGGGATGGACAAAGGTAAAACGGAAGCGGAAATTTCATTTACACGGTCTTCGGCAACAACATCCAAGGGAGAGACAGGAACATCAATATTTTCATCACATAGTTGATCGGCTATTTCTTCAATAATACCACCTGCAGCATATGTTAGTATGTCTTCAGCAATTTTCTTCAGATGGTCAGAAGAATAGTCAAATAAATCCTTACCTTGACCTTCGTCCTCAACCATTTTTTCTGGGAAGACAGAAGTATCATGAGGAATTTCTTCACATGGATTATCTTCAACAACAGGAACTTTTATGGGGGCAGTATGAATTTCTTTTCTTCTTTTCTTCTTCTTCTTTGAACCAGATGGGCCCTGGTCAGAGACTGGACCTGTAGACCTAAGTCTACATCTCAGTGTATTGGAGGTTCTGGAGGTCCTCATCTTGGGACCAGGGATTTCACTTGCAACTGTTTTCACAATTTGCACATCAGCATCTTCTCTGATGGCACTTTCTGGAGCCGGGGTAGTTTCCTCTTGATCAGGGGAATTTCTCTTAGCAGTTTTTCTCTTCGAAGGATGACGGGCAGTATGTTTTCTTTTCTTGGAGGGTTTAATGACCCTAGAATCAGACTTCTTTTCTTCCGAAACACTTCTCCGTAAGTCAGCAACATTAAGGATGGGACGAGCAATTACTTCTGATGGCAAAAATATATGATAATGAGTAAGGATTACAAAAGGATAAAAAGGTATACAACAGTTATTATCTTTACCTGGAAAAAGGCCATGACTAATGAGACCTGCATCCGTCTTCAACTTGGCCGCATCTATGGGAGTTCCAGTCGGAATCATTCTCCAGGTTATTCGGTCATATTCAGTAAGCACAGGACGTACTTTTAGAGGAGATAAGGATTCCAAGGAATGAAGACACCACCGAGACCGGAAGTTTGGATTTGGAATAGCGCAGAAGAAGTATTTTTCCCGCCATTGCTTATTGTCATGGGGAATGGAGGAATCAATGAAAATTTTGGATTCTCTCCCCAGTTCACCCAAAATGCGAGGTTCTTCGGCAAAATGAAGATATCCGCGTTCGCGGGATACTTTCAAGGTGTAATAATTTCTGAAGAGATCAACAGACGGGACACGATTCATCTGAAGAATGAACGCAAAAAAACAATAAACCAGCCTCCAACTATTTGGAGTAAGCTGAGAAGGACAGACATGATAATAGTCTAACAAAGATTGAACTATGGGAATCAGCGGGATTCTAAAACCTGAATCAAGGTGATCAAGGTAGATGGTGATAACACCAGGATCAACTGAGTAAGGACGGTCGGAGGAGTCGGGAACCCATACTCTAGCATCAGAAGGAAAATGGTAACTTTCCAAATAAGAATCCAGGGAGGATTTCTTTATCTTAGTGGGATACCATTCAGGACCGGCATGCTTTGGGTCCATTTTTTCTCTGGACATGTTGACAGGAGTATAAGGAAGGATGGCTTCATCATGAGCATACGGGACCGGTTTCCAATCCGAAGGATCATGTTAAGAAGAGGAAGAAGCACCGGACACATTTTTCATTTGCTTTCTGTTTGAAGGTATATCGGGTTGGGAAGAGATACTGGTATGCTGAAGGATTGGAAGCGGGTTCCATGGCGGAGATAAGCAAGGAAGAAGAAGGAAATTGAAAAGGTAAAATCTGAAAAGGAGTAATAAAGAAGTTAGCGAGATAGGTATGTTGGTGTTCGCGAAGAAGAACAGGTACGGAAAGGAAAAGGCGACAGGTTGATGATATATATAAAGAATTAGAGAGGATTTCTTGAAAGGAGGGGGAAATACACGATGGTCCAAAATCAATGGTCATTACCTTTCGTGAACCGACGCGTGGGATTAATCAGCTAACGCATGAAAAACAACAGTTGAAAAAATGAAGATGATGTGTGAAAAGACAAGGGAGCAATATGATGGTAATGCATGGGAAAAAGATGAAGTCAGTGATCAGGCGGCGGTAACGCTAAGGAAGTTAAAAAGTTGTATTTGAAAATTCAGAAAAGATCTGACAAGACAGTGATTTCAGCCGGTTTTAAGATAATTTGGGGGCTGAATACAGTAATATAATGTCAACCAATACGAAGGACATGATCTCATGAGAGATATAATTATAAGCAGATTTTCAAGATAATGATGATATGATGCAGTAACTCGTCATCAAGGTTTTGAAGAAACCGAGAATTACCTGGGGAAAAGACATAAGTAGCTGGACAAGAGATGCTGTGTGTTTTTTATGAAAAGGATAAAACCTCCTGACCAGAGTCTCATACAAGCTCGACCTGATCAGCAGGCTTGGGGGCTTATGTTGTAACTAAAATATCCATTGCCGGTTCGTACCGGTCAAACCAATCTCAATCGGGTTCAATTGAGATATAAAGCTAAGATGATCGAAGACGTTCAAAGAGGAGCAATGATCTGATGGCCATGGTTAAAAGAGTATTATAAGCGGGAAAATCAGTATAAAAGCGAGGGAAGATCCGTGAGAAGGTAAGTCTCTAGAATCAACCAAAACCCTAAACTCACTCTGATTGAACTCCATTACTAGCATTCCAAAAGCTCCAGAAGGAGACGGTGAACACCATTGACTCCATACTGACTAGATCGTCGGAGACGAGACGCCGATCAAGACGATCGGCTCCGTTTCTTACTGTGATTCTGTTTTCTTTCAGGAGTGAGAGGTTGATTGATCAAGGAGCAAACCAGATCGAATCAGATCTGAGGAGTTCGGTGCGAGAAACTTCGGTTCAAGGCGATCGACAAAAGTAGCACCAACAATGATGATGATGGTTTGTGGTTCTGATGGAAAGGGTATTCCATTTGGATATCTTGGCCTGAGATATTAGAGAGTTGTGGTATGGGACACATGCTCGTTGATGTCTCCAGCACTGGCATAACTACTAGATGACATACCTAGGTAGAGTCTAGAGTTGCATGGCTAGGTACCCAAATACTACTACCCTTTCGGTAGGGGAATTGAAGCCGGATGACTCGTGATGACGGTGATGGGACTCTATTTCATCCTACAACGGTAACCAGTCCATGTAGAGACTCAGTGGTCCACTGTTGGTCATACAATGGTAGGGTTGCATATGTTAGGGTTGGGATCATGGACGTCCAAGGAGCGGATCGAGTGTCATGAGGAGTCATGAGAGCTTTCTGCCCCAAAAATATGTGGATGACCATAGGGTTATGGAATTGAGTCCAATAGCGGTAACCAGTCCGTGAGGGTTCTCATTCCTAGGTTGCGAATGATACTGAACCGAGTTTGTTGGTGTCATAGGGGATGTATATAGACTTCATGTAGTATGTTAACATTATGACTTGCATAGGATTAGAAATCCCGACCTGCGTCAATACTCATGCCAATGGTGGTGGTGAGAGAGTGTTGACTTAACCCCAGCCATGGTTTGAGAGCCAAGTGTGGACTTACCCTTTTACCTAGGATCCCTATAGAGGTAGCCAGTTCTTGCCTGATCAGAGCGACTAGACCAACCCAGAGGAGGGCTGGTGTACATCTTAAAGCATGTCAACTGTTAGAGACTCGCACAGTTAGATCTTAGTGGCATTCATACTTTTGCACTTCATACATATCATATATTCATTTCTGATGGTGTTGACATGCGGATGAGAATTATTGTTGTTCTTATTGAGTTCGTCATAACTCATTCCTTTATTTTCTATGTTATATTAGCCTGTACAGATGGAAGATATGCACCGAAAGATGGATTCGTTTCCATTGAAGGAGCCTTCTCATATGATGAGGATGTGGCACCGGCAATGGGAATGGAGATAGTCTGTGCGGGAGCTCCTGTGAATGCATGGAGTGCGCTTATAGCACCCATTGATGGCCGAGGAGACAAGTTGCCCAGACAGTTTGCCCACCGTATGGAGAAGAAATGGAGAACCCCTTTTCTTGATAAACATGAGAAACATTTTCTAGCTTTAGAGAAAGAAACTGGAAATAAGATTATTTAATTCTTTTTGAATTACTTTCGCTAAACACATATTCTTTTTGATCATTTATTCTTTCCTTGATTATTTTATTGGAGTATTTGGACTCCTATAATCCTTTTATTCAATTATTGAACTTATTCTTGCTCATGATTATCTTTACTTGCATTTATTATTGTTGATGGGTAAGACCGTGGATCCTATGACGGATCACTCCCACAGGTTGTCGGGCGGATAACCGAGACAGGCGGGTGGGGTGTGACACATGTCCTCTCATGGATCATTTCACTGGTCTCGAGCGCTTGTGAGCCCAAGTCTACTCTTTGCAACCTTGCCAATAAATGGCCTCTCACGAGCATCCGCAATGTGATTTATGTCCTCTCATGGATATAACTCACTAGTCTTGAGCGCCCACAAATCCACATTGCTACCACGGGTTGTTCGGTCTCAATACCCCTCCGAATCGGGTTTGATATAACAAGGACATCCTACCCAACACCACTAGACAAGTCCTATGTATGACATCCAATAATCCGGGAAAGCATCAATGGGCACCTTCGGAAACATCCCATACTATTCCCTCTGATGTCCAAGGACAGAAATGTCAATAGGACATTCCCCAATCCCAAATTATACCTATTCAATCACATTCCGAATTCGATCATATGATAGACGACCGATATTTCATCATATAGAAAGATATGTAATAACATGATCAATTGCATATGTAATTAACAAGAATGAATATTCATGATAACAAAAGAATACATAATATGGGATTACTATACTTGACGTACTCACAACAGTAATACAACATTAAGAAATACAATAGTGAAACTGAATCTAAAGAGTTCCCAAAATAGAAACAAGATTCACACAATTTATGTAATTATGGTAATACCGTCCTTACCTTAAATCGAATTGAAGATAATCCAAAGATCAAATAGAATGGTCCCAAGATTAGTACTTGCACCCTTGACAATCATAGATGCAATATTAGAAAAAGAATCAAGCAAATTGGAGGTCAAATGGATCAAATCAAACAAATACATCAAATTTGTATTCAGCTGGTCGATTGGCTGGCCGACTGACCTAGTCGACCAAGTAGTCAACCAGATGAATAGTAACGGGGCTGAAATGAGATTTTTTATCTGAAACTCAGCTTCCGGGACTCAGATCACTCCGAAGTTTGAAAGAATGTTAGGAATAGTAAATGAAGACTATCTAGGAAAGATTTAACATCAATCAATGGTCAAATTAAGATTCCCCAATTTGAAACCCTAGCTTCTAAATGCTAAACATCATGTTCTTCAATGAAATCAATTGCAAATGCAAGTGAAATCTGGGTTTCAATTAAGGGAATGATGAACAATAGATTAGAATCAACTACTAACATAAAATCAGACTTTGTATGCTAAAGGAATCAGTTTAGGAGATGAAATCATGTTGCTATGAAGAAAATCATAAGAATGCAAGGTTAAGAATCAATATAGAGAGCATAGCATTGATAGAATGAGAGGGCTTTTTACAAATGCAAGGAGAGAACACAAGAAGAGGTGGTTGCAAGGTTGCAGCACCATCTTCATAGTCCCAACAGCAAGAATGAGATGAGGTAGGAGTAGATTAGAGAGAGAATGAGAGATTACATACCTTGTAGAAGAAATTTGAGAAGAGAGACTATGATTCTTGTAGAAGATCTTCACCAATGCCACGGAGAGGCCTAAGAGGAGTCTCTCCATGTTCTCAAGAGGTCTAGCAATAGAATAGGGTTCTAACTATGAGGTTCACTTAAGTAATAATCCAAAAATCAGAATTTTAAATCAGCTGGTCGACTGGCTAGTCGACCAAGTAAGAACAGCAACTCCAGATAGGGAAATGGAAGGCCAGATCAACTCAAATGCACTTGGGCTTTCTCCTACAACTCAATCAACTAGTCTAGGTCAAAGAATTACCTTCGAATCAAGTCTAGAAGTGCATTAGGTCCATCAACTAAACTCCCCTTCTTCAAGGTGTAGTTTCTTATCAAACACTGACAATGCATCCAAGTATGGAGCACCGTCATCAAACTCCATGGGTTTCGGATCAAATACAATGTCTTCTACTGAGAGGACCCATAGAGACTTCTTCCTTCACTTCGGGACATTGGATCTACCCTAAGGAATAGGTCTAACACGACTTCCTAAGACTCTCAAATATAGCAACACTGTAATCAAGATCCAACTTCAAGGTCTAACATTAAACAAGTCCTTCTTCACCCAAAACAGATAGGGTGTCCTGGCTAGGTTTGGGCTGGATTTCACATTGGCCGTCTTCATCTCTCCTTGCCGAGTGTCAAGGATCTATATTACTTCTGCCTACTTTTGACATCTTTGTACAAGTTCAAGATATGTGGTTGGCATATCCTATAACAATAATTCCAAGAGTAGCCTATTGGAGAGGCCTATGAAGGGAGCAGTTTTGGCTACCTATTCACCCAAGTTCTTGATATCCATGGTAGCTTTGTTGAATCTTTGCAAGTAGTCCCGAATAGACTCGTTCCTTCCTTGTTTGACAGTGAATAACGTCTCTTCGGTTTTCTTGGTTTGGATTCCACTCTAGAACCAACCAATGAACTTTTGGGCTACTTCATCAAAATCAACAATTCTTCTCGAAGGTAAGTTTGAGAACCACTTCCATGTTGCTCGTGAGTGATGACCCGAACACTCTACATAAGATTTCATCAAAGTTACCAGCAACAGCCATGGTCTATTAGTAGCAACTCATGTGGGCAATTATATCTCTCGACCCATCAAACAGAGAGAAGGTTGGAAGTCTAAAATTGTGCAAGAACTCGTATTTGGTAATGGCATCTACGAACGGGGTTTTCCGAATGATTGAGTAAATGTCATCAGACCTCCTTCCCCTTGTGAGTTGTCCCAACTTTTGGTTAATGTCTGCCGGTTCTCGATTGATTTGTACTGCCCAAGTACCATCTGATCGAACACTGCCATTACCCGAACAATGAGATGTTGCTATATGTGTGTGTACTCCGCGTTTGAGTCTAGTGAGAGTTCCAGTTTGACTCTCTTGTGCACGATCTTGAATGCTCTGTTCATCTCTTCTGGGTAATTCCCTAGTTCTTCTCACTCTCGATCGCTCTTCCCGAACTCCTTGCAGACCTTGATTTCTTTCTTGCTCAAAGTTTTGGCCCTCAATCTGTTGCCTATTTCTCCAAGGAGAACGCCCTCAAACTGGAAAATTTCTTATCCCGACCCTTCGTGCTCGTCCTTGGGCTTCTTCCTGATCATGGAGATTTAGGTGTCTTGGAGCTCTTAGGCATCTGGCCATCATTCGAAGCATTTGTTGCATTTTCAAAAATTGGATTTGCATCCAATTCATCTGTTCCTGTGTTACCATTGCCATTCGAACTTCATTGTTCAGGTCATTCTGATGAACTCCTTTGGCTACTTCTTCATCTTTGTGGATTTCTCCGTCACGAACATGATTTCCCTCAGGGGGTTTCCTCCTTGAGGAAGGGAAATATTTTGATTCCTCAAAGTTTTAGATCTAGTATCCACCATGGCTTTTTGAAGCGTTTCCAACAAACAACACCAAATGATGCGTCCAAAAATTGATCAGCCTTCAGATCCTTGATTAATGACCTGCAAAATTGGGTTAGATGTGGCCCGATCGCACGGTAGAGTGGCCACCTTCAAAGGCTAAGTCAGCAATGGCTCCCCACAATGCTCTGGCTGGTTCACAAAGCTTGAATTGAAAACAATTAAAGAGGGAAAAGATTCAATTCTCTCTATTGGGTATATAGCTTTAGTTTATATAGGATTTACCTCCCTTCCTTGATAGTTAGATTGGTTTGTACTTCCTCTTGGTGGGCGTCAGATCATACGGTTTTACCCCACTTTCGGAATTAGTGGTTGTCACATCCACCCAGCCGGTACCCTACCAGGCATACCCGGGTATGTGATCCACAGCCCCGAAGATCAAGTATCGAGAAAACCATGCCTCCCACATACACAATAACATAATCAAGAACACAATATAATCAACGTAATGTCAAATAAACAATGAGATCAAGATAAGGATAAGAAGACAATATAATCAGAGTGTAGAAGTAAATGATACCAATGTATATATAATCAAAATGAAGAGAGTGAGCGGAAATCACTCCCCATGTCGCAGCGGAAAGTATTTCGAATAATAGTTAAGGGTTTACAATCCAAGTCTCAAAAGAGAGAAATAAAGGGATAAACATCTAAACTAATGTTTCTTCAGTCTTATACAAAATATCCTCGTAAACATAAACAAAAGACACGAGACATGGCCGAATCCGCTCTCGAGAAGATCTAGTCTTGGTACAAAGCATAATCCAATTAGGGATCTTCACCGTAGTCTTCATGATCGCTAGCACCTTGATGGTAGTGTGCTTCATCAAAGGGCGCTTCATAGAATTGGCCATCAATTTCCTCGGTTCCTGTAGCATAGTCTAACAAAACATTTGCACAAAAAGGAGTGAGTTCAAAAGAACTCAACAAGGCAAGTTATTCCATAATACATAAATAACGTGATCCAAAACATAGCATGATGCAAGATGATATGAAATAGACGATGCATATATGAATCTAACTTTATGTATGCTAGTCTCTATGGCAGACATGCTTTAAGTCATAGCACCATACTTTCTTTGGTAAGTCCAGTCATTCGGCTTCTATAGGTAATGGGTCTTGCATCCCTCAGGACAATCGGATGGGGTTTAAGTCACCGCTCTCTCACATCACCATTTGGTATAAGTATTGGCGCATGTCACGGTAATGCCTAGCCCAATGCAAGTCATCTACTCAGTCGTATCAAGTAGATCCGGATACTTCCCCTATGGCTACAACCAACTCAGTTTAGTATCCTTCACACTAGAGTCACGTATCTGCAATGTGATCTATGTCCTCTCATGGATATGACTCATCATTCTTGAGCGCCTACAAATCTACATTGCTACCACAGGTCGTTCAATCTCAATACCCTTCCGATTCAGGTCTGATACAACAAGGATATCCTAGCCAACACCACTAGACAAGTCCTATGTATGACATCCAATAATCCGGGAAAGCGTCAATTGGCATCGTCAGAAACATCCTGTTGGTGCAACCTAGAGGGGGGTGATTAGGTTGCAACTAGTGGATTGTCCCAATTTTTCGGTTTGTGCGGAAATACAAGGTAAATTGAAAATTCAAATGAAATTAAACAATACAATCAACTATAAGACAAGTATTTTATAGTGGTTCAACTTTGCAAGTCTACGTCCACTCCTCTCTTGGCCTTAAGAGAGTATTCCACTATTGATTCTCTTTCAATACAATGGGTAGAGATCAAACCCTTACAATAATCTTTGTTTACGGGCAAGAGCACCCAAGCAATCTTTGTTCACGGGCAAGAGCACCCAAGCAATCTTTGTTCACAGGCAAGAGCACCCAATGACCAATTCTAATCTACCAACCTAGACTAGAATTGAAACAGTTACAAAGGAAGGATGTTACCTTACAAGAGGTGTGACACTTTACCTCTTGTGTGAATGTGATGCAATGTGAGTTGTATGCTCAAATGGAAATGTATGCACCATCGACGCCTTTAATCACCTTAAGCTTGGCTTCCACAAGCTTAGAAACACCTTGGTATATTTCTTCAAGGTTGGGAGAGGATGAGAGGCAAAGCACAAGGCTTTCTTGCAATTTGAGAGCTTAGGATCACTTGGGGAGTGGATGATCAAGTGTGAGTGTTCTTGCTCTCAAATGAGGTGAATTGGGGTTTTATAGAGCACCTTTGAGTGCCTAAACCCAATCCCCAACGGATAGAAAACGGACATAATTTTGTCCTATTTTTAGCCCAGACGGTCGTCCATCTGGTCAGACGGTCGACCGTCTGAAAAAGAGCTGTTAAAAACTAGCCGTTATGGCTTAGTTAAACCAGACGGAATTCCGTCTGCCAGACGGTCAGCCGTCTGGAAAAGAGCCGTTAAACTAGCCGTTGTAGGCATTTTTTAACCCAAATGGAATTCTGTCTCAGACGGTCAGCCGTCTGCCAATCGGTCATCCGTCTGAGCTTCTGTGACTTAGAATCAGTCAAAGCAAACCAGACGGTCGATCGTCTGAGCCCTGTTTTGCTGAATTAAGTTGGGGCTGGGACATGGCTTGGGTTTTTGAACTTTTGGTTCAACCCTAAGCATTGTACACCTCACTAACATGTCCTAGGTCACTCTAGTAATATGAATTACATATAATTGATGCATTTACATGAATGTGTATGCGAGAGTGTCCTAAGCCCTAATTCAGCCTAAGTCTTGATCTTTGACTTGATTTTGTGCAACGGTCTTCATGTCTATCTTGGCATGGTCATCTTGACTTAGACTTCATGTCCATCTTCGTGTCCATCTTCATGTCCATCTTGGCATGATCTTGGCTTTGACTTTAGCATATGTCTTTGACTTGGAGTTGGTCCACTTGTTCTCATTTTGAACTAAAACATCATAACTCAATATAGCCATTAGTAATTCATGCTTATTATCATCAAATCAATAGAGGCTGATGTGGCAAATGCTAACGTGGCATTTCCCAACACATCCCATACTATTCCCTCTGATGTCCAAGGACAGAAATGTCAGTAGGACATTCCTCAATCCCTAATTATACCTATCCAATCACATTCCCAATTCCATCACATCATAAACAATGATACTTCATCATATAGAAAGATATATCATAACATGATCAATCACATATGTAATTAAAAAGAATGAATAATCACGATAACAAAAGAATATATAAACGTGGTACTACTATACTTGAAGTACTTACAGCAGTCATATGATGTTAAGAATACAACAAAGATGGTGAATCTACTAAGTTTCCAACATCGAAGTAAGATTCACATATCCTATGTAATTATGGTAACAACTGTCCTTACCTTAAATCGAATTGAAGATAATCCAAAGATCAATTAGAATGGTCCCAAGGTTAGTACTTGCACCCTAGACAATCATAGATGCAATATCATAAGAAGAATCAACCAAATCAAAGGTCAAGCGGATCAAATCGGACAAATACAGAAAAGTTGTAATCAGCTGGTCGACTGGCTGGTTGACTAACTCAGTTGACCAAGTGAACAGTAATGGGGCTGAAATAAGATTTTTTATCTAAAACCTAGCTTCTGGGACTCAGATCACTCCGAAATCTGAAAGGAATGTTAGGAATAGTAAATGAAGACTATCTAGCAAAGATTTAACATTAATCAATGGTCAAATTAAGAATCCCCAATTTGAAACCCTAGCTTCTAAATGCTAAACATCATGTTCTTCAATGAAATCAATTGCAAATGCAAGGAAAATCAGGGAATCAATTAAGGGAATGATGAACAATAGATTAGAATCAATTACGAACATGAAATCAGACTTAGCATACTATAGAAATCAGTTTAGGAGATGAAATCATGTTGCTATGAAAATCATGAGAATGCAAGGTTAAGAATCAATATAGGGAGCATAGCATTGATAGAATGAGAGGGGTTTATACAAATGCAAGGAGAGAAACAAAGAAGAGGTGGTTGCAAGGTTGCAGCACCATCTTCAGAGTCTCAACAGCAAGAATGAGATGAGATGAGAGTAGATTAGAGAGAGAATGAGAGATTACATACCTTGTAGAAGAAATTTGAGAAGAGAGACAAGGAATATTGTAAGAATACTTCACCACTACCAAGGAGAGGTCTTAGGAGGCTCTTTCCACGTTCTTAGGAGGTCTTAGCAATAGAATAGGGTTCTAACTACGAGGTTCCCTTAAGTAGAGCATAAAATAAACCAAAAAGTAGAATTTTCATATTTAATATCCAGCTGGTCAACTGGCTGGTCGACTGGCACAGTTGACCAAGCAAGAATAGCAACTTCAGACAGGGAAATGGAAGGCCATATCAACTCAAATTCACTTGGGCTTTCCCCTATAACTCAATCAACAAGTCTAGGTCAGAGAATTACCTTCGAATCAAGTCCGAAAGTGCATTAGGTCCATCAACTAATCTCGCCCTCTTTAAGGTGCAGTTTCTTATCAAACACTAACAATGCATCCAAGTATGGGGCACCATCATCAATGTCCATGGTTTGGAATCAAACACCATGTCTTCTACTAAGAGGGCCCACAATTGTCCTCTTCCTCCACTTTGGGTCTTCGAACCTACAAACATCAAGGATTCCAGGTCAAGGTTAGGGTTAGGCTAGGGCTGGATTTCACATTCTCCCCCCTTTAAAAGAAATTTCATCCTCAAAATTGAAAGCATACTTGAGCTTCCAAAAAGTTGAGGAAACTTCTCCTTCATATCTTCTTCCTTCTCCCTTGAAGCTTCTTCAGGGGTGTGATTCTTCCACCAAATCTTTACCAAAGGAATGGTACAATTCTACAACTGTTTGCCCTTCTTGTCTAGGATTTCAACTGGCTCTACATCATAGGAAAGATCAGCACTAAGTCCATCAGGTGCTTGCTATAGTATGTGTTCTGGATTCTCTAAGTATTTTCAAAGCATCGACACATGAAACACATTATGAACTCCAGCAAGAGATGGGGGTGAGGCCAAACGATATGCAACGGGTCCAACCTTCTCAAGAATCTCAAAAGGTCCAATGACGCGACGGCTAAGCTTTCCTTCCACATTGAATCTCATCACACCCTTCATAGGTGACACTTTTAGGAAAACTTTATGTCCAATCTAAAATTCCAAATCGGTCCTTCGCTTATCCGCATAGGATTTCTGTCTAGACTGAGCAAACTTAATCCTTTCTCTAATCATATCAACCATCACACTTGTAGCTTCAATCATTTCTGGACCCAAGACTCTTCTTTCACCGGTCTCAGTCAAATACAAACTATTCCAAAACCTTGAGGTGAACCTAGGATCACGATAAAAAACAATACTTACTGGTAATGTCTCCCAATCTTCAAAGCAAAGACAACAGCGACAAGTTCTAAATCATGAGTGGGGTAGTTTCGCTCATAATTCTTCAATTACTGAGAAGCATAGGCCACCACCTTGCCATGTTGCATAAGAACGCAACCCAAACCAATCTTTGAAGCATCAGTGTAGACTGTCAAACCACCAGAGTTATCAGGTATAGTCAAAACCGAGGCACTTGTCAACTTTCAACTCTTCGAAATTCTTCTCACATGCTTCGGTCCACACAAACTTCTCTTCCTTTCTAGTTAGCTTAGTCATAGGAGCAGCCAACCTAGAAAAGTTCTCAATAAACCTCCTGTAGTATCCCGCCAATCCTAGGAAACTTCTTATTTCCATCAAGGTCTTTGGTCCTTCCCAATTGGCAACTGCTTGCACCTTCTTAGGATCAACACGAAAATCTTCGGCTGAAACCACATGGCCGAGAAATACTACCCTTGAGAGCCAAAAGTCACACTTGCTAAACTTAGCATAGAGCTTCTTTTCTCTCAACCTTTGCAACATGAAATTTAGATGTCTCACATGCTCTTCTTCATTCTTCGAATAGATCAAATTGTCATCAATGAAGACGATCACAAACTTGTCAAGCACATCATGAAATACTCGGTTCATGTAATCCATGAACACCACAGAAGCATTAGTTAAACCAAAAGGCATAACACAAAACTCATAATGTCCATATCTTGTTCTAAAAGTTGTCTTGAAGATATCGCTTGACTTCACTTTCAACTGATGATATCTAGACCTTAAATCAATCTTCGAGAACACGACTGCACCTTTCAACTGATCGAAAAGATCATCAATCCAGGGCAGGGGATATCTATTCTTGATGGTCAACTTATTCAACTCCTGATAATCAATGCATAGATGCATGCTACTGTCCTTCTTCTTCACAAACAAAACCGGAGCTCCCCAAGGTGATACACTAGGCTGTATAATACCTCTAACTAAGAGCTCATTCAGTTGTGTTTGCAGTTCTTCCAATTCGGTAGGTTCCATTCTATATGGAGCTTTAGATACCGGAGTAGCTCCTGGAATCAAATCAATAGAAAACTCGAACTCTCTATCAGGGGGCAGCCCTGACAGATCATAACACATCCGCAAAGTCACTAACAACCTTGACTTCTTCAAGCTTCTTCCCTTCCTTGACCTTGCTTCCAGATGGAGCACTTTCCACCAATGCACAGACTTGCATCAATGCGGTCAAAGTTTTCTTACTAACTCTCCCCTTCTCACCTTGAAATTCAAAAACTGAATTTCCACACATCTGAAACTAAATTCTCTTCAAAGAACACAAAATTACAGCATTGTCGGATTTCAGCCAATCAATTCCCAAAATCACATCAAAGTCCTTCATGTCAAAAAGTACTAAATTCGCCTTCAGATTCTTTTCACAAACCAAAACAGGACAATCTTCTAACACTCTATCTAGTTTCACAACAGATCCAACAGGAGTACTAATCATCAAACAACTAAATAAGCTCTTGGGTGTTAGGTTAGTCTTCATAACAGATGCAGATGAAATGAACGAATGAGATGCACCCGTATCAATTAGAACAAATGTAGGTATAGAAGCTAATAACAATGTTCCTGTTACCACATCATGATTCACATCTTGCTCTGAACCAGACATACTGAACACTCTACCAGAAGGAGGGGCAGGGGCAAACTGCTGAGCCGGTCTCTTAGGGTAATTGCGAGCAAAGCGTCCAGTCTGCTTACAGAAGAAACAAGAAGGGTCCCTTTATCCAACCGGAGTCGCTACAACAGGAGGTTTCTGAAACATGGGTCTAGGATTCACAATCCCAGGCCAAGAAGGTTGCACAACTCCTGCAAGTCTAACTCCACCAGACTAACTATGCTGACCCATATGAGCAAAATCAGAACTCTGACCAACACTCCTCGGTGAAAGGCGGGAGTGGATATGGTGCAGGTCTAACAAAATGCCGCTCAAGACAGTCAACAAAGCCAGGGTTCCTTGGCTGCCAAGGCCTCTGAACATGGGCACTCTCTTTCTCAGTCTCTTCAAGCTTCTTCGAATTCTGCACAACCTAGGCATAGCTCTCAAGAGGGAGAACAATGAGATATGCCTTGATCACAGGCCGCAGACCTTTAAAGAACTTCTTCGCGTAAGCATTATCAGGCTTGATTGAATCAGGGGCAAAGAAAAAGAGTTCTTCAAATTTCTGCTGGTAGTCCAGCACAGACATCGAACCTTGCACAAGCGCCATGAACTCAGCTTCCTTGGCATCCTTCATTGCTTCGGGGAAATAGTTCTTACAAAAAGCTTCCTTGAACAAATCCCGAGAGACAACACCAACATGCATCGGCTTTGTGCTGAAGCTTCTGCTCGGCAAATAGAACCTTTTGAGCATCCGAACATTGCAAATTCCTAAAACCTTTCTCTAGTTCCTGCAGCCACTTGTTTGGGAATAGAGTATCCTTTGTGACACCAGTGAACGAAGGCACTTGCAACTTCAAAAGGCTTTACGTCAACTGGGTATGTGGAGTCCCAAGAAACCTATCCACATACGGGGCTGCGGCATTAGTGTGAAATCCAGCCCTATCCTAACCCTAACCATGACCCGGAAACACGGTTGTTTGTAGGTCCAAAGACCTGGAGTAAAGGAAGAAGCCAACTATGGGCCATCTCAGTGGAAGACATGGTGTTTGACTCAAAACCCATGGAAGTTGATGATGGTGTTCCATACTTGGAGGCTTGTTCAGAACTAGAAAGGAAGCTGCAGCTTGTTGAAAATGAGTCAAGTTGATGGACTTGAAGTATAGTTGGACATGATTCGAAGGCATTTTTCTATACTAGGTAAGCCATATGTTGTATTAGGAGAAGCTCATTAGGCTTGGACTTGAGTTGGGCCTTCAATTCCCTGTGTTTGGCCTTGCTGACTGGCTTGGTCAACTGGGTGGTCGATTGCGCCAATCGACCAACCAATCGACGAATAGAGTTAGAAATCCGAGAAAATCCTCTGTTTAGGGTTTTTTGCTTCCTATTTAAGTAAACGTCGTATTTCTTAGTATCCTTTGCCTCCAAAACTCTCAGAGAACATGGGAAGACTCTCTCAAAGCTTTCCTTGGTAAACTCAAAGAACTTTTGTAAGATCTCAAGCCTCTCAACTCCGATTCTTCAATCTAAGGTTAGTAATCACTCTTATGTTGTATAGATCTACTCCTCCTATATATTTTTCTTGATTGAGACTATGAAGATGATGTTGCATTCTCTGTTAGCAACCATCACTTCATTGATCTCCTTCCATTCTTAAGGATTTATGATCAACATAATGATCTTAACCCTAACCCTTGTAAAACCCTCATGAAACCATGATCTCCCTTTTCGATTCAATTTATTAGCATGATTAGATCTGTTTTTTGTGATGGAATTGTGTATGACTTCTGATTATTTTCTACTAGGATGAGATCTGATCATTTCTATTTTTCCATGGATTCATAGTATATTTTTCATCGAAAACTAGGGTTTTTACCAAATTGGAGAATCATGATTTCAAATTGGTAGGTAGTGTTTTTTATCAATGTTAGTGGCTAATCAATACTCCTTTAGTGTTAGAATACTATTCTAAAGGTTTCCTCCAAGTTTCGTAGAGTTTCGAACCTTGTAGATTGAGTTTCGGATCAAAATTCCCTGTTTTGCTTAGTACTGACTCAGGTGGTCAACTGGTTGGTCAACTAGGACAGTAGACCAACCAATTGACCAAGCAAGTTAGTAGCTCTGTTTTTCGCTCAATTTGATTCGTTTATTATCTCCAATCTTCTAGGCTTCTTTCCTAATGTTGTGCTATGATTGTTTAGGGTTTATTTGCTAGGTTTGGAACCTCTCTCTTTGATCTTTGGATAATCATCTACACTATTTAAGGTAAGGACAGTTATTTCCATAATAACATAGATTGCGTGTATTTTAGTTTCTAATTTCGGAAACTCTTAGATTTGCTACTGATATTGTACTTTCTAATTATGATGTACTTCTGTAAGTACAATAGCACCTTACTTATGTTTTCTCTTTCATTATTCAAGTATATATGTATACTTACTCAACTATATTGTTTAACGAATCAATCATGCTCTTACATATTCTTTTATATGATGAGATGTCGGTTATGTATGATGTGACTGATCTAAGAATGTGATTGATTAGCTATGATTATGGATTGGGAAGTGTCATTTTGATATTTCTGTCCTTTGACATCAGTGGAAATAGTATGGGATGTTTCCAATGATGCCCTTTGACACTTTCCCGAATTATTGATTGTCATACCTAGGGTTGTCTAGGAGTGTTTGGTTAGAAATACCCCATTATATCAAACTCAATTCGGAAGGGTATTGAGACCAAACGACCTGTGGTAGCAATGGGGATTCATTGGCGCTCAAGACTGGTAACCAATCCGTCAGAGGACATGAATCACATTATGGATACTTGTGAGAGGCCATTTACTGGTAGGGTTGCAAATAGTAGACTTGGGCTCATGGGCGCTCAAGACCGGAAACCAACCCATGAGGGGACATGAGAGCTCCTCGTCTGTTATTTTTGGATGACCAGTAGGGTTGATGAGTCCGTAGTCAGGGACTATGCTGACTCTAGTATGAAGGATACCGAAAAGGATCGCCACAGGCGAGGAATGCACGTATCTGGATCTGAGTTGATATGACTAAGTAGAAGATTTGCATTTGGCTAGGTTCTTCCTGGACATTTGCCAATACTTAGACCAATGGTGATGTGAGAGAGCGGTGACCTATACCCTAGCCATGGATTGTCCTGAGGGATGAAGGACCCACTACCAAATGGCGTTGTGTGATAAGACCTTCCTAAAGAAGTATGGTGCTATGACTTAAAGCATGTCTTCCTATAGAGACCAGCATATATAGAGTTAGATGCATACATACATTGTCTGTTTCATATCACACTGCATCATGCTATGTTTTGCAATCATGTTATTTATGTTGTTGTGGATTAACTTGCCTTGCTGAGTTCATTCAAACTCACTCCTTTTTGTGCAATCTCTTTTGTTAGATTACTCTATAGGTACTGAATACTATGAAGGCCAATATGAAGAAGCGCAAGTTGAAGAAGCATACTACACGCAAGGTATTGGCAACAATGAAGATCAGATTGATGATCCCACGAGTGATCACGTTGTGTACTACGATTAGACCTAATGTGGAGTAGGAACTTCTAAGTTGGATTGATGAAGTCTATACTTATGAAGACATTATCGATAAAGTAGAAGACTCTTAGTTTAGTTTGATTTTCATTCCTTTACTTTCCTTTTAAGATCAATTGTATATCTTTTAGACTTACGTGCTACATTCTGCTGTAACTGTAGAGTGAGATTCACCTCACTCTACTCCTTTTTATTTTATATACATCTGGTATCATTTTTGGCACTCTAATTATACTATATTTTCCTTCCTTATTTGGATCTCTTGTTTATATTATTATAAATTGATTTTTTGTTCATGATTATGTTATTGCATATGTGGGAGGAGGATTTCCTTGATACTTGATCTTCGGGGCTGTGGATCACACATTCGGGTATGCCAGATAGGGTACCGGCTGGGTGGATGTGACAGAGTGGTATCAGAGCCCAAAGTTCAAGGAAATCCTAACCACATAAAAAAATAACGGAACATTCCTGAGTCATCGATCCAAAAATGACTCAATTACTCTTAGAAGTGAATAATAGAACACTTGGACTAGAAATTTAATTATTGAAGCATAAATTGGTGATTGAATAATACACAATAATTATGATTTAAAAAATGTCACATAAAGCAATAAAAGGAAAGTGCATAATACACAATAATAAAGTGAAACAAAGTGAACTTCATTAATTTTAAGAAAAGTTTACAGTGATTACATCTGATAAAGCATAAAGAAGAATCCTAAGTCCAATCTATCTAGGTGATCTACTCTGATCTCTAAATGCTCTAAAGTCCTCTGCAATCTGAGTAAGCTGAGACTCCATCCGTCCCTGTCTCAACTCTATTTGCTCCTGCCGTGACTCCATAGCACTGTACATCTGCTCCTGTCTGACCTACATCCTCTCTAGCATGGAAGTCATCGATCTCATCTGTGCACTCAGATCCGAAGCCTCTGGAACTATGTGTGATGGACCACCTACCTCAAAATGTGATGATGTGGGATCTCATGATGCCCAGGATCAGCCTCATGCATATCAGTATCATCCCCTGCCTGATCATCAAAATCTGAACCAGCATCACCCTCATCTGCTAGAACCTCATCGTCATCCTCAGTATCATCATCATCATCACCCTCTGGACCTGGAGATCTCTCTGTCTAGGTAAGTCGCATTTGTCTGATGGTCCTCGTCCTGATCGTATACCCCAATGCTCCAGTGGCTACATCTGCGCCCTCTAGACACACCCCAAAGTGTTGGAAAACTAATGTCAGTAATCTCCCAAAACAAGGTTCCTCGTACTCGGATGTGCCACCAGATCCATCATGACATTCTAGATTATGTAGGACAAGTCGATCTGGAATCCCATGTAGATGCGATAAATGAGCAGGGCCTCCATCACTATGACCCGATGATGATTTCCGACCTTCGGCATGATGTTTCGGCCCATAATGCGACTGATAATCCGAGCCAAATCCGTCATCTGTCCATTGTTCCATGAAGCGTAGCACCCCTGGTCGTCCCAAAGAGTGGAGCATATCTCGTGAAGCTCATAGGGCAATAGGTAGCTGTCTCCCTCAACTCCTGAGGGTATCCATACACATTGTCGTGGATAGTGAGGAACCTAGAGAATGTGTGCCAATGTCCTCATGGAGAACCGAATCTGTGTCTCCATCACCCTGCTCTCAATGATTAGTCTAAAAGGATGCCCTGTCCTCTGGCCTCCTCAATGGATGTGAGGTTACTGACGAACAACCTCACCAGCTCTGGGTAGACGGACAAGTCCGCCATGAAAAGATGGGTCCACTCCAAAGTGTTGAATCTCTGTTGGATCCTGAACACCCTCAACTTTCTTAAGTGAAGTAGTCGCCCGAACTCAATGCGACAGTACTTGAAGAATGCCTCATACAGGAACTCTACCTGCGGCGTATCAAACCGGTCAAGACATAGTACCTCCTCTCTTGGCTGAGATGGAACCCGGCCTCTACCTCTCCGAACACCCACTAGGTGACCTCGGCCTCCTCTCTACATGGTGTGAATGTCTGTGGAAAAGACAAAGGACATTGCTTGTTAGTGTTGTTTCAAAATTTCAACCAAAAGGGCATTTTCGTAATTATTTGGAAATTTTCAAATTTGGGGAAAATGTAAATTGAACATACTAGCATGTGCATCATGAGTGGAATAGCATGTTAAGATGTTTTATTTGAAGAAAATCGGTTGAAACCTTGGTCTAAAGTTAAAAATTCAGCAAGAAGGAAAATTGGGGATTTTGAAATTAGGTCAAATTGGATTTTTGAAAATTCTGAAATTGGTTGAATCAAACTACATGTATACATCCAAAATATCATTTCAAGCATGTAGCAATTGATTTCATGTGAAAACTCCAAGCGGTTTGGGAGAAATCAAATTTTTCTAAAGTTTGACGATTTCGGTTGCGAAAGCGATGAGAAAGTGCAAGATTGTATTAGAACTTGTTGTCTAAGCATGGCAGTGTGTTAAAAACTCATGGAACATGTTTCTAAGTTCTCCTAGACATGATTTCTAGCAATAGACATAAGCAACACATGATTTTTGTTGAAGTGCAAGCATGAGAAGATGCATTTGAGATGAGAATGAGAGTTTACCTTGTGTGATGATCTAAGTGAGATGTTGTGTTGTTGTTGAAGCACCAAACTACTTGGAAAACACTTAGGAAGACCTTAGCACTTCTTCTCCAGAGCTCCCTCTCAAGTTTGCAAGGTTAGAAGTGAGTTTGGAATGAGATTTGGCACTTAAAAGCCTGATTTTCGTGTGCTGCCAAGCTTGGTCGATTGGTTGGTCGACTGGGCCAATCGACCAATAGACCCAGTAGCTCCAAATTCTGATGAATTTTGGAAAATTTTGATTTTTGTCCTATGATTGTTTATTTGATGACTAAATGGAAGTATATGAGTATGATTTAAGATTTCCAATCATTTGGACTTGTGGAATATGTTGAATCTTTGATTTTCGATGTTTTTGATGTTTTCGATTTTGCAAAATGGTTCTGTTAAGAAGTGGTCGTGGTGGATCTAGTAGCCACGGAGGTGGTGAGATACCTTTCAATGGTGAGATACCAAATGATGGTTCTGATCAGCAGACACACACTAGTGATCAAGGTACTCATGGCATACCCGGTGCCCAAACGTTGGAATTTCCCCGTGATATTGCCAACATCATGGGCAATATGATGCAACAGCAAGCAAATCAGTTCAATCAGATGCTGACGGGTTTCATGACTCTGCACAACGAGATTCATGCTAGTGCTAATGGGAATCCTCATGTCGCAGTCCTGAATGCGGAAAGGTTGGCTAGAACTCCTCATACTCATCTAATGGAGAGTTTCATGAAGTTGCAAGTGCCTACCTTCACCGGAGTGTCCAAAGATGCCTTGTTTCCGAACAAGTGGTTGCGAGAATTAGAGAATGCTTTTCGTCATCTACAGTGTTCTGAAGCTTAGAAGATTTTGTTCGTTGAGCAGAAGCTTCAACATGAAGCTAACGCCTGGTGGACCTCCACTCAGCCTATCTTGGAAGAGCTACATGCAGGTGTTGTGTCTTGGGAAGTTTTCAAAGAGGCTTTCTACAAGAATTACTTTCCTGAAGTTGTGAAGGATGCTAAGGAAGCTGATTTTATGGCTTTGATGCAAGGATCACTGTCTATGTTGGAATACCAACAGAAGTTTGAAGAACTCTATTTCTTTGCTCCTGATTCTTTGAAGCTTGACCGTGAGAAGGCGAAGAAATTCTTTAAAGGATTGCAACCTGCAATCAGAGTATCACATCCACCCAGGGGGTACCCTATCTGGATTACCCAGTGGAGTGATCCACAGCCCAAAAGATCAAGTTTAGGAACGATCATAGTCACTTAGCACAATAATATAATCAAAAGAAAGAACAATTCCTTGTATTCAAATAATTTAATAATAAAATTCAAGAAGGATCTCAAAAGGATCACAAAGAACATTAGAGTGCGAAAATGATACAAATAGGATAAATAGTCAAAGTGTGAAAAGGAGGGGGGGAACCCATCCTATAATAATAGCGGAAGGTAGATCGACTAAAATAAGGATTACAACCAGTTCCCAAAATGACAAGGGAACAAACTAAACTACGGTCTCAACTAATCAAATAAAAGGTTAAAAAGGGAATGAGACGATATCCCATCCCTAGCACCCAAGTGCAAAACCGAACTGCTCCAGATAAGTCCCAATCTCAGACTCCTAGTCTTTATCAACTTGTTCACCGTAACCAGTGTGGTACAAGTCATCAACTTGGTCTTCAGAGTGTTGACTATCATAGTCAACAGTAGTAGTACCTGCAGAAGAATCTAACAAGAGATATTGCAAAAAGGAGTGAGTTCAAAAGAACTCAGCAAGGCAAGCTATTCCATAATAACATAAATTACATGATACAAAATATAGCATGATGCAATATAATATGAGACAAACGATGCATGTATGATTCTAAGTCTATGTATGCTGGTCTTTAGGGCAAACATGCTTTAAGTCATAGCACCATACCTCTTTGGGTCGTCTGTCACTCCCCCTCAACCATTTAAGGTATCTTGGGTCTGTCGGGGTAGTTAGGTAAAGTCCTCATCAAAACCATGGCTGGGGATTAGGTCACCACTCTCTCACATCACCATTGGTATAAGTATTGGCGCATGTCACAGTAAAGCCTAGCCCAATGTAGGTCATCTATTTAGTCATATCATGTCAGATCCAGATACGTCCATTCCTCCCATCCTGGGATCCTTTCCTGTATCCTTCACACTAGAGTCATGGATATTACCCACTGGACTCACTAACCCTATTGTCATCCAGAAATAGTAGACGGGAAGCTCTCACGTCCTCTCACGGATATGACCCACCGATCCTCGAGCTCCCGTGAGCCCAAGTCTATCCATTTGCAACCCTACCAATAAATGGCCCCTTTCGGGTATCCGTAGTATGGTTTATGTCCTCTCACAAGTTGGTTACTAGTCTTGAGCGCCCAACAAACCATACCCTACCATGGGTCGTTCGGTCTCAATGCCCTTCCGATTTGGGTTTGATATGATAGGGACATCCTAGCCAAACACCACTAGACAAGTCCTATGTATGTCATCCAATGATCTGGGAAAGCGTCAATGGGCATCTTTAGAGAACATCCCATACTATTTCCTCCGATGTCCAAGGATAGAAATGTCAATAGGACATTCCCCAATCCCAAATCATACCTATTCAAACACATTCTCAATTCCATCACATCATACATAAATAATATTTCATCATATGAAACGAGATATCATATAGCATGATCAATCACATATGTAATTAACAAGAATACATAATCATGATAGCCAAAGTGATATATAACATGGTACTATTGTCTTGAAGTATATACAACAGTCATATGATGTTAGAAATACAACAATTAATGTGAATCTACCAAGTTTCCAACATAGAGGCATAATTCACATAATCCATCTAATTATGGTAATAACCGTCCTTACCTTAAGTCGTGATGAAGATGATCCAAGGTTCACAAGTGAATGATCCAATTGTGGTATTAAGACCCTAAACAAACATAAATGAAAGATTAGAGAAGAATTCAGTGAAATCGAAGGTCGAATGGGTCAAAATGGGGCAAAGTTGCTATCACCAGCATGTGTCACGCCCTCCCAGCCGGTACCCTATCTGGCATACCCGAGAGTGTGATCCACAGCCCGAAGATCAGGTATCGAGTGATCAACCTCCCACATAAACAATAACATAATCATGAACAACCATAACAAGAGTGCGGAAGATAAATCATAGATCCAATAATGAAAGAATGAATCATAAACGAAACGGAATAATAGATATAATCAGAGTGTCAAACAGATAAGTAAAGTGAAGCAAAAATCCCACTTTACATCCAGCGGAAAAGTAGCTCGAAAGAATAAACTAGATAAAAGCTAATCCCAGTAGCAAGTACATTGGGTAACTAAATTATTCTCCACTTTGTAGACGACATCCTTGTAGGTGTAGATCTCATAGATAGCACAAGGACGCTTCCACTCAATGGTCGGACTAAGCATCGTACGGAGCATAACCACCCGTGGAATCTTCAGAGTAATTGTGGTAACCGCAATCACCTTCCCCGGAGATATGCCTCTTCGCCTTGCGCTTCTTCATAGGGACCGTCATAGTATTCCGTACTGCAGGATAGTCTAACAACATTGTACAATAAAGGAATGAGTTTCAAAGAAACTCGGTAAAGCGATTAAAATCCATAATAACATAAATGGCAGAATTCCCGAACAAACATAAATGCAATATGATATGAGACAAACAATGAATGAATGATTCTAACTCTATGTATGCTGGTCTCTATTGGCAGACATGCTTTAAGTCATAGCACCGTACTTCTTTAGGAAAGTCCACTCACATCCTCAACCATTTAAGATATCTTGGATTCCCTCCAACCATTTAAGATATCTCGGGCGACCGATTGGTAATGGGTCCTTCATCCCTCGGGACAAACCTTGGCGGGGGGTTAAGTCAACACACTCTCTCACAACCATTTGGTATAAGTACTTGGCGCATGTCGGGGTAATACCTAGCCAAATGCAAGTCTTCTACTTGGTTACATCAAGTCGATCCAGATACTTCCATTCCTCGTCCCCGACGATCCTTTCCGGTATCCTTCACACTAGAGTCCTCATAGTCCCCGACTACGGACTCACCAACCCTATTGATCATCCACATATGGTAAACGGGAAGCTCTCACGTCCTCTCACGGGTTGGTTACCGGTCTTAAGCGCCCGTGAGCCCAAGTCTAACCATATGCAACCCTACCAATAAATGGCCCCCACAATGTGATTCCTGTCCTCTCACGGGTTGGTTACCGGTCTTGAGCGCCCATGAATCCCCATTGCTACCACGGGTCGTTCGGTCTCAATACCCCTCCGATTAGGGTCGACATAACAGGACATCCTAGCCAAACACTACTAGACAATCCTATATATGTCATCCAACAGTTTAGGAAGGTGTCCGGAGGGCATCTCCGGAAACATCCCATAATATTCCCGTAGTAGTCCAAGGACAGAAATGTCAAAAGGACACCTCTCCTTTCCAAACCATACGTAAGCATACACATGCATCAATTCATATCATCACATATATGGTAACTCCATATATGGAAAGAAATCAATATTTACAATCATTTGTATAACATTGGTAAGTAAATCATACATGAATCAATTCAATATGAATAAGTAATGCTACTGTAATCAAAGTTATGCAACAGTAGTATATCATTGTAAGAATCTAATTTAAGAAACATATTAATGATATTCAAATATAGAAACTAGATTCATGCTATCTATGTAATTAAGGAAATAACCATCCTTACCTTTTATAACTCGCAAAGAATCCTAAGAAATCAAGTAAGATCTTGGCAAACTTGAGAAGAAGGTCCTAAACAAGTATATACAACATATTAGGAAAGATCCCTAACAGAAAATATAGCAAAGCATCCGAAAGCAGACCAATTCCGGAGTTGCTTTGTACTCATTGGTCGAGTGGATTGGTCGAGTGGTCCAGTCGACCAATCAGTCGACCAATGCGAGACGATAACTAAGAAAATCAGAGTTTTGAGATATGAAATCCGAATTTGGTGGTTCAAAAGGGTACTAATCAAGGGGTAGACTACATCAGTAGTATTCTAGCATATAGGGGACCTCAAAACACTACTCAAATCAAGGTATCAAGATCCAAATTAGGAAACAAAAAGTTACCATAAATAAATCAAACATGGATCTTGATGAATTTTGAAATAGAAAACAAGGACAAGAACAATAGGAGGATGGATCATTGCTTTCGGTAATGAAAACATGAAAACATGCATAGGTCTTCATAGAATAAGGCTTAGAAGCATAAATCTAAATAAGGAAATAAAACCTACCATATATGTACTATCATGCATCATGAAGAACACATAGTAAGGTAGAAGAGAACAACTAGAATTCTATGGATTATGGATCATAGAAAGAAAACACAACCATTAACCACTAACATGATCAATGAAAGAAGATCCAAAGAGATCGAAATTCAGATTAGGAAATTAACGAGAGATTAAATCATGGTTTGATCATGAATCCTTCAAAAGCTTGCAATGATCATGGTTAAGATCATTGTTCTAGCCTTAAATCCTTAGGATGATCATGAGAACATGTTCGAGAGATGTTTGCAACAGAGGATGCAGCATCTCTTCTCTGTCTCAACTCAAAAAGGAAAGAAAAACAAAGATGTAGGAGAAGAAGAGAGAGTAGACATACCTTTTGATGCAAAAAGAAGAGTTCCGACAAAGATCCGCCAAGAAAACTCCAAGGATGCAAGAGAGATGACTTGCGAGAGGTCTTTGGTTCGTTCCAGGAGGGTTTGGAGGCAGCAAATACGAAGTGGACTCGAGGTTAGACTTAAATAGAGCAAGAATCAACCTAATTGCCAAAGACAGCACCCATTGGTCGAGTGGATTGGTCGGCGGCCCCGGTCGACCAATCGATCGACCAATGCGAGCAACAAGGCCAAAACGGGGGAATTGAAGGCCCAGATCAAATCCAAACCTAAAGGGGTTTTTCACACAAGTCAAGTGACTTACCTAGTAGGTAGAAATGCCTTCAAACCAAGATAGAGAGCACTCCAAGTCCATCAACTAATTAGATCTTCATCAGGATTCTGTTTCCATAAATAGAACCTCATCATCAACCTTCATGGATTCAAAGCCGAGACACCAAGTCCTCTCTTGGGATGGCCCAAAGCTGACTTCTTACTTTACTTCGGGTCATCGGACCTACAAATAACAAGGTTTCCGGGTCAAGGTTAGGGCTGGGTTTCACATTCTCCCCCCCTTAAAGAAATTTCGTCCCCGAAATTGAAAGCGTACCTGTGCTTCCAAAGAGGTAAGGAAACTTCTCCTTCATGTCTTCTTCCTTCTCCCAAGAAGCTTCTTCAGGGGTATGGTTCTTCCACCGAATCTTCACCAAAGGAATGGCGCGATTCCGCAGCTGCTTGTCCTTCCTATCCAGGATTTCGGCCGGTTCTTCATCATAGGTCAAATCAGCACTAAGTCCTTCCAGTGCTTGCTGCAAAATGTGTTCCGGATTCTCTATGTATTTTCGGAGCATCGAAATATGGAACACATTGTGCACACCAGCAAGAGACGGAGGTAATGCTAATCGATACGCAACAGGTCCAACCTTTTCCAAAATCTCGAAAGGTCCAATGTAACGAGGGCTAAGCTTTCCCTTAACATTGAATCTCATCACACCCTTCATTGGTGAGACCTTCAGAAAAACTTTCTCTCCAACTTGAAATTCCAAATCGGTCCTTCTCTTATCAGGCATAAGATTTACTGTCTCGATTGAAGCGAGACTTAATCCTTTCTCTTATCATATCTACCATAGCACTTGTAGCTTCAATCATCTCGGGACCTAAGACTTTTCTTTCACCTGTCTCGAGTCCAGTACAAAGGTGTCCTACAAGTACTACCATACAAAGCCCTGAATGGAGCCATGCCTATTGTTGCTTGATAAGCTGTTGTTATAGGCAAACTCAACCAAAGCTAGGTGTTCATCCCAATTACCACCCATATCCACCACGCAAGATCCGAGCATGTCTTCCAATGTCCGAATTGTCCGCTCGGATTGTCCATCGAGCTTGTGGATGATGAGCTGTACTCAAGTTCAATTGGGTTCCCAAGGCCTTCACGCAAACTATTCCAAAACCTTGAGGTGAACCTAGGATCACGATCCGAGACAATACTCAAAGGCACACCATGCGGACGAACCACATTATCCACATAAAGCCCGGCTAGCTTATCCGGAGTATGAGTGATCTTCATAGGAATGAAATGGGCTGATTTGGTCAACCTATCAACAATCACCCACACGGTGTCATTGCCTTTACTTGTCCGAGGCAAGCTAGTCACAAAGTCCATGGAGATATCTTCCCACTTCCAACTAGGAATAGGAAGGGGTTGAAGTAATCCAGATGGAGGTTGTCGGACGGCTTTCACACGTTGGCAAGTCTCACACTTGGCAACAAAATCGTCAACATCCGCCTTTAGACCAATCCACCAAAAATGTTCCTTCAAGTCCTTGTACATCTTGGTGCTTCCCGGGTGTACGATAAAAAGACCGACCGGTGTGCTTCCTTCAATATTTCATTCTTAACTTCATCGTTTGCGAGGCACACACGGTCTTCCTCTAAACAACAAAGCACCATCCATGGATATACCAAAGTCGGGATCCGACTCGGGATTCGAAGAAATCTTCTCAACTTTGGTCAAAAACTCCCGATCGAACTCTGCAGAGCAACAATCTTATCTCTAAGACCAGATCTTGCCGTCATGGCGAAAAGAATAAAATCAGAATTCTCGGGGACGATTTCCAAACCAAAACTCTCAATAGAAGACCACAATGGTAAACTCAAAGCATTTAAATCCAAAGTCTTCTTCTGGTTCTTCCTACTAAGAGCATCGGCAACAACATTTGCTTTCCCAGGATGATCTTGAATATCACAATCATAATCGGAGACGAGTTCCAACCATCTCCTTTGTCTCATGTTCAACTCCTTTTGGGTAAAGAAGTATTTCAAACTCTTATGATCCGTGAAAATGGCAATCTTCTCACCGTAAAGATAATGTCTCCAAATCTTCAAAGCAAAGACAACGGCGGCAAGTTCTAGATCGTGAGTGGGGTAATTCCGCTCATAATCCTTCAATTGCCGAGAAGCATAGGCTACGACCTTGCCATGTTGCATCAGTACACAACCCAAACCAATCTTTGACGCATCGGTATAAACTTGTCATACCACCGGAACTATCAGGTATAGTCAAAACCGGGGCACTTGTCAATCTATCCTTCAACTCCTGAAAATTCTTTTCACAGGCGTCAGACCAAACAAACTTCTCTTCTTTCCTGGTCAACTTAGTCATAGGAGCAGCCAACCGAGAAAAGTTCTCAATAAACCTTCGGTAGTAACCCGCCAATCCAAGAAAACTTCTTATTTCCGTTCTCGACTTCGGTCTCTCCCAATCAGCCACAGCTTGGACCTTTTCGGGATCGACACGAATACCTTCGGCTGAAACTACATGACCAAGGAAAACCACTCTCTTAAGCCGAAATCACACTTGCTAAACTTAGCAAACAACTTCTTTTCCCGCAACCTTTGCAAAGTGAAACTTAGATGACTCGCATGCTCTTCTTCGCTCTTCGAATAGATCAAGATGTCATCAATGAAAACAATCACAAACTTATCAAGCACATCATGAAATACTCGGTTCATGAGGTCCATGAACACCGCAGGAGCATTGGTCAATCCGAAAGGCATGACTCTAAACTCGTAGTGACCATACCGCGTTCGGAAAGCTGTCTTGAAGATATCACTAGACTTCACTTTCAATTGGTGATATCCGGACCTTAAGTCAATCTTCGAGAACACAACTGCACCCTTCAACCGATCGAAGAGATCATCGATTACGGGCGGTGGATATCTATTCTTGATAGTCAACTTATTCAACTCACGGTAGTCGATGCACAAGCGCATACTACCGTCTTTCTTCTTGACGAACAAGACCGGAGCTCCCCAAGGTGACACACTAGGCTGTACGAAACCTCTATCAATGAGCTCATTCAACTGATTTTGCAACTCTTTCAACTCAGTAGGAGCCATCCTATACGGAGCTTTAGATACCGGAGCGGCACCGGGGACGAGATCAATAGAGAATTCGACATCTCTGTCCGGGAGGCACTCTCGATAGATCATCGGGGAAGACATCAACAAAGTCGCAGACAACTCGACTTCGTCGACTCTTTTCTCCACTATACCCTTGCCTTCGGATGAAGCATCATCCACTAGGGCATAGACTTGCATCGGTGCGACGACACCTTCTTACAAACCCTTCTCTTTTCACCTTGAAATTCAAAGACCGGACTTCCACATATATGGAACCGAGATCTTCTTTGAGGAACAAAGGAACACAGCTTTATGGGCTGTCAACCAATCAATTCCCAAAATAACATCGAAGTCCTTCATGTCAAGAATCACAAAATTGGCTTCCAAGTTCTTCTCACCAATCAACACAGGACATTTAGATAACCCCTTATCTAGTTTCACAACAGGACCAGTAGGTGTACTAATCAATAAACAACTAGACAACTTCTCGGGGATTAGGTTAGTCTTCTTGATGAATGCGAGATGACATGAACGAATGAGATGCACCCGTATCAAATAAGACAAATGCGAAATAGAAGCGACTAACAATGTACACCGTAATCACATCATGGCTTGGATCCTGCTCGATCTTGGAAATACTGAAAACTCTACCGAGAGGGAGGAGCAGGAGCACTCTTCACCACCAGGGTAGGCTGCTTTGGCGAGGCCGCCGGACAGGCACGAGCAAAATGACCAGCTTGCTTGCGGTAGAAGCAAACGGGATTGCTTTGGATCCAACGGGGGTGGCTGCAACAGAGGACTTCGAACAAAAGGCCTTGCACTCGCACTTGCACTTGCACTTGCATTTGCTGGTGGTCGGTTTCCGCCATCTTTGTTTAAACTGGCCGGGCTGCTGAAAACCCGTGTTCGACCTACACTCTTAGCCCGAAAGGTAGGAGTGGGGTAGGGTGTAGGTCTCACATAACGACGGTCATTGCGATCCACCGGACCAGAATTCCTTGACGCCAAGGCTTCGCACACGAGCACTTTCCTTCTCTGTTTCTTCCAACTTCTTCGAGTTCTGCACCACTTGAGCATAGCTCACTATAGGCTGGATTTGTGAGATAAGCTTTAATGGCGGGCGCGGAGTCCTTTGAAGAACTTCTTTGCTTTGGCGAGGTCTTCCTTCAAAGAATGCGGAGCAAAGAAATGGAGCTCCTCGAACTTCTGTTGGTACTCCAACACGAGACAAAGTTCCTTGAGTCGAATCATAAACTCAGCTTCCTTTGCATCCTTCACCGCCTCGGGAAAGTAGTTCATACAAAAAGCCTCTTTGAATAACTCCCAAGTTACAACTCCTGCATGCAAACCTTCCAAAAGCAGGACGAGTGGAGATCCACCATGCATCGCTTCTTGTTGCAACTTCGCTCGGCAAACAAAATCTTCGAGCTTCCGAGCATTGCGATGTCGGAAAGCCTTCTCCAACTCACGAAGCCACTTGTTAGGAAACAAGGGGTCCTTGGTAACACCGGTAAAAGTGGGTACTTGCATCTTCGAAAAACTCTCCATCGGGCGAGTATGAGGAGTTCCAGCTAAACCTCCCGCATTCGGGACTGCGGCATGAGGATTCACATTAGCACCAGCTCGGGTCTCATTATGCGAGTCATGAAACCCACCAACATCTGGTTGAACCGAGCTGCTTCTTTCGCTGCATCATATTGCCCATAATATTGGCAATATCTCGAAACTTCCAACATTCGGGGCACCGGGGATCTCATGAGTACCCCGATCAGCATTTGGTATCTCACCACCTCCATGAGGTACTTCACCACCTCCCTGAGGTATTTCACCACCTCCATGACCACTGGATTCACCACGCCCACTTCTCAGAGTAACCATTCTGCAAAAAACCGAGAACATCAAAATACCGAATTTCGAAGATTCAACATAAACCACAAGTCCAAATGATTTGAAAACTTAAATCATGCTCAAATATATCCATATAGTCATCAAACAATATTCCATAAGGCAAAAATCACATTTTCCTAAAATTCAACAGCAAATGAGGTCACTTGTGACCATTGGTCGAGTGGTTGGTCGAGTGACCCGATCGACCAATCGATCGACCAATGAAGACAGAATACGAAAATTCGCATTATAAGCCTCATTTCCACATTCCAACCTCATTCTAACTTCTTCCAAAGGTGAGAGAGCTCTAGGGAAAATATCCAAGAGTTCCCACAAGTGTTCTTGAGGTGATTTAGTGCTTCAACAACAACAACACAACACACCATCTTCACAAACAAGGTAAATCTCTCATTCTTTCTTCCATTTTCATCTTCTCATGCTTGCATTTCAATAAAACCATGCTTTACTTGTATCCAATGCTAGAAATCATGCTTAGGAATGCTTAGAAACATATTCCCTAGGTTTTAAACACAATGACATGCATAGACAACAAGTTTTAACACATTTGGTGCTCATCTCGCAAAGTTTTATACCGAAATCGATATCTTTAGAAAAATTTCGTTTTCTCTCAAACCGCTTGAAATTTTCGCACGAGATCAAATGCTACATGCTCAAGATGACATTGTAGATAGGTCCATACAATTTGATTTAACCAATTTCAACTTTTCAAAAATCCAATTTTGACCTAAATTGCAAAATCCCCAAATTTCTTCTTGCTGAATTTTTCGCTTTAATCCATGTTTTCGATCGATTTTCATCAAAACAACTTCATAGACATGAAATTCCAAGTATTGTGCACATGCTAGTATGTTCAAATCAAATTTCCCCCAAATTTGAAATTTTCCGAAAAATTACGAAAATACCCTTTTGGCTCAAATCTTGAAATAGCACTAATTGGAATTGTCTCTTGTCTCTTCCACGGATACATCATGCGAGAGGGGAGGACGAGGAGGAGGTAGAGGTAGAGGTCGCATCGTAGGTGCTCTCGGGGGCGAGAGGTCGGGTTCCTTTCGAGCCCGAGAGAGGAGGTTAGGAGACCGGACCTATTTGACACACCTCGGGCCGAGTTTGCGTACGAGGCCTACTTCAGCTATTGTAACATCGAGATGGGGCGTCTACTTCACTTACGCCAGCTCGTAGCCTTCGGGATCCGGCGGAGGTTCGACACTTTACGGTGGACTCACCTCTTCACCGAGGATTTGCCGGTATACCCGGAGCTAGTGAGGTTGTTCTTCAGCAACCTTACTTACACGAGGAGGCTCGGGGCCGGGGACATCCACTCGGACTTGTCCTCGGGAGCGGGGTCCTTCGGACTCGGATTCGCTTCTCTACCCGGACAACGGCCGAGATCTTGCAGGTCCCTTACTACCCACAGCGGTGTGTGTGGATACTGCGGGAGCGGACACGGACAGCCATCCGATGCCGTACGAGCTTCGCGAGATATGCTCTACGCTATGGGATAGCCGCCGATGCTTCACACCGTGGACTAGCGGACGGATGACGGGTTCTGCACGTATTATCGGTCGCATAGTCGGCCGAAACATCATGCCGAAAGCCGGACATCACCATCGGGTCACGGTGATGGAGGCCTTGGTCATTTACCGCATCTACATGGGCTTCGAGATCGATCTTTCTTACATCATTCAGCAGGTCATGCTGGACTTAGTTCTGCGGCCTAGCATGCGGAACCTTTGCTATGGGAGGCTTCGACTTTGATCTTCGGGCATTTCGGGGTGAGTTTCGAGGATACTCCGATGGACACTAGATCACGGGGATACCCCATTGGGACTCGGACCATTCGACGGATGAGACTACATCGGTTAGAGAGATCTCCTGGTCCGAGAGGGTGAGGATGATGATGAATCGAGAGGATGAGGATGAGGGATCGAGAGGATGGAGGAGAGGATATCGGTCCCGATAGTGATGATCAGGCCGGAGATGATACTGATATGCGCGAGGCCTGAGCCCGTGCATCACGAGTTTCCTTCATCACACTTCGAGGCGGTGGCCCTTCACATGCGGTTCCGGAGACTTCGGATCTTGGTGCACAGATGAGATCGATGACTTCCATGCTAGAGAGGATGGAGGTCGGACAGGAGCAGATGTACGAGAGGATGGAGTCTCGACGAGACAGGATAGAGCATCGGGTGACTCGGCTAGCGAGAGGAGTTCGGAGCATATAGAGATCGAGTAGATCACCTAGATAGACTGTACCTTAGGATTTCCCATTTATGCATTTCAGATGTAATCATTGTAAAAACTTTTGAAATTAATGAAGTTCATTTTGTTTCTCTTTAATTATTGTATGTTATGCACTTTTCTTTTCCTTGCATTAGTGTCATTTGTTCAAGTATAATTATGGTATGTTATTCGAAATGTTCTGTTATGCCTCAAAGTTCAAGTTTCTAATTCGGTGTTCTATTATTCACTTCTAAGAGTAGAAGAGTCACTTCGGATCAATGACTCGGGAATGTTCAGTTGTTGCCTTTTGTGGTTAGGATCTCCTCGAACCTTGGGCTCCGATACCAATCATGCACGCCCTCCCGGCCCGGTACCCTATCGGCATACCCGAGAGTGTGATCCACAGCCCGAAGATCAGGTATCGAGTGATCAACCTCCCACATAAACAATAACATAATCATGAACAACCATAACAAGAGTGCGGAAGATAAATCATAGATCCAATAATGAAAGAATGAATCATAAACGAAACGGAATAATAGATATAATCGAGTGTCAAACGGATAAGTAAAGTGAAGCAAAAATCCCACTTTACATCCAGCGGAAAAGTAGCTCGAAAGAATAAACTAGATAAAAGCTAATCCCAGTAGCAAGTACATTGGGTAACTAAATTATTCTCCACTTTGTAGACGACATCCTTGTAGGTGTAGATCTCATAGATAGCACAAGGACGCTTCCACTCAATGGTCGGACTAAGCATCGTACGGAGCATAACCACCCGTGGAATCTTCGAGTAATTGTGGTAACCGCAATCACCTTCCCGGAGATATGCCTCTTCGCCTTGCGCTTCTTCATAGGGACCGTCATAGTATTCCGTACCTGCAGGATAGTCTAACAACATTGTACAATAAAGGAATGAGTTTCAAAGAAACTCGGTAAAGGCGATTAAAATCCATAATAACATAAATGGCGAGAATTCCGGAACAAACATAAATGCAATATGATATGAGACAAACAATGAATGAATGATTCTAACTCTATGTATGCTGGTCTCTATTGGCGGACATGCTTTAAGTCATAGCACCGTACTTCTTTAGGAAAGTCCACTCACATCCTCAACCATTTAAGATATCTTGGATTCCCTCCAACCATTTAAGATATCTCGGGCGACCGATTGGTAATGGGTCCTTCATCCCTCGGGACAAACCTTGGCGGGGGTTAAGTCAACACACTCTCTCACAACCATTTGGTATAAGTACTGGCGCATGTCGGGGTAATACCTAGCCAAATGCAAGTCTTCTACTTGGTTACATCAAGTCAGATCCAGATACTTCCATTCCTCGTCCCCGACGATCCTTTCCGGTATCCTTCACACTAGAGTCCTCATAGTCCCCGACTACGGACTCACCAACCCTATTGATCATCCACATATGGTAAACGGGAAGCTCTCACGTCCTCTCACGGGTTGGTTACCGGTCTTAAGCGCCCGTGAGCCCAAGTCTAACCATATGCAACCCTACCAATAAATGGCCCCCACAATGTGATTCCTGTCCTCTCACGGGTTGGTTACCGGTCTTGAGCGCCCATGAATCCCCATTGCTACCACGGGTCGTTCGGTCTCAATACCCCTCCGATTAGGGTCCGACATAACAGGACATCCTAGCCAAACACTACTAGACAATCCTATATATGTCATCCAACAGTTTAGGAAGGTGTCCAGAGGGCATCTCCGGAAACATCCCATAATATTCCCGTAGTAGTCCAAGGACAGAAATGTCAAAAGGACACCTCTCCTTTCCAAACCATACGTAAGCATACACATGCATCAATTCATATCATCACATATATGGTAACTCCATATATGGAAAGAAATCAATATTTACAATCATTTGTATAACATTGGTAAGTAAATCATACATGAATCAATTCAATATGAATAAGTAATGCTACTGTAATCAAAGTTATGCAACAGTAGTATATCATTGTAAGAATCTAATTTAAGAAACATATTAATGATATTCAAATATAGAAACTAGATTCATGCTATCTATGTAATTAAGGAAATAACCATCCTTACCTTTTATAACTCGCAAAGAATCCTAAGAAATCAAGTAAGATCTTGGCAAACTTGAGAAGAAGGTCCTAAACAAGTATATACAACATATTAGGAAAGATCCCTAACAGAAAATATAGCAAAGCATCCGAAACAGACCAATTACGGAGTTGCTTGTACTCATTGGTCGAGTGGATTGGTCGAGTGGTCCAGTCGACCAATCAGTCGACCAATGCAGACGATAACTTAGAAAATCAGAGTTTTGAGATATGAAATCCGAATTTGGTGGTTCAAAAGGGTACTAATCAAGGGGTAGACTACATCAGTAGTATTCTAGCATATAGGGGACCTCAAAACACTACTCAAATCAAGGTATCAAGATCCAAATTAGGAAACAAAAAGTTACCATAAATAAATCAAACATGGATCTTGATGAATTTTGAAATAGAAAACAAGGACAAGAACAATAGGAGGATGGATCATTGCTTTCAGTAATGAAAACATGAAAACATGCATAGGTCTTCATAGAATAAGGCTTAGAAGCATAAATCTAAATAAGGAAATAAAACCTACCATATATGTACTATCATGCATCATGAAGAACACATAGTAAGGTAGAAGAGAACAACTAGAATTCTATGGATTATGGATCATAGAAAGAAAACACAACCATTAACCACTAACATGATCAATGAAAGAAGATCCAAAGAGATCAGAATTCAGATTAGGAAATTAACAGAGATTAAATCATGGTTTGATCATGAATCCTTCAAAAGCTTGCAATGATCATGGTTAAGATCATTGTTCTAGCCTTAAATCCTTAGGATGATCATGAGAACATGTTCGAGAGATGTTTGCAACAGAGGATGCAGCATCTCTTCTCTGTCTCAACTCAAAAAGGAAAGAAAAACAAAGATGTAGGAGAAGAAGAGAGAGTAGACATACCTTTTGATGCAAAAAGAAGAGTTCCGACGAAGATCCGCCAAGAAAACTCCAAGGATGCAAGAGAGATGACTTGCAGAGGTCTTTGGTTCGTTCCAGAGGGTTTGGAGGCAGCAAATACGAAGTGGACTCGAGGTTAGACTTAAATAGAGCAAGAATCAACCTAATTGCCAAAGACAGCACCCATTGGTCGAGTGGATTGGTCGACTGGCCCAGTCGACCAATCAGTCGACCAATGCAGACAGCAAGGCCAAAACAGGGAATTGAAGGCCCAGATCAAATCCAAACCTAAAGGGGTTTTGCACACAAGTCAAGTGACTTACCTAGTAGGTAGAAATGCCTTCAAACCAAGATAGAGAGCACTCCAAGTCCATCAACTAATTAGATCTTCATCAGGATTCTGTTTCCATAAATAGAACCTCATCATCAACCTTCATGGATTCAAAGCCAGACACCAAGTCCTCTACTGGGATGGCCCAAAGCTGACTTCTTACTTTACTTCGGGTCATCGGACCTACAAATAACAAGGTTTCCGGGTCAAGGTTAGGGCTGGGTTTCACAGCATGTTTGGTCGATGCCCTTTGGTCGATGGGATCGACCAAGAAGGATCGATCAAAAGTGGTTTCGGACAGCAAGTTGGATTTTGGTGATTTGGTTTGAAATCGGTCTTCTGGGGCTCGTATTGATCTGAAACTTGGAGGGGATGCTAGGAACAGTAGCAGGAGACTACGTAGAAAGAATTAACATGATCCAATAGTCAAATTGAAAACCCCCAATTGAAAACTCTAGGTTCTATATGCTAGAACCATAGTCTTTAATGAAAATCAATGTAACTTCAAGAGAACCTAGGAATTTAATCCATAGAATGATGAACAACAGAATATAGACAATTACTAACATATGATCAAAACTAATTGAAAGACAAAATCATATTAAGAGATGAATTCATGTTGTAGAGAAGAGAAAATCAAAATAAGAAAGCAAGAACATGATGTATGAAAATCATAGCATGGAAAGAATGAAGAGAGGTTTAATCAAAGCAAAAGAGCTTGTAGAAGAGGTGGTTGTAAGGTTGCAGCACCTTCTTCACGAACTCAATAGCAAGAACAATAGTATATAGGAGTAGAATAGAGAGGAAGTGGAAGAACACTTACCTTGTAGATGATGAATAGAGAAGAGAGACAATGATTGCAATGATCAGGGGCAAGAATCCTTCACAAATACTAAGATAGTGTCTTGGGAAGCTCCACTCTTGTTCTCAGTGGCTTAGATGAGTGTAATAGGGTTCAAAACACGAGGCTAGTATATATAGGTGAGAGAATATTCCAAAAATCATCTTTTACTCGAATCAGGGCAGCTTTGGTCAATGCTCCTTGGTCGATGGGATCGACCAAAGAGGATCGACCAAACAAGTTTCAGCAGAAAAGTCAGCAATATTTCAGCAACTTCGGACAAGGATTCGGAAGGCTATACAAGGTCAAATTGAGTGGGGTTTTCTCCTACAAGTCCATCAAGAAGTCTAGTTTCAAGAAATATCTTCGGATTGTGCACAAGAGTCCATTGGGTACTTCAAATAGTTCTCCCCTCTTTGATGCGTAGGTTTTCACTAAACACTGACAATGTACTCAAGTAAGGGGCATCATCGTCATTGTCCATGGGTTTCAGGTCAAACACCATGTCTTCCATAAAGAGGGCCCACAAGGACTTCTTCCTTCACTTCGGGACATTGGATTTACCCTAAGGAAAAGGTCGGACATGACCTCCTAAGGCTTTCAAAGATAATAACACTGAAATTAAGGTACGACATTAAGGTCTAACATCAAACAAGTCTTTCTTTATCTCAAAACAAATAGGGTGTCCTGGTTAGGTTTGGGATGGATTTCACACAGAGCGTATCTCATTGTTCATCCTATTGAGAGCTATGCTCAAGTGGTTCAGAATTCAAAAAAGTTGGAAGAGACTGAGAAGGAGAATGCTCGTATGCAAAGACCTTGGCAGTCAAAGAATCCTATATTAGTTGACCGTATGGAGCGGCGTTTTCTTAAACCTACACCATACCCTACTCCAGATTTCCAGCCTAGGAGTGTAGGTTAGAGTCTTGGATTTCAGCAAGCCGGCCAGCATAGTCAGTATGGTGGGAATAGACAAGCTGTGAATATTCCTAATGCTAGGCCTGTGAATGTAAATTCTAGACCTTTGGTTCAGAAGCCCCTAGCTATAGCTATCCCAGTTGGACTTAAGGACTCTGATTGCTTTTTCTATAAGTAGACCGGTCACTTCGCTCGTGCTTGTCCAAAGAGGAGAGTTCAACAGTCTGCTCCTATAGTGAAGAGTGCTCCTACCCCTCCCTCTAGAAGAGTGTTCAGTATTTCCGGTACTGAAATAGATGTAAGTCATGATGTGGTAACAGGTACATTGTTAGTCGCTTCTATACCTACATTTGTTTTATTTGATACGGGTGCATCACATTCGTTCATATCATCTGCATTCATTAAGAAGACTAACCTAACACCTGAGAATCTATCTAGTTGTTTATTGATTAGTACTCCTACCGGACTTGCTGTGAAACTAGATAAAGTGTTAGTTAAATATCCTGTTTTGGTTGGTGAGAAGAACTTGGAAGCCAATTTAGTACTTCTCGATATGAAAGACTTTGATATCATTTTGGGAATCGATTGGTTGACAGCTCATAAAGCTGTAATTCTTTGTTCTTCAAAGAGAATTCAGTTTCAAATTTGTTGAAGTTCAGTTTTTGAATTTCAAGGTGAAAGAGGAAGAATTGGTAAGAAGACCTTGACCGCATTGATGCAAATCCGTGCATTAGTGAAAGATGTTTCATCTGAAAGCAAGGTTAAGGAAGAGAAGAAGATAGAAGAAGTCAATGTTGTCTGTGACTTCGTTGATGTCTTTTCTGATGATTTTTTAGGGCTGCCCCTGATAGGGATGTTGAATTTTCTATTGATCTAATCCCTGGAGCTGCTCCAGTATCTAAAGCTCCATATAGAATGGCTCCTACTGAACTGAAAGAACTACAAAACCAGCTAAATGAGCTCTTAGATAGAGGTTTTATATAGCCTAGTGTATCACCTTGGGGAGCTCTGGTCTTGTTTGTTAAGAAGAAGGATGGTAGTATGCGTCTATGCATTGATTACGGTGAGTTGAACAAGTTGACCATCAAGAATAGATATCCGCTGCCCAAGATTGATCACCTCTTCGATCAGTTGAAAGGTGCAACAGTGTTCTCAAAGATTGACTTGAGATCTAGATATCACCAGTTGAAAGTGAAGTCAAGTGATATTTTCAAGACAACTTTTAGAACAAGGTATGAACATTATGAGTTTAGAGTCATGCCTTTTGGTTTAACTAATGCTCCTGCTATGTTCATGGACCTCATGAACTGAGTATTTCATGATGTGCTCGATAAGTTTGTGATAGTCTTCATCGACAATATCCTGATTTATTCGAAGAATGAAGAAGAGCATGTGAGGCATCTAAATTTCACTTTGCAAAGACTGCGAGAAAAGAAGCTTTATGCTAAGTTTAGCAAATGTGATTTTTGGCTCAAAAGAGTAGTATTTCTTGGCCATGTGGTTTCAGCTGAAGGCATTCATATTGATCCTGAAAAGGTTCAAGCAGTTGTCGATTGGGAAAGACCGAAGACTATTACGGAAATAAGAAGCTTTCTTGGATTGGCAGGATACTACAGAAAGTTTATTGAGAACTTTTATAGGTTGGCTGCCCCTATGACTAAGCTAACTAGAAAAGAAGAGAAGTTTGTTTGGTCTTACACTTGTGAGAAGAATTTTCAAGAGTTGAAAGCTAGATTGACAAGTGCCCTGGTTTTGACTATACCTGATGACTTCGGTGGTTTGACAGTCTATACCGATGCGTTAAAGATTGGTTTGGGTTGCATGTTGATGCAACATCGTAAAGTCGTAGCCTATGCTTCTCGGCAATTGAAGGATTATGAGTGGAATTACCCCACTCATGATTTAGAGCTTGCCGTAGTTGTCTTCGCATTGAAGATTTGGAGACATTACTTCTATGGTGAGAAAATTGCTATTTTCACAGATCATAAAAGTTTGAAGTACTTCTTTACCCAAAAGGAGTTAAATATGAGACAAAGAAGATGGTTAGAATTGATCTCTGATTATGACTATGACATTCAGTATCACCCTGGTAAGGCGAATGCGGTTGCTAATGCTCTTAGCAAGAAAACTAAAAGAAAAGAATTTGATTTGAATGCTTTGAGTCAACCATCGTTGTGTTCAATTTCGAATCTTGGTTTGGAAGTTGTCCCTAAAGGTTCTCTTTTTGGTTCTTTCGCTATGTCGGCAAGATCAACCCTTAGAGACAGAATTGTTGCTCTGCAAGCTTTTGATCAGGAATTGAAAGAGAAGATTGAGAAGATTTCTTCGAAACATGATTTGGATCCTGACTTTAGTATATCTATGGATGGTGCCTTACTGTTTAAAGGAAGACTTTGTGTGCCTTCGGATGTTGAAAAAAAGAAGGAGATTTTGAAGGAAACACACCAATCTATTTTCACAATACACCCTGGAAGCACCAAGATGTACAAAGACTTAAGAGAACATTTTTGGTGGATTGCTTTGAAGGTCGATGTAGAAGATTTTTTGGCCAACTATGAGACTTGCCAGCGTGTGAAAGCCGTTCGTCAACCCCCATCTGGATTACTGCAACCCCTTCCTATTCCTAGTTGGAAGTGGGAAGATATCTCTATGGACTTCATAACTAGCTTGCCTCGGACAAATAAAGGTAATGACACTGTATGGGTAATTGTTGATAGGTAGACCAAATCAGCCCATTTCATCCCTATGAAGATCACTCATACTATGGATAAGCTAGCTAGGCTTTATGTGGACAATGTAGTTCGTCTGCACGGAGTGGCAGTGAGTATTGTTTCTGATCGTGATCCTAGGTTCACCTCAAGGTTTTGGAACAGTTTGCAAAAGGCCTTGGGAACCCAATTGAATTTGAGTACTGCTTATCACCCACAGTCTGATGGACAATCTGAGTGAACAATTCAGATTTGGAAGATATGTTCAAATCTTATGTTGTTGATATGGGTGGCAATTGGGATGAACATTTAGCTTTGGTTGAGTTTGCCTATAACAACATTTATCAATGAACAATAGACATGGCTTCATTTAAGGCTTTGTATGGTAATAATTGTAGAGCACCCTTGTACTGGACTAAGACTGGTGAAAGAAAAGTCTTAGGTCCGGAAACGATTGAAGCTACAAGCGCGATGGTTGATATGATTAGAGAAAGGATCAAGTCTGCTCAGTCAAGACAGAAATCTTATGCTGATAAAAGGAGGACCGATTTGGAATTTCAAGTTGAGGAGAAAGTTTTCTTAAAGGTTTCACCTATGAAGGGTGTGATGAGATTCAATGTTAAAGGAAAGCTTAGCCCTCGTTTCATCGGACCTTTCGAGATTCTTGAGAAGGTTGGACCTGTCGCATATCATTTGGCCTTCCCTCCACCTCTTGCTGAAGTTCATAATGTGTTTCATGTTTCGATGCTTCAAAAGTACATAGAGAATCCAGAACACATACTACAGCAAGCACCCGAAGGACTTAGTGTTGATCTTACCTATGATGAAGAGCCATCCAAAATCCTAGATAAGAAGGACAAACAGTTGAGGAATCGCACCATCCCTTTGGTGAAGATTCGGTGGAAGAACCATACCCCTGAAGAAGCTTCTTGGGAGAAGGAAGAAGAATTGAAGGAGAAGTTCCCTCATCTTTTTGGAAGTATAGGTACGCTTTCAATTTTGAGGACGAAATTTCTTTTAAGGGGAAGGGGAGTGTGAAATCCAGCCCTATCCTAACCCTTACCTTGACTCGGAACCCGGTTGTTTGTAGGTCCGAAGACCCAGAGTAAAGGAAGAAGCCAACTATAGGCCATCTCAGTGGAAGACATGGTGTTTGACCCAAAACTCAAGGAAGTTGATGATGGTGTTCCATACTTGGAGGCTTGTTCAGAACAAGAAAGGAAGCTGCAGCTTGTTGAAAATGAGTCAAGTTGATGGACTTGAAGTATAGTTGGACATGATTCGAAGGCATTTTTCTATACTAGGTAAGCCATATGTTGTATTGGGAGAAGCTCATTAGGTTTGGACTAGAGTTGGGCCTTCAACCTCTTGTGGTTGGCCTTGCTGACTGGCTTGGTCGACTAGGTGGTCGATTGGGCCAATCGACCAACCAATTGACGAACAAAGTCAGAAATCTGAGAAAATCCTCTGTTTAGGGTTTTTTGCTTCCTATTTAAGTAAACTTCGTATTTCTTAGTATCCTCTGCCTCCAAAACTCTCAAAGAACGTGGGAAGACTCTCTCAAAGCTTTCCTTGGTAAACTCGAAGAACTTTTGCAAGATCTCAAGCCTCTCAACTTCGATTCTTCAATCTAAGGTTAGTAATCGCTCTTATGTTGTATTGATCTACTCTTCCTATATCTTTTTCTTGATTGAGACTATGAAGATGATGCTACATTCTCTATTAGCAACCATTACTTCGCTGATCTCCTTCCATTCTTAAGGATTTATGATCAACATAATGATCTTAACCCTAACCCTTGTAAAACCCTCATGAAACCATGATCTCCCTTTTCGATTCAATTTCTTAGCATGATTAGATCTGTTTTTTGTGATGGAATTGTGTATGACTTCTGATTATTTTCTACTAGGATGAGATCTGATCATTTCTAGTTTTTCCATGGATTCATAGTATATTTTTCATTGAAAACTAGGGTTTTTACCAAATCGGAGAATCATGATTTCAAATTGGTAGGTAGTGTTTTTGATCAATGTTAGTGGCTAATCTCTACCCTTTAGTGTTAGAATACTGTTCTAAAGGTTTCCTCCAAGTTTCGTACAGTTTCAAACCTTGTAGATTGAGTTTCAGATCAAAATTCATTGTTTTGCTTAATACTGACTCAGGTGGTCGACTAGTTGGTCGACTGGGCCGGTAGACCAACCAATCGACCAAGTAAGTCAGTAGCTTTGTTTTTCGCTCGATTTGATTCATTTGATCTCCAACCTTCTAGGCTTCTGTCCTAATGTTGTATCTATGATTGTTTAGGGTTTATTTGCTAGTTTTGGAACCTCTCTCTTTGATCTTTGGATAATCATCAACGCTATTTAAGATAAGGACTGTTATTTCCATACTAACATATATTGCGTGTATTTTAGTTTCTAATTTCAGAAACTCTTAAATTTGCTACTGATATTGTACTTTCTAATTATGATGTACTTCTGTAAGTACAATAGCACCTTACTTATGTTTTCTCTTTCATTATTCAAGTATATATGTATGCTTACTCATGTATGTTATTTAATGAATATTGATCATGCTTTTACATATTCTTTTATATGATGAGATGTCGGTTATGTATGATGTGACTAATCTGAGAAAGTGATTGATTAGGTATGATTTGGGATTGGGATGTGTCATTTTGACGTTTCTGTCCTTGGACATCAGTGGAAATAGTATGGGATGTTTCCAATGATGCCCTTTGACACTTTCCCGAATTATTGATTGTCATACCTACGGCTGTCTAGCAATGTTTGGTTAGAAATACCCCATTATATCAAACCCGATTCGGAAGGATATTGAGACCGAACGACCCGTGGTAGCAATGGGGATTCATGGGCGTTCAAGACCGGTAACCAATTCGTGAGAGGACATGAATCACATTGTGGATACTCGTGAGAGGCCATTTACTGGTAGGGTTGCAAATATTAGACTTGGGCTCATGGGCGCTGAAGACCGGTAACCAACCTGTGAGGGGACATGAGAGCTTCCCGTCTGTTATTTGTAGATGACCAGTAGGGACTATGCTGACTCTAGTGTGAAGGATACCGAAAAGGATCGCCACGGGTGAGGAATGGACGTATCTGGATTTGAGTTGATATAACTAAGTAGAAGATTTGCATTTGGCTAGGTTCTTCCTTGACATGCGCCAGTACTTAGACCAATGGTGATGTGAGAGAGTGGTGACCTATACCCTAGCCATGGATTGTCCTTAGGGATGAAGGACCCACTACCAAATGGTGTTGTGTGATGAGACCTTCCTAAAGAAGTATGGTGCTATGACTTAAAGCATGTGTTCCTATAGAGACCAGCATATATAGAGTTAGATGCATACATACATTGTTTGTTTCATATCATACTGCATCATGCTATGTTTTGCAATCATGTTATTTATGTTGTTGTGGATTAATTTGCCTTGCTGAGTTCATTCGAACTCACTCCTTTTTGTGCAATCTCTTTTGTTAGATTACTCTACAGGTACTGAATACTATGAAGGCCAATATGAAGAAGTGTCAGTTGAAGAAGCATACTACACGCAAGGTATTGGCAACAATGAAGATCACTATTGATGATCCCACGAGTGATCACGTCGTGTACTACGATTAGACCTAATGTGGAGTGGGAACGTATAAGTTGGATTGATGAAGTCTATACATATGAATACATTATCTATGAAGTTGAAGACTCTTAGTGTCACATCCTCCCAGCCGGTACCCTATCTGGCATACCCGAGAGTGTGATCCACAGCCCGAAGATCAGGTATCGAGTAATCAACCTCCCACATAAACAATAACATAATCATGAACAAGAACAATAAAAGTGCGGAAGATAAACCATAGATCCAATAAGGAAAGAATGAATCATATATAAATCAGAGTACTAGATAAAATCAGAGTGTCTACATCAGATAAGTAAAGTGAGGCAAAATCCCACTCTACAACCAGCGGAAAAGTAGTTCTAAAAGAGAATAGGCAAGACAAAATCTAATCCCAGTAGCAAGTACAATGGGTAACTAAATTGTTCTCCACTTTATAGACAACATCCCTATAAGTCTAAATTTCATAAACGGCACAAGGGCGCTTCCACTCAATGGTCGGACTAAGCATCGTACGGAGCATAACCACTCGCGGGATCTTCAGTGTAATTGTTGTAACCGCAATCACCTTCCTGGAGATATGCCTCTTCGCCTTGCGCTTCTTCATAGGGACCGTCATAATATTCAATACCTTCAGAATAGTCTAACAAACATTGTACAATAAAGGAATGAGTTTCAAAGAAACTCAGTAAGGCAGTTAAATCCATAATAACATAAATGGCGGGATTTCGAGCACAGGGACATAAATGCAATATGATATGAGACAAGCAATGAATGAATGAATCTAACTCTATATATGCTGGTCTCTATTGGCAGACATGCTTTAAGTCCTAGCACCGTACTTCTTTAGGAAGGTCTCAATCACTCATCATCAGTTGGTAATGGGTCCGGCATCCCTCGGGACATTCCATGGCTGGGGGTTAAGTCACCACTCTCTCACATCACCATTGGTCTAAGTACCGGCGCATGTCAGGGTAAAGCCTAGCCAAATGCAAGTCTTCTACTTAGTTACATCAAGTCGATCCGGATACGTCCATTCCTCGTCCCTGACGATCCTTTCCGGTATCCTTCACACTAGAGTCCTCATAGTCCCTGACTACGGACTCATCAACCCTATTGGTCATCCACATATGGTAAACGGGAAGCTCTCACGTCCTCTCACGGGTTGGTTACCGGTCTTAAGCGCCCGTGAGCCCAAGTCTAACCATATGCAACCCTACCAATAAATGGCCCCCACAATGTGATTCCTGTCCTCTCACGGGTTGGTTACCGGTCTTGAGCGCCCATGAATCCCCATTGCTACCACGGGTCGTTCGGTCTCAATACCCCTCCGATTAGGGTCTGACATAACAGGACATCCTAGCCAAAACACTACTAGACAATCCTAGATATGTCATCCAACAGTTTAGGAAGGTGTCCATAGGGCATCTCCGGAAACATCCCATAATATTCCCGTAGTAGTCCAAGGACAGAAGTGTCAAAAGGACACCTCTCCTTTCCAAACCATACTTAAGCATACACATGCATCAAATCATATCATCACATATATGGTAACTTCATATATGGAAAGAAATCAATAATTACAATCACTTTGTATATACTTGGTAAGTAAATCATACATGAGTCAATTCAATATGAATAAGTAACGCTACTGATATCAAGATAGTACCACAGTAATATAACATTGTAAGAATCTAATTAAAGAAATAACTTAATCAAGATTTAAATATAGAAACCAAGCTATGCAATTTATGTTGTTAAAGAAGTAACCATCCTTACCTTTTATAACTCGCAAAGGAATCCTAAGAAATCAAGTAAGATCTTGGCAAACTTGAGAAGAAGGTCCTAAACAAGTGTATACAACATATTAGGAAAGATCCCTAACAGAAAAGGTACCAAAACATCCAACACAGACCAATTCTGGAGTTGCTTGTACTCATTGGTCGAGTGGATTGGTCGATCGGTCCAATCGACCAATCAATCGACCAATGCAGATACAAGAGCCTAAAAAAAACAGAGTTTTAAGATATAAAATCCGAATTTGGTGGTTCAAAAGGGTACTAATCAAGGGGTAAACTACATCAGTAGTATCCTAACATATAGGGGACCTCAAAACACTAATCGAATCAAGCCATCAAGATCCAAATTAGGAAACAAAAAGTTACCATAATTAGATCAACCATGGATCTTGAAGAATTCAAGATAGAAATCAAAGACAAGAACAATAGGAGAATGGATCATTGCTTCAGGTAAATGTATCATGAAAAGCATACTTAGATCTTCAAGGAAATAGGCTTGAAAGCATAAATCTGAATAAGGAAACAAAACCTACCATATATGTAACTATCATGATTCATGAAGAAAACATGGTATGGTAGAAGAGGAACAACTAGAGATTGATAGATCATGGATCATGCAAAGAAAACACAGCAATTGACTACTAACATGATCAATGTAGAAGATCCAAGGAGATCAGAATTCAAATCAGAAGTTAAACAAAGACTAGATCATGGTTAAGATCATTGTTTTAGCCATTAATCCTTAGGATGATCATGAGAGACAAGTCCAGAGATGTTTGCAACAGAGAATGCACCATCTCCTCTACTGTCTCAACTCAAAAAGGAAAGAAAAATAGAGATGGAGGAGAAGAAGAGAGTGTAGACATACCTTTGATGCAAAAGGAAAAGTTTTGACGAAGATCCGTCAAGAAAATCACCAAGGATGCAAGGGAGATGACTTGCAGAGGTCTTTGGTTCGTTCCAAAGAGTTTGGAGGCAACAAATACGAAGTAGACTCGAGATTGGACTTAAATAGAGCAAGCAAAACCTAATTGCCAAAGACAGCACTCATTGGTCGAGTGGATTGGTCGACTGGTCCAGTCGACCAATCAGTCTACCAATGCAGACAGCAATTCCAAAACAGGGAATTGAAGACCCAGATCAAATCCAATCCTAAAGGGGTTTTGCACACATAACAAGTGACTTACCTAATAGGTAGAAATGCCTTCAAACCATGATAGAGAGCACTCCAAGTCCATCAACTAATCCGATCTTCATCAAGATTCAGTTTCCATAAATAGAACTTCATCATCAACTCTCATGGATTCAAAGCCAAACACCAAGTCCTCCACTGGGATGGCCCAAAGCTGACTTCTTACTTTACTTCGGGTCACTGGACCTACAAATAACAAGGTTTCCGGGTCAAGGTTAGGGCTGGGTTTTACATTCTCCCCCCCTTAAAGAAATATTGTCCTCGAAATTGAAAGCGTACCTGTGCTTCCAAAGAGGTAAGGAAACTTCTCCTTCATGTCTTCTTCCTTCTCCCAAGAAGCTTCTTCAGGGGTATGGTTCTTCCACCGAATCTTCACCAAAGGGATGGTGCGATTCCGCAGCAGCTTGTCCTTCCTATCCAAGATTTCGGCCGGTTCTTCATCGTAGGTCAAATCAGCACTAAGTCCTTCAGGTGCTTGCTGCAAAATGTGTTCCGGATTCTCTATGTATTTCCGGAGCATCGAAATATGAAACACATTGTGAACACCAGCAAGAGGCGGAGGTAATGCTAATCGATACGCAACAGGTCCAACCTTTTCCAAAATCTCGAAAGGTCCAATGAAACGAGGGCTAAGCTTTCCCTTAACATTGAATCTCATCACACCCTTCATTGGTGAAACCTTCGAAAGACTTTCTCTCCAACTTGAAATTCCAAATCGGTCCTTCTCTTATCAAGATAAGATTTCTGTCTTGACTCGGGCAGACTTAATCCTTTCTCTTATCATATCTACCATAGCACTCGTAGCTTCAATCATCTCGTAACCTAAGACTTTTCTTTCACCTGTCTCGACCAAAGACAAAGGTGTCCTACAAGTACTTGCCATACAAAGCCTTGAATGGAGCCATGCCTATTGTTGCTTGATAACTGTTGTTATAAGCAAACTCAACCAAAGCTAGGTGTTCATCCCAATTACCACCCATATCCACCACACAAGATCTGAGCTTGTCCTCCAATGTCTGAATTGTCCGCTCAGATTATCCATCAGACTATGGATGATGAGCTGTACTCAGGTTCAATTGGGTTCCCAAGGCCTTCTGCAAACTATTCCAAAACCTTGAGGTGAACCTAGGATCACGATCCGAAACAATACTCAATGGCACACCATCCAAACGAACCACATTATCCACATAAAGCCTTGCTAGCTTATTCAGAGTATGAGTGATCTTCATAGGAATGAAGTGGGCTGATTTGGTCAACCTATCAACAATCACCCACACAGTGTCATTGCCTTTACTTGTTCGAGGCAAGCTAGTCACAAAGTCCATAGAGATATCCTCCCACTTCCAACTAGGAATAGGAAGAGGTTGAAGTAATCAAGATGGGGGTTGTCGAACGGCTTTCACACGTTGGCAAGTCTCACACTTGGCAACAAAATCATCAACATCAGCCTTCAAACCAATCCACCAAAAATGTTCCTTCAAGTCCTTGTACATCTTGGTGCTTCCCAGGTGTATAGTAAAGACTGACTGGTGTGCTTCCTTCAATATTTCCTTCTTAATTTCTTCGTTTGCGCACGCATACAGTCTTCCTCTAAACAATAAAGCACCATCCATGGATATACCAAAGTCGGGGTCCGACTCAGGATTCGAAGAAATCTTCTCAACTTTGATCAAAAGTTCTTGGTCAGAACTCTGCAGAGCAACAATTTTATCTCTAAGGCCAGATCTTGCCATCATGGCAGAAAGAATAAAATCAGAATTCTCAGGGACAATTTCCAAATCAAAACTCTCAATAGAAGACCAAAATGGTAAACTCAAAGCATTCAAATCCAAAGTCTTCTTCTGGTTCTTCCTACTAAGAGCATCAGCAACAACGTTTGCTTTCCCAGGGTGATACTGAATATCACAATCATAATCGGAGACTAGTTCCAACCATCTCCTTTGTCTTATGTTCAACTCCTTTTGGGTGAAGAAGTATTTTAAACTCTTATGATCCGTGAAAATGGCAATCTTCTCACCGTAGAGGTAATGTCTCCAAATCTTCAAAGCAAAGACAACAGCGGCAAGTTCTAGATCGTGAGTGGGGTAATTCCGCTCATAATCTTTCAATTGCCGAGAAGCATAGGCTACGACCTTGCCATCTTGCATCAGTACGCAACCCAATCCAATCTTTGACGCATCGGTATAAACTGTCATTCCACCGGAACTATCAGGTATAGTCAAAACCGGGGCACTTGTCAATCTATCTTTCAACTCTTGGAAATTCTTCTAACAGGCGTCAGACCAAACAAACTTTTCTTCTTTCCTGGTCAACTTAGTCATAGGAGCAGCCAACCGAGAAAAAATCTCAATAAACCTTCTGTAGTAACCCGCCAATCCATGAAAACTTCTTATTTCAGTTACCGACTTCGGTCTTTCCCAATCAGCCACAGCTTGAACCTTTTCAGGATCGACACGAATACCTTCGGCTGAAACCACATGACCAAGGAATACTACTCTCTTAAGCCAGAAATCACACTTGCTAAACTTAGCGAACAACTTCTTTTCTCGCAACCTTTGCAAAGTGAAACTTAGATGACTCGCATGCTCTTCTTCGCTCTTCGAATAGATCAAGATGTCATCAATGAAAACAATCACAAACTTATCAAGCACATCGTGAAATACTCGGTTCATGAGGTCCATGAACACCGCAGGAGCATTGGTCAATCCGAAGGGCATGACTCTAAACTCGTAGTGACCATACCGCGTTCGGAAAGCTGTCTTGAAGATATCACTAGACTTCACTTTCAATTGGTGATATCCGGACCTTAAGTCAATCTTTGAGAACACAACTGCACCCTTCAACTGATCGAAGAGATCATCAATTCTGGGCAGCGGGTATCTATTCTTGATAGTCAGCTTATTCAACTCTCGGTAGTCGATGCACAAGCGCATACTACCGTCTTTCTTCTTGACAAACAAGACCGGAGCTCCCCAAGGTGATACACTAGGCTGTACGAAACCTCTATCAATGAGCTCATTCAACTGATTTTGCAACTCTTTCAACTCAGTAGGAGCCATCCTATACGGAGCTTTAGATACCGGAGCGGCACCAGGGACGAGATCAATAGAAAACTCGACATCCCTGTCTGGAGGCACTCCCGATAGATCATCAAGGAAGACATCAACAAAGTCACAGACAACCCTGACTTCATCGACTCTTTTCTCCACTTTACCCTTGCCTTCAGATGAAGCATCATCCACTAGGGCATAGACTTGCATCAGTCCGGACAGCACCTTCTTACAAACCCTTCTCTTTTCCCCCTGAAATTCTAAGACCGGACTTCCACAAATATGGAACTGAATTTTCTTTGAGGAACAGAGGAACACAGCTTTGTGGGCTGTTAACCAATCAATTCCCAAAATAATATCGAAGTCCTTCATATCAAGAATTACAAAATTGGCTTCCAAGTTCTTCTCACCAATCAACACAGGACATTTGGATAACCCCTTATCTAGTTTCACAACAGGACCAGTAGGTGTACTAATCAATAAACAACTAGACAACTTCTCAGGGATTAGGTTAGTCTTCTTGATGAATGCAGATGACATGAACGAATGAGATGCACCCGTATCAAATAAGACAAATGCAGAAATAGAAGCAACTAACAATGTACCTGTAATCACTTCATGGCTTGGATCCTGCTCAACACCGGAAATACTGAAAACTCTACCAGAGGGAGGAGCAGGAGAACTCTTCACCACTGGAGCAGGCTGCTGGGCAGGCCGCTTCGGACAGGCACGAGCGAAATGACCAGCTTGCTTGCAGTAGAAGCAAACAGGATTGCTGGGTCCAACAGGGGTGGCTGCAACAGAGGGCTTCTGAACAAAAGGCCTAGCACTTGCACTTGCTGGTGGTCGGTTTCCGCCATACTGTCTAAACTGGCCGGGCTGCTGAAAACCCGAGTTCTGACCTACACTCTTAGGCTGAAAGGTAGGAGTGGGGTAGGGTGTAGGTCTCACAAAATGCTGATCATTACGATCCACCAGGCCAGAGTTCCTTGGCTGCCAGGGCTTTTGCACACGTGTACTTTCCTTCTCTGTTTCTTCCAATTTCTTCGAGTTCTGCACCACTTGAGCATAGCTCACTATAGGCTGAACTGTGAGGTAAGCTTTAATGGCAGGGCGCAGTCCTTTGAAGAACTTCTTCGCTTTGGCGAGATCATCCTTCAGAGAATCTGGAGCAAAGAAATGAAGCTCCTCGAACTTCTGTTGGTACTCCAACACAGACAGAGATCCTTGTGTAAGAACCATGAACTCAGCTTCCTTCGCATCTTTCACCGCCTCGGGAAAATAATTCATACAAAAAGCCTCTTTGAACAACTCCCAAGTTACAACTCCTGCATGCAAACCTTCCAAAACAGGCCGAGTGGAGATCCACCATGCATCAGCTTCTTGTTGCAACTTCTGTTCGGCAAACAGAATCTTCTGAGCTTCCGAGCATTGCAGATGTCGGAAAGCCTTCTCCAACTCACGAAGCCACTTGTTAGGAAACAAGGGGTCCTTGGTAACTCCAGTGAAAGTAGGTACTTGCATCTTCGAGAAAACTCTCCATCAAAGTAGTATGAGGAGTTCCAGCTAAACCTCCCGCATTCAGGGATGCGGCATGAGGATTCACATTAGCACCAGCTCGAGTCTCATTATGCGAGTCATGAAACCCACCAACATCTGGTTGAACTGAGCTGCTTGCTGCTGCATCATATTGCCCATAATATTGGCAATATCACTGAAACTTCCAACATTCGGGGCACTAGGTATCTCATGGGTACCCTGATCAACATTAGGTATCTCACCACCTCCATGAGGTATTTCACCACCTCCTTGAGGTATTTCACCACCTCCTTGACCACTGGATTCACCACGCCCACTTCTCAGAGTAACCATTCTGCAAAACTGAGAACATCAAAATACCGAATTTCGAAGTTTCAACAAAAACCACAAGTCCAAATGATTTGAAAACTTAAATCATGTTCAAAAATATCCATATAGTCATCAAACAATAATCCATAAGGCAAAAATCACATTTTCCAAAAATTCAACAGCAAATGAGGTCTCTGTGACCATTGGTCGAGTGATTGGTCGATCGACCCGATCGACCAATGAGTCGACCAATGCGATGAATGCGAAAATTCGCATTATAAGCCTCATTTCCTCATTCCAACTTCATTCTATCTTCTTCCAAAGGTGAGAGAGCTCAAGGGAAAGTCTCCAAAGGTTCTCACAAGTGTTCTTGAGGTGTTTTGGTGCTTCAACAACAACACAACAACACACAATCATCACAAACAAGGTAAATCTCTCATTCTTTCTTCCATTTTCATCTTCTCATGCTTGCATTTCAATCAAAACCATGCTTTGCTTGTATCCAATGCTAGAAATCATGCTTAGGAATGCTTAGAAACATATTCCCTAGGTTTTAAACACAATGCCATGCACAGACAAAAAGTTCTAACATATTGGTGTTCATCTCGCAACGTTTTCATACCGAAATCGTTATCTTTAGAAAATTTTCGTTTTCTCTCAAACCGCTTGAAGTTTCCGCATGAGATCAAATGCAACATGCTCAAGATGATACTGTAGATAGGTCCATAAAATTTGATTAAACCAATTTCAACTTTCCAAAAATCCAATTTTGACCTAAATTGCAAAATCCCCAAATTTCCTTCTTGCTGAATTTTTCGCTTAAATCCAAGTTTTCGATCGATTTTCCTCAAACAAACTTCATAGACATGAAATTCCAAATATTGCGCACGTGCTAGTATGTTCAAATCAAATTTCCCCCAAATTTGAAATTTTCCGAAAATTTACGAAAATACCCTTTTGGCTCAAATCTTAAGGTAGCACTAACTGGAATTGTCTCTTGTCTCTTTCACAGATACACTATGCAGAGTGGAGGGCGAGGACGAGGTAGAGGTCGTGGTCGCATTGTAGGGGCACTTAGGGGCAGAGGTCAGGTTCCTTCAGAGCCTAGACAGGAGGTTAGGAGACCAGACATGTTCGACACACCTCAGGCCGAGTTTTTGTACGAGGCCTACTTCAGTTACTGTAACATCGAGATGGGACGTCTACTTCACTTACGCCAGCTCAGAGTCTTTAGGATTCGGCAGAGATTCGACACGTTGCAGTGGACTCATCTCTTCACCAAGGATCTGCCGGTATACCCGGAGCTAGTGAGGTTGTTCTTCAGCAACCTTACCTACACAGAGGAGGCTCGAGGCCAAGGACATCCACTTAGACTTGTCCTCAGGAGCAGGGTCTTCCGGACTCAGATTCGCTTTTCCACCCGAGCATTGGCTGAGATCTTGCAGGTTCCTTACTATCCACAGCAGTGTGTGTGGATACCCGCAGGAGCAGATTTGGACAGATTCGAAGTCCATCAACTAATCCGATCTTCATCAAGATTCAGTTTCCATAAATAGAACTTCATCATCAACTCTCATGGATTCAAAGCCAGACACCAAGTCCTCCACTGGGATGGCCCAAAGCTGACTTCTTACTTTACTTCGGGTCACTGGACCTACAAATAACAAGGTTTCCGGGTCAAGGTTAGGGCTGGGTTTTACACTTAGTTTAGTTTGATTTTCATTCCTTTACTTTTCTTTAAGATCAGTTGTATTTCTTTTAGACTTACGTGCTACATTTCGCTATAACTGTGGAGTGAGATTCCGCCTCACTCTACTCCTTTTTTATTTTATATACATCTGGTATCATTTTCCACACTTTGATTATACCGTCTTTTCTTTCCTTATTTTGATCTCTTGTTTATATTATTATAAATTGATTTTTTGTTCATGATTATGTTATTGCATATGCGGGAGGATGATTTCCTCAATACTTGATCTTCAAGGCTGTGGATCACACACTCGGGTATGCCAAATAGGGTACCGGCTAGGTGGATGTGACAATTAGGGTTCCCATGCACACCAGTGCGAGTCTCATTATGGAGTGTCATGAAATCCGACATCATTTGGTTAAACTGATTGGCCTGCTGCTGCATCATGTTATTCATGACACTGGCAATGTCTCGGAAGCTTCCAATATCTGGAGCACTAGGAATGTCATTGGTGGTATGACTATTCTTCTGAGTCTGCTGGTCAGAACCACCAGTGGGTACTTCTTCATTTCCGTTGCTTCCGGAACCAACGAGATGATTCCTTAGGACAACTATTTTGCAAAACCAAAAGATAACAACACTGAAATTCGAAGATTCATCAACAACTACTTGACCATATGATTAGAATGCTTAAATCATACTTAGAATCATCAATATAGTAAGCAAACAATCAAACATTGGTCAAAAATCCAAAATTTCCACCAAAAACCAGCATATCAGTTTCAACCTTCAGCTGGTCGACTGGTCTGTCGACCAAGCAACACATCATACGAAAATTTGGTTTTTAACCTCATTTCCCACTTCAAAACTCATTTCTCTTGAGAGAGGGCTCTGGAGAACAATCTTGCAAGGGTTTTCAAAGTGATTCCAAGTGCTTTAAAGCTTCAATAACATCAATACAACATACATTGATCATCAAAGCAAGGTAAACACTATTCTTCTTCTTCTCAAGTTGGGTTCTTCATTTAGATTTCTTGAAATACCATGCTATACTTGTTGTTCTAGGTTAGAAACATGTTTATGCATGCTATGCAACATATTCCCATAGTTTCCTTGCAATATTACACATTAAACATCAAGTATAAACACAAACACATTCTTGCTTTCGCTAACGCAACCGAAAATCCCAAATTTAGTACAAATTTGATTACTCTCAAACCGCAAGGAATTTTAACACCAAATCAGTTGCGACATGCTAGAAATGATATGATAGATGTACTCATGTAATTTGTTTCAACCAATTCCAACATTTCAAAAAATCCAATTTTTTACCTAAATGCAAAAAATCCCTCTTTTAAAGTTGCTGAATTTTTGGCTTTAGACCGCGATTTCGATGGATTTTCTTCAAATAAACTTCATAAGCATGCTATTCCAAGTATTACGCACATGCTAGTATGTTCAATTTGAAAATTTTCCAAAAAATTACAAAAATGCCCTTCTTGCTGAATTTTTTTTTTTTTTTTTTTTGTAATTCTCTGACATTCGACTTCTTTCATCTTCTCTATAGATATAGACACTATGCAGGGACGAGGACGAGGTCGGGGACGAGGTCGCCTAGTAGTTGCTAGGAGAGATAGAGGTTAGGTTCTAGCTCAGCCACGAGCGAAGGTTATCGATTGACACTGTTTCGTCACACCACAGGCAGAGTTTCTATATGAGGTGTACCTTGGGCACTGCTGTATCGAGTACAGGAGATTACTATGATTACGAGAGCTGAGGACATTCAACATTAGGCAGAGGTTTGACACGATGCGATGGACACACTTATTTACTGAGGATTTACCAATGTATGCAGAGTTAGTGCGGCTGTTCTACAGAAATTTGACATCGTTCAAGGAGGGTCTGGGAGAAGGTCGTCTTCAGTTGGTGGTAGAGAGTCAGATCAGAGGGACACAGATCAGATTTACTACACGCACACTTGCAGAGATCTTCAGGGTATCTCACTACCCGCATGCATGTGTATGGATACCCGCTAGTGGGGCACTGGACAGACATCTACTTCCCTATGAGTTACACGAGGTTTGGGCTACACTTTTGGATGATCATCGTTGTTACCATCCACGGATCAGTGGAAGAATGACTCCTTTGGCTAGGGTTATCAGTTGGATCGTGGGTAGGAACATTATACCGAAGGCAGGACATCATCATAAGGTGTCAGTGATCGATGCCTTAGTCATTTATTGGATTTACATGGGATTTGAGATAGATTTGGCCTACATTATACAGAATGCCATGATCGAGATAGTCGAGCATCCAAGTACTAGGAATCTTTGCTTTGGGAGACTACTGACACTCATCTTCAGGCACTTCGGGGTGAGACTGGATGACGAGGAGATGATGACTAGAGACATGGGGTATCCTATTGGCACGAGGACCATTGGACTAATGCAGCTAGATCGTGCTAAGAGATCACCAGGTCCAGAGGATGAGTCGGAGTCAGAGTACGAGGATGAGGATGTCCCAGTGGATGAGGGGCAGGCTGGTCCACATACAGATGGTCAGGCTGGAGATGACACGGAGATGCGCAAGGCTGGTCTAGATGATCATGAGATTCCTACACCACACTTCGAGGTCCATCACATGTAGTTCCTGAGGCATCGGACTTGTATGCTCAGATGCTTTCTATGAATTCCATGCTGGAGAGGATGGAGGTCAACTATGAGCAGATGTTTAGTATGCATGAGACGATGGAGTTGAGAGAGGTACAGATGGAGTCGAGACAGGAGCAAATGCAGTCTCAGGTGACTCAGATTTCAGATGATGTTAGGACACTCAGAGATCAAAGACTGTCTCCTAGATAGATAGATTGTACTAGGATTTCATTTTATGCTTCTCAGATGTAACTCATTGTAAAACTTTCTTAACTTAATGAAGTTCACATTGTTTCACTTTATTATTGTGTATTATGCACTTTCCTTTTATTGCATTAAGTGCTATTTGTTAAATCATAATTATGGTGTATTATCCAACAAAAAACTTATGCTTCATTAATTAAGTTTCTAGTCCAGTTATCTATTATTCACATCTAAGAATACTTGAATCACTTTTGGATCTATGACTCAGGAATGTTCTGTTATCGTTTCTGTGGTTGGGGTTTCCATGAACTTTGGGCTTTGATACCACTCTGTCACATCCACCCAGCCGGTACCCTACCAGGCATACCCAGGTATGTGATCCATAGCCCCGAAGATCGAGTATCGAGGAAACCATGCCTCCCACATACACAATAACATAATCAAGAACACAATGTAATCAATGTAATGTCATATAAACAATGAGATCAAGATAAGGATAAGAAGACAATATAATCAAAGTGCGGAAGTAAATGATACCAATGTATATATAATCAAAGTGAAGAGAGTGAGCAAAAATAACTCCCTAAGTCGCAGCAGAATGTAGTTCGAATAACAGTTAAGGGTTTACAATCCAAGTCTCAAAAGAGAGAAATAAAGGGATAAACATCTAAACTAATGTTTCTTCAGTCTTATACAAATATCATCATAAACATAAACAAAAAACACGAGACATGTCCGAATCCGCTCCCGAGAAGATCTAGTCCTGGTACGAAGCATAATCCAACGAGGGATCTTCACCGTAGTCTTCGTGATCGCCAGCACCTTGATGGTAGTGTCCTTCATCAAAGGGCGCTTCATAGAATTGGCCATCAATTTCCTCGGTTCTTGCAGGATAGTCTAACAAAACATTTGCACAAAAAGGAGTGAGTTCAAAAGAACTCAACAAGGCAAATTATTCCATAATACAAAAATAACGTGATCCAAAACATTGCATGATGAAAGATGATATGAAACAGACGATGCATAAATGAATCTAACTCTATGTATGCTAGTCTCTATGGCAAACATGCTTTAAGTCATAGCACCATACTTTCTTGAGTAAGTCCAGTCACTTGGCTCCGGTAGGTAATGGGTCCTGCATCCCTTGGGACAATCCATGGCGGGGGTTTAAGTCACCGCTCTCTCACATCACCATTTGATATAAGTATTGGCGCATGTCACGGTAAAGCCTAGCCCAATGCAAGTCATCTACTCAGTCGTATTAAGTCAGAACAGGATACTTCCCTTATGGCTACAACCAACTCAGTTCAGTATCCTTCACACTAGAGTCACGTATCCTATGGCTACAACTAACTTGGGCTATGGACTCATCAACCCTATTGGTCATCCACAAATAATAGACGAGAAGCTCCCACGTCCTCTCATGAATCATTTCACCGGTCTTGAGTGCCCTTGAGCCCAAGTCTAGCTATTTGCAACCCTACCAATAAATGGCCTCTAACGAGTATCCACAATGTGATCTATGTCCTCTCATGGATATGACTCACCGGTGTTGAGCGCCTACAAATCCACATTGCTACCATTGGTCGTTCGGTCTCAATACCCTTCCAATTCGGGTTTAATACAACAAGGACATCCTAGCCAACACCACTAGAAAAGTCCTATGTATGACATCCAATAATCCGGGAAAGCATCAATGGGAATCATCAGAAACATCCCATACTATTCCCTCTGATGTCCAAGGACAAAAATGTCAATAGGACATTCCTCAATCCCAAATCATACCTATCCAATCACATTCCCAATTCCATCATATCATACACAATGATACTTCATCCTATAGAAAGATATACCATAACATGATCAATCACATATATAATTAACAAGAATGAATAATCATGATAACAAAAGAATATATAAACATGGTACTACTGTACTTGAAGTACTTACAGCAATCATACGATGTTATGAATACAACAAAGAAGGTGAATCTACTAAGTTTCCAACATCGAAGTAAGATTCACATATTCTATGTAATTATGGTAACAACTGTCCTTACCTTAAATCGAATTGAAGATAATCCACAGATCAATTAGAATGGTCCCAAGGTTAGTACTTGCACCCTAAACAATCATAGATGCAATATCAAAAGAAGAATCAAGCAAATCGGAGGTCAAACGGATCAAATCAGACAAATACAGCAAAGTTGTAATCAGCTAGTCGACTGGCTGGTTGACTGACTCAATCGATCAAGCAGTCGACCAAGTGAACAGTAACAGGGTTGAAATGAGATTTTTTATTCGAAACCTAGCTTCAGGGACTCGGATCACTTCGAAATTTGAAAGGAATGTTAGGAATAGTAAATGAAGACTATATAGCAAAGATTTAACATCAATCAATGGTCAAATTAAGAATCCCCATTTTGAAACCTAGCTTCGAAATGCTAAACATCATGTTCTTCAATAAAATAAATTGCAAATGCAAGGAAAATTAGGGAATCAATTAAGGGAATGATGAACAATAGATTAGAATCAATTACTAACATGAAATCTTTAGCATACTATAGAAATCAGTTTAGGAGATGATATCATGTTGCTATGAAGAAAATCATGAGAATGCAAGGTATCAATACAGGGAGCATAACATTGATAGAATGAGAGGGGTTTATACAAATGCAAGGAGAGAAACAAAGAAGAGGTGGTTGCAAGGTTGCAGCACCATCTTCATAGTCTCAATAGCAAGAATGAGATGAGATGAGAGTAGATTAGAGAGAGAATGAGGGATTACATACCTTGTAGAAGAAATTTGAGAAGAGAGACAAGGAATATTGTAAGAATACTTCACCACTACCAAGGAGAGGTCTTAGGAGTCTCTTTCCATGTTCTCAGGAGGTCTTAGCATTAGAATAGGGTTCTAACTGCGAAGTCCCCTTAAGTAGGGCATAAAATAATCCAAAAATCATAATTTTCATATTTAATATCCAGCTGGTCGACTGGTCCAGTCGACCATGCAAGAACAACAACTTCAGATAGGGAAATGGAAGGCTAGATCAACTCAAATTCACTTGGGCTTTCTCCTATAACTCAATCAACAAGTCTAGGTCAGAGAATTACCTTTGAATCAAGTCTTGAAGTGCATTAGGTCCGTCAACTAATCTCCCCCTCTTTAAGGTGCAGCTTCTTATCAAACACTGACAATGCATCCAAGTATAGGGCCCCATCATCAATGTCCATGGGTTTGGAATCAAACACCATGTCTTCTACTGAGAGGGCCCACAATTGTCTTCTTCCTCCACTTCAGGTCTTCGGACCTACAAACATCAAGGATTCCAGGCCAAGGTTAGGATTAGGCTAGGGATGGATTTCACAGTAGTAGTTACCTCCTGAGGCACGATCATCCACCTTGCATTAGTGGTAGTTACCCTTTATAACTCGATTTCCTATCCCGGATTCTTTGGGATCACATTCATACCCATAACTGTAGAGTCCCTTCGCCCTCGTGTTAGTTATTGATTCGAATTCTGGACCGATCCCGACCTGGTTTCTTGACATTGGACCCGGTTCAGTATTATTTTATCCTCATCAAACATGATCATGGTGGCTAAAGCCATTGCGTCCAAATCTTCATGCATCTCATGTGTTCATGCATACTTGCATATTATATTTACATGCCATATAGTTGCATTTGACCCTGAAGTGCAACCATCCTATTAACAGCGGTTTTGAAGTTGTGAACTTATATGGAGCAGTGGTACTAATGGGCGCCAACAAACTAAGATGGTCCATGAGGGGACACTAGGTAACCTGTACCAAGATAGTGGGACTTGAGGTGATGGCAATGGGTTGTTGGGGTGTATGTCCAAGATAGCAAGGCTTGAGGATATGCAAGAATGGCTAAGGGAAGCTATACCAAGATAACAGGTGGCTTGAGGGTCTACTTTCGAAGAGTCATGCCAAGACAGTGCGTTGCTTGTGGCCATATTTCCAAACTATAGAATGCACCATGAGTAAAGACCCTGCACTGGATGGGTATGTCCTAATACGCGCCAGTCTGTGCCAATGGTTCTGATGTGTGGATTTGAGGATGATAAGTGTGTGAGCCTGGTGTGGATCTACTATCTCTTAACCATGGTTGTTGTACAGAGTGTGGACCTTACCCTATACTTCTTGTCACATCCACCCAGCTGGTATCCTATCTGGCATACCCAAGATGTGATCCACAACCCGAAGATCCAGATCGAGCGGCCATGCCTCCCACATACACGATAACATAATCATGAACAATATAATCAATGTTTAAAGTAAGCAATAAACAGATCAAATGAATAAGAAAAGATAATCAATTAGAGTGCGGAAATATCAAGTATCAACTTCTCATAAAATAATCTCAAAGAGAAAGAGTGATCAGTAGTCACTCCTTCAACAATTTGCTGAAAAGTGGTTAATTAAACTAAATTACAATCTGTGTCAAGAGTAAATCCATAAGAGTTAGAGATAAAATATCCAAGTGATTACAGTCATCCAGGGAAATGGGGCCTATGCAAAGGTTTCTTCTATCCTAATGATTTCTTCTTCATAAATGTGGATGAAATGAACCCAACGCAGCCGCTCCCTCACCATGGTGGGGCTAACCCTGTTAAGAACCATAATCCTCCTTGGCACAACAATCCTGACTCTCAACATAGCCATCACCCGAAGGGTAGTATGCGGGGTCATAGCTCGGGTTGTAGAATGCGCCATCAGAGTCTTCTATACCTGCAGGATAATCTAACAAATTGTACGAAAGGAATGAGTTCAAAAGAACTCAGCAAGGCAAGTCGTTTCATAATATACAATTCATTCGATACAAGTCACAATATGATGCAATATGATATGAGACAATGATGATCTATGATTCTAACCTTAAATATGCTAGTCTCTAAGGTAGACATGCGTTAAGCCATAGCACCATACTTCTTTGGGTCATCTGTCACTCCCCCTCAATCATATAGATATCTTGGGTCTACCGTGGTAATTGTGTAAAGTCCTCATCAAACCATGGTTGGGGATTCAGTCACCACTCTCTCACATCATCATTGGTATAAGTATTGGCGCATGTCACGGCGAAGCCTAGCCCAATGCAAGTCATCTACTCAGTCATATCATGTTAGATCCGGATACTTTCCCTATGGCACCGACCAACTTGGTTTCGTATCCTTCACAGTAGAGTCAGTGTATCCTATGGCACCAACCAACTCAGACTACGGACTCATCAACCCTATTGGTCATCCACAAATGGTAAACAGGAAGCTCTCACGTCATCTCACTGGTTGGTTACCGATCTTGAACGCCCGTGAGCCTATCCATTTGCAACCCGACCAATAAATGGCCCCTTTCGGTATCAGCCAGTATGGTTTAAGTCTTCTCACGGAGTGGATACCGGTCTTGAGCACCCATCAACCATACTCTACCACGGGTCGTTCGGTCTCAATACCCTTCCGATTCGGGTCTGATACAACATGGATAATCCTAACCATACACCTAGACAATCCTATGCATGTCATCCAATAACCCGGCAAAGTGTCGATGGACACCTTCGGAGAATATCCTATACTACTCCCTTCGATGTCCAAGGACAAAAGTGTCGGAAGGACACTTCCAAATCTCAAGTCATACGTAGTCAATCACAAGCTCAGTCTCATCATATCATACTTAATCAATGATTCATCATATAAACAAAGGCATATCATAATATGATTGATCATATATAAAATCATAAAGTATAATTAAACATGATATTCCGAAAGATATGTAACATACTACTACTGATAAGAATGCATAGAATAGTCGTGTATGATAAAGGAATACACATAGGAATATAACCATTTAGTTCTCAAAGTGTAAGCATGTTTACATAATTAACATACTTGAGTTAACGACCGTCCTTACCTTAATCGAGTCGTAAATAAAATCAATGATCACCAAGAGTGTCACGCCCTCCCAGACGGTACCCTATCTGGCATACCCGAGAGTGTGATCCACAGCCCGAAGATCAGGTATCGAGTGATCAGCCTCCCACATAAACAATAACATAATCATGAACAATCATAATAAAAGTGCGGAAGATAAACCATAGATCCAATAAAGAAAGAATGAATCATAAATGAATCAGAATAATAGATATAATCAGAGTGTCAAACAGATAAGTAAAGTGAGGCAAAAATCCCACTTTACAACCAGCGGAAAAGTAGCTCTAAAAGATAATAAACTAGACAAAATCTAATCCCAGTAGCAAGTACATTGGGTAACTAAATTGTTCTCCACTTTATAGACAACATCCTTATAAGTGTAAATCTCATAAATGGCACAAGGACGCTTCCACTCAATGGTCGGACTAAGCATCGTACAGAGCATAACCACTCGCGGGATCTTCAGAGTAATTGTGGTAACCGCAATCACCTTCCTGGAGATATGCCTCTTCGCCTTGCGCTTCTTCATAGGGACCGTCATAATACTCAGTACCTGCAGGATAGTCTAACAAACATTGTACAATAAAGGAATGAGTTTCAAAGAAACTCAGTAAGGCGATTAAAAATCCATAATAACATAAATGGCGGGATTCCAGAACAATCATAAATGCAATATGATATGAGAAGCAATGAATGAATGAATCTAACTCTATGTATGCTGGTCTCTATTGGCAGACATGCTTTAAGTCATAGCACCGTACTTCTTTAGGAAAGTCCACTCACATCCTCAACCATTTAAGATATCTTGGATTCTCTCACGGATCATTTCACCGGTCTTGAGCAGCCGATTGGTAATGGGTCCTTCATCCCTCGGGAAAAACCTTGGCGGGGGTTAAGTCAACACACTCTCTCACAACCATTTGGTATAAGTGCTTGGCGCATGTCGGGGGTAAAACCTAGCCAAATGCAAGTCTTCTACTTAGTTACATCAAGTCGAGATCCGGATACTTCCATTCCTCGTCCCCGACGATCCTTTCCGGTATCCTTCACACTAGAGTCCTCATAGTCCCTGACTACGGACTCATCAACCCTATTGATCATCCACATATGGTAAACGGGAAGCTCTCACGTCCTCTCACGGGTTGGTTACCGGTCTTAAGCGCTCGTGAGCCCAAGTCTAACCATATGCAACCCTACCAATAAATGGCCCCCACAATGTGATTCCTGTCCTCTCACGGGTTGGTTACCCGTCTTGAGCGCCCATGAATCCCCATTGCTACCACGGGTCGTTCGGTCTCAATACCCCTCCGATTAGGGTCTGACATAACAGGACATCCTAGCCAAACACTACTAGACAATCCTAGATATGTCATCCAACAGTTTGGGAAGGTGTCCCGAGGGCATCTCCGGAAACATCCCATAATATTCCCGTAGTAGTCCAAGGACAGAAGTGTCAAAAGGACACCTCTCCTTTCCAAACCATACTTAAGCATACACATGCATCAATTCATATCATCACATATATGGTAACTTCATATATGGAAAGAAATCAATAATTACAATCACTTGTATAACATTGGTAAGTAAATCATACATGAATCAATTCAATATGAATAAGTAATGCTACTGTAATCAAAGTTATGCAACATTAGTATATCATTGTAAGAATCTAATTTAGGAATCATATCTATGATATTCAAATATAGAAACTAGATTCATGCTATCTATGTAATTAAGGAAATAACCATCCTTACCTTTTATAACTCGCAAAGGAATCCTAAGAAATCAAGTAAGATCTTGGCAAACTTGAGAAGAATGTCCTAAACAAGTATATACAACATATTAGGAAAGATCCCTAACAGAAAAGATACCAAAACATCCAACACAGACCAATTCTGGAGTTGCTGTACTCATTGGTCGAGTGGATTGGTCGACTGGCCCAGTCGACCAATCAGTCGACCAATGCAGACAGTAGCCTAGAAAAACAGAGTTTTAAGATATGAAATCCGAATTTGGTGGTTCAAAAGGGTACTAATCAAGGGGTAAACTACATCAACAGTATTCCAACATATAGGGTACCTCAAAACACCAATCAAATCAAGATATCAAGATCCAAATTCGGAAGCAAAAAGTTACCATAATTAGATCAACCATGGATCTTGATGAATTCGAAATAGAAATCAAAGACAAGAACAATAGGAGGATGGATCATTGCTTCAGGTAATGGTATCATGAAAACATACTTAGATCTTCAAGGAACAAGGCTTAGAAGCATAAATCTAAATTAGGAAATAAAACCTACCATATATGTAACTACCATGCTTCATGAAGAACACATAGTATGGTAGAAGAGAACAACTAGAGATTGATAGATCATGGATCATGGAAAGAAAACACAGTAACTAACTACTAACATGATCAACATAGAAGATCCAAAGAGATTAGAATTCAAATCAGATGTTTAACAAGATTAGATCATGGTTTGATCATGATTCCTTCAAAAGCTTGCAATGATCATGGTTAAGATCATTGTTCTAGCCTCAAATCCTTAGGATGATCATGAGAACATGTTCAGAGATGTTTGCAACAGAGAATGCAGCATCTCTTCTACTGTCTCAACTCAAAAAGGAAAGAAAAACAAAGATGGAGGAGAAGAAGAGAGAGTAGACATACCTTTTGATGCAAAAAGAAGAGTTTCGACGAAGATCCGTCAAGAAAACACCAAGGATGCAAGGGAGATGACTTGCAGAGGTCTTTGGTTAGTTCCAGAGAGTTTGGAGGCAGCAAATACGAAGTGGACTCGAGATTGGACTTAAATAGAGCAAGAACAACCTAATTGCCAAAGACAGCACTCATTGGTCGAGTGGATTGGTCGATCGGCCCGATCGACCAATCGGTCGACCAATGCTTGACAACGAAGACCAAAACAGGGAATTGAAGGCCCAGATCAAATCCAATCCTAAAGGGGTTTTGCACACAAGTCAAGTGACTTACCTAATAGGTAGAAATGCCTTCAAACCAAGATAGAGAGCACTCCAAGTCCATCAACTAATCCGATCTTCATCAAGATTCAGTTTCCATAAATAGAACTTCCTCATCAACTTTCATGGATTCAAAGCCAGACACCAAGTCCTCTACTGGGATGGCCCAAAGCTGACTTCTTACTTTACTTCGGGTCACTGGACCTACAAATAACAAGGTTTCCGGGTCAAGGTTAGGGCTGGGTTTTACAAAGAGTGGTCCCAAAAATCAATGTTGGCACCCTAGACAACATACAAGTAACATCAGAGAAGAAAACAGTCAAATCGGAGGTCAAACGAATCAATTCGGCCAAGTACAGGGGTGTTCTCATATCTTGGTTGACTGGCTTGGTTAACTGTCAGTCAACCAAGACTTGTTAACCAGGGGCAGAAATAAAGGCTTGGTCCGAAACTGACCTTCCGGAGCTTCGATCGACACGGAATTTGGAGGGCATGTTTATAACAGTATGAGGATACTACACACTAAATTTCATGACGATCCAACGGTCCAATTAAAAATTCCCAATTCGAAGTCTTATGTTCTATATGATAAATATCAAGAATCACATTGGAATTGATTGGAATTGTAAAGAATGATGGGAATCAATCAATTGAATGTTAAGAATCAAATTAGAATCCTAAATTCATAGTAATCTAGACCGATCATGCATTTACATATCAGTTTTGAATCAAGACAAGGTTGAGATGGAGGGAATCAAAGTAATGAAGTGCAAGTAATCTTAATGGAATTATAACATAGCAAGAATGGGGGATGATTATGGAATTGAAAGGGGGAAACTCATGGTTAAGTGTTTGCAAGGTTGCAGCACTTCAACCATGATTTTAGGATCATAAATTGATAGAATAAAGAATATATTAGAAGAAGAATAGAATGAATCATACCTTGAGTTGATGATTAATGTGTAATACTAATGATTGGAGTCAAAGATCTTCCCAAAAATCAAGAAAAGCCCAAGAGAGTGTCCAAACTCGAGCTCTAGAGTGCAAATGATTAGCTTAGGCCCTCATTCACGAGTTCCAAAAAGGTAGGGGCAAAATGGGAAGTGATTTTGTAAAAATTCGAATTCCATCATCATTGGTCGATCGTGTCGTTGATCGATCGACCAAAGTAGTCGACCAAGGCATGACAGCAACTTCAGGAGTGGATTTGGAAGGCCAGACAGATCCGAATTGAGTTGGGTTTTCTCCTACAAGTCAATCAACAAGTCTAGTTTTAAGAAATACCTTCGGATTTGATCATGGGGGGGGGGGTCCAATAAGTGCTTCAACTAATTCAATCTTTATCGATGTGCAGATTTTCACTTAACACTGACAATGTGCTCAGGTAAGGGGCATCATTGTCAGTGCCCATAGGCTCTAGATCAAGCATCGAATCTTCAACAAAGAGGGCCCACAAGTCTCTTCTACCACCACTTCGGGTCTTCGGACTTGCAACAGTATAAAATCCGGGCCGGGTCAGGGTTAGGATAAGGCCGAATTTTACACTTACTGGTCGTAGATGATCGTGGTATAGACTGAGAGACCATCCCTAAGGATTGGTTTGTTATTAAAGCATGTTACTTAAGTTAGAGACCTGCATTACTTAGAATGACTGATTGACATATAGGATAACATGTCATACATTCACCTGCATGTTTCCTCCTCACAAGCTCTATGGAACTCACCCCTTAGGCTACGTTTGTTTGCTAGAATAAAAGTGGGGTGGGAAAATTCTTGAAAAAAGTGTAGATTTCTAATTTTTCCCTTAAATCTCAAAATTGTAGATTGTTTAGTTGCTTGGGGTGGGAAAGTGAGAGACAAGATTTTCTGAATCAAGGAAACTTGTCTGGTGATGTGGCAGCCCAACTTTACCACCCCAAGTCATTTTAAAACTCTACAATTTGGTGGGATTTTATGAAAAATTTTGAAAAAGTAAAAAGTGAGACCCATTACTATTACTTTTCCACAAAACTATTTCCTTTCATTTTATTTCCTTCTTCCTCATCCTACTATACATGGGCTCACATTTTTTTCCCACCCCGACCTTTGCAAACAAACGCAGCCTTAACGGGAAATTTCTGTTGTTAGACTATACGACTTGAGTTTGTGCCAACGAGTAAGTTCGGAACAGTGGATGAGTCTTAGTGCTACAAACTCAGAAGAACTTTTTGCACCTTTCCATGGTGCTATATGTTGTTGTTACATGTGCTTTTATGGCCCCCACATTTCGTAGAGTTGGAAGCTAAAGCAGAATTTTTTTGGTATAGCTAAATCTCATAGGAGTCTCTTATGAACTTAGTCTTGATGACACAGTTAGCAAACATGCCCAATAGGAACATTGTGACAGAAGGGGTTGAACATGTCTACGGTCCAGATTCTACGAAGTAGGACGAAGCGTAGTACTGCACTAAACACGACAAACGGATAACTACAGCTCTCGGAAAACCCGACAGCGATAAAAACGTCAAAAAACAAAGAATGCCGCAAAGTGCACGTGCAGTTAAAATTCTACCACACTCGATGCAGACTGTGAAGGACACGCGTTGCTTAGAAAGAACGGCTGGATGCGTTCATGCTTAACACGTGTCTTCAACGTGTCGACTCAGCCGTCGCCGTCGATTTTAACCGGATTTGAAATACGACATCAAATCTAGTTCAATTGACTTACTCCTCCCCCACTTTTTGTGGGGCCCACTCTACTGTGGAAGATAAAGATATCATGGTAACGGGACAACATAAAAGCAGCAGTACCGGTAGCTGAGAATTACTGACCATCTCTGCTCAGAGTAGTAACTTCAAGAATAAGGTCGATCAAGAATTGAAATGATCGTTCGACTGAATTTGTTATAACCCAAGCCTGATCATCTCAGAAGCTTCAGAAGCTTTTTAATGGCGGTTGTCTAGCTTCGCTGGAAAGGATTAATGTAATGTACTAAATATGAGAATTTAGAACAGTAGTTACAATATAGCTAGTACTACTAGGATCTTATTTCTCCTCAGAGGTTCGAAAATTATCAGGTGATGGTTGAAGATTTGTACATCTAGTACGCCTTTATTGATCTTGCCGAGCAGAATTGGTAACGTTCGCATAAGGTACCTTCCAGCCTTCCGGTTTATATCGGTTTTGCTTTTTCCAAAATATGATTCGTTACCTGTTTGTTCACAGGCATTCATGTCTGCTTTCTAAGGCTTAATATGGTATCTGTCATGGTCTGATACATAATTTCTATTTTTGGTAAAATTTTGAAGATAAGATCTCTGGAAAATCCATCCATCTTTGGATTTATTAAAAGAAATATATATACAAAAATAAAGAACACTCCGATGGTGCGATTCACCCTCGGAAGCTTTTCTTTATTCTGCCTTGCATGCTCTCCAGAACACTTTGATCTCAGGTAGCGAGTTCTGCCTTTGCCAGATTAAACCAAACCATTAGAATCTTCAACCACTTGCTTGATACCTTGTTTCCAAATATGGAATGTTACAATCAGTAAAAAAATGGTTTCTTATTAATATTTTTTCAAGAAGTTTGGAAGAATTATCTAGGTGTAAAGGTGAAGATGTCTAACCATTCTTCCAAATCTCATTTATGTGCTGTTCTAAACCATTCTAACATCCATGTATGGTGATTGCCGAGAAGTCCAAAGTTGCAGAAATATGGTGATTCCGGAGTCAGAAACAGTGGCCCATGGAGAGGCAGAGGAGCATTTGAAGACACAGCCACTATTGGGAAGACAATCGTCGATCTATTCTCTTACTCTCGATGAATTTCAGAACACTCTTTGTGAGAATGGGAAGAATTTTGGGTCGATGAACATGGATGAGTTTCTGAATAACATATGGACTGCAGAAGAGAATCAAGCCATCCATTCTAGTAATGACCCTTCTCAATCCAACCAAGTTCAACAATGGCAGGATCGAGAAAAGGGTTTAGTCAAGCAACGCAGTTTGCCTCGCCAAGGCTCTCTGAAGCTTCCAGCACCACTTTGTAGGAAAACTGTTGAGGAAGTTTGGGCTGAAATTCGAAGAGAACAAGAAGAGGAAGAGCAACAAGAACAACCCGACAATAAAAAAGGAAGCCATGCTAGTACCGGCACCACCCATCGCCAACCCACCTTTGGAGAGATGACACTTGAAGATTTCTTGGTGAAGGCAGGGGTTGTAAGGGAGGCGTGCCCATCTACTACTCTTGCTCAGCACCCTACACAGAATATATCAGGAACTGCAACAGCAGCACAACAGTACGGTCTGTATCAGAATTCTGCTAACCCAATCATGGAACCGAGCAATTTCAGGATAGGACAGGTTATGGGGCTTGGATTTTCCGACCACCACGGTGGCGCCGGAACTTCCATGCCTGCTGGTGGTGTTCCTTCCAATTTCCAAGCATTTCCTCAGGGTAGTGGGGCTGTTGGTGAGACATCAAATTATGTGAAGAGAAATGGTGGTTATGGCGGCGGCGCGTTCGGCGCGATGCCGGTCCGGGCAATATCCCCGGCAAGTCCGGGGTCATCCGATGGTATGTGTGGTGGACAAGTGGAGAATCAGGGAGCACTGGGTGGTCGATATGGATCAACAACCACAGAGATGGGAGGGATGAGGGGTAGGAAGAGGGTGATTGATGGGCCGGTGGAGAAGGTGGTGGAGAGGAGACAACGTCGGATGATCAAGAACAGAGAGTCCGCCGCCAGATCTCGTGCAAGAAAACAGGTATAATTTTCCTTCCTGTTGGGTTGTCTAGTCCTTACACAGAACTTTTCCATTTTAAATGTTGGGTAAGTTTAATGTTCTTACTGGTTCTAGTAGAGACCATTTTTCACCAGTCGCTTCGAGTCTAAACGCGTCTTAAGTCTGAGTCTGAATTGTTTCTTTCGACGATACCCATCCTTCGGTGAGCCATGGGTTAGGATTTGGGACTCGCTCAAATGACAAGTTGTGGGCCTTCAGCTGGTTGGAGGTCCCGTTTTGCTGTTTCGGGTACCCCGGGTATAGAGCATTTTGGTCCTTCCTTGAAGAAGAGTTTTCACTAGCATCTATATATATTTTTAGTCTCTCCACAGGTGAGGAGGGTGGGAAATGATTACGGCTCTATTATCTTGGTCTTCTTCATAGTGAAGTCATATCTGCTTGATCATGAAGTAGTCTCGGGAGGCGCCATATAAATCTTGTCTTGTGGTTATCTTATGCAGCTTTGTTAACATTTATTAGTTATGTTCTATTTGTGCAGGCATACACAGTAGAGCTTGAAGCAGAGCTAAACCAACTCAAGGAGGAGAATGCACGGCTCAAGCGAGTTGTGGTAAGGAAAATAGAAACAAATAGCAATATTGTCCCTAAAACCACCAAACGGAAGTGAGAGAGTGAGTTATACTAATTCTATATTGCATTTCTATCTGAAACAGGCAGAAGCTGAGAAGAAGAGAAGGCAAGAGGTAAGCTATGAAATGTGACTTCAATGGTGTATTTGGAATTTTTTTTTTCGAGCTACTGCTGCAGACTGAAACTATACTTGGTATTTTTTTTCCCCCACAACGCTAAGATGCAGGATGAGATGAAGGACAAGCTTCCAACGAAGGCACAGAAAGCAGCAGAGAAGCTGAGGTTGATGAGGAGGAGCTTGAGCTATCCTAATGGACTATGGAGAGAGCACGCGCAGCTGCTAGGAATGTAGAATGAGACTATATACGTATGATACTTTACTGTGATTGATAAAATACTAGCACCATCCAAGATAATGAAGTCAGACAAGAATTTCCAAATGCAGCCACTGCTTTTATCTCATTATCATGCCAGGATCTTCAAGAACAGTAGCTGTTGCTGCCTCGCAATTCAGTACATTTGGGAATTCTATTCTAGTCTTCTTTTCTTTTTCGGTTAGCTATTTCGCTAGTCATAATTCTGTACTGTAAACAGTAAATATATGAGAGGCTGTCGAGCCTGGAAAGAGAGGATAATAAAGAAGTGCCATCAGTTCTCACATGATCGGTCAATCGGGAAGATTTTGATTAAGTACGTTGTTAGTGTTATTATATTCTTTCTATTGGTTGTATATGTAGCATGGGAGATTGGCATGATATTTCAGATTAATTATTCTACTCTCTAGAATCTTTACCTAGATTACAGTGGAATAATAGAAAGGATTTATGTACTCGTTTTTCTACGCAACCCAATTCTGTCACGAGTAAATCTTCAATCTCGGGGATAAAGAATGCAATTCACAACTCTTAAGTATCATTGTCGATGGATGGTCGAGAGTATGAAATCAAGCATGATCGTCGAGAGTATGAAATCAAGCATGACAAACTAAGGAAGAAGAATACCTGCATTTTTCTTCCTTTCGTTTCTTACATTTTTCAGGAGAGAGAGAGAGTCCTACATGTTTCGTATTTCACTTGTGATGGGACGGCGGTTACCAAAATATCTTCATATTTTATAATCACCTAATTAAAGTACTTTCATAATTGTCATTAGGCATAATTAAAACTGTTATTCCCAGATTGACACTGAGAGGGGGTGAATCAGTGTCTTCAAAAATTCATCACAATGTGGTGGGTCTACCAGACCAGTGTACCACCACTCTGCAATCAAGGCACTCCAATATGTGCAACAAAGAAAAATAAACAAAAACGCAATGCACCAGAGTTTACGTGGTTCGGCCAAATTGCCTACATCCACGGAATAATACCCTACCTAGGGTTTCGTATATTATTCAATACACTCTTAGATATTTTGACTGCTACAATAGTCCAGGAACACCAATCCCTGCTATAGTCTAAAATGCAATTTAGACAAGGGCACCAACCCCAACCCCCTAGACAAGCTCCAACTTGCTAGGTCACAATGTAAACCAATAATTCAAATTCCCCAAATTACATTCATGAGCTAGATTCTTCATAACTAAACATAACCTAGAAAATAATAGACAATCACTTGTGAATACGGGTTACCTCAACTTGTGTAAGATGCATGGTAACAATACTTGTATCTCTTTTTCTCCAACTCCTTTTTTTTTTTTTTTTCTCTTTTCAATCTTTTTCAGTTTTCTCTCTTTAAAAAAGCCATACATCCATGTTCCTTTTTTTTCTTCTCTTTTCAATCTTTTTTTTTCTCTCTTTAAAAAAGCCATACATCCATGTTCCCTTCTTTTCTTCTGCTGCTTCTTTTTTCTTCTCTTTCACTTTCTTTCTTGTTCAGCAAAACAAAAGACTTCTTATTCCCAAGCTTCAAATCTCCATAGCCAACCAACGTCTTCTGGTTCGACCTCCACGCTATTCCCAAGCTCCTCAAAACGTCATCTTCTTCTGCTGGAGTTTGCCCTCCTTTTATAGATTAATTTAACTCAGAGTTTGAATCAAACTCAGAGTTCCTATCTGACTTAAACAAGGAGTGTTTTAACGCACAAATCGGACTAACTTCGAGATCTCCAATGAACAATCCCACCGTTGGATTTGAATATCAAGAAGTCGTGAAGCTCTCCTCCAAAAATCGGCTCAATCGGACACTGGATGACCATCCGATGAAGAGGTTGATCAAAACTAGACTCAGAGTTTGAATCAAACTCAGAGTTCCTATCTGACTTAAACAAGGAGTGTTTTGACGTACCAATCGGACTAATTTAGAGATCTCCAATGAACAATCCCACCGTTGGATTTGAAGATCAAGAAATTGTGAAGCTCTCCTCCAAAAATCGGCTCAATCGGACACTGGATGACCATCCGATGAAGAGGTTGATCAAAACTGGACAGAGACCCTCAAAAACGGGATTCTTGAGTTTTCTTTATTTGAATTGGATTCTTTCTCTCGGAACCTTTTTGTGTGTTGCTGTACCATATCAAAACCCACTTAAGTTGCCAACAATGATAACACCTTCATTGGATTCTTTCTATCGGAACCTTTTTGTGTGTTGCTGTACCATATCAAAACCCACTTAAGTTGCCAACAATGACAACACCTTCATTTTAGGCCAATGGAACAACAATCTCCCCCTTTGGAATTGTTGGCAACTCAACCTCCTTTTCTCTTTTCTCTCCCCCTTTGACAACAAGTACAAAGGGTGCTTTGTGCTCCCCCTACCATAGAGCTCCCCCTACATGGACTCTTCCATAGGAGTGTTCACCGCACCTTCCTATCCTATGAAGAGATGATGTTCTATGTATTTTCTCACTTACTCCCCCTTGGAGCCACAACCCCAAGCTTTACTCTTAATCTCTCAAAACTATGTTTGGACAGTGGTTTTGTGAAGATATCAGCCACTTGATTTTCTATGGGAACAAACTCCAAGCTCACTTCACCTTTTATCACTTTTTCTTTCAAAAAGTGATATCTTATATCAATATGCTTGGTCCTAGAATGTTGCACTGGATTCTTGGAGATATTGATAGCACTCATGTTATCACACTTGATAGCTATAGCTTTATCACATTTGATGCCAAAATCAGAAATTTGTCTCTTCATCCAAATCACTTGAGTACAGCTGGTTGCAGCTGCTATATATTCAGCTTCTGCTAGACAAAGATATAGAATCTTGCTTCTTACTATGCCAAGCAACCAAACTTCTCCCCAAGTAGAATGCACCTCCACTAGTGCTCTTTCTGTCATCAATGCTTCCAGCCCAATCTGCATCTGAGAAGGCTACAAGTGTGAAGTCTTTAGACTTAGGATACCATAACCCATATTCCATAGACCCTTTTAAGTACCTGAAAATCCTTTTTACTGCTTGTTGATGAGTCTCCTTTGGGTTTGCTTGAAACCTTGACACAAGACACACTTGCTTGTAAAATGTCCGGTCTTGATCTTTGTTAGATATAAGAGACTCCCAATCATAGATCTATAGTGAGTTTGATCAACTGAGGGGGACTCATCACTTGAGCTCAACTTGCATCCAACCACCATAGGAGTTCCCACTGGATTGCAATCTTCCATCATGAATTTCTTTAACATTTCCTTAACATACTTTATTTGAGATATGAATATGCCACTTGCCATTTGATTTACTTGTAAACCCAAGAAGTAGGATAACTCTCCAAGCATGGACATTTCAAATTCTGTACTCATCTTCCTTGCAAAACCTTGACAGACTTCATCACAGTGACCTCCAAAGATGATGTCATCCACATACACAACAACTACCAATTTACTACAATCTTCAGCCATGACATAGAGGTTGCTGTCCACGGTTCCTTTCCTTAAACCTAATTGTAGCAAGTAAGTGTCCAGTCGTGAATACCAAGCTCTTGGAGCTTGTTTCAAACCGTATAATGCTTTCTTGAGTTTGCATACCATATTTGGATCATCACCTATTTCAAATCCATCCGGCTGCTCAATGTAGACTTGTTCTTCTAAATCACCATTTAGAAAGGCTGATTTAACATCCATTTGATAAACTTTAAACTCCTTAAAGGCTGCCAAAGCTAGGAACATTCTAATGGATTCCAGCCTTGCCACTGGAGCAAAAGTTTCATCAAAATCTATCCCTTCTACTTGAGTATATCCCTTACACACCAATCTGGCCTTGTTTCTGACAACTTGCCCTTCTTCATTCATTTTATTTCTAAATACCCACTTGGTGCCAATAACATTCTTATCAGTTGGTCTAGGAACTAGTTCCCAAGTATTGTTCTTTTCAATTTGGTCAAGCTCGTCATTCATTGCTTTCACCCAATTTTCATCTTTACAAGCTTCATGGACTGACTTGGGCTCTTCTTGAGATATCAGTGAGAAAGTAGTCTTCTTTTTCTTTAGCTTTCTTGTTTGTATCCCTTCATCTAATGTGCCAATGATTTGATCAGGAGGATGCACTTTGTTCCATTTGTTATCCTTGGGTCTTCCATCTCTTTCTGGTTCAACATCAGACTCATGTTCATCGGACTCTACTCCATGTGGAGTCTCATTTTCAAACTCTTCATTATCTTCAACATTGTCCAAGGTCGAGTCCTCAGTTGTAACAAATTTGGGCTGAGGTAGATTTTCATCTATCTTTACATCTGAGCTTTCTACAACTTTTCGAAGTCTTTTGTTGAAGCACCTGTATGCCTTGCTCTTAGAAGAATACCCCAAAAAGATACCTTCATCAGCCTTGTCATCAAACTTTCCCAAATTTTCTTCCTTTCTCTTGATGAAACATTTGGACCCAAAAACTCTAAAATGCTTCACAGGTTGGCTTCTGCTTTGTACCACATTTCATATGGAGTTTTTGATTTATTTGGTCCCACCATGCACTTGTTTAAGATGTAGACTGAACTGTAGACTCCTTCTCTCCAAAACATTTTTGATATATTACTTTCAGAGAGCATTGTTCTTGCCATCTCTTGAACAGTTCGATTCTTTCTTTCCACTACTCCATTTTGTTGTGGAGTCCTAGCAGCTGAATGTTGGATTTTTATGCCATGCTCACTACAAAATTCTGAAAATTTTCTCCATGTATATTCCTTACTTTGATCTGATCTTAGGCATTTTATAGTCTTCCCTGTTTCATTTTCAACTAGCTTCTTGAAAGCTATAAAGTTGTCCAATGCCTGTGTCTTCTCTTTTAGAAAGAATACCCAAGTCATTCTTGTGCATTCATCAATGAAAAGCATGAAGTACCTTTCTCCTCCAAAAGCTTCTGTTCTCATAGGACCACATAAGTCAGTGTGAATTAAATCAAGGGAGCTGCATATGTGATACTCCTTGGGCTTGTAAGTGGCTCTAGTTTGCTTTCCTTTTTGACATGGACCACATACATGATTTGAAGGCCTTTTAATCTTTGGAAGATCTCTCACAACTTCCCTTTTACTGAGCTTGGCAAGATTCTTGAAATTTATATGCCCCAATCTCCTATGCCATAACAAGCTTTCATCCTCTTGACTCACCATGCACCTGTTTGATAAGACATAAATTTCCGGTTGTTCTGGTTCCTAAAGCCACTGCTTTGCCATTTTTTGGCTTCTTGATTTCACAACCTTCTTTAGTGAAAAGAACTTCATATCCACCATCACAGATTTGGCTCACACTAAGAAGATTGTGTTTGAGCCCACTCACATATAGAACATTATTGGATTTTAACTTTCCTTCATCTAGCTTAACTAAACCTCTACCTTCAATCTTGGCCCCATCATTGTTGCCAAATCTCACTGAACCACCTTTCACTACATCAAGGCTTGAGAACCTATTCTTGTCACCTGTCATATGTGTGGAACACCCACTATCAAGAATCCAAGGTGACTTGCTACTATGAGCCTTGAAAGCTGTTTGAACTACCAAGGAATTTATCATTTTTCCTTTTTGTCCTTTCTCAACCCAAACTGCTTTATCTGATATATCAATAGGTTCCCTTGATTTTCTTTGAATTGTTTGTGCATGTCTTTGAGCTAGCTTTTGGGAAAGGTTTATCTCCTTCTGTGAAGGAAGAGCAGTCCAACAGTACCTTGCAATATGTCCCAACTTGAAACACCTGAAGCATTCTATTTTAACCTTATCCAATGGAGCAAATCTGTTTATGTTGTTGAATGCCACAACCTTGTTTTGTCTTCTACAGTTTGCCACTTTATGTCCAAAGTTATTGCATCCATAACAATACCCATTAAAGCCTTGACCATTAAATTTTTTATGATAAGCTCCAGTATTGCCTTCTTTACTCATCTTTGGCTTGGTCTTCCCAATATATGGATTCTTTTGGTGCTCCTCATCAAGACTCATTGGATTTGTTGTATTTCTATTTCCATTGGTCTTATTTACATTTGAACATTCCCCCTTTGAGTATCCAAGACCAGTTTTAATATGAGGTGACCTCTGAACACTCAAGATCTCATCTAGTACCTTATCTCTTTCCCAAGTAGAAGTAAAGTGAGTAGTCCCTGTCACTTGATTTTCAACTGTCTTGTCCTTAAAGTTCAATGTAACTGGAGTGGATGATGTGGTAGCTTCTATATAACTCCTCTTTTGTTCTCCTTCAAGTTCTGATCTTAACATTCCAACTTCTTTCTCAAGTTCTTCACACTCTTCATACTTGAGAGAGAGGTAAGATGATGAGTCATTTATAACATGTTCCAATTCACTAATTGTGACAGTCAACTCCTTGATTGTTGTCTCAGAATTTTCAAGTTGATTCTTCATTTCTCTATTTTTCTTCCTTTCCTTTTTGAGATCAAGCAAGGCAGAGTACAACTCACCAACATAATCAATTTCACCTTCAGTGTCTTCATTATCATCATCAGAGGAGTAGCATTCGTTCTTAGTTGAGTCATTGTCTTCATCTGATTCTTCTTCAGAGGAGTAGCATTCGTTCTTAGTCAAAAGACTTCTCCTTTTGAAATGGTTCCCAAAGTCTTTGGAGCTGCCTTCACTTGTGGCCATTCTTACAAACTTTATGATCAAATCCCGAAGTGGTTACACTTCTCTTCACGGGAACTTGGCTCTGATACCAATTGTTATTCCCAGATTGACATTGAGAGGGGGGTGAATCAGTGTCTTCAAAAATTCATCACAATGTGGCTGGGTCTACCAGACAATGTACCACCACTCTGCAATCAAGGCACTCCAATATGTGCAACAAAGAAAAATAAACAAAAACGCAATGCACCAGAGTTTACGTGGTTCGGCCAAATTGCCTACATCCACGGAATAATACCCTACCTAGGGTTTCGTATATTATTCAATACACTCTTAGATATTTTGATCTACACAGCTACACAGTCGAACACCAATCCTACCTCGCTATAGTCTAAAATGCAATTTAGACAAGGGCACCAACCCCAACCCCCTAGACAAGCTCCAACTTGCTAGGTCACAATGTAAACCAATAATTCAAGTTCCCCAAATTACATTCATGAGCTAGATTCTTCATCACTAAACATAACCTAGAAAATAATAGACAATCACTTGCGAATACGGGTTACCTCAACTTGTGTAAGATGCATGGTAACAATACTTGTTTCTCTTTTTCTCCAACTCCTTTTTTTTTTCTCTTTTCAATCTTTTTCAGTTTTCTCTCTTTAAAAAAGCCATACAACCATGTTCCCTTCTTTTCTTCTGCCGCTTCTTTTTTCTTCTCTTTCACTTTTTTTCTTGTTCAGCAAAACAAAAGACTTCTTATTCCCAAGCTTCAGATCTCCATAGCCAACCAACGTCTTCTGGTTCGACCTCCACGCTATTCCCAAGCTCCTCAAAACGTCCTCTTCTTCTGCTGGAGTTTGCTCTCCTTTTATAGATTAATTTAACTCAGAGTTTGAATCAAACTCAGAGTTCCTATCTGACTTAAACAAGGAGTGTTTTAACGTACAAATCGGACTAACTTCGAGATCTCCAATGAACAATCCCACCGTTGGATTTGAATATCAAGAAGTCGTGAAGCTCTCCTCCAAAAATCGGCTCAATCGGACACTGGATGACCATCCGATGAAGAGGTTGATCAAAACTGGACAGAGACCCTCAAAAACGGGATTCTTGAGTTTTCTTTATTTGAATTGGATTCTTTCTCTCGGAACCTTTTTGTGTGTTGCTGTACCATATCAAAACCCACTTAAGTTGCCAACAATGACAACACCTTCATTGGATTCTTTCTATCGGAACCTTTTTGTGTGTTGCTGTACCATATCAAAACCCACTTAAGTTGCCAACAATGACAACACCTTCATTTTAGGCCAATGAGAAAAAAAAAAAAAACACACCCAACCCCCCCCACCAAAAGGAAAAAAAAAATCTTTTTTCCCACCAACCCCCCCCACACACAAATTTTTTCTAAATTTTCATGTTTCGATCTCTTTATTATGTATTCCAGATACATAGACTAGTTGTATTCCAGACACCAACATCCACAGGTAATACTGATAAATGGGTTGTGCGACCGGTGATTTAGTTGCACTCGTGAGCCGCAAACTATAGACCTTCGCAGAAAGCCAGAATGGAAACAATCACTCAAAGAAATACATTAAATAAGCATCAGTATTGTTGTGGATAAATTATGCAAAACTCAGTTCGCGTTGTGTCGACTGGCGCTTGTGAAATCTAGCCTAAACCCTAACCCGAAAATCCACTTGTTTGTAGGTTCGAAAACCCGAAGTGAAGGAAGAAGGCAATTGTGGGCCATCTCAATGGAAAACATGGTGTATGATCCAAAACCCATGGAAATTGATGATGGTGTCCCATACTCGGAAACCTTGTCATGTTTGGAGAAGCTACATCTTGATGAAGAAGAGCTTGGTTGTTGGACTTGAAGCTTAGTTGGACATGGTTTGAAGGCATCCCTCCATGCTAGGTGAGTCACTTGTTGAGTTGGGAGAAGCCCCATTGAAAATCTTGAAGTTTGGAGCTTCAAATCCCTGACTTGGGCATGCTGTCAACCTGGGTCGACTACTTGGGTCGACTGAGCCAATAGACCCATAGTGACAGGGTCAGGGGCAATTGTGTAAAACTCTGATTTTTAGGGTTTTTTATTGTTCTATTTAAAGGGGACTCCGTGTTTTTCTCTCACTATCAATTCTAAAGCCTCTGGAGAACGTGGGAATAACCCTAGAACCTCCTCTTCGAAGCCAAGGAAGATCCCCAAGCATCTGTTAGAGTTTCTCCATCGAATCTTCTTCTACAAGGTTAGTAATCGATCTGTTTCTTCTCTGATCTACTCTCTCTTCTATTTCTTTTGTTTGTTTTGATTGTGAGGAAGGTATTACACTACTATAATGTCCTATTCTCTGATCCTCATAGTCTTAGAGTGAATCCCCATTCACTCTATATTTCTTTAAAGCCATATGGTGAGTTTCCTAATGTGAAATCCAGCCCTAACCCTGTTGTTAGTAGGTCCGAAGACCCAAAGTGAAGGTAGAAGGCAATTATGGGCCATCTCAATGGAAGACATGGTGTTTGACTCAGAACCCATGGAAATTGATGATGGAGTTCCATACTTGGAAACCTTGTCAGAGTTGGAGAAAAAACTGCACGTTGATGAAGAAGAGCTTGGTTGATGGACTTAAAACCTATTTGGACATAGTTTGAAGGCATCCCTCCATGCTAGGTAAGTTGTTTGATGAGTTGGGAGAAGCCCATTCAAAAATATTTAGGTTTGGTGTTTCAATTCCTTGACTTGGGCTTGCTGTCAGCCTAGGTCGACTGGGTGGGTCGACTGGGCCAATCGACCTAGCCAATTGACCCACTGCTGACAGGATTTGTGTAGGATCTTCTGATTAGGGTTTTGATGCTCTATTTAATAGGAGTTTGTGTTCTCAGCCACTTTTGTTTCTAAAACCTCGGGGAATGTGGGAGGCCTCTCTCAAGCCCTCTCTTAGGTCTTGTTGAAGATCTCTTGCAATTTCTCCAGTTCTTCATCAATTGTTCTTCATTCAGGTATTGTAATCTCTTAATCTTCCATTGAATTATTCTTAATATGATTTCTTCTCATTACTGTGATTATGAAGATGGTATTGCATCCTTGCAAACACCACTTCTTCAATCTCTGTAGTTGTGAGTGAATCTCCATTCACTCCAATACTTCTATGATCTACACAGTTGGATTTTAAGAAGAGATCATGTGATATCTTCATGAATGTGTGATCATTCCATTGTTTTGATTTCTAAAGCATGTTAGATCTATTCTCATGTTAGTTGTCATCTATGATCTATTGTTGTTATTGTCACATCCACTTAGCCGTTACCCTATCTGGCATACCCAAGTGTGTGATCCACAGCCCAGAAGATCAGTATTGAGGAAATCAACCTCCCACATTCACAATAATATAATCAAGAACAAGACTAAATCAAAGTTACCAATATTATTTACAAGATCAAAGCAATGTAACTGTTGGTGCAGATTTTGCCGTGACCTTTAAACCGTAAATCTAACACCGAACCAAGCAGATCTGGATCGATCTAAATCTATCTTCATTGGACTGAATCAAGCTCTCATTTCCTGCGAAACAATGAACTGGTTAGAAACGGAGCCGATCGTCTTGATCGGCGTCGCGTTTGTCACGTCCACCCAGCCGGTATCCTATCTGGTATACCCGGGATGTGATCCATAGCCCGAAGATCCAGATTGAGCGGCCATGCCTCCCACATATACGATAACATAATCTTGAACAATATAATCAATGTATAAAGTAAGCAATAAATATATCAAATGAATAAGAAAAGATAATTAATCAGAGTGCAGAAATATCAAATGTCAACTTCTCATAGAGGAAATCTCAAAGAGAAAGTGTCACATCCCGCCTTAAATCCACCAAGGGGATACCCTATCTGGATTACCCGGGGAGTGAATTACAGTCCCGCCGATCAAGTTTAGGAACGATCATAGTCACTTAGCACAATAATATAATCAAAAGCAAGAACAATTCCTTGTATCCAAATAATTTAATAATAAAAGTCGAGAAAGTACCTCAGAAGGAATCACAAATAACATTAGAGTGCGGAAAGGATTTCGTTAGTATAAACAATCAAGTGTAAAAAGGAGGGATGAAACCCATCCTATAATATTAGCGGAAGATGAAACGACTAAAAGTAAAGGTTACAACCGATTCACCAAATAACAAGTGAAACAACTAAGCTATAGTCCCGACAATTCAAATAAAAGGTTAAACAGGGAATGAGGCGACATCCCATCCCTAACACACAAATATAAAACTGAACGGCTACAAACAAGTCCCGATCTCGGTCTACTCGTCTTTATCAACTGGGTTCATCGCCACCAGTATGATACAAGTCTTCAACTCGGCCTCCAGAGGGTTGACTGCCACAGCCAATAGTGGTAGTACCTATAGAAAAGTCTAACAAAATATGTTGCAAAAAGGAGTGAGTTCAAAAGAAGACTCAGCAAGGTAGTCATTCCATAAAATATAAACCATATGATTCAAGCCATAATATGATGCAATATGATATGGAACACATGATGCAAGTATGGTTCTAACTCTATGAATGCTGGTCTCTAAGGTAGACATGCTTTAAGTCATAGCACCATACTTCTTTGGGTCGTTTGTCACTCTCCCATTCCATATCTTGGGAATGCCAGGGGAATATCGGTAAAGTCATCTCAACAACCATGCTAAGGGGATCAATCACCGGTCTCTCTCATCACCATTTGGTATAAGTACTTGGCGCATGTCACAAGTAAAGCCTAGCCCAGTGCAAGTCATCTACTCAGTCATATCATCTCAAATCCAAATACGTCCATTTCTCGCCCTAGGCGATCCTTTCCGGTATCCTTCACACTAGAGTCAGCGTAATTCCGGACTACAGACTCATCAACCCTATTAGTCATCCACAAATAGTAAACGGGAAGCTCTCACGTCCTCTCATGGGTTGGTTACCGGTCTTGAGCGCCCGTGAGCCCAAGTCTATCCATTTGCAACCCTACCAATAAATGGCTCTCACAATGAGATTTATGACCTCTCACGGGTTGGTTACCGGTCTTGAGTGCCCACAAATCCCCACTACTACCACGGGTCGTTCGGTCTCAATGCCCTTCCGATTCGGGTCTGATACGACAGGGACATCCTAGCCAAACCACTAGACAGTCCTATGTATGTCATCCAATAACCCGGGAAAGAGTCGATAGGCACCTTCGGAGAACATCCCATACTATTCCCTCCGGTGCCCAAGGACAGAAGCGTCAATAGGACACTCCCCAATCCCAAGTTATACGTAGGCAATCACATATTCAAGTTCATCACTTCTCATGCATCCAATACATCTTCATAATACAAGTTAAATCATGATATTGAAATGAATCATCATAGACATAAGTAAACAAGAATAGTAATGTAACATGACAAGAGCATAAAGATTTCAATACTAATGTTCTAACACATATATCACAGTCTTATAACGATTAAAAGAAATCAAGAGATTCTATTTATAAATAAGAACATAAATCATAAGTTGATGATCTATATGTTTATGGAGATAACCATCCTTACCTTGGGTTGAATTGATGATGAATTGAGAATACCAAGAATTAGTCCAAAAGAATTGTTAAGACCCTAAACAAACATCAATAATAAGTTAGAGAAGAAGTCGGGAAGATCGGATGTCAAACGGATCAAAACGGAGCAAGGTTGCTGTCAGCAACAAGTTTGGTCGATGGTCTTGGTCGATGGTATCGACCAAAAGGATCGACCAAAATTGTCTTCAGGACAGAATAGTGGATTTTGGGGATTTTGGTCCGAAATGGGTCTTTCGGGGTTCGGATCGATCTGAAACTTGGAGGGATGATTAATAACAATGTAAGAACACTACCTAACAAGTATTATCACAATCCAATGGTCCAAATGAAAACCCCCAAATTGAGGTCCTATGTTCTAAAGACAAGAATCCTAGCATTCATGAGAAATTGATGTAATTGAAAGGGAAGCTAGAGAATTAGTTGAGGAATAGGTTAGGAATATGATTACAATCATTTGCAAGCCAGAGATTAGACTAATCATACTCCACATCTCAGTTTAGTATAAGAAATCAAGTTATTAAGCAAGGAATCATGGTAATGTATATGTAAGGATCAAGATGCAAGTGAAGCATAGCAAGAATGAAGGAAAAACAAGTATAAATGGGAAGAGACGTTCATGGCAAGGTGTTGGCAAGGTTGCAGCACCTTGGCCATGGTCTCATCAGTAAAAGAAGAAGGGAAGTGAATAGAATAGAGAGCAAGAGAGAGAATCATACCTTAGAAGATGGTAGTTGGAGAAGAGAGACAAGGATTCTTGTAGAAGGTCATCACCCAAGCTAAGGAGGAGCCTAAGAGGAGCCTTCCCATGTTCTCAGGTGTTGAAATGAGTGAAATATCGTTCTAGGTTCGAGGTTTCACTTAAATAGAAGAAGGAATATCCAAAAAGCATCTTTTTCTAGATTCTGGGCCACTTTGGTCGATGGTCCTTGGTTGATGGTATCGACCAAAACCATCGACCAAAATAGGTAACAGGTTTCAGCAGAAAAACCAGAAATAGTTCAGCAACTTCGAATAGGGATTCGGAGGGCTATACAAGGTCAAATTGAGTGAGGTTTTATCCTAAAAGTCAATCAAGAAGTCTAGTTTCCAGAAATACCTTTGGATCAAGCATGTGAGGTCATTAGGTCCACCAACTAAGCTCACCTTCTTCGATGGGCAAGAGGATTTGCCAGACATAGTTCAGCAACTTCGGATAGGGATTTGGAGGGCTATATGGGGTCAAATGGAGTGGGGTTTTCTCCTACAAGTCCATAAAGAAGTCTATTTTCAGGAAATATATTCGGATTGAGCACAGGAGTTTATTTGGTATTTCAACTAATTCATCCCTCTTCGGTGCGCAGATTCAAAACTAACACTGACAATGCCCTCAAGTGAGGGGCATCATCGTCAATGTTCACGGGCTTGGGTTCTGACACCAAATCATCAACCAAAAGGGTCCACAAGTCTCATTTCCTCCCACTTTGGGTTTTCGGACCTACAAACATAATAGGTCCCGGGCCGGGCCAAGGTAGGATAAGGCCAAACATTACAAATCTACCCTAAGGGAAAGGTCTGACATGGCTTCCTAAGGTTTTCAAAGATAATAATATTGAAATTAAAGTCTAACTTTTAAGGTCTAACATTGAACCAGTCTTTCTTTATCCCAAAATAAATAGGGTGTCCGGGCTAGGTTTGGGCTGGATGTTACAGAAAGAGTGATCAGAAGTCACTCCTTCAGCAATAGCGGAAAAGTGGTTAATTAAGTTAAATTACAACCTGTGTCAAGAACAAATCCATAAGAACTAGAGAGAAAATATCCAAATGATTACAGTCATCTAGGGAAATGGGGCCTACACATAGGTTTCTTCTATCCTAATGATTTCTTCTTCATAAATGTGGATGAAGTAAACCCAAAGTGGCCACTCCCTCACTAAGGTGGGGCTAACCCTGGTACGGACTATAATCCTCCTCGGCATAGCAATCCTGACTCTCAGCGTAGCCATCACCCGAAGGGTAGTATGCGGAATCATAGCTCGGGTCGTAGGACGTGCCATCAAGGTCTTCTGTACCTGTAGGATACTCTAACAAATTGCACGAAAGGAATGAGTTCAAAAGAACTCAGCAAGGCAAGTCGTTTCATAATGCACAGTTCATTCGATACAAATCAAAATATGATGCAATATGACATAAGACAATGATGAAATATGATTCTAATCTTAAGTATGCTAGTCTCTAAGGTAGACATGCTTTAAGCCATAGCACCATACTTCAGTGGGTCGTCTGTCACTCCCCCTCAATCATAAGATATCTTGGGTCTGCCGTGGTAGTTGGGTAAAGTCCTCATCAAGCCATGGTTGGGGATTTAGTCAACACTCTCTCACATCACCATTGGTATAAGTATTGGCGCATGTCGCGGCGAAGCCTAGCCCAATGCAAGTCATCTACTCAGTCGTATCATGTCAGATCCAGATACTTTCCCTATGGCACCGACCAACTCAGTTCCGTATCCTTCACACTAGAGTCAGTGTATCCTATGGCACCGACTAACTCGGACTACGGACTCATCAACCCTATTGGTCATCCACAAATGGTAAACGGGAAGCTCTCACGTCCTCTCACGGGTTGGTTACCGGTCTTGAGCGTCCGTGAGCCTAGGTCTATCCATTTGCAACCCTACCAATAAATGGCCCCTTTTAGGTATCCCTAGTATGGTTCAAGTCCTCTCACGGAGTGGATACCGGTCTTGAGCGCCCTTCAACCATACTCCACCACGGGTCGTTCGGTCTCAATACCCTTCCGATTCGGGTCTGATACTGTCACATCCACCCAACCAGTACCCTATCTGGCATACCTGGGATGTGATCCACAGCCCCGAAGATCCATAATTCAGAGACCACATCAGCCACATCGACAATAACGCAATCATGAACAACCAATATTAAGCTACAATCAATAAAATAGAATTCAGGAATAAGATATCATGGATAATCAGAGTGCGGAAATAAATATCAAATCAGATAATTTAAGAAGGCAATGGGCGGAATCCACTCCTTCACCATGCGGAAGTGAGGTAAAAAATCTAGTTAAGTACAAGTCTCAAGTTATGAAGATAAGTTAAAGTTATTACAATTCTTCTAAGTTTAACTGTCACAAAAAGAAGGGGTAACTACTCATAAGTCTCCTCCAAAATGGATATGTCCTCTTCAAAGGTGAGGACTATGGAGATCCAACATGACTGCTCCCATACAACTCCAGGGCTAACCCTGGTACGCCGGGTGATCTTCTTCGGTATGGTCACCGAAGTCTTCAATATAGCTAGCCTCCGGATAGTAGTATGAGGTATCCGGCTTCGCCTTAGGGAGGGTGCCATCAGAGTAATCACCTGAAGAATAGCCTAACAAAATATTGCAACAGAAAAGGAATGAGTTCAAAAGAACTTAGCAAGGAAGTTATTCCATCACACATAAACCACAAGATAATCATAACATGATGCAGATGATATGAAGCATATAACGCAATATGATTTTACTCTAAGTATGTTGGTCATCTATGGTAGACATGCTTTAAGTCATAGCACCATACTTCTTTAGGTAGTCTCAATCACTCATCACCGGAGGAAATTGGGTCCTGCATCCCTCTCGGACAAATCCATGGTTGGGGGTTTTGGTCACCACTCTCTCACATCACCGTTTGGTCTAAGTATTGGCGCATGTCAAGGTATAGCCTAGCCCAATGCAAGTCATCTACTTAATCATATCATGTCAGTTCCAGATACATCCATTCCTCCCCTCTCGGGATCCTTTCCGGTATCCTTCACACTAGAGTCACGGATATTACTCATCGGACTCATCAACCCTATTGGTCATCCACAAATGGTAAACGGGAAGCTCTAATGTCCCTCTCACGGATCATTTCACCGGTCTTGAGTGCCCGTGAGCCCAAGTCTAACCATTTGCAACCCTACCAATACATGGCCCCTTTCGGGTAACCGTAATGCAATTTATGTCCTCTCACGGAGTGGGTACCGGTCTTGAGCGCCCACAATCCACACTACTACCACGGGTTGTTCGGTCTCAATGCCCTTCTGAATCGGGTCTGATATGATAGGGACATCCTAGCCATACATCTAGACAAGTCCTACGTATGTCATTCAATAACCCGGGAAGCGTCGATGGACACCTTCGGAGAACATCCCATACTATTCCCTCCGATGTCCAAGGATAGAAGCACCAGTAGGGTACCCCTCAATCCCAAGTTATACTTAAGCAATCACATGCCCAAGGTCATCATATTAGTTCACAAGATACAACATCATAATAAACATTCAATTCATGATATTGACATAAGTCATCATATATTGAAATTGATAAACATGATAAGACATTGAAATAACATAATGTAAACACAAAGCTACTGTTGAAAAACATATGTAGCAAGTCTAACATGATAAGAATATGAAATAGAAACTATATTTACTAAGTTAGGGATACCAAGTCAAAATTCCATATCTTAGGTGATTATATCGATAACTATCCTTACCTTGAATTGGAGAAGAGAATGGTCCAAGATCACAAGCAAGTGGCCCAAATAGTCTAAAGTCCTAAACAAGCATATATGAAAGGTTAGAGAAGAAATCAGAACAATTAGAGATCAAACGAATCAGAACTAGGCAAAAGTTGCTGACAGCAACTCTATTGGTCGATACATTTGGTCGATAGTATCGACCAATAGTATCGACCAAATCAATTCCAGGACAACAAGCTGGCTTTTTGGACTCTTGCCCAGATTTGGTCTTCCGGGTCTCGGATTGACACGAAACTTGGAAGATAGTCTAAGCACAACATGGGGACACTAATTATCAATAAACTTTCATAATCCAATGGTCCATTTGGAAATCCCCAAATCGACATATTAAGGTTAAGAGTTGTAGGTCATGGCATTGGCTACATCTCAATGCAAATTAGGGGAAAACATGGGGGATTAGGTAGGGAATCGTTTATAAGTAACATGGAACACATATGCAAGGTGTATATTAGGTTACTCATGAGCTTCATCTCAGTTTTGGTAAATAAAGCAAGTTGGTAAGCAATAAATCATGGAAATGTGTAGTTAATGATCATGAGGTGAATCAATCATAGTCATATCAGTGAAAACATCATTGTATGGGGTTTAGAAAGTTCATGGCAAGGTGTATGCAAGGTTGCAGCACCTTGGCCATGGTCCCAACAGTAAAATAGAGAAAAGATGAGTGAGAAAGTGATTAGGAGAGAGAGTCATACCTTTAAAGTGGAACAAGAAAGTAAAAAGGAGTGGTTGGCAATGATTGATGAAGAAGATGCTTCACCACTACCAAGGAGGAGTTCTTGGGAGGCTCTCCCACGTTCCCAGATGTTAAAAACTCGAGAATAGGGCTCCAGTCTCGAGGAATAAATAATTAGAAAAGAATATTCCAAGAATCTTTAAACCTGGGTTCAGCAAGCTTGTTGGTCGATACATTTGGTCGATAGTATCGACCAATAGTATCGACCAAAACAACTTCTGCAGAATTTTACAGAATAGTTCAGCAACTTTAGGTGCGGACTTGGAGGGCTATACAAGGTCAATTTGCATGAGGTTTTCTCCTACAGTTCACTCAGGAGGTCTAGTTTTAGGGAGTACCTTCGGATTTTGCACCGGAGTCCGTTTGATATTTCAACTGTCTCACTCTTCATCAGTGCACAGATTCTAATCTAACACTGGTAATGTACTCAAGGAAGGAGCAGCATCATCAATGTCCATAAACTGGAGTTTCGACATTACGTCATCAACCAGAAGGGCCCACAAGTCCCTCCTACCACCACTTCGGGTCTTCGGACCTACAAACACAACAATGATCGGGTCGGGTCAAGGTTAGGTAAAAGCTGGATTTTACAGATACGACAAGGAAAATATCCTAACCATACACCTAGACAATCCTATGCATGTCATCCAACAACCCGGGAAAGCGTTGATGGACACCTTCGGAGAATATCCCATACTACTCTCTCCGATGTCCAAGGACAGAAGTGTCGAAAGGACACTTCCCAATCCCAAGTCATACGTAGTCAATCACAAGCTCAATCTCATCATATCATACTAAATCAATGATTCATCATATAAGCAAGACATATCATAACATGATTGATCATATATATAAAATCATAAAGTAAAATTGAACATGATATTCTAAATGATAGGTAACATTCTATTACTGATGAGAAAGCATATAGTAATCATGTATGGTAAAGGAATACATATAGGAACATAACCATTAAGTTCTCATAATGTAAGCATGTTGATATAATTAACATACTTGAGTTAACGACCGTCCTTACCTTAATCGAGTTGTAAATAAATTCAATGATCACCAAGAATGGTCCCAAAAATCAGTGTTGATACCCTAGACAACATACAAGTAGCATTAGAGAAGAAAGCAATCGAATCGGAGGTCAAACGAATCAATTCGGCCACAAATAGGGTGATCTCATATCTTGGTTGACTGGCTGGTCGACTGTCAGTCGACCAAGCAGTCGACCAAGACTTGTTATCCTCAGGGTAGAATCGAAACTTGGTCCGAAACTGACCTTCCGGTGCTCCGATCAACACCAAATTTGGAGGGCACGTTTATAACAGTAAGAGGATACTTCACACTAATTTTCATGATGATCCAACGGTCCAATCATAAATGCCCAATTCGAAATCTTAAGTTCTATATGTTAATTATTAAGAATCAAATTGGAATTGATTGAAATTGCAAAGGATGCTGGGAATCAATCAAGTGAATGCTAAGAATCAAGTTAAAAACTTACTTTCACAATAATCTAAGCTTAACATGTATCTACATATCAGTTTTGAATCAAGAATAGGTTAAATCGAAAAGAATCAAGGTAATGAAGTGCTAGTAATCTCAATGGAATCATAACATAGCATGAGTGGGGGAGGATCATGGAATTGAAAAGGGGGAAACTCATGGTTAAGTGTTTGCAAGGTTGCAGCACTTCAACCATGGTCTCAAGATCATAGATTGATAGAAAATGAATAGATTAGAAGAAGAATAGAAGGAATCATACCTTTAGTTGATGATTAATGTATAACACTAATGATTTGAGTCAAAGATCATCCCAAACATCAAGGAGAAGCCCAAGAGAGTGTCCAACTTTGAGCTCTGGAGTGCCAATGATTAGTTTAGGTCCTCATTCACGAGTTCCAAAAAGGTAGGGGCAAAATGGGAAGTGATTTAGTGAATATTCGAATTCCATTACTCTTGGTCGACTGGCTGGTCGACTGTCAGTCGACCAAGCCATGATAGCAACTTCAGGAGTAGATTCAGGAGGCTATACAGGGTCAAATCGATCGGGGTTTTCTCCTACAAGTCAATCAACTAGTCTAATTTCAGAAAATACCCTCGGATTGATCACGGGGTTCCAGGAAGTGCTTCAACTAATTCAATCTCCATCGAATCGCAGATTTTTACTCAACACTGACAATGTGCTCAAGTAAGGGGCATCATTGTCAATGTCCATAGGCTCTGTATCAAGCATCGAATCATCCACTAAGAGCGCCCACAGGTCTATTCTACCACCACTTCGGGTCTTCGGACCTGCAACAGTATAAAATCCAAGCTGGGTCAGGGTTAGGATAAGGCCGGATTTTACATTCTCCCCCCCTTAAAAGAAATTTCGTCCTCGAAATTGAAAGCGTATCTGTACTTCCAAAAAGATGAGGAAACTTCTCTCTTATGTCTTCTTCTTTTTCCCATGAGGCTTCTTCCGGGGTATGGTTCTTCCACCGAATCTTCACCAAAGGGATGGTGCGATTCCGCAGCTACTTGTCCTTTTTATCTAGGCTTTCGGCTAGTCCTTCATCATAAGAAAGATTGGCACTAAGTCCTTCTGGTGCTTGCTGTAGTATGTGTGTCACATCCACCCAGCCGGTACTCCATTTGGCATACCCGGGAATGTGATCCACAGTCCAAGGATTAAGAATCGAGGGACCATGCCTCCCACATACACGATAACATAATCATGAACAATAATAATCAAGGTAAAAACAACTAATACTAAATATCATAAATAAGATAAAATTCAATAAATCAAAGTGCAGAAAAGTAGATAATATCAAGGAGTAAATGTGATCATAAAGGTGAGAGGATGTATGATAATCACCCTCTCAAAGCAGCGGAAAATGAAGTATGATTAAGTTAATTACAATCCCAAGTATAAAAAAATAATCCAAAACAAGTTAGTTACATGTCCAATGGTTCCATAAATAGACCAGGGAAATGAGGCACTAAGCTAGGGTTTCTTTTGTCCTAATGATGGTCTCCTCAATGGTGTGGATGAAGAAAGCCCAGCTCTGCCGCTCCCGCACTATCATGGGGCTAACCCTGGTGCGAATAGTAATCCTCCTCGGCACCAACACTTTGATCTTCACCGAAGATACCACCCGGAGGGTAGTATGCGGGATCAAAGTCCGTCTCGAAGGGGGTGCCATCATAATCTTCGGTACCTGTAGGATAATTTAAAAACATTTGTACAAAAGGAATGAGTTCGAAGAACTCAGCAAGGTAGTTATTCCACAATTTAAAATCATACATATACAAAACATAACATAATGCAATATGATATGAAACATGTAATGCAAATATGATTCTAACTCTATGAATGCTAGTCTCTATGGTAGACATGATTTAAGTCATAGCACCATACTTCTTTGGGTGGTCAGTCACTCCCCCTCAATCATATAAGATATCTTGGGTCTGCCAGGGAAGTTAGGTAAAGTCATCTCAAAAACCATGGTAGGGGAATCGGTCACCGCTTTCTCACATCACCGTTTGGTATAAGTACTGGCGCATGTCACAGTAAAGTCTAGCCCAATGCAAGTCATCTACTCAGTCGTATCAAGTCAGATCCAGATACGTCCATTCCTCGCCCCCGGCGATCCTTTCCGGTATCCTTCACGCTAGAGTCAGCGTAATCCCAGATTACAGACTCATCAACCCTATTGGTCATCCACAAATAGTAAATGGGAAGCTCTCACATCCTCTCACGAATTGGTTACCGGTCTTGAGCGCTCGTGAGCCCAAGTCTAGCTATTTGCAATCCTACCAATAAATGGCCCCTTTCGGGTATCCGTAGCATGGTTTATGTCCCCTATCGGATTGGTTACCGGCCTAGAGCGACCATCAAACCATACACTACCACGGGCCGTTCGGTCTCAATGCCCTTCCGATTCGGGTCTGACACGACAAGGACAATCCTAGCCACCCAACTAGACAATCCTATGTATGACATCCAATAACCCGGGAAAGTGTTAATAGGCACTGTCGGAGAACATCCTGTACTATTCCCTCCGATGCCCAAGGACAGAAGTGTCAATAGGACACTCCCAAATCCCAAGTTATACGTAGGTAATCACATATTCAAGTGCATCATTTCTCATGCATCCAATACATCTTCATACCAAAAGTTAAATCATGATATTGAAATGAATCATCATAGACATAAGTAATCAATAATAATTTAACATGACAAGAGTATAAGAATTTCGATGCTACTGTCCTAACACATGTATAACAGTCTTATGATAATTAAAGGTAATCAAGAGATTCTATTCTTTAAGTAAGAACACAATTCATAAGTTGATGGCCTATATTGTTTATGGAGATAACCATCCTTACCTTGGGGTTGAGTTGATGATGAATTGAGAATACCAAGAAATGGTCCAAAAGAATTGTTAAAACCCTAAACAAACATCAATAATAAGTTAGAGAAGAAATCGGAAAGATCGGATGTGAAATGGGTCTAAATTGGTTAAAGTTGCTGTCAGCAACAACTTTGGTCGATGGCATCGACCAAAGAGGATCGACCAAAATTCTCTTCGGGACAGAATAATGGATTTTGGGGGTTTTCATCCAAAATTGGTTTTCCGGTGTTCGGATCAATCTGAAACTTGGAGGAATGCTTAAGAACAGTATGAGGGTACTATAAATCAAGAAAATAACATAATCCAATGGTCTAAATAGAAAGCCCCAATTTGAGCTATCAAGTTCAAGTGACAAGCATTATGGCATGGTTTGAGATTGATTGCATTGACATAGAAATGGCATGAAATAGCTAGGGGAACTTATAGGAATTTGATTGGAGTCATATGATAGTGATAAATATGAACATAGCATACCATACAACTCAATTTTGTACAAAATGGCATGATGTTAAGAGGAAAATCAAGGAATACATATGTTATGCTTGAGATGGGGGCATAGCATCAATAGATGGCTAAGGAAATCATGGTTTAAGCATAAGGGGACACTTGGAGTGGTGGTTGCAAGGTTGCAACACCATCTCCAATGTCTCAACAGCAAGAGAGGCATAGAAAAGAATAGAAAAAGGTAGAATAGAGAGTGGAATGATGATTCATACCTTGATGTTGAAGATGGAGGCAAGAATCAATGATAAACAATGTGTTTTTGGTGGAGTATCCTTCACATGTGCCTAGGAGTTGCTTTGGGAAGCTCCCCCCACATTTTCAGGAGTGAATGATTGTAATAGGGCTCAAGGCTCGAGGTTATAATAATTAAAAAGAGAATATTCCATGGAATCATTAACTTGGCTGATTGGGAAACTTTGGTCGATGGCATCCTCTTCATCGTCCAAAGAGGATCGACCAAAATATTTTTCAGCAGAAAACAGGTTTAGTTCAGCAACTTCAAGTGGGGTTTTAAAAGGCTATACAAGGTCAAATTGAGTGAGGTTTTCTTTGACAATTCAATCAAGAAGTCTAGTTTCGGGGAATACCTTCGGATTGTGCACGGGAGGTCATTAATTACTTCAGCTAAATCAATCTTCTCCGATGCACAGACTTTCCTTAAACACTGACAATGCATTTAAGCAAGGGGTATCATCATCAATGTCCATGGGCTCGGTCTCCGAATCATAGTTATCAATCAGAAGGGTCCACAAATCTCTTCTACCACCGCTTCGGGTCTTCGGGCCTAAATACAAAAGTGGATCCGGGTTAGGGTCAGGGTTAGAATAGGGCTGGATATTACATTCTCCCCCCCCCCCTTAAAAGAAATTTCGTCCTCGAAATTGAAAGCGTACCTGTGCTTCCAAAAAGATGAGGAAACTTCTCCTTCATGTCATCTTCTTTATCCCATGAAGCTTCTTCGGGGATATGGTTCTTCCATTGAATCTTCACCAAAGGGATGGTGCGATTCCGCAACTACTTGTCCTTTTTATCTAGGATCTCAGCTGGTCCTTCATCGTAAGAAAGATTGGCACTAAGTCCTTCGGGTGCTTGCTGTAGTATGTGCTCTGGGTTCTCTATATACTTTCGAAGCATTGAAACATGGAACACATTGTGAACTCCAGCAAGAGATGGAGGCAAGGCCAAGTGGTATGTTACAGGTCCAACCTTCTCAAAAATCTCAAAAGGTCCAATGAAGCGGGGGCTAAGCTTTCCTTTCACATTGAATCTCGTCACCCCTTTCATAGGTGATACTTTAAGGAAAACTTTCTCTCCGATTGGAAATTCTAAGTCGTTTCTTCTCTTGTCGGCATAAGATTTCTGTCTAGATTGAGCAGACTTGATCCTTTCTCTAATCATATCAACCATATCACTTGTAGCTTCAATCATCTCTGGACCCAAGACTTTCCTTTCACCAGTCTCAGTCCAATACAAAGGCGTCCTACAAGTGTTACCATACAAAGCCTTAAACAGAGCCATGCCTATTGTTGCTTGGTAACTGTTGCTGTAGGCAAACTCAACTAAGGCTAAGTGTTCATCCCAATTTCCACCCATGTCTACCACACAAGATCTAAGCATGTCTTCCAGTATATGAATTTTCCGCTCAGATTGTCCATCAGACTGTGGATGATGAGCTGTACTCAGATTTAATTGGGTTCCCAAGGCTTTCTGCAAACCATTCCAAAACCTTGAGGTGACCCTAGGATCATGGTCAGAAACAATACTCACCGGCACTCCATGTAGACGAACTACATTGTCCACATAAAGTCTAGCTAGCTTATCCAATGTGTAAGTGATCTTCATAGGAATAAAATGGGTTGATTTGGTCAACCTATCAACAATCACCCACACAGTGTCCTTTCCCTTACTCGTCTGAGGCAAGCTAGTCACAAAGTCCATTGAGATATCTTCCCACTTCCAACTAGGAATAGGAAGGGGCTGAAGTAATCCAGATGGGGGTTGACGAACGTCTTTCACACGTTGGCAAGTCTCACACCTGGCAACAAAGTCTTCAACGTCCGCCTTCAAACCATTCCACCAAAAATGTTCCCTTAAGTCCTTGTACATTTTGGTACTTCCAGAGTGTACTGTAAAGATGGACTGGTGTGCTTCTTTCAATATTTCCTTCTTGATTTCATCAACAGCAGGTACACAGAGTCTACCTCTAAACAATAAGGCACCATCCATAGATGTACTAAAAGCAGGGTCCATTTCTAAATTCAAGGCAATTTTCTTAATCTTCTCTTTCAACTCTAGATCAAAACTTTGCAAAGCAACAATTTTATCTCTAAGGGAGGATCTTGCAGTCATGGCATAAAGAATACAATCCGAACCCTTGGGGACCACTTCCAAACCAAATCTTTCTATTGAGGACAACAAAGGCCGACTCAAAGCATTTAAATCCAATTCTCTTCTTTGACTTTTCCTACTTAGAGCATCCGCAACTACATTTGCTTTACCCGGGTGATACTGGATGTCACAATCATAGTCAGAGACCAATTCCAACCATCTTCTTTGTCTCATATTCAGCTCCTTCTGGGTGAAGAAGTATTTCAAACTCTTATGATCCGTAAAGATGGCGATCTTCTCACCGTATAGATAATGTCTCCAAATTTTCAAAGCAAATACAACAGCTGCAAGCTCTAAGTCATGAGTGGGGTAGTTCCGCTCATAATCCTTTAGTTGTCGAGAGTCATAAGCCACTACCTTACCGTGTTGCATCAACATGCAACCCAAACCGATCTTGGAAGCATCAGTGTAAACTGTCAACCCACCGGAACTATCAGGTATAGTGAAAACTGGGGCGCTTGTCAATCTAACTTTCAGCTCTTCAAAACTCTTCTCATAGGCTTCAGTCCAAACGAATTTCTCTTCTTTTCTAGTTAGCTTAGTCATAGGGGCAGCCAACCTAGAAAAGTTCTCAATAAATCTCCGATAGTATCCAGCCAATCCAAGGAAACTTCTTATTTCAATCACGGTCTTCGCTCTTTCCCAATAGGTAACGGTTTGCACTTTTTCCGGGTCAACACAAATACCTTCGGCTGAAACAACATGGCCAAGGACCACTACCCTAGAGAGCCAAAAGTCACACTTGCTAAACTTAGCATAGAGTTTCTTTTCTCTCAACCTTTGCAATGTGAAGTTCAGGTGCTTCACATGCTCTTCTTTGCTCTTCGAGTATATCAAGATGTCATCAATGAAAATGATTACAAACTTATCGAGCACATCGTGAAATACCTGGTTCATGAGGTCCATGAATACGGCAGGAGCATCGTTCAATCCAAAAGGCATAACTTTAAATTCGTAATGTCCATACCTTGTTCTGAATGCCGTCTAAAAGATATCACTTGACTTCACTTTCAATTGGTGATACCCAGACCTTAAGTCAATCTTCGAGAACACAGCCGCGCCTTTCAACTGATCAAATAGATCATCAATCCGGGGCAGCGGGTATCTATTCTTGATTGTCAACTTGTTCAACTCTCGGTAGTCAATGCACAGACGCATACTACCATCTTTCTTCTTAACGAACAAGACCGGAGCTCCTTAAGGCGACACACTTGGCTGCACAAATCCTTTATCCAGGAGTTCATTCAACTGAGTTTGCAACTCCTCAAGCTCGGTAGGCGCCATCCTATATGGAGCTTTAGACACCAGAGACGCTCCAGGAATTAAGTCTATGGAGAACTCAACCTCTCTATCAGGGGGTACTCCTGATAGATCGTTTGGAAACACATCAGCAAAGTTGCAAGCAACACTGACATCTTCAAGTCTCTTCCTTTCCTTGACCTTGCTTCCAGATGAAGCACCTTCCACCAAAGCGGTCAAAGTCTTCTTGTTCACTCTTCCCTTCTTTCCTTGGAACTCGAAAACTGAATTCCCATCCAATCGAAACTGAATCTTCTTTGAAGAGCACAAGATCATAGTGTTGCAGGATGTCAACCAGTCAATTCCCAAGATGACGTCAAAATCCTTCATATCAAACAACACTAGATTTGCCTTCAAGTTCAACCCACAAACAAGAACATGACATTCCTCTAACACTTTATCTAGTTTAACAGTAGACCCAACAGGGGTACAAATTGACAAACAACTAGATAAACATCTGGGTGTTAGGTTAGTCTTCACAGCAAAAGTAGATGAAATGAATGAATGAGATGCACCCGTATCAAACAACACAAATGCTGGAAAAGAAGCGACTAACAATGTACCTGTTACAACTTCATGGCAAGGGTCTTGCTCAGTACCGGAGATGCTAAATACTCTGCCAGAAGGAGGGGCAGGGGCAGGAACAGAAGCGGGAGCGCCTCTCATGGTAGGAGCAGAAACACTAGGCAAGGCGGACTTTTTCGGACACAAGCGAGCAAAATATCCGTGCTGCTTGCAAAGGAAGCACACAAGATCTCTCTGTCCAGTAGGGGCGGCTGCCAAAGGGGGTCTCTGAAAAGCAGGCCGAGGGTAAACCACACCAGACCGAGAAGGCTGCACAAATCCCGTAGGTCGAGCTCCACTAGGTTGGCCACGAGGACCCACAGGAGTAGCACTGGAACTCTGACCCACACTCCTAGGCTGGAAGGTGGGAGTGGGATATGGTGAAGGCCTCACAAACTGACACTCTGTGCGATCCACAAGACCGGGATGCCTAGGCTGCCAAGGCCTCTGAACACGAGCATTTTCTCAAATGATTTCTTCACTTAGATTTCTCAAAATACCATGTTAAACTTGTTGTTCTTAGATAGAAACATGTTCATGCATGCTTAGAAACATAACCCCATAGTTTACATGCAACAACAATGCTTAAACATCAAGCAAACACAAAATTTCAACTTGTTCTCGCTAACATAGCCGAAAGTTTCCAAACTTTAGTAAAACTTCGATTTCTCCCAAACCGCTAGGAGTTTTAACACCAAATTTGATGCTACATACTCCAATTGACATGCTACACACTACCATGCAATTTGTTCCAACCAATTTCAAGAATATAAAAAATCCCCAAATTTGACCTAAACATCGAAATTCTTCTCTTCTAGTTTGCTGAATTTTCAACTTACGGACGCGATTTTGACCGGTTTTCTTCGAACAAACATCACAATCATGAAATTCTAAGTATTGCGCATATGGCAGTATACTCAACTTGAATTTTCCCCAAATTTGAGAATTTCTAAAAATTTACGAAAACGCCCTTCATGTCCAATTTTGGTTAATCTTCTAACATTGACTTGTTGATCTTTTCCACAGATATTTATACACTATGGAGAGATGAGGATGAGGTGGTCATGCTCTAGGTAGGGTAGTAGGAGCCAGGAGAGGTAGAGGTCAGGTGCCTTTGCTGCCACGAGAGGAGGTGATTGATCGACACCGCTTCGTTACACCATTGGCTGAGTTTCTTTACGATGCATACTTTGGGCATTGTCAGATAGAGTATGGTCGACCATTTTGGGTTGGAGAGTTGACGACATTTCGGATTGGGGAGAGATTCGATGCCTTGGGATGGACACACCTTCTTACTGCAGATTTACCGGTGTACCCAGAGTTAGTTCAGCTGTTTTACAGCAATTTGACTTCATTTGTGGAGGGTCGAGCCGATCAGATGGAGTTAGTGATAGAGAGTCAGATCAGAGAGACTCATATCAGATTTACTACTCGTATACTAGCAGAGATTCTCGGGGTTCCTTATTGTCCACATGCATGTGTGTGGATTTCGGTAGGGGAGGATTTCAGCAGACACATGCTTCCATATGAGTTGCAAGAGATATGTATGACACTTTGGGATGATGATAGGTGTTATCAGCCTAGGAACAGCGGCGAGATGATTGCATCGGCCAGAGTTATCAGACGGATTGTAGGGAGGAACATCATACCGAGAGCGGGACATCATCATGTGGTTACAGTGATGGATGCCTTACTCATCTATCGGATTTATATGGGATTTGAGATCGATCTGTCTTACATTATACAGAATGTTATGATTGAGGTTGTCACGCATCCGGGTGTTAGGAATCTTTGCTTTGGGATCTTATTGACACGCATCTTTAGTTACTTTGAGATAGATATTGATGGTGAGGATAGAGTTGTTGGAGGTGTGGGGTATTCCATAGGTGCGAGGACTATTGGATTGATGCAGTTAGATCGAGTTGATAGGTCTCCCAGTCTAGGTGATGAGTCGGAGTCCGAGGATGATGGTGAGGATGTTCCAGCAGAGGATCAGGCTAGGGATGATATAGGTATGTAGGATGTCGGTCCAGATGATCAGGGGGTTCCTGCATCACAGTTCGAGGCTGGGGGTCCATCACAGGCTGCACCAGAGAAACTGGATCTGTATGCTCAGATGCAGTCTATGACTTCCATGATGGAGAGGATGGGGGTTAGATAGGAGCAGTTGTTCGAGAGTTTAGGAGCCAGGCAGACTCAGATATACGAGAGGATGGAGGCAAGTCAATCACATATGTACTAGAGACTGGAGGTGCGGCTTGCACAGATCTTTGTAGAGCTCATCAGAATTCTGAATTCATCTATCAACCTCAGAGCTCAGTAGTATCATACAATTCAACTCAACTGGAGAGATCAATCAATAGATACTGGATTCAATCAAACCGCTTGCTCTGCATTTTTGACTTTTAGATCTCCACTACTTTTATCCATGCGCTTAATCTTCCTCTTTAAATATCCATTTTACTTCCCACGTGGCAGAATCTTAATCTACCAACGTTTTATATTCCTTCCGAAAATCGTGATTTCCAAAATTTCAATTCAGATTCCCAGGTTATCATCAATTTAAATGTTGATCTCAATCTGTTTTAAAAGAACAAACCATAATTCCTCTTGGAAGTAGATCCACCCTTTGTCATCATCAAATATTGTGCTTAGCCCCCAAATCACCTCGAGGATCATCCAAAAATCTTTATTTGTCAGACATTTTTTATCCCCTCATCAATGCACCTTTTCAGCTTCCTTGACGTTATCTTCTTTCCCGCCGTTTGATCAATAAATATTATTTATTCTCCATCACATGAATATAATGCCTTCCTTAATCTCTTTTATCTCATCCACGTGTTCATTCGCAACGTTTCCAAATTCGCCGATTAACCCCAAGCGTCGATTGTGAACAGTTACAGCCGTCAATCTGAATCATCGTATATTTCACTCCAATTTTCAGAAAACATTCCATCACATCACTTCATCTCCGTATTTATTCACTCTTCGTCATCCGCTTTTGGCCATAACCTACTTCTCTTCTTCAAACTCAAACTGTAATCTTTTGCAACTCCTTCATTATTCTTCTTGTGCTTCATTTTCATTTCTTGAACTTTCGTCATTGCTTTTCTCTTCCATGGATCCACCTACTAATCCTTAAGCCCCCAGCACCTCCAAACAAGCTAATGCGTCTTTAGATGTTAACTTGAATAGAACCCTGGGTACTTTTTCTTCTGAACAGGCCCCATTAGACTGGATTCCTGCTCCCTATGCACTGGATGAAGAAATCACTCCTTACGTTCCTCTGGACACCATCAAAGAGAAATTGGATCCTAAATATGCTGGACCTGAATGGTATCCAACTACGGTAAAGAAAATTCACTTGCCCTCTTACCGTCAAGATTACTATTTTCCTTCCAATGCCGAAATATGGGTGCCCAAACCTTCTGAGAGTCCATATGATGCTAGCTCCGACATTATTGCCATTTATCTCCACCACCTAGATTCTGGATTCAGACTTCCTCTGATTCCCATTGTCCAATCTTTACTTGACTACTACCACATCTGCCCTTACCAACTTACTCCCAACAGTTGGAAGTTAGTTTACTGTTTCCTTGCTTTTATCCTTAAAATGGGTCGCATTCCCTCTCTTGAACTTTTTAGAAATTATTATACTCTCAAAGTTTCCTCTGAGCGTGGTTATATCCACTTTTCTCTAAGAACATGCATTGCTAATGAGTTAGGTAAGAAAACCAAAATCTTCACGGACTCTTCTAATCCTCATGATAACAAGAAATGGAGAGAAAAGTATTTCTTCTGTGCCATCCCCATTCCCAATCAGGAAATATGGAGCCTGATCCCTTTCAAAAAATCCATTGATACAACAGATCTCAGAACTGATGCTAGTCTGGCAGGTCACAACCTCTTACCAGGTACATAAGACAGAGATTTTTTTTTTATTCACATTCTAATCTCTATTTCTTTTCCAAGGACTGATATTTATCAAATCCCTAACATTTCTGAACTCTGAAAGGCTGCTTCAGAAGAGAAGAAGCTTGATTCCAAACCTAAAAGGTCAGGTAAGAAAAGAAAACACTCTTCAGTTTGTCCTTCTAGTGACCGAAGTCACAAGAAATTCCCTAAGAAAAAGCTTGTTGAGAAAACTGATGAGAAAAAGTCAGTCAGCAAAAGGTAGACCAGGTACAAATAGATATTGTTGAAGAAGATGTTGATGAAGAATGTGAAACCCAGCCCTAACCTGACCCTGACCTTGACCCGGTAACCCAGTTGTTTTTAGGTCCGAAGACCCGGAGTAAAGGAAGAAGCCAACTATGGGCCATCTCAGTAGAAGACATGGTGTTTGCCTATGAACCCATGGATGTTGATGATGGAATTCCATACTTGGATGTCTGTGCAGATTTGGAAAGGAAGCTGCAGCTGTCTGAAGATGAGATTAGTTGAAGGACTTGGAGTATTATCTGACTTGGTTTGAAGGTATTTCCTCACACTAGACATGTCACTTGATGTGTGTGCAAAAGCCCATAAGGTTTAGAGCCCATTTGATCCTTCAATTCCCTATCTTGGCCTTACTGTCTGCCTTGGTCGACTCCTTGGTCGAGTGGACCACTCGACCAAGCACTCGACCAAAGGAGTGTGAAATCCGAAAAATTGTAATTTTAGGGTTTCTTTTATTTAAACCCTACTTCGTGTTTCTTTGTTACAACTGCCTCCTAAACACTTTTTGAACGTGAGAACACCTCTCAGAAACTCTCTTGGTGATTTCGAAGACTCCTCTGCAGATCTGAAGCCTCTCATCATTGTTCTGACAATTCAAGGTTAGTAATCGCTTCAACATTGTGAATTTCTTCTCTTCGATCTTGTTCTTGATTGAGATCAGGAAGAAGATGCTACATCCTTGCAACCATCTATTCCATGATTTCATACGTTTCTTTGAGATCTATGATCATCGTCATGATCTCAACCCTAGCCGAATATTTTTCTTGAAACCCTAACCCTTGCTTGATTTCTGGAAAACCTTGGTGACCTCCCATGCGAGGGAAACCTCATGGGTAATGTTTATGTTATTCTACACTAGAATTTCTATGATTTTCTTGTTATAATTGGCCAATCATTAATTCCCTTTCATCCTGTGATCATAACCTTTCCTGGGGAGCCATAAAGGTTGAAACCTAATTTCTTGGGTTAAATCCAGAACCCATATTTTTACCATGATTTGATGTTTTTACCTTCCCATATGATTCTAATATATCCTAGGAAGTTCCCCTTCGAATTTCGGATCAATCCGACTTCAAACGAGGAAGTTATGACCAAAGCAGTCTGTACAATTCCGTCCTGACTTGCTTGTCGACTAGGCACTCGACCAAGCACTCGACCAAAGGAGTCAGTAGCTTCGTTTTTCTCCCGATTTGATTCGTTTGCTCTCTGATCTTTTAGGCATCTTTCCTAATGTTGTATCTATGATTGTTAGGAGTTTATTTGCTAAGTTTGGAGTTGCTCTCTTTGATCTTTGGATTATCTTCGGCGATAATCAAGGTAAGGACAGTTATTTCATAATGATATAGATCGCATACTCTCTGGTTTCTACTTTTTGAAACTATGAGTTTGCTTACTGTTCTTGTACTTTATACTTCTGATGTACTATTGTAAGTACAGTAGCACTTCTTTATGTATTCTTTTCATTATTCAATTATATGAGATGTTATTACTGCTTGTTCAGATTATGTTTTTAAATTCTCTTTTATATGATGAATTGTTGGTTATGTATGTCATGACTAATCTGAGAATGTGTTTGATTAAGTATGGTTTGGACTGGGAAGTGTCCTTTTGACGCTTCGGTCCTTGGACATCGGAGGGAATAGTATGGGATGTTATCCGAAGATGCCCATCGACGCTTTCCCGAATCATTGGTTGTCATACCTAGGGTTGTCTAGCAGTGTTTGGCTAGGATGTCCCCATTATATCAGACCCGAATCAGAAGGGTATTGAGACCGAACGACCCGTGGCAGCAATGTGATTCACGGGCGCTCAAGACTGGTAACCAACCTGTGAGAGGACGGGAATCATATTGTGGGGGCCATTTATTGGAGGGTTGCATATGGCTAGACTTGGGCTCATGGGCGCTCGAGACCGGTGAGTTATATCCGTGAGAGGACATGAGAGCTTCTCGTTTACCATATGTGGATAACCAATAGGGTTGATGAGTCCGTATTTGAGAGAGTCGGATACGCTGACTCTAGTGTGAAGGATACCGGAAAGGATCCCTAGAGGGGAGGAATGGAAGTATCTGGATTTGAGTTGATGTAACTGAGTAGATGACTTGCATTGGGCTAGGCTTTACCTTGACATGCACCAGTACTTAGACCAAATGGTGATGTGAGAGAGCGGTGACTTAACCCCCAGCCATGGAATGTCCGAGAGGGATGCTAGACCCACTACCAACAAGAGCTGTATGCGTGATCTACCCAAAGAAGTATGGTGCTATGACTTAAAGCATGTATACCAATAGAGACCAGGATACATAGAGTTTAGATGCATACATACATTATTTGTTCCATACTGCATTGCATCTTGTTATGTTCTGATATATGTTATCTATGATGTTATGAGTTAACTTGCCTTACTGAGTTTCTTTCGAAACTCATTCCTTTTTGTACAATATTTTGTTAGACTATTCTACAGGTACTGATTACTATGACGGACAGTACGATGAAGCGCAAGCCGATGAAGCGTACTACACGCAAGGTGTTGGCGACAATCAAAATTACTCTGATGATCCCTCAAGTGATCAAGTTGCGTACTACGATTAAAGGCAACGTGGAGTTGGAGCATCTCTGTTGGACTGACAAAGTCCACTATTTTGAAGATGTTATTTATAGAATAGAAGTAGTTGTCTTTCTTATTTTTCTTTTGTTGCAGTTGTTATTCCTTTTAGAATTATGCTACGTTCCGCTGTATCTGTGGAGTGAATTTCCGCCTCACTCTACTTCTTTTGATATCTTCGGATATCTGGTATCATTTTCCGCACTCTGATTATATTGATTATTCATTTCTTGACTTTAATCTTTTGTTTATAATATTTAAACCATGATTATTTCTTGTTTATGATTATGTTATTGTATATGTGGGAGGATGATTTCCTCGATACTTGATCTTCGGCGCTGTGGATCACACTCCCGGGTATGCCAGTTAGGGTACTGGCTGGGGGGATGTGACAAAGAAAGCCCCGATATTCAATTTGTCAAAGTGGTTGCCAGTGATAACCCTACTGAAAGAACAAGAACCTCAAGAACCTCAAGAACCTTGAGATGTAGACTTCGCTCCACAGGTCCTTCTTCAGGTCACAAGTTATCTACTACCAAGAAAAGAAAGAAGAAACAACCATTTGCTTCCCCTTCTGCTGAAATCCTTGTTGAAAAAGATAATCTCCAGGAAGAAACTCCCATTGACACTGACAAGGTAGCTGAAGAGACTGCTAAACCCATTTATTCTCCTAGGAATGAAGTTTGCTCTCCTCCTATGTCACCTATATTACCTCATGATGATTCTGTTCTCCTAGAGAAGATGGTTGAAAATGAAGATCAAGGTAAGGAAATTCCTGACTACTCCCTTGATCAACTAAAGAAAATTGCTGAAGAAATTATTGCTCATGCTGTAGGTAATATCATTGAACAAATAGTTGATCAGATGTTTGATGAGGATACTTCTGTTCCTGTACCTCCTCTTGAGGTTGTTCTTGAAGAGAATATCATGTTGCTGCTGATAATGCTCCGGTTTTTGATCCCCCTATACAAGATCTTGTTTTACCTACCCCTGTTTTTAACAATATTATTCTAGATATAAACATTTCTCCTGATGTTGGTGAGGAGAATGTTCAGATTGCCCTGCCAAATGAAGAATTTTTTGATGCTGCCCCTCCTGTTTTTGATATGCTAGTTGATCCTCCTGTTGGATTTGAGGATCAAGAGAACATTGCGGCTGAATATGTCGACATGCAGGTTGATTCTAATGATGCCGCAGTAGATGCCAATCCTCAGGAAATAATTGAAGCCTGCGCTAATCCTCACCCAATTGGTCCTGGGCAATAAGAAGATGCCCAAAGTGTAGCTGACTCTGGAGATCATTTTCACCTCGTTTGGGGTTTGAAAGAAAATCATACTGCCATTGGAATTGGGAAGTTGCCCGTGAATGAGGAACTAAGGGTAGAATTCCCTGTGATAAAAGAGAGACAGCCAGCATGTCTGATATGGGACTTTACACACATGTCTGGGGGTAAAAAATAAACCTCTATCCTTTTTGTTAAGATAAATCATTTTCATTAGCTATTGTATTATTAAGTCTTTCTTACTTTATTTGCAGATGTTTTGGTGTTGCTTTCAATGCTTACTTTAAGGTTTTGGAAAGAGAGAAAATTCTTTCTTTGGAAAATGACAATTTGATGAAACATAATTTTGAATTGATTGATGAGGTACAAGAACTCAAGAACAACTTGGAATCATCAGAAAGAAAATTAGAGGCTGCCCAATTCAGAGAATTGGATTTGTGTTTTGAGATAGATAGTTTACAAGATGATTTTCAAATCTGTTCTGATCTATGTACTGATTTGCAGGAAGAAGTTTCAGATTTAAAGGCTTCTTTAATGAAGTATAAGGAAGACCTTTTGCAAACTAAGATGCTGAAAAATAATGCTTTGAAGAGGGCCAAACTTGCCACTTATGAAAGAAATGAGATTCAAGTTAAGTTAGAAAGGGCAATTGCCTAGTCCCAAGGTTTTGAAAGAGAAATAGATGTTTTGAAGGTTAAATATGAAGAAATTGAGAGATTGAAGTTGAACTTGGAAAGAAGAAACAGGCTTTTACAACAAGCCTTTGATTCTCTTTCCAAGGAGAAAAGTGATCTGGAATTCCAGAAAGAAAATTTGAGTTTGGCTCTGAATGAGATCTCCTTGGAGAAGGACAATCTTAGAACCTCCTTTACTGAAGCTTATAAGGAAAAGGACAGTCTAACTATTCCTTGGAAAAAAGTTGTTGAAGAGAAGACTTCTATGGTTCTAAATTTTTAAGAAGAGAAACAACAATTAGAGCTTGAGAAGAAAAGGATGCAGGATGAACATCAACTTGTTTTAAGCTCTGTTACCTCTGCAATTGACAAGCAGGTGACAATCCAACTTTCTTAGGATTCTGCAAGAATGTAGTGAAAGTCTTGTTCGACCAGATTTTCTCTGAGATAATCAAGATCTGTCCTAGCATTGATCTTAAATTGCTTCCTCCTGAGTTTCTTCCCTCCTGGAAGTTCTTTGATCTCAGGAATCTGAAGCATCCTGACTCTGAGAATTCTGCAAAGGAAAATGAAGAAAGTGAAGAAGAATACGAAGATGAAAATTCTGAAGAGGAAGAAACCTCAAGTTCAAGCAAGGATGATGATTCCAGCGATGAATCAGCATCCAAGAAAGATGATGAGCAAGCTGATGAGAACTCTCCCACCAACAATACTCCTGCAGACCCAAATATCTGATGTCTAATATTTGGGAAGAATACTTGAAAACCCTTTTTTTTATTTTTTATTTTTTATTTTTATTTAGAAAAAAGTCAATATTTTTCTGATGTACTGATCTATATTCCCCCTTTTTGGCTCCATTTTCCTTGATCAATGAATCTTTTGTCTTTTGACCAAATCCCTTGTTGTTTAGTACTTGGCTGAGTCGCTCCTCCGCAAATTTATAATCTTCAATCTGCATAATAACTCTTCTTAATCAGCTATGGAAAGCGTGATTAGGCCTCGAAAGGCATGCTACTTAAGCCTGACTTACGGAAAGTCGGGACCACCCTCGGAAGGAATGATCCGTGATCAGCTTCGGAAAGCATGACCAGGCCTCGGAAGGCTCTTTTGCATAGTTGAAGAATAATATTTAAGTGATAACAGTCAATAAAAATAAGCCTTCAAGAACAACTGAAAACTCTGCTCCTCTTCTATTGATAATATTTTTTGAGATGAGTTACATTCCACTGTTGCCTTAAGCAACTTCCATGCAGATCTTTAAGCCAATATGTGTTGGTACTAACAGTCTTCATCACCACATATGGCCATTCCTAGTTTGTGGAGAGCTTTCCACCATTTTTTGGGTCTGATGCTGATTTTTTTCTCAAGACCAGATCTCTAACTTTGAAAGACTTAGGCCTGATACGAGCATTATAGTATGTTGTCGCTCTCCTCTGGTATTCTATGTTTCGATACAAAGTTTTTTCTTTGACCTCATCCAGAAATTCTAGATTTACTCTCAACCCTTCTTCATTTCATTGGATCAAACTTTTTTGGTCTTTCTGATCCAACCATTACCTCTACTGGAGCCAAGGCCTCTGATCCGTAAGCCAACTTGAAAGGTGTCTCCCCTGTTGTTGTTCTGACTGTAGTTCTATATGCCCACAACACATGAGGTAGTTCATCTACCCACAGACTATTTGCTTCACCCAATCTTCTTTTGATTCCTTGCAAGATAGTTCTGTTAGTTATTTCAATCTGCCCATTGCATTGAGGATAAGCTACAAAATAATTTTTATACTCAATGTGATAGTCTGCGCAGAATTCCTTGAACCTTTCATTATCAAACTGAGTGCCATGATTTGTCAACAAGATCTTAGGCAAACCAAATCTAAAAATGATCTTATTTCTGAAGAACTTCTCCATTTGATTTGTTGTTGTTGTGGCCAAAGCTTCTGCCTCCACCCATTGTGTAAAGTAATCAATTGCTGCTACCACAAATTTTCTTCCTCCAGATGCAATAGGAAATGGACCAAGTAAATCCATCCCCCACATTGCAAATGGAATGGGATTTAGAATTGAAGTCAACTGTTCTGCAGGTTGATTTTGAATCGGAGCATGAATTTGGCACTGATGGCATTTCCTTACATATTCAATTGCCTCATATTGCATCCGTGGCCAGTAAAATCCTTGTCTTAAGATTTTATAAGCCAAAGCTCTTCCTCCAAGATGGCTCCCACAGATTCCTTCATGAACTTCAACAAGTGCATACTGTGCATCAGATGGTCCTAAACATTTCAAAAGTGGTCCAGAAATTGTTCTCTTATACAATAAACCATCTTTTAAAACAAATTTTGCTGCTATTCTTCTTAATACTCTGGCCTTTTCCCTATCTTCTGGGAGAGTATCTTCTTTAAGATATTGTATAATAGGATCCATCCATGACACTTCCATATCAATTTCCATTATCTCTGATTCAGAATATGTTGGAATATCCAACTCTTCAATATACACAGCCTGTGTCAGAGAAGCAAATTTTGTTGATGCTAACTTTGCCAAAGAATCTGTCATTCTATTCTGATTTCTGGGAATCCTCATAATCAAGAATTGTTGGAAACATCCTTTACATTCAAGTGCCTTTTTGAGATAACTAATCATCCTAGTATCCTTTGCTCCATATACTCCTGTAACTTGGCTGACCACCAACTCAGAATCGCTCTTGACTTCAATATTTTGTACACATAGGGATTTGGCTAATTGCAACCTCGCAATAAGAGCTTCATACTCTGCCTCATTATTTGAAGCACGAAAATTGAATCGAAGAGCACTCTGAATTACAAATCCGGCTGGACTTTGTAAAATCATACTTGCTCCAGATCCCTGAAAATGACTTGATCCATCCACATGAAGAATCCACCCATCAGATATCTCACCAAGGTCTTCTGGCGATGAAACGCTTTCAGCAACAAAATCTGCCAGGACTTGTGCCTTTATCGCAGATTCTGGGTCTATAGTCAATGTCATGTTCTGTTAATTCCACTGCCCAGGACACCATTCTCCCAGCAAGGTCAGATTTATGCAATATCTTCTTTAAAGGCCAATTGGTCAGAACAATAATTGGATGAGCCTGAAAATAGGGTTTGAGTTTTCTAGCCGCTATTATCAAAGCTAAAGCTTGCTTCTCAAATTCAGGGTATCTAGATTCCGCATCTAATAATGTATGACTTACAAAATAGATGGGATTCTGAATCATACCTTCTTCTTGAATTAATACAACACTCACTACAGCCTTTGAAGAGGATACGTACATTTGCAAGGCTTCTCCTGGAATTGGCTGAGATAAGACTGGTGGACTAGTCGACCTCCTTTTTAATTCTTCAAATGAATTTTGATAGTCCTCTGACCATCTGAAATCATTGAGTGCGTTTAGATTCTTCAACTCTTTGAAAAAGGGTGCACATTTATCTCCAGATCTGGATATAAATCTGCTCAAAGCCGCAACTTTCCCTGTCAAACTTTGAATTTCCTTCATATTGCTAGGTGGTGACATATCCAAGATGGCCTTCATTTTTGCTGGATTTGAATCAATACCTCCTTTGTGTAACCATATAACCCAAGAAATTTCTTGATGAAACTCCAAACGTGCACTTCTCAGGGTTAAGTCTCATTCCATCCTTTCTGAGTATGTCAAAACATTCCTTCAGATCAGTGAGGTGATCATATTTGAATTGACTCTTCACCAGAAGATCTTCAACATAAACTTCCATATTCCTCCCAATCTGATCAGTCATTGCTCTTTGATATGTTGCCCCAGCATTTTTCAATCCAAAAGGCATAACTTTATAAAAGTAGCTTTCACGATTTGTCATAAATGCCATGTGAGTTGGACCTTCTTCTTCATAAGAATCTAATTATAGCCCAAATAGGCATCCATAAAGCTTAGCATTTGCTGACCTGAAGTGGCGTCAATTAACTGATCAATCCATGGCAAAAGATAGCAATCCTTGGGGTAGGCCTTGGGGCAGGCCTTGTTCAAATAAGTATAATCCATGCACATTCTCCATTTACCATTATGCTTTTTCACCATTACGACATTTGCTAACCACTTGGGACACTCAATCTGCTCAATGAACTTTGATTTCCTGAGCTTTTCAACTTCAATTTTGATTGCATCATGTTTTTCTGATGAGAAATTCCTCCTTCTCTACTTCATAGGTTTAACACTACTGTCTATCCAGAGACAGTGCTCCGTAACCTCCCTGCTCAGCCCTGGCATATCCTGGGCTGACCAGGCAAAAAGATCCGCATTCATATGGAGATATTCTTTCAACAAGACTTTATCCTGATTGGTCTGATCAGCCCCAATCATGGTCCCCTTTTCTGGATTTTCGAGATCGAAAGAGAATTTTTCTAATTTCTTCACCGATTCTCCCCTTTGAATTTTCTCCTCATCTCTACTATCCATAATTTTAACAGTGAGGGCAAGAGCTTTACCTTGTCATTTGGAATCATTCAAAAAGGTTGTATAACTTTGCCTCGAAGTTTTTTGGTCAGACCTGCATTCTCCAATGCCTCATTCAGTTGGGAATTTTATTTTCAATTGCCTTGTTGAGACCACAGCGCCAATAGAATTTAAAGTTGGTCTTCCCAGAATTATATTGTATGCCGATAGATTTTTTTATCAGCAGGAATTTGGTAACCGTAGTCACCGTTTGTGGATGTGTTCCCAGTGTTATTGTTAACTCCACAGTTCATTCCACAGAAGTAGACTCTCCAGAAAACCCAAATAACCTTGTTCCACAAGGTTTTATCTTTACAGTATCCAGCTTCAACCGTTGAAAGCTTCGTAAGACATGATGTCTATAGAAGATCCCGTATCAATTAAAACCTTGTGAATGTCTCTGTTTGCCACTTCGATAATAATAACAATCGCATCATCATGTGGTTCTTGAATTCCACTCATTTCCTCCTCCGTGAAGATTATTTCCTTCATCTTCTTAATTCTTTTAGGAATAACATAAGATTCAATATAATTCACATACATGGCGTGAGCCTTTGACTTTGAAACTAAATTTAAGTCTAAACTCCCCAATATGATCATAATAGGAGATTGCTTTTGTTGAACTCTCTGGTTTTTCTGACCTTTGGTATTTTCATCTGGAGAATTAGGTTGAAAATCCCTTTTCGTCTGGTCCTCCCTTCCTGGTCCTCGATTATTCCACCTCCTTGGTTGATCAGCAACATCTCTTTGTTGTCCTCCATTTCGTCTTTGAAAATACCAATCCAGACTCCCCTGATTGATCAACCGCTCAATCTCATTTTTTAGAATTTTGCAATCATCCATATCATGACCACTGTATGAAATCTGCAGTATCTATTTGGATTCTGCTCCTCTGCCTTTGCTATCATCGGTGCTGGCCATTTCACAAACCCCTGATGTTGGATTTTCGCATAAGAATTTCTAATCTTCTTGCATTCAAAGGAGTATAATTCTCTAGAAATGGTCTTGGAACATCTCTTCTATTTTGACGATCAGGACCATTCCTTGGATAATTTCTGGCATTTCTCCGATCCCTTTGATCAGATCGTAGAACTCCATCTTCTTTCTTTTTGCTCCCATCACCATCAGTCTCTTTCTTGGCTTGCAGGATATCCTTCATGTTAGCATACTGATTACATCGTGATGTTAGTTCTGCAATGTTCGCGCCCTTGTTCATAATTAAGAATTCCAATAGACGATCATTAGTCAAACCTCTAAACATAGCATCATAAGCTACTGCTTCATTTAGGTCTTTTATTTGAATTGATTCTTGATTGAATCTCTTCATATAACTTTAGACCGATTCCCCTAACTTCTGACGAATTGCCGCCAGGTTATCCACCGTTTTGCTACTTTTCATACTGCTCGGGAATCATGATAGAATTTTTTTTGTCAGATCTCTGAAACTTCCAATCGAATCTGGTAGTAGATTGAAAAACCAAGTCATTGCTGGACCTTTCAGTGACAACAGAAAAGAACGACACTTCAAAACATCAAAGTTTCCTGCCAACATCATAATAGAGTTGAATTGAGCCAGGTGTTCCAATGGATTTGAACTTCCATCGTACACTGTGAATACTGGAAATTTGAAATTATGCGGCAATGGCGCTGACATAATATCTCTAGAAAATAGATTTCGATCCACCGTCTCTTTCGCATTTTCTCCATTATCCTTATTTGTTAGTTGCTGAATTTGATCATTTAGAATATGAAATCTCTTACTGACTCAGATCCATGGACTTCAGATCTATCCTCCTCTGATTTTTCTTTCTCTTTCTTATCTATTCGACTCCCCAAAGTTTTACTCTTCCTACTTTGGCTTTGATTTATACGATCATCCTTAGATGATATCTGATCTTCCAACTCCAAAGGAATGTAACTTGGATATGCACTCTCCCCTAATCCCTCTCTAAGAATTGACTTCCTCTGGCTTTCTCTCAACCCTTGCATCTGAGGATTTTGGTCGAGACCCGCCTTGACACGGGAAAGAGTATGAGATTTTCCAGCAGATGAGATCAAAACTCTTCCTTCTAGTCGAACTCCCACTTGTTTTATGAGTGATCTCATCAGATTCTGTGTTTCAAGACTCTTACTTTCAAATCGTGCAGTGATTTGATTCGGATCCAGCTCCGACCGAGAAACAAAAAGTGTATCTGCGAGCTGTTTCTCCTGTCTCTCAGAAATTTCAGCATGATGAGGTGAGTGATCCTCTATTACTCTTTGTTTCTATCGAGTTTGCATTACCGGAATCTGTAGTGTTGGCACTATGTCTCTTGTTTTTCTCTTTGGATTCATCCTTCTTGGCTCTCTTTGACTAGCCTTCGCCATTTTGACCGGTACTACCTCCTCTCTCTCAGGCGATTAAGCCATGACCTCTGTCCTAAAGCTTTCCCACAGATGGTGTCACATCCACCCAGCCGGTACCCTACCTGGCATACCTGAGTGTGTGATCCACAGCCCCGAAGATCAAGTATCGAGGTAATCAACCTCCCACATAGACAATAACATAATCATGAACATAAATAATCAATGTACAAAGTATAAACAAAAGATCCAAATAAGGGAAGAATAAATCATATATCATCATAGTACGAAAGACAATCAAAATGTCTAAGTCATAAGGTAAAGTGAGGCAGAAATCTCACTCTACTAATAGCGGAAAAGTAGTTCAAAAAAGAATAGGGAAAAGGAATGAAAACTAATCCCAGTAGCAGGTACAATAAGTAACTAAATTGTTCTAAATCTTATAGACAACATCTCTATAAGTATAAATCTCAAAAATGGCGCAAGGGCGTTTCCACTCTATGGTCAAACTAAGCATCGTACGCAGCATAACCACCCGCAAAATCTTCAGTGTAATCGGCATAACCGCAATCACCTTCCTGGAGATTGTTTCTTCTCCTTGCGCTTCTTCATACGAGTAGTCATGATACTTAAAACCTGTAGAGAAATCTAACAATACATAGCACAAAAGGAATGAGTTTCAAAAGAAACCCAGTAAGGCAGTTAATCCATAATAACATAAATAGTAGGATTTCAAGCAAAGTAAGATGCAATATGATATGAAACATATGATGCATTATGACTCTAACTCTAGGTATGCTGGTCTCTATTGGCAAACATGCTTTAAGTCATAGCACCGTACTTCTTTAGCAAGGTCTCATCACACAACGCCTTTTGGTAGTGGGTCCGGCATCCCTCGGGACATTCCATGGCTGGGGTTTAGGTCACCGCTCTCTCACATCACCATTGGTCTAAGTACTGGCGCATGTAAGGGTCAAAGCCTAGCCAAATGCAAGTCTCCTACTCAGTTACATCAAGTCAGATCTAGATACGTCCATTCCTCGCCCCTGGCGATCCTTTCCGGTATCCTTCACACTAGAGTCCTCATAGTCCCTGACTACGGACTCATCAACCCTATTGGTTATCCACATATGGTAAACAGGAAGCTCTCACTTCTCCTCATGGGTTGGTTACCGGTCTTGAGCGCCCGTGAGCCCAAGTCTATCCATATGCAACACTACCAATGAATGGCCTCTTTCGAGTATCCACAGTGTGATTCCTGTCCTCTCACGGGTTGGTTACCGGTCTTGAGCGCCCATGAATCCCCATTGCTACCACGGGTCGTTCGGTCTCAATACCCCTCCGATTAGGGTCTGACATAACGGGACATCCTAGCCAAACACTACTAGACAGTCCTAGATATGTCAACCAACAATTTAGGAAGGTATCTAAAGGGCATCTCTAGAAACATCCCATAATATTCCCGTAGGTGTCCAAGGATAGAAGTGTCAAAAGGACACCTCTTCTTTCCAAACCATACCTAATCATTCACAACCATAAATCCATCATATCACATTTGGTAACTTCTTATATGGAAAGAAATCAATAAACATCCAACTTGTTTATAATTGGTAAGTAAATCATACATGAACTAATTAGCATAAACAAGTAATGTTACTGTAACCAAGGTAGTTGCATCAGTATTATATCAGTGTAAAAATCTATTTAAGGAGATAAATCAAAGAGATGCAAATATAGAAACTAGATCATGCAATCTATGCAATTAAGGAAATAACTATCCTTAACAAGTAAGATCTTGTCCAAACTTTGAAAGAAAGTCCTAAACAAGTATATATAACATATTAGGAAAGATACCTAGAAGGAAAGAGATCAAATCATCCAAAACAGACCAAACATGAGGTTGCTGTCCTCATTGGTCGATTGATTGGTCTCTTGCTTTAGTCGACCAAGCAGTCGACCAAGCAAGACAGTGACTTACAAAATCAGAGATTTCTGATACAAATCTGAATTTGGTGGTTCAAAAGGGGAACAAACAAGAGGGAATATGCAAGGATAGTGTATTGGTATATAGAGGACTTCAAAACCCTAATATTATCAAGTCTTCAAGTTACAATTTAGGAAACAAAAACTTACCATAATTAGATCAATCATGGTTCTTAAAGAATTCATATCAAAATCATGGACGAGAAACTATAGGATGATGGATCACTAATCCGATAAAGAATTCATGAAAAGCATGCACAAATCTTCTAGAAAAATAGATCTAAGACTGAAGAACATTGAATCTAAATAAGGAAAGAAACTGAATACATGGTTTCCTTCAAAAGCGAGTGATGATCTTGATGAAGATCATCCACCATACTTTGGATCCTTCGGAAAAGAGAGGGAATGAGTAAAGTGATGGTTGCAACAGAGATGCAACATCAACTCTACTATCATCAAATAGAAAAGGAAAGAAAACAATGGAGAATCAAAGATGAAACATAGAAGAGGATGATCACATACCTTTTGTGTAAATGCAAGAGATTTGACGAAGATCCGTCAAGAAAATCACCAAGGATGTAGAGGAGATGACTTGAGGAGAGCTCTAGTTCGTTCCAAAGAGTTTGGAGGCACAAAAGACGAGTTAGATTCGAAGTTGGGCTTAAATAGAAAGCCAAGACCTAATTCCACAAAACAGGGTCCTTTGGTCGAGTGGTTGGTCGATTGGTCCAGTCGAGTGGTTGGTCGACTGGTCCAGTCGACCGCCAGTCGACCAAGCAGGACAACAATTCCAAAACAGGGAATTGAAGGCTCATATCAAATCCAAACTTGAAGGGGTTTTGCACACACACCAAGTGACTTACCTAGTATGTAGAAATGCCTTCGAACCAAGTCAGAGAGTACTCCAAGTCCATCAACTAATTCCTTCTTCATCAGGGTGCAGTTTCCATAAATGGAACTGTCACATCCCGCCACAAATCCACCTAGGGGTACCCTATCTGGGTTACTCGGGAGTGATCCACAGCCCAATAGATCCAGTTTAGGAATGATCATATCCACTTAGCAAAATAATATAATCAAAAGAAAGAACAAATTATGGTATTCAAGTAATCTAATAATAAAAGTTAAGAAATGATCACAGAAGGATCACAAAGAACATCAGAGAGCGGAATAACAAGTACCAAATCAAAAGACAACTATAGAGTGTAGCGAAAATATAGTCTACAAACGTGTGTGGAAGGTAGATCAAATTAAGGTAAAGATTACAACCAGATCTCCAAAGAAGGGAAATAAAAAGGTAAGCAACTAAGTTACAGTTTCTTCTAACTTATACAATGTCTCCTCACTAACATAATAATAAGAAACTAAGCCAGGCCGGGTCTACTCCTGACAAATATGAGTATTGAACTGATAGCCTTCACCGATGTAGTCACCGTAGCCAAAGTGGTATGAGTCACCAACTTAGTCCTCAAAGTGTTGACCGTCACAGTCAACAGTAGTAGTACCTGCAGAAAAGTCTAACAAAATATGTTGCAAAAAGGAGTGAGTACAAAAGAACTCAGCAAGGAAAGTTATTCCATAATAACATAAATCATATGATTCACAACATAGCATGATGCAATATGATATGAGACATATGATGCAAACATATCTAACTCTAAGTATGCTGGTCTCTATGGTAGACATGCTTTAAGTCATAGCACCATACTTCTTTAGGTAGTCTCAATCACTCATCCCCGGGGGGAATTGGGTCTTGCATCCCTCGAGACAATCCATGGCTGGGGTTTCGGTCACTGCTCTCTCACATCAACATTTGGTCTAAGTATTGGATCATGTCAAGGTAAAACCTAGCCCAATGCAAGTCATCTACTTAGTCACATCATGTTAGATCCAGATACGTCCATTCCTCATCCCTGACGATCCATTCCGGTATCTTCACATTAGAGTCCTAATAGTCCCTAACTACGGACTCATCAACCCTATTGGTCATCCACATATAGTAAATGGGAAGCTATCATGTCCTCTCACGGGTCATCTCACCGATCTTGAGCGCCCATGAGCCCAAGTCTATCCATATGCAACCCTACCAATAAATGGCCCCTATCGGGTATCCGTAGTATGGTTTATGTCCTCTCACAGAGTGGCTACCGGTCTTGAGCGCCCATCAAACCATACCCTACCACGGGTCTTTTGGTCTCAATGCCCTTCCGATTCAGGTCTGATATGACAGGGACATCCTAGCCAAACACCACTAGACAAGTCCTATGTATGTCATCCAATGATCCAGGAAAGCGTCGATGGGCATCTTTGGAGAACATCCCATACTATTCCCTTTGATGTCTAAGGACAGAAGTACCAGTAGTGTCACATTCTCCCAGCCGGTACCCTATCTGGCATACCCGAGAGTGTGATCCACAGCCCGAAGATCAGGTATCGAGTAATCAACCTCCCACATAAACAATAACATAATCATGAACAATCATAATAAAAGTGCGGAAGATAAACCATAGATCCAATAAGGAAAGAATGAATCATAAATAAATCAGAATACTAGATATAATCAGAGTGTCAAACAGATAAGTAAAGTGAGGCAAAAATCCCACTCTACAACCAGCGGAAAAGTAGCTCTAAAAGATAATAAACTAGACAAAATCTAATCCCAGTAGCAAGTACAATGGGTAACTAAATTGTTCTCCACTTTATTGACAACATCCTTATAAGTGTAAATCTCATAAATGGCACAAGGATGCTTCCACTCAATGGTCGAACTAAGCATCGTACGGAGCATAACCACTCGCGGGATCTTCAGTGTAATTGTGGTAACCGCAATCACCTTCCTGGAGATATGCCTCTTCGCCTTGCGCTTCTTCATAGGAACCGTCATAGTACTCAGTACCTACAGGATAGTCTAACAAACATTGTACAATAAAGGAATGAGTTTCAAAGAAACTCAGTAAGGCAGTTAAATCCATAATAACATAAATGGCAAGATTTCAGAACAAACATAAATGCAATATGATATGAGACAAGCAATGAGTGAATGAATCTAACTCTATGTATGCTGGTCTCTATTGGCAGACATGCTTTAAGTCATAGCACCGTACTTCTTTAGGAAGGTCTCAATCACTCATCATCAGTTGGTAATGGGTCCGGCATCCCTCGGGACATTCCATGGCTGGGGGTTAAGTCACCACTCTCTCACATCACCATTGGTCTAAGTACCGGCGCATGTCAGGGTAAAACCTAGCCAAATGCAAGTCTTCTACTTAGTTACATCAAGTCAGATCCAGATACGTCCATTCCTCGTCCCTGACGATCCTTTCCGGTATCCTTCACACTAGAGTCCTCATAGTCCCTGACTACGGATTCATCAACCCTATTGATCATCCACATATGGTAAACAGGAAGCTCTCACATCCTCTCACGGGTTGGTTACCGGTCTTAGGCGCCCGTGAGCCCAAGTCTAACCATATGCAATCCTACCAATAAATGGCCCCCACAATGTGATTCCTGTCCTCTCACGGGTTGGTTATCGGTCTTGAGCGCCCATGAATCCCCATTGCTACCACGGGTCGTTCGGTCTCAATACCCCTCCGATTAGGGTCTGACATAACAGGACATCCTAGCCAAACACTACTAGACAATCCTAGATATGTCATCCAACAGTTTAGGAAGGTGTCCAGAGGGCATCTCCGGAAACATCCCATAATATTCCCGTAGTAGTCCAAGGACAGAAGTGTCAAAAGGACACCTCTCCTTTCCAAACCATACTTAAGCATACACATGCATCAATTCAGATCATCACATATATGGTAACTTCATATATGGAAAGAAATCAATAATTACAATCACTTTGTATATAATTGGTAAGTAAATCATACATGAATCAATTTAAGCAATGCTACTGTAATCAAGGTTATGCAACAATAGTATATCGTTGTAAGAATCTAATTTAGGAAACATATCAATGATATTCAAATATAGAAACTAAATTCATGCTATCTATGTAATTAAGGAAATAACCATCCTTACCTTTTATAACTCGCAAAGGAATCCTAAGAAATCAAGTAAGATCTTGGCAAACTTGAGAAGAAGGTCCTAAACAAGTGTATACAACATGTTAGGAAAGATCCCTAACAGAAAAGATACCAAAACATCCAACACATACCAATTCTGGAGTTGTTGTACTCATTGGTCGAGTGGATTGGTCGACTGGTCCAGTCGACCAATCAGTCGACCAATGCAGATAGTAGCCTAAAAAAAACAGAGTTTTAAGATATGAAATCCGAATTTGGTGGTTCAAAAGGGTACTAATCAAGGGGTAAACTACATCAGTAGTATTCTAACATATAGGGGACCTCAAAACACTAATCAAATCAAGACATCAAGATCCAAATTAGGAAACAAAAAGTTACCATAATTAGATCAACCATGGATCTTGATGAATTCGAAATAGAAATCAAAGACAAGAACAATAGGAGGATGGATCATTGCTTCAGGTAAAGGTATCATGAAAACATACTTAGATCTTCAAGGAAATAGGCTTAAAAGCATAAATCTAAATAAGGAAACAAAACCTACCATATATGTAACTACCATGATTCATGAAGAACACATAGTATGGTAGAAGAGAACAACTAGAGATTGATAGATCATGGATCATGAAAAGAAAACACAGCAATTAACTACTAACATGATCAATATAGAAGATCCAAGGAGATCAGAATTCAAATCAGAAGTTTAACAAAGATTAGATCATGGTTTGATCATGATTCCTTCAAAAGCTTGCAATGATCATGGTTAAGATCATTGTTCTAGCCTCTAATCCTTAAGATGATCATGAGAGACAAGTCCAGAGATGTTTGCAACAGAGAATGCAGCATCTCCTCTACTGTCTCAACTCAAAAAGGAAAGAAAATAAGAGATAGAGGAGAAGAAGAGAGTGTAGACATACCTTTTGATGAAAAGGAAGAGTTTCGACGAAGATCCGTCAAGAAAATCACCAAGGATGCAAGGGAGATGACTTGCAGAGGTCTTTGGTTCGTTCCAAAGAGTTTGGAGGCAGCAAATACGAAGTAGACTCGAGATTGGACTTAAATAGAGCAAGAAAAACCTAATTGCCAAAGACAACACTCATTGGTCGAGTGGATTGGTCGACTGGACCAGTCGACCAATGCTAACAGCAAATCCAAAACAGGGAATTGAAGACCCAGATCAAATCCAATCCTAAAGGGGTTTTGCACACATGTCAAGTGACTTACCTAATAGGTAGAAATGCCTTCAAACCAAGATAGAGAGCACTCCAAGTCCATCAACTAATCCGATCTTCATCAAGATTCAGTTTCCATAAATAGAACTTCATCATCAACTTTCATGGATTCAAAGCCAGACACCAAGTCCTCTACTGGGATGGCCCAAAGCTGACTTCTTACTTTACTTCGGGTCATCGGACCTACAAATAACAAGGTTTCGGGGTCAAGGTTAGGGCTGGGTTTTACATTCTCCCCCCCTTAAAGAAATTTCGTCCTCGAAATTGAAAGCGTACCTGTGCTTCCAAAGAGGTAAGGAAACTTCTCCTTCATGTCTTCTTCCTTCTCCCAAGAAGCTTCTTCAGGGGTATGGTTCTTCCACCGAATCTTCACCAAAGGGATGGTGCGATTCCGCAGCTACTTGTCCTTCCTATCCAAGATTTCGGCCGGTTCTTCATCGTAGGTCAAATCAGCACTAAGTCCTTCAGGTGCTTGCTGCAAAATGTGTTCCGGATTCTCTAAGTATTTTCGGAGCATCGAAATATGAAACACATTGTGAACACCAGCAAGAGGCGGAGGTAATGCTAATCGATACGCAACAGGTCCAACCTTTTCCAAAATCTCGAAAGGTCCAATGTAACGAGGGCTAAGCTTTCCCTTAACATTGAATCTCATCACACCCTTCATTGGTGAAACCTTCAGAAATACTTTCTCTCCAACTTGAAATTCCAAATCGGTCCTTCTCTTATCGGCATAAGATTTCTGTCTTGATGGGCGCGACTTAATCCTTTCTCTTATCATATCTACCATAGCACTCGTAGCTTCAATCATTTCAGGACCTAAGACTTTTCTTTCACCTGTCTCGATCCAAAGTACAAAGGTGTCCTACAAGTACTTGCCATACAAAGCCTTGAATGGAGCCATGCCTATTGTTGCTTGATAACAGTTGTTATAGGCAAACTCAACCAAAGCTAGGTGTTCATCCCAATTACCACCCATATCCACCACACAAGATCTGAGCATGTCTTCCAATGTTTGAATTGTCCGCTCAGATTGTCCATCAGACTGTGGATGATGAGCTGTACTCAAGTTCAATTGGGTTCCCAAGGCCTTCCGCAAACTATTCCAAAACCTTGAGGTGAACCTAGGATCACGATCCGAAACAATACTCAATGGCACACCATGCGGACGAACCACATTATCCACATAAAGCCTTGCTAGCTTATCCAGAGTATGAGTGATCTTCATAGGAATGAAGTGGGCTGATTTGGTCAACCTATCAACAATCACCCACACAGTGTCATTGCCTTTACTTGTCCGAGGCAAGCTAGTCACAAAGTCCATGGAGATGTCCTCCCACTTCCAACTAGGAATAGAAAGAGGTCGAAGTAATCCAGATGGAGGTTGTCGAACGGCTTTCACACGTTGGCAAGTCTCACACTTGGCAACAAAATCATCAACATCAGCCTTCAGACCAATCCACCAAAAATGTTCCTTCAAGTCCTTGTACATCTTGGTGCTTCCAGGGTGTATAGTAAAGACTGACTGGTGTGCTTCCTTCAATATTTCTTTCTTAATTTCATCGTTTGTAGGCACGCACAGTCTTCCTCTAAACAACAAAGCACCATCCATAGATATACCAAAGTCGGGGTCCGACTCAGGATTCGAAGAAATCTTCTCAACTTTGATCAAAAGCTCTTGATCGAACTCTGTGAGCAACAATCTTATCTCTAAGACCAGATCTTGCCGTCATGGCGAAAAGAATAAAATCAGAATTCTCAGGGACGATTTCCAAATCAAAACTCTCAATAGAAGACCACAATGGTAAACTCAAAGCATTCAAATCCAAAGTCTTCTTCTGGTTCTTCCTACTAAGAGCATCAGCAACAACGTTTGCTTCCCCAGGGTGATACTGAATATCACAATCATAATCGGAGACTAGTTCCAACCATCTCCTTTGTCTCATGTTCAACTCCTTTTGGGTAAAGAAGTATTTCAAACTCTTATGATCCGTGAAAATGGCAATCTTCTCACCGTAAAGGTAATGTCTCCAAATCTTCAAAGCAAAGACAACGGCGGCAAGTTCTAGATCGTGAGTGGGGTAATTCCGCTCATAATCTTTCAATTGCCGAGAAGCATAGGCTACGACCTTGACATGTTGCATCAGTACGCAACCCAATCCAATCTTTGACGCATCGGTATAAACTGTCATACCACCGGAACTATCAGGTATAGTCAAAACCAGGGCACTTGTCAATCTATCTTTCAACTCTTGGAAATTCTTCTCACAGGCGTCAGACCAAACAAACTTTCCTTCTTTCCTGGTCAACTTAGTCATAGGAGCAGCCAACCGAGAAAAATTCTCAATAAACCTTCTGTAGTAACCCGCCAATCCAAGAAAACTTCTTATTTCCGTTACTGACTTCGGTCTTTCCCAATCAGCCACAGCTTGAACCTTTTCAGGATCGACACGAATACCTTCGGCTGAAACTACATGACCAAGGAATACCACTCTCTTAAGCCAGAAATCACACTTGCTAAACTTAGCGAACAACTTCTTTTCTCGCAACCTTTGCAAAGTGAAACTTAGATGACTCGCATGCTCTTCTTCGCTCTTCGAATAGATCAAGATGTCATCAATGAAACAATCACAAACTTATCAAGCACATCGTGAAATACTCGGTTCATGAGGTCCATGAACACTGCAGGAGCATTGGTCAATCCGAAGGGCATGACTCTAAACTCGTAGTGACCATACCGCGTTCGGAAAGTTGTCTTGAAGATATCACTAGACTTCACTTTCAATTGGTGATATCCGGACCTTAAGTCAATCTTTGAGAACACAACTGCACCCTTCAAGCCGATCGAAGAGATCATCAATTCTGGGCAGCGGGTATCTATTCTTGATAGTCAGCTTATTCAACTCACGGTAGTCGATGCACAAGCGCATACTACCGTCTTTCTTCTTGACAAACAAGACCGGAGCGCCCCAAGGTGACACACTAGGCTGTACGAAACCTCTATCAATGAGCTCATTCAACTGATTTTGCAACTCTTTCAACTCAGTAGGAGCCATCCTATACGGAGCTTTAGATACCGGAGCGGCACTAGGGACGAGATCAATAGAAAACTCGTCATCCCTGTCTGGAGGCACTCCCGATAGATCATCAGGGAAGACATCAACAAAGTCGCAGACAACTCTGACTTCATCGACTCTTTTCTCCACTTTACCCTTGCCTTCAGCTGAAGCATCATCCACTAGGGCATAGACTTGCATCAGTGCGGACAGCACCTTCTTACAAACCCTTCTCTTCTCCCATTGAAATTCTAAGACCGGACTTCCACAAATATGGAACTGAATCTTCTTTGAGGAACAAAGAAACACAGCTTTGTGGGCTGTTAACCAATCAATTCCCAAAATAACATCGAAGTCCTTCATGTCAAGAATTACAAAATTGGCTTCCAAGTTCTTCTCACCAATCAACACAGGACATTTAGATAACCCCTTATCTAGTTTCACAACAGGACCAGTAGGTGTACTAATCAATAAACAACTAGACAACTTCTCAGGGATTAGGTTAGTCTTCTTGATGAATGCAGATGACATTAACGAATGAGATGCACCCGTATCGAATAAGACAAATGCAGAAATAGAAGCAACTAACAATGTACACGTAATCACTTCATGGCTTGGATCCCGCTCAAGACTGAAATACTGAAAACTCTACCGAGGGGAGGAGCAAGAGCACTCTTCACCACTGGAGTAGACTGCTGGGCAGGCCGCTTCAGACAGGCACGAGCAAAATGACCAGCTTGCTTGCAGTAGAAGCAAACAGGATTGCTGGGTCCAACGGGGGTGGCTGCAACAGAGGGCTTCCGAACAAAAGGCCTTGCACTTGCACTTGCACTTGCTGGTGGTCGGTTTCCGCCATCTTGTCTAAACTGGCCGGGCTGCTGAAAACCCGCGTTCGACCTACACTCTTAGCCCGAAAGGTAGGAGTGGGGTAGGGTGTAGGTCTCACAAAACGACAGTCATTACGATCCACCAAACCAGAATTCCTTGACTGCCAGGGCTTTTGCACACGAGCACTTTCCTTCTCTGTTTCTTCCAACTTCTACGAGTTTTGCACCACTTGAGCATAGCTCACTATAGGCTGGACTGTGAGGTAAGCTTTAATGGCGAGGCGCGATCCTTTGAAGAACTTCTTTGCTTTGGCGAGGTCATCCTTCGAGAGAATGCGGAGCAAAGAAATGAAGCTCCTCGAACTTCTGTTGGTACTCCAACACGAGACGAGAGATCCTTGAGTAAGAACCATGAACTCAGCTTCCTTCGCACTTTCACCGCCTCGGGAAAGTAATTCATACAAAAAGCCTCTTTAAACAACTCCCAAGTTACAACTCCTGCATGCAAACCTTCCAAGACAGGCCGAGTGGAGATCCACCATGCATCAGCTTCTTGTTGCAACTTCTGTTCAGCAAATAGAATCTTCTGAGCTTCCGAGCATTGCAGATGTCGGAAAGCCTTCTCCAACTCACGAAGCCACTTGTTAGGGAACAAGGGGTCCTTGGTAACTCCGGTGAAAGTGGGTACTTGCATCTTCGAGAAAACTCTCCATCGAAGCGAGTATGAGGAGTTCCAGCTAAACCTCCCGCATTCAAAACTGCGGCATGAGGATTCACATTAGCACCAGCTCGGGTCTCATTATGCAAAGTCATGAAACCCACCAACATCTGGTTGAACTGAGCTGCTTGCTTGCTTGCATCATATTGCCCATAATATTGGCAATATCTCGGAAACTTCCAACATTCGGGGCACCAGGTATCTCATGGGTACCTTGATCAACATTAGGTATCTCACCACCTCCATGAGGTATTTCACCACCTCCATGGGGTATTTCACCACCTCCTTGACCACTGGATTCACCACGCCCACTTCTCAGGGTAACCATTCTGCAAAACCGAGAACATCAAAATACCGAATTTCGAAGTTTCAACATAAACCACCAGTCCAAATGATTTGAAAACTTAAATCATGCTTAAATATATCCATATAGTCATCAAACAATAATCCATAAGGCAAAAATCACATTTTCCAAAAATTCAACAGCAAAAGAGGTCTCTGTGACCATTGGTCGAGTGATTGGTCGACCGACCCGATCGACCAATGAGTCGACCAATGCGGCCGTGAATGCGAAAATTCGCATTATAAGCCTCATTTCCACATTCCAACCTCATTCTAACTTCTTCCAAAGGTGAGAGAGCTCTAGGGAAAGTCTCCAAAGGTTCTCACAAGTGTTCTTGAGGTGATTTGGTGCTTCAACAAGAACACAACAACCCACAATCATCACAAACAAGGTAAATCTCTCATTCTTTCTTCCATTTTCATCTTCTCATGCTTGCATTTCAATCAAAACCATGCTTTGCTTGTATCCAATGCTAGAAATCATGCTTAGGAATGCTTAGAAGCATATTCCCTAGGTTTTAAACACAATGCCATGCATAGACAACAAGTTTTAACATATTGGTGTTCATCTCGCAACGTTTTCATACCGAAATCGATATCTTTAGAAAAATTTCGTTTTCTCTCAAACCGCTTGAAATTTTCGCACGAGATCAAATGCTACATGCTCAAGATGACATTGTAAATAGGTCCATACAATTTGATTTAACCAATTTCAACTTTTCAAAAATCCAATTTTGACCTAAATTGCAAAATCCCCAAATTTCCTTCTTGCTGAATTTTTCGCTTTAATCCAAGTTTTCGATCGATTTTCATCAAACAAACATCATAGACATGAAATTCCAAGTATTGCGCACATGCTAGTATGTTCAAATCAAATTTCCCCCAAATTTGAAATTTTTCGAAAAATTACGAAAATACCCTTTTGGCTCAAATCTTAAGGTAGCACTAACTGGAATTGTCTCTTGTTTCAGATATCCACTATGCAGAGGGGGAGGGCGAGGACGAGGTAGAGGTCGTGGTCGCATTGTAGGTGCTCTTAGGGGCGGAGAGGTCGGGTTCCTTCGAGCCTAGACGGGAGGTTAGGAGACCGGACATGTTTGACACACCTCGGGCCGAGTTCTTGTACGAGGCCTACTTCGATCTTGCAATATCGAGATGGGACGTCTACTGCACTTACGCCAGCTCGTAGCCTTTAGGATTCGGCAGAGATTCGACACATTGCAGTGGACTCATCTCTTCACCGAGGATTTGCCGGTATACCCGGAACTAGTGAGGTTGTTCTTCAGCAACCTTACCTACACAGAGGAGGCTCGAGGCAAAGGACATCCACTTAGACTTGTCCTCAGGAGCAGGGTCTTCCGGACTCAGATTCGCTTCTCAACCCGGACACCGGCTGAGATCTTGCGGGTTCCTTAGCAAGCGTGTGTGTGGATACCTGCGGGAGCAGATCCGGACAGCCATCCGATGCCGTACGAGCTTCGCGAGATATGCTCTACGCTATGGGATAGCCGTCGGTGCTTCACTCCGTGGACCAGCGGACGGATGACGGATTCTGCACGGATTATCGGTAGCATAGTCGGCCGAAACATTATGCCGAAAGCCGGACATCACCATCGGGTCACAGTGATGGAAGCCTTAGTCATCTACCGCATCTACATGGGCTTCGAGATCGATCTCTCCTACATCATTCAGCAAGTCATGCTGAACTTAGTTCTGCGGCCTAGCATGTGGAACCTTTGCTATGGGAGGCTACTGACCTTGATCTTCGGGCATTTCGGGGTGAGTTTCGAGGATACACCGGTGGACACCGGTTCACGGGGATACTCTATTGGGACTCGGACCATTCGTCGGATGAGACTGCAGCAGTCAGAGAGATCTCCTGGTCCAGAGGGTGAGGATGATGAGGAATCAGAGGATGGAGGAGAGGATATCGGTCCTAATAGTGATGATTAGGCCGGAGATGATGCAGATATGCACGAGGCTGAGCCAGTGCATCACGAGTTTCCTTCATCACACTTCGAGGCAGGTGGCCCTTCACATGCGGTTCCGGAGACTTCGGATCTTGGGGCACAGATGAGATCGATGACTTCCATGCTAGAGAGGATGGAGGTCGGACGAGAGCAGATGTATGAGAGGATGGAGTCACGACGGGATAGGATAGAGCATCGGGTGACTCAGCTAGCGGAGGAGTTCGAGCATACGAGAGATCGGAGAAGATCACCTAGATAGACTGTACCCTAGGATTTCCATTTATGCATTTCAGATGTAATCGTTGTAAAAACTTTTGAAATTAATGAAGTTCATTTTGTTTCACTTAATTATTGTATATTATGCACCTTTCTTTTCCTTGCATTAGTGACATTTGTTCAAGTATAATTATGGTATGTTATTCGAAAATGTTCTATTATGCCTCAAAGGTTAAGTTTCTAATTCAGTGTTCTATTATTCACTTCTAAGAGTAGAAGAGTCATTTCAGATCAATGACTCAGGAATGTTCAGTTATTGTCTTTTGTGGTTAGGATTTCCTCGAACCTTGGGCTCTGATACCAATCTGTCACATACTCCCAGCCGGTACCCTATCTGGCATACCCAAGAGTGTGATCCACAGCCCGAAGATCATGTATCGAGTAATCAACCTCCCACATAAACAATAACATAATCATGAACAATCATAATAAAAGTGCGGAAGATAAACCATAGATCCAATAAGGAAAGAATGAATCATAAAAAAATCAGAATACTAGATATAATCAGAGTGTCAAACAGATAAGTAAAGTGAGGCAAAAATCCCACTCTACAACCAGCGGAAAAGTAGCTCTAAAAGATAATAAACTAGACAAAATCTAATCCCAAAGAGCAAGTACAATGGGTAACTAAATTGTTCTCCACTTTATAGACAACATCCTTATAAGTGTAAATCTCATAAATGGCACAAGGACGCTTCCACTCAATGGTCGGACTAAGCATCGTACGGAGCATAACCACTCGCGGGATCTTCAGTGTAATTGTGGTAACCGCAATCACCTTCCTGGAGATATGCCTCTTCGCCTTGCACTTCTTCATAGGAACCGTCATAGTACTCAGTACCTGCAGGATAGTCTAATAAACATTGTACAATAAAGGAATGAGTTTCAAAGAAACTCGGTAAAGCGATTAAATCCATAATAACATAAATGGCAAGATTTCAGAACAAACATAAATGCAATATGATATGAGACAAGCAATGAGTGAATGAATCTAACTCTATGTATGCTGGTCTCTATTGGCAGACATGCTTTAAGTCATAGCACCGTACTTCTTTAGGAAGGTCTCAATCACTCATCATCAGTTGGTAATGGGTCCGGCATCCCTCGGGACATTCCATGGCTGGGGGTTAAGTCACCACTCTCTCACATCACCATTGGTCTAAGTACCGGCGCATGTCAGGGTAAAACCTAGCCAAATGCAAGTCTTCTACTTAGTTACATCAAGTCGAGATCCAGATACTTCCATTCCTCGTCCCTGACGATCCTTTCCGGTATCCTTCACACTAGAGTCCTCATAGTCCCTGACTACGGACTCATCAACCCTATTGATCATCCACATATGGTAAACAGGAAGCTCTCACATCCTCTCACGGGTTGGTTACCGGTCTTAAGCGCCCGTGAGCCCAAGTCTAACCATATGCAATCCTACCAATAAATGGCCCCCACAATGTGATTCCTGTCCTCTCACGGGTTGGTTACCGGTCTTGAGCGCCCATGAATCCCCATTGCTACCACGGGTCGTTCGGTCTCAATACCCCTCCGATTAGGGTCTGACATAACAGGACATCCTAGCCAAACACTACTAGACAATCCTAGATATGTCATCCAACAGTTTAGGAAGGTGTCCAGAGGGCATCTCCGGAAACATCCCATAATATTCCCATAGTAGTCCAAGGACAGAAGTGTCAAAAGGACACCTCTCCTTTCCAAACCATACTTAAGCATACACATGCATCAATTCAGATCATCACATATATGGTAACTTCATATATGGAAAGAAATCAATAATTACAATCACTTTGTATATAATTGGTAAGTAAATCATACATGAATCAATTTAAGCAATGCTACTGTAATCAAGGTTATGCAACAGTAGTATATCGTTGTAAGAATCTAATTTAGGAAACATATCAATGATATTCAAATATAGAAACTAAATTCATGCTATCTATGTAATTAAGGAAATAACCATCCTTACCTTTTATAACTCGCAAAGGAATCCTAAGAAATCAAGTAAGATCTTGGCAAACTTGAGAAGAAGGTCCTAAACAAGTGTATACAACATATTAGGAAAGATCCCTAACAGAAAAGATACCAAAACATCCAACACAGACCAATTCTGGAGTTGTTGTACTCATTGGTCGAGTGGATTGGTCGACTGGTCCAGTCGACCAATCAGTCGACCAATGCAGACAGTAGCCTAAAAAAAACAAAGTTTTAAGATATGAAATCCGAATTTGGTGGTTCAAAAGGGTACTAATCAAGGGGCAAACTACATCAGTAGTATTCTAACATATAGGGGACCTCAAAACACTAATCAAATCAAGACATCAAGATCCAAATTAGGAAACAAAAAGTTACCATAATTAGATCAACCATGGATCTTGATGAATTCGAAATAGAAATCAAAGACAAGAACAATAGGAGGATGGATCATTGCTTCAGGTAAAGGTATCATGAAAACATACTTAGATCTTCAAGGAAATAGGCTTAAAAGCATAAATCTAAATAAGGAAACAAAACCTACCATATATGTAACTACCATGATTCATGAAGAACACATAGTATGGTAGAAGAGAACAACTAGAGATTGATAGATCATGGATCATGAAAAGAAAACACAGCAATTAACTACTAACATGATCAATATAGAAGATCCAAGGAGATCAGAATTCAAATCAGAAGTTTAACAAAGATTAGATCATGGTTTGATCATGATTCCTTCAAAAGCTTGCAATGATCATGGTTAAGATCATTGTTCTAGCCTCTAATCCTTAGGATGATCATGAGAGACAAGTCCAGAGATGTTTGCAACAGAGAATGCAGCATCTCCTCTACTGTCTCAACTCAAAAAGGAAAGAAAATAAGAGATAGAGGAGAAGAAGAGAGTGTAGACATACCTTTTGATGAAAAGGAAGAGTTTCGACGAAGATCCGTCAAGAAAATCACCAAGGATGCAAGGGAGATGACTTGCAGAGGTCTTTGGTTCGTTCCAAAGAGTTTGGAGGCAGCAAATACGAAGTAGACTCGAGATTGGACTTAAATAGAGCAAGAAAAACCTAATTGCCAAAGACAGCACTCATTGGTCGAGTGGATTGGTCGACTGGTCCAGTCGACCAATCAGTCGACCAATGCTGACAGCAAATCCAAAACAGGGAATTGAAGACCCAGATCAAATCCAATCCTAAAGGGGTTTTGCACACATGTCAAGTAACTTACCTAATAGGTAGAAATGCCTTCAAACCAAGATAGAGAGCACTCCAAGTCCATCAACTAATCCGATCTTCATCAAGATTCAGTTTCCATAAATAGAACTTCATCATCAACTTTCATGGATTCAAAGCCAGACACCAAGTCCTCTACTGGGATGGCCCAAAGCTGACTTCTTACTTTACTTCGGGTCATCGGACCTACAAATAACAAGGTTTCCGGGTCAAGGTTAGGGCTGGGTTTTACAAGTAGGGCACTCCCCAATCCCAAACCATACCTAAGCAATCACATGCTTATTTCCATCCATTACATATCAACAATACATTATCATATTGAAAACATGTCATAACATCTCATAATACAGTGTATAAATAAATGACAAGAATAAGTAAACATGATAAACCAAGTAATTAAGCATGGTGCTACTATCATAAGATAACTACAGTAGTCATATGATGCCTAAATCAACTAATAAGTTAAGTCTACTAAGTTACCAACAACAGTGTAAAAGTCATACAGTCTATGTTATATGGCAATAACCGTCCTTACTTCAAATTGTGAAGAAGATGATCTGAAGTCACCAGAGAATGATCCAATTATAGTCTTAAAGCCCTAAACAAACATACATGAAGGATTAGAGAAGAAATCAAAACAATCGGAGATCGAATGGATCAAAACTGGGCAAAAGTTGTTGGTCGATACATTGGGTCGATGGTATCGACCAAGAGGTATCAACCCAAAGTGTATCGGACAGCAAGTTGGATTTCTGGGTTTTGGCTGAAAATCGGTCTCCCGTGTCTCAGATCGATACAAAACTTCGGGAATAGTACAAACAGAATATAGAGACATTAATTATCAAGGAATTAACATGATCCACTGATCAATTTAGAAAACCCCAAATTGACATATCAAGTTCAAGAGTTGGAATTCATGGTCTTCAATGGAATCAATTGCAAATGCAAGAGGGCTTAGGAATTTAATCAATCGAATGATGAGCAGCAGAATATAGACAATTACTAACATATAATCAGACCTCATTGCTAAAGAAAATCAGATTAAGAAAATGAACTCATGTTTCCATGAAGAGGAATCAAAGTAAGAGAGCAAGAACATCAAGTTTCATAATGAAATCAATGCAATTGCAAGGGAGATTAGGGATTCAATCAAGAGAATGATAAGCAATAGATTAGGAATGATTATTAACATATAATCAGACTTAGCATACTATAGGAATCAGTTTAGGAGATGAAATCATGTTTCTATGGAGGAATTTCATAAGAAAGACAAGGTTAAGAATCGATATGAGATACATAGCATTGATAGAATGAATGGGGGTTTATAGGAATCACAAGAGACATTAGAAGATGTGGTTGCAAGGTTGCAACACCTCCTTCATAGCCCAAACAGCAAGAATAAGGTGAGATAGAAGTAGATTAGAGAGAGAGTGAGAGATTACATACCTTGTAGAAGAGATTAGAGAAGAGAGACAAAGGATTCTTGAAGAAGATCAACACCCAAGCAAAGGAGGAGGCTTAGAGGAGCTTTCCCACGTTCTCAGATGTTAAAATGAGTGAAATAATGTTTTAGGTTCGAGGTTTCACTTAAAAGGAGGAAGGAATATCCAAAAAGCACCTTTTTATTCTAATTTTGGCTTGTTGGGTCGATGCTCTTGGTTGATGGTATCGACCAACAATATCGACCCAAGGTAGTTTCAACAGAATTTTCAGAAATAGTTCAGCAACTTCAGATGTGGATTCGGAGGGCTATACAAGGTCAAATTGAGTGTGGTTTTCTCCTACAAGTCAATAAAGAAGTCTAGTTTCCAGAGATATCTTCGGATTGGGCACGGGAGTTCATTAGGTCCACCAACTAAGCTCACCTTCTTCGCTGTGCAGATTCTCACAGCACACTGACAATGCTTCCAAGTATGGAGCACCATCATAAAAATCCATGGGTTTTGGGTCAAACACCATGTCTTCCATAAAGAGGGCCCACAAGGACTTCTCCCACCACTTCGGGTCATTGGATCTACAGACAATACAAATTCTGGGCCGGGTCAGGGTAAGGATAAGGCCGGATTTCACAGGATCTACCCTAAGGAAAAGGTCGGACATGGCCTCCTAAGGCTTTCAAGGATAACAACATTGAAATCAAGGTCTGACTTCAAGGTCTAACATTAAACAAGTCATTCTTTATCACAAAACAAATAGGGTGTCTTGGCTAGGTTTGGGCCGGATTTCATAGCAACACTGTTATCAACACTCATGCATTCTAAGCCAAACACCAAGTCTTCCACTAGGATCGCCCATAGTTGTCTTCTTGCCTTACTTTGGGTTGTCGGACCTACATACAATAGGGTTTCCGGGTCAAGGTTAGGGCTGGGTTTCACATTCTCCCCCCTTAAAAGAAATTTCGTCCTCGAAATTGAAAGCGTACCTGAGCCTCCAAAAAGGTGAAGAAACTTCTCCTTCATGTCTTCTTCCTTCTCCCAAGAAGCTTCTTCAGGGGTATGGTTCTTCCACCGAATCTTCACCAAAGGAATGGTGCGATTCCGTAGTTGCTTGTTCTTCTTATCTAGGATTTCGGCTGGCTCTTTATCATAGGTAAGATCAGCACTAAGTCCTTCGGGTGCTTGCTGTAAAATGTGTTTTGGGTTCTCTATGTACTTTTGAAGCATTGAAATATGAAACACATTATGAACTCCAGCAAGAGGTAGAGGTAATGCCAATCGATACGCAACAGGTCAACCTTTTCCAAAATCTCAAAAGGTCCAATGTAACGAGGGCTAAGCTTTCCTTTGACATTGAATCTCATCACACCCTTCATTGGTGAAACCTTCAAGAAAACTTTCTCCCCAACTTGAAATTCTAAATCAATCCTCTTGTCAGCATAAGATTTCTGTCTTGACTAGGCAGACTTAATCCTTTCTTTGATCATATCCACCATTGCACTTGTAGCTTCAATCATTTTAGGACCTAAGACCTTTCTTTCACCCGTCTCAGTCCCGTACAATGGTGTCCTACAAGTATTTCTATACAAAGCCTTGAATGGAGCCATGCCTATTGTTGATTGATAACTATTGTTATAGGCAAACTCTACCAAAGCTAAGTGTTCATCCCAATTACCACCCATATCCACAACACAGGATCTGAGCATGTCTTCCAAGGTCTGGATTGTTCGCTCAGATTGTCCATCTGATTGTGGGTGATGATCTATACTTAAATTCAATTGGGTTCCCAAGGCTTTTTGCAAACTGTTCCAAAACCTTAAGGTGAACCTAGGATCACGATCAGAAACAATACTCATTGGCACTCCGTGCAGACAAACCACATTGTCCACATAAAGCCTAGCTAGCTTATCCAGAGTATGAGTGATCTTCATAGGAATGAAGTGGGCTGATTTGGTCAACCTATCAACAATCACCCACACAGTGTCATTGCCTTTACTTGTCCAAGGCAAGCTAGTCACGAAGTCCATAGAGATATCCTCCCACTTCCAACTAGGAATAGGAAGGGGTTGAAGTAATCCAGATGGAGGTTGATGAACGGCTTTCACACGCTGGCAAGTCTTACACTTGGCAACAAAATCATCAACACCAGCCTTCAAACCAATCCACCAAAAATGTTCCTTCAGGTCCTTGTACATCTTGGTGCTTCCAGGGTGTACTGTAAAGACTGACTGGTGTGCTCCTTCAATATTTCTTTCTTAATTTCCTCATTTTCTAGCACACACAATCTACCTCTAAACAATAAAACACCATCCATGGATATACTGAAGTTGGGGTCCGACTCAGGATTCAAAGAAATCTTCTCAACTTTGTCCTTATTCTAGATCAGAACTCTGCAAGGCAACAATCCTATCTCTGAGGCTATATCTTGCGGTCATGGCAGAAAGAACAAAATCTGACTTCTTAGGGACAATTTCCAAATCAAAACTTGCGATTGATGACAACAAGGGTTGACTCAGAGCATTCAAATCCAAAGCCTTCTTCTAACTCTTCCTACTAAGAGCATCAGCAACAACGTTCGCCTTACCAGGGTGATACTAAATATCATAGTCATAATCAGAGACTATTTCTAACCATCTTCTTTGTCTCATATTTAACTCCTTTTGGGTAAAGAAGTATTTCAAACTCTTATGATCTGTGAATATGGCAATCTTTTGCAATCTTCTCACCGTAGAGGTAATGTCTCCAAATCTTCAAAGCGAAGACAACAGCGGCAAGTTCTAGATCGTGAGTGGGGTAGTTCCGCTCATAATCTTTCAATTGCCGAGAAGCATAGGCTATGACCTTACCATGTTGCATCAACACGCAACCCAAACCAATCTTCGACGCATCAGTGTAGACTGTCATACCACCGGAACTGTCAGGTATTGTCAGGACCGGGGCACTTGTCAATCTATCTTTCAACTTTTGGAAATTCTTCTCACAAGCGTCAGACCAAACAAACTTCTCTTCTTTCATGGTCAGCTTAGTCATAGGAGCAGCCAACCGAGAAAAGTTCTCAATAAACCTTCTGTAGTAACCCGCCAATCCAAGGAAAGTTCTTATTTCCGTAACCGTCTTCAGTCTTTCCCAATCAGCCACTGCTTGGACTTTTTTGGGATTGACATGAATACCTTCAGCTAAACCACATGGCCGAGGAATACTACTCTTTTAAGCCAGAAATCACACTTGCTGAACTTAGTGTAAAGCTTCTTTTCTCGCAGTCTTTGCAAAGTGAAACTTCGATGGCTCGCATGCTCTTCTTCATTCTTTGAATAGATCAAGATGTCGTTGATGAAGATATCACAAACTTATCAAGCACATCATGAAATACTCGGTTCATGAGGTCCATGAACACCGTAGGAGCATTGGTCAATCCGAAAGGCATGACTCGAAATTCATAATGACCATACCTTGTTCTGAAAGCTGTCTTGAAGATATCCCCCCCCCCCCCCCCCCCCCCCCCCCCCCCCCCCCCCCCCCCCCCCCCCCACCCCCCCCCCCCCCCCCCCCCCCCCCCCCCCCCCCCCCCCCCACCCCCCCCCCCCCCCCCTCCCCTTGCCCCCCCCCCCCCCCCCCCCCCCCCCGCCCCCCCCCCCCCCCCCCCCCCCCCCCCCCCCCCCCCACACAACACCCCCCCCCCCCCCCCCCCCCCCCACTATTTCCCCCCCCCCCCCCCCCCCCCCCCCCCAACCCCGCCCCCTCGTTGTATTTAGGTCCGAAGACCCGAAGCGGTGGTAGAAGAGACTTATGGACCATTCTGATTGATGATCATGATTCGGAGACCGAGCCCATGGACATTGATGATGATACCCCTTGCTTAGATGCTTTGTCAATGTTTAAGGAAAGTTTGCGCATCAGAGAAGATTAATCAAGTTGATGTACCTAATGACCTCCTGTGCACAATCCGAAGATATTCCCCGAAACTAGACTTCTTGATTGAATTGTAGAAGAAAACCTCACCCAAATTGACCTTGTATAGCCTTTCAAAACCCTACTTGAAGTTGCTGAACTAAACCTGTTTTTCTGCTGAGAAACATTTTGGTCGATCCTTTTGGTTGATACCATCGACCAAGGACATCGACCAAAGTTTTCCAGTCTGCCAAGTTAATGATTTCATGGAATATTCCCATTCTATTTATTATAACCTCAAGCCTTGAGCCCTATTGCAATCATTTTCTCACCTGAAAATGTGGGGGGAGCTTCCCAAAGCAACTCCTTGGCTAATGTGAAGGGCACCTCACCAAAAACTCATTGTTTATCATTGATTCTTGTCTACATCTTCCACACCAAGGTATGAATCACCATTCCACTCTCTATCCTACCATTTTCTATTCTTTTCTATTCCTATCTTGCTGATGAGACATTGGAGATGGTGCTGCAACCTTGCAACCATCAATCCAAGTGTCTACACATGATTAACCTATGATCTTCTTAGCCATCCATTGATGCTATGCCTCAATCTCATGCCTAGCATATGTATTCCTTAATTTTTCTATTAACATCATGCCATTTTGTACCAAACTGAGTTGTAGGGTATGCTATGTTCATGTTTATCACTACCATATGATTCCAATCGAATTTCTATTAGTTCCCCTAGCTATTACATGCCAACTCCATGTCAATGCAATCAATCCCAACTCATGCCATGATGTTTGTCACTTGAACTTGTTAGCTCAATTTGGGGCTTTTTGTTTGGACCATTGGATTGGGTAAATTTCTTGACTTATAGTGTTCTACTACTGTTGTGAAGCATTCCTCCAAGTTTTAGATTGATCCGAACACCAGAAAACCAATTTCGGATGAAAACCCCCAAAATCCACTATTCTGTCTTGAAGAGATTTTTGGTCGATCCTTTTGGTTGATACCATCGACCAAAGTTGTTGCTGACAGCAACCTTGGCCAGTTTTGATCCAATTAGTATCCGATCTTCCCAATTTCTTCTCTAACTTATTATTGATGTTTCTTTAGGGTCTTAACAATTCTTTTGGACTATTTCTTGGTATTCTCAATTCATCAACAATTCAACCCAAGGTAAGGATGGTTATCTCCATAAACATATAGATCATCAACTTATGATTTATGTTCTTATTTATGAATAGAATCTCTTGATTTCTTTTAAATCTTCATAAGACTGTTATATATGTGTTAGAACAGTAGTATTGAAATCCTTATACTCTTGTCATGTTACATTACTATTCTTGTTTACTTATGTCTATGATGATTCATTTCAATATCATGATTTAACTTTTATGATAAGATGTATTGGATGCATGAAAGATGATGAACTTGAATATGTGATTGCCTACGTATAACTTGGGATTGGGGAGTGTCTTATTGACACTTCTGTCCTTAGGCATCGGAGGGAATAGTATGGGATGTTCTCCGATGGTGCCTATCGACACCCTCCCGGGTTATTCGATGACATACATAGGACTATCTAGTTCGGTGGCTAGGTTTATCCTTATCGTGTCAGACCCGAATCGGAAGGGCATTGAGACCGAACGACCCGTGGTAGTGTATGGTTGGATGTGCACTCTAGGCCGGTAACCAATCCGGTAGGGGACATAAACCATGCTACTGATACCTGAAAGGGGCCATTTATTGGTAGGGTTGCAAATGGCTAGACTTGGGCTCACGGGCGCTCAAGACTGGTAACCAATCCGTTAGAGGACGTGAGAGCTTCCCGTTTACTATTTGTGGATGACCAATAGGATTGATGAGTCCGAAGTTTGGGATTTCGCTGACTTTAGTGTGAAGGATACCGGAAAGGATCGCCGGGGGCGAGGAATGGACACATCTGGATCTGACTTGATACGACTGAGTAGATGACTTGCATTGGGCTAGGCTTTACTATGACATGTGCCAGTACTTATACCAAACGGTGATGTGAGAGAGCGGTGACCTATTCCCCTACCATGGTTTTTGAGATGACTTTATCGAACTTCCCTGGCAGACCCAAGATATCTTGTATGATTGAGGGGGAGTGACTGACCACCCAAAGAAGTATGGTGCAATGACTTAAAGCATGTCTACCCTAGAGACTAGCATTTATAGAGTTAGAATCATATTTGCATCATATGTTCCATATCACATTGCATTATGTATGTTCTGTATGTGTATGATTTCTAATTATGGAATAACTACCTTGTTGAGTTCTTCGAACTCATTCCTTTTGTACAAATGTTTTTAGATTATCCTACAGGTACCAAAGATTATGATGGCACCCCCTTCAAGACGGACTATGATTCCGCATACTACCCTTCGGGTAGTGGCATCTGTGAAGATCCGAGTGTTGGTGCCGAGGAGGATTACTTTTCGCACCAGGGTTAGCCCCACGGTTGTGCGAGAGCGGCAGAGCTGGGGGTTTTCTTCATCCGTACCATTGAGGAGACTATTATTAGAGTAGAAGAAACCCTAGCTTAGTGCCCCATTTCCCTGGTGTATTTATGGAGTATTTGGACCTGTAATTAACGTTTTGGATTTATCTTTTAGATACTTGGACATGTAACTAACTTTATCACACTTCTTATCCGCTGCTATGAGAGGGTGGTTATCACATTTTCTCTCACCTTTATGATTATGTTCACACTTTGATATTATCTGTTTTCCGCACTCTGATTTATTTAATCTTACCTTATTCATGATACTTAGTATTAGTTGTTTTTACCTTGATTATTATTGTTTATGATTATGTCATTGTGTATGTGGGAGGCATGGACCTACGAATCTTGATCCTTGGACTGTGGATCACATTCCCGGGTATTCCAGATGGGGTACCGGCTGGGTGGATGTGACAGATTGGTATCAAAGCCCAAGATCAAGTGGAACCCCGACCACAGAAACGGTGACGGAACATTCCAAGTCACAGATCCAAAAGTGACTTAAGTACTCTTAGAAGTGAATTATAGATAACCTGGATTAGAAACCAAAATATTGAAGCATAATTCAATTCATGAATAAGACACAATAATATAAACAAAGTAACTGATCTTCATTAATCACATAGGAGAGTTTTATCGAAATACATCCAAGTTAGCACAAAAGAAAATTCCTAGTACTATCTATATAGGTGATCGACTCCGACGATCTGTCTGACCCCTCCTAGATCTAAACTCCTCCTCCAGTCGTGCAAACCTCTCACCAAGGGTGCACATGTGTAATTCCATCCTCTCCTGTTGAGCCTCGATCCTCTCAAGTATAGAGTAAATAGATGACTGATGAGAAGCCACATCTGGAGCCTCAGAAGTCGTGTGAGATGGACCTCCGACCTCAGTGAATCTTGGAGTGGGAACCTCCTCATGTCTCGGAGCCTCATCATGACCCTGATCATCATCCTCACCATGCTCATCATCGTCGTCACCATCATCACCATCATCATCATCATCAGTACTGTCATCCTCTGATGCATCATCGATGTCATCCTCATCCTCTGATCTGACGGCATCATGGAGCCCCATCTTCCTGATCAACCATGAGCCGATGTTCTCACCTAAGTCTCGACCCTGAATCATGGGTGTATGCTCCAAGTCCACATGAAAGTGCTCGAAAATATGAGTCAAGAGTCGACCGAAAGCCAAGTTCCTATCCCCAGGAAACTCAATCCGATCAATCAAGACATTCTGCATGATGTATGCTAAATCGATCTGCACTCCAGTATACATGCCATAGATAACCAATGCCTCCATCGCCGACACCTTGCTATGGTGCCCTACCTTCGGAAGGATGTTTCGCCCAATGATGTGAGCGATAACCCGAGCTGAAGGACGCATCGCGGTACCACACCGGGGCATATAGCAGTTAATGTCATCCCATAGAGTCATGCATACCTCGTATACCTTGTAGGGAAGAAGAACATCAGTGATGTCTATACCAGCGGGGATCCACCAATGGGAATCTTGTACAATCGGGACATCTAAGATGCGAGCCAGTGTCCTAGTAGTGAAACTGATCTCCCTGCCTCCGACCATAGAATCCATGACAATCCTAGAACCATTCCGTGGATCATCCTCTATACGGTAAGTTAGGTTACTATAGAAGTACCTGACAAGAACTGGATAGACTGGTTGTGCCGTGGTGTATAAGTGAAGTCAATCCATAGCCTCCAATCTCTCTCAAATGCGAAACACCTCTAAATCATCCACATCAACCAATCGTCCATGCTCGATTGGTATATCATGGAAATAGTGCTCATGTAGAAACTTAGCCATAGGAGTAGTGAAATGCTCCTCGTCTGTAACCTCTGATCGGGGAACAAGTCCTCGACCTCTATCCACCCATCACCCTCCTCTAGGCATAGTGAATCTATTGAAACAAAGAAAGAAACTCATTTGGATTAGTCCTAGTGTATGATTGTTAGATGAAGGGCATTTTCGTAAATTTTCAGAAAATTTCGATCTTGGTAAAATTTTGATTTGATTATTCTAACATATGCATAAGACCTGCACAAGCATGCTAGAATACTTCATTTGGTGAAAATCCATCTTTTTGGCATATTCAAAGTGAAAATTCAGCAAGTAGGAGAGAGAAATTCCCTCTTTTGGCTTGCATTTGTGATTTTTGAAAAAAATGGAATTTGACCGAATGGAGAGTGGGAACACCTCCCCCATAGTAAATCAGTATTTTAGAAATTTATTTCATGTTAAAATTCATTTTGGTTTGAAAATGAGACAAGTTTTTGTAAAGTTGGGGTTTTGTGAAATGAATAGTGTTGTGATAACCAAAATGAATGCAATCTTGTGTTTGGAACTTAGACTTACTAAAAAAATTATGTAAACATGTTCCTAATCACTTACATGCATGATTCTAACCATTAGCAACAAGTATTATTCAGTTTTAATGAAGAACACATCAATGGTGAATGAAATTTCAAGAAAAGAGAAAGAGAAGGAGAACCTACTTGTGTTAATGATCAAATGAGACTTTCAAGAATGGTTGAAGCCTTGAATCAAGTCCTAGCACCTTTGAAAACCCTAGAAAATCGTTTTCCCCAGAGCCAAACACGAAATGGTTGAGTGAGAAATGAAAATGAAATGAGAAGTGGGCCCTTTAAATCTGATTTTTCGCGCAGGATTTATTTTGGTCGATCCTTTTGGTCGATGCATTCGACCAAGAAGCATCGACCAAAGTTGGTCAGTTTTCTGCCTTGGGCTATTTTTGGGAAATTTTGATTTTTGACTTAACTCCTTTGGATTTTGAGCAATATTGATTTATTTGATTGCTATATTGATGATTATAACCATGATTTGGTTATCCTATTCGTTGATCAAGTTGTCTTTGTCAGATTTGAAATTTTGGTATCCTTATCTTTGATTCTTGCAGAATGGTCTTACTTAGAAACCATTTCGTCAGATCCGACAACAATAGAAACGAGGAAACCCCTGCTGGGGGCTTTGATCAGCAGACACAGGATGATAGCCACACCACGAATGGCATCCCTGGTGCCCCCGATATCGGAAGCTTTAGAGATATTGCCAGCGTCATGACCAACATGATGCAACAGCAGGCTGCCCAATTTAACCAGATGATGGCTGGTTTTGCTACCCTTCGCAATGATAACCGTGCCGGAGTTGGAACTTCTGAAATCGCAGCCCCTCTTGTGGAAAGATTCATCGAGACACCCCACACCCGTTTGATGGAAAGTTTCTTAAAGTTACAAGTACCTTCTTTTACTGGAGTAACAAAGGACACTCACTTTCCGAACAAGTGGCTTCGAGAATTGGAGAAGGCCTTCAGACATTTGCAATGTTCTGATGCTCAGAAAGTGTTGTTTGCCGAGCAGAAGCTTCAGCAAGAAGCTGATGCATGGTGGGCTTCCACTAGGCCAATCCTTGAGACCTTGAATGTTGGTGTTGTCACCTGGGAGAAGTTTAAGGAAGCTTTTTGCAAGAACTGCTTTCCGGAAGTTGTAAAAGAAAACTCAACATCCCTATCTGGAGGCACTCCCAGTAGATCATCAGGGAAAACATCAACAAAGTCGCAGACAATCTTGACTTCGTCAACTCTTTTCTCTACTTTACTTATCTACTTTACTGTGGCTTTCAGATGAAGCATCATCCACTAGGGCATAGACTTGCATCAGTGCAAACAGGATCTTCTTACCAATCCTTCTTCTCTCACCTTGAAATTCAAAGACCGGACTTTCACAAATTTGGAACTGGATTTTCCTTGAGGAACAAAGAAAAACAGCTTTGTGGGCTGTCAACCAATCGATTCCCAAAATGACATCAAAGTCCCTAATATCAAGAAGTACCAAATTGGCTTCCAAATTCTTCTCTCCAATCAAAACAGGACATTTAACTAACCCTTTATCTAGTTTTACAACAGGACCAGTAGATGTACTAATCAGTAAACAACTAGATAATTTCTCAGGCATTAGGTCAGTCTTCTTGATGAATGCAGATGATATGAACGAATGAGATGCACCCATATCAAATAAGACAAATGTAGGAATGGAAGCGACTAACAATGTACCTGTAATCACATCATGGCTTGCATCCTGTTCAGTACTAGAAATACTGAACATTCTACTAGAGGGAGGAGCAGGAGCATTCTTCACTACAGGAGCAGGCTGCTGGATAGGCCTCTTCGAACAGGCACGAGCAAAATGACCAGCTTGTTTACAGAAAAAGCAAACAAGATTGCTAGGTCCCACTGGAGTAGCTGCAATAGGGGGCTTCTGAACCATGGGCCTAGGATTTGCATTCACAGGCCTAACATTCGCATTCAACGGTGGTCGATTCCCGCCATACTGTCTAAACTGGCCGGGCTGCTAAAAAACAGGGGCTCGACCTACACTCCTAGGCTGAAAAGTAGGAGTGGGGTAGGGTGTAGGTCTCACAAAGCGCCGATCATTACAATCCACCAAACCAGGGTTCCTGGCTACCAGGGCCTTTGCACACGTGCACTCTCCTTCTCAATTTCTTCCAACTTCTTCGAGTTCTGCACCACTTGAGCATAGCTCACTATAGGCTGGACAGTGAGGTAAGCTTTAATGGTAGGGCGCAATCCTTTAAAGAATTTCTTTGCTTTGGCGACGTCAAGCTTCAAAGAGTCTGGAGCAAAGAAATGAAGCTCCTCAAACTTCTGTTGGTACTCCAACACAGACAAGGATCCCTACGTAAGAGCCATAAATTCAGCTTCTTTTGCATCTTTCACTGCCTCAGGGAAGTAGTTCATGCAGAAATCTTCTTTGAACAAATCCCAAGTTACAACACCCGCATGCAAACCTTCCAAAACAGGCCGAGTGGAGGTCCACCAAGCATCAGCTTCATGTTGCAACTTCTTTCAAGGAAACAGAATCTTTTGGGCTTCAGAACATTGCAGATGTCAAAAAGCCTTCTCTAACTCACAAAGCCACTTGTTAGGAAACAAGGGGTCCTTGGTCACTCCAGTGAAGGTGGGCACTTGCAGTTTCAGGAAACTCTCCATCAAACGAGTATGAGGAGTTCCGGCTAAACCTCCCGCATTCGGGACTACAATATGATGATTTCCGTTAACACCAGCACGAGTCTCATTATGCAGAGTCATGAAACCCGTCAAGATCTGATTAAACTGGGCTACTTGCTGCTGCATCATATTGCCCATGATGTTGGCAATATCGCGGAAATTACCGACGTTCGGGGCATTGGGTATGTCATGGGTACCCTGTTCACCAGTATTGGTCTACTGATCATGACCATCATCAGGTATCTCACCACGACCACTCCTCAAGGTGACCATTCTGCAAAAACCAAAAACATCAAAAACACCGAATTTCGAAGTTTCATCATAAACCACAAGTCCAAATGATTTGAAAATTTAAATCATGCTTAAATACATCCATTTAGTCATCAAACAATAATCCATAGGACAAAAATCACATTTTCCAAAAATTCAACAGAAATTGGAGCTATTGTCTCCTTTGGTCGAGTGGTCCAGTCAACCAATCAGTCGACCAAGGCTTACAGCACGTGAATTTCAGGGTTTTAAGTGCCAAAATCTCATTCAAACTCATTCCAAACTTTGCCAACTTGAGAGGGAGCTCTGGGGAAGAGGTACTAAAGCATTCCTAAGTGTTTTCCAAGTAGTTTGGTGCTTCAACAACATCACTACAACACTCATTCATCTTCACCCAAGGTAAATCCCCATATTCACTTCCAATTTCATCTTCTCATGCTTGCATTTTCACAAAATCCATGTTTTACTTATGTCTATTGTTAGAAATCATGCTTAGGAACACTTAGACACATGTTCCCAAGGCTTTTAGCACAACTCCATGCTTAAACAACAAGTTCTAACACAATCTTGCACATTCACATCGCTTTCATACCGAAATCGTTAACTTTTAGAAAAATTTCGTTTTCTCACAAACCGCTTGGAGTTTTCGCACGAAATCGAATGCTACATGCTCAAAATGATATTGTGAATGTGAAATTGTAATTTGATCTCACCAATTTCAAAATTTTCAAAAATTCAATTTTGACCTAGAATGCAAAATCCCCAAATTCCTTTTTGCTGAATTTTCAACTTTAGACCGAGTTTTCGATCGATTTTCTTCGAATAAACTTCATAGACATGCAATTCCAAGTATTGTGAACATGCTAGTATGCTCAATTCGTATTTCCCCCAAATTTTTAATTTTGATGAAAATTACGAAAATGCCCTTTTTGGCTGAATTTTCAAAACAATACTAACAATGTCTTTTTATCTTTTCCACAGACATCACACCATGCAGAGAGGTGGACGAGGTTGAGGCAGAATAGTTGGATCTTGGCGAGGCAGAGGTAGAGTGTCGGCTCAGCCGAGGGAGGAGGTTATACGACTCGATCGCTTCGACACACCACAGGTAGAGTTCCTGTATGAGGCATACTTCGAGTACTGCCACATAGAGTATGGGTGACTTCTTCACCTGAGAGTGTTTAGGATCCGACAAAGATTCGACACTCAGGCATGGACTCATCTCTTCACGGCGGATTTGTCCGTCTATCCTAAGCTTGTGAGGTTGTTCCTCAGCACCTTACCTTTGTCGAGGAGGCTAGAGGACCAGGTTGTCCTTTCAGACTCATTCTAGAGAGCCTGGGTCGAGAGACACAGATCCGCTTCTCTACTAGGGCTACACATTCTCCATGTACCACACTATCCACGACAGTGCTTATGGATACCCGTCGGGGCTGAGGTGGACCAATTCTTGATGCCCTACAAGCTTCATGAGATATGCGCCACTCTCTGGGATGACTCAGGGTGCTATCTTCCACAGGACAATGGATAGATGACAGATTCGGCTAGGATAATCAATCACATTGTCGGCCGAAATATCATGCCGAAGGCCGGGCATCACAACCCGGTTTCTGTGATGGAGGCCGTAGTCATTTACCGCATCTATACGGGCTTTCAGATAGACTTATCCTACATTTTCCAGCAGGTCATGATAGATCTGGTAGCACGTCCGAGCATGAGGAACCTTTGTTTCAGGAGACTACTGACATTGACCTTCCGACACTTCGGGGTTAGTTTTGAGGACACTGAGGTGCATACTGGTTCACTGGGGTATGCTATTGGGACTAGGACTCTCAGATAGATGAGGCTCACTTAGACTGTGAGGTCTCCAGGTCCAGATGGTGAGGAGGATACAGATGAGGATGAGGATGAGGAGTAGGCTCCAGCAAATGAGGGTGATGCTGGTCCAGATTCTGATGATCAGGCAGAGGAGGATACAGAGATGCATGAGGCTAATCCTGAGTATCTTGAGATTCCTAGATCACCACACTTCGAGACAGGAGGCCCTTCTCATTCAGTCCCAGAGACTTCTGATTTAGGTGCTCAGATGAGATTGCTGACTTCCACACTCAAGAGGATGGAGGTCAGACAGGAGCAGATGTATAAGAGGATGGAGTCACGGCAGGATCGGATAGAGTCTCAGATTTCACAGATGGCCGAGGACTTTAGAGCATTTAGAGATCAGAGGAGATCACCTAGATAGATTGTACTTAGGAATTCCATTTATGCATTATCTGATGTAATCGTTGTAAAAACTTTTGAAATTAATGAAGTTCACTTTATTATTGTATATTATGCACTTTTCTTTTATTGTATTAAGTGACATTTGTATGTTATTCCAAAAGTCCAGTTATACTTCATTGATTAAGTTTCTAATCCAAGTGTTCTATTATTCACTTCTAAGAGTAGATGAGTCATCTCAGATCTATGACTCAGGAATGTTCCGTTATTGTTTTTTGTGGTTAGGATTTCCTTGAACTTTGGGCTCTGATACCACTCTGTCACATCCACCCAGCCGGTACCCTACCTGGCATACCCGAGTGTGTGATCCATAGCCCCGAAGATCAAGTATCGAGGTAATCAACCTCCCACATAGACAATAACATAATCATGAACATAAATAATCAATGTAAAAAGTATAAACAAAAGATCCAAATAAGGGAAGAATAAATCATATATCATCAGAGTACAAAAGACGATCAAAATGTCTAAGTCATAAAGTAAAGTGAGGCGGAAATCTCACTCTACTAACAGCGGAAAAGTAGTTCCAAAAAGAAAAGGGAAAAGGAATGAAAACTAATCCCAGTAGCAGGTACAATAAGTAACTAAATTGTTCTCAATCTTATAGACAACATTTTTATAAGTATAAATCTCAAAAATGGCACAAGAGAGCTTCCACTCTATGGTCAGACTAAGCATCGTACGCAACATAACCACCCGTAATCTTCGTAACCGCAATCACCTTCCTGGAGATATGTCTGTTCTCCTTGCGCTTCTTCATACGAGCAGTCATGATACTCAGAACCTGTAGAGAAATCTAACAATACATAGCACAAAAGGAATGAGTTTCAAAAGAAACCCAGTAAGGCAGTTAATCCATAATAACATAAATAACAGGATTTCAAGCAAAGTAAGATGCAATATGATATGAAACATATGATGCATTATGACTCTAACTCTAGGTATGCTGGTCTCTATTGGCAGACAAGCTTTAAGTCATAGCACTGTACTTCTTTAGCAAGGTCTCATCACACAACGCCTTTTGGTAGTGGGTCCGGCATCCCTCGGGACATTCCATGGCTGGGGTTTAGGTCACCACTCTCTCACATCACCATTGGTCTAAGTACTGGCGCATGTCAGGGTCAAAGCCTAGCCAAATGCAAGTCTCCTACTCAATTACATCAAGTCAGATCTAGATACGTCCATTCCTCACCCTTGGCGATCCTTTCCGGTATCCTTCACACTAGAGTCCTCATAGTCCCTGACTACGGACTCATCAACCCTATTGGTTATCCACATATGGTAAACGGGAAGCTCTCACGTCCCCTCACGGGTTGGTTACTGGTCTTGAGCGCCCGTGAGCCCAAGTCTATCCATATGCAACCCTACCAATGAATGGCCTCTTTCAAGTATCCACAATGTGATTCCTATCCTCTCACTGGTTGGTTACCGGTCTTGAGCCCCTATGAATCCCCATTGCTACCACGGGTCATTCAGTCCCAATACCCCTCCAATTAAGGTCTGACATCCTAGCCAAACACTACTAGACAATCCTAGATATGTCAACCAACAGTTTAGGAAGTTATCCAAAGGGCATCTCCGGAAACATCCCATAATATTCCCGTAGGTGTCCAAGGACAGAAGTGTTAAAATGACACCTCTCCATTCCAAACCATACCTAATCATTCACAACCATAAATCCATCATATCACATATATGGTAACTTCTTATACAGAAAGAAATCAATAACAAAATCCAACTTGTATATAATTAGTAAGTAAATCATAAATGAACTAATTAGCATAAACAAGTAATGCTACTGTAACCAAGGTAGTTGCATCAGTAGTATATCAATGTAAAAATCTATTAAGGAGATAAATCAAAGAGATGCAAATATAGAAACTAGATCATGCAATCTATGCAATTAAGGAAATAACTATCCTTACCTTAATTACTTCGCAAAGGATCTTGGAGATCAAGTAAGATCTTGTCTAAACTTTGAAAGAAAGTCCTAAACAAGTATATATAACATATTAGGAAAGATACCTAGAAGGAAAGGGATCAAATCATCCAAAACAGACCAAACATGAGGTTGCTGTCTTGCTTGGTCGATTGATTGGTCTACTGCTTCAGTCGACCAAGCACGACAGTGACTTACAAAATCAAAGATTTCTAATTACAAATCCGAATTTGGTGTTTCAAAAGGGTACCAAACAAGAGGGAATATGCAAGGATAGTGTATTGGTATATAGAGGACTTCAAAACCCTAATAATATCAAGTCTTCAAGTTACAATTTAGGAAACAAAAACTTACCATAAATAGATCAATCATGGTTCTTGAAGAATTCATATCAAAATCATGGACGAGAAACTATAGGATGATGGATCACTAATCCGATAAAGAATTCATGAAAAGCATGCATAGATCTTCTAGAAAAATAGATCTAAGACTAAAGAACATTGAATCTAAATAAGGAAAGAAACTGAATACATGGTTTCCTTCAAAAGCGAGTGATGATCTTGATGAAGATCATCCACCAAGCTTTGGATCCTTAGGAAAAGAGAGGGAATGAGTAAAGTGATGGTTGCAACAAAGATGCAACATCAACTCTACTATCATCAAACATAAAAGGAAAGAAAACAATGGAGAATCAAAGATGAAACATAGAAGAGGATGATCACATACCTTTTTGTGTAAATGCAAGAGATTTGACGAAGATCCATCAAGAAAATCACCAAGGATGCAGAGGAGATGACTTGAGGAGAGCTCTGGTTCATTCCAAAGAGTTTGGAGGCACAAAAGACGAATTAGATTCTAAGTTGAGCTTAAATAGAGAAGCCAAGACCTAATTCCACAAAACAACATCCTTTGGTCGAGTGGTTGGTCGATTGGTCTAGTCGACCAAGCAGGACTGCAATTCCAAAACAAGGAATTGAAGGCTCAGATCAAATCCAAACTTGAAGGGGTTTTGCACACACACCAAGTGACTTACCTAGTATGTAGAAATGCCTTCGAACCAAGTCAGAGAGTACTCCAAGTCCATCAACTAATTCCTTCTTTATCAGGGTGCAGTTTCCATAAATGGAACACTGTCATCAACACTCATGGATTCTAAGCCAAACACCAAGTCTTCCACTGGGATGGCCCATAGTTGACTTCTTGCCTTACTTTGGGTTGTTGGACCTACAAACAACAGTGTTTCTGGGTCAAGGTTAGGGTTGAATTTCATAGACGGTGCCAAATGTTGGTGCAGATTTCGCCGTGACCTTTAAGTCGTGAGTCTAACACTGAACCAAGCATATCTGGATCGATCTGAATCTATCTTCACTGGACTGAATCAAGCTCTCATTTCCTGCGAAACAATGAACTGGTTAGAAACGGAGCCGATCGTCTTGATCGGCGTCGCGTCTCTGACGATCTTGTCAGATGGCAGTTCAAATAGGGTTTCAGAGCTTCTAAAGAGCTTTAATGGAGATAGACAGGAATAGAATGAGAGTTCCACTGATTTTCAATGTGTTACCTTTTGAATGAATACGCTGTGCCTTTATATAGAATTTTTCCCCCTGATCTCCTTTTGACTGTGATCATTGGATCGTAATAATGAACTGGAAGGTTGTGATCAGACCTTTATTTGACTTTCTGGGCGAAGCCATTGATGGCTTTACTTTATCAGTTAGAACCGATCGAATCATCACAAAACCGGAGCGAACCGGCCTGAATCGGGATTGGGATATTTTAGTCACAACAGTAACGAAATAACATCAGAATGCGGAAATGATACCAAAAGAAAGGAAGGGTAGAGCTAGGATTATTTTATTGGAGTATTTGGACTCTTGTAATCCTTTTATTTAATTATTGAACTTACTCTTGCTCATGATTGTCTTTACTTGCATTTATTATTATTGATAGACTAAAACCGTGGATCCTATGACAGAGGTGGTATCAGAGACATAGTTTTACGAAGTCAATACTAGTTAATACAAGTGACTCAATAATATTTAATAGTTAAATGAGCTATCTGAGTCATAGATCCAGAAGTGACTCAAAAGAACTAGAGTGAATAATAGGAAAAACTTTTCGTTAGAAACAAACTAAGAAAGTAAGTGAAGTTTCTTTTGCATAATTTACTATAAGTCAAGTGAAACATATTCTCGCATTATAATTATCAAAGAAAGTGCATAAGAGACAATAATAAAATGCAACAAGCATAACTGTACTTCATTAATAAGAAAAAGCTTTACATAATTCGAGCGTACTCTACGCTTTACAAAAAGATGGGGGATAAACATGTGTTTGAATAAAAAAACTACAATAAACATATCTAAATCCTAAAGTCAGTCTGTATTGAATCAAAAAGGACAAAAGCCTAAGTCTAACTACTATTGTGGTGGTGGTGGTGGTGTTAGTCTCATCTGGCGGAGAATGTTATCTGGCCCCTCATCTCTGCCTGCCCTTGCTCGAACTAGTCCATCCAAGTAAATAGATCCCTAGCCCAAGGTGGTGCGACCTCCAAAGTATCCTGAGTCCCGGATGTACCCCCTACCTCGAACTGAGATGGTGGTGGTGAGTCTGCATGATCTACATCATCAGCCTCTGCATCCATGTCTTCTTGCTCGACTGGCATCTCTAGTGAGTTTGGTCCGCCCAGTAAGTGCATCTGAGCAACCAATCTGCAACTAATCGTACCGCCATGACCGACCGAAATAGCCTCCTCTCCCTCGAAGTTGACCCCAAAGTGCTCGAAGATCCTTGTCAGAAGTCGCCCGTATCCAAGGTTCGCTCCCCTCGGATGCGTCACTCGATAGATCATGGCATTCAAAATGATGAATGCCATGTCTATCTAATAGCGGGTGTACTGAGAAAGTCATCAGGGCCTACATGAGTGAGATCTCGCTCTGGTGTCTTGCCTTAGGCAGCAAGTTCGGTGCTATGATCCGTGAGATGATCCGGTATGAAGGAAGCAGCTCAGTCACCGACTCTACCCCGCTGCATGCCCCTAAGCTAATGCTAGAGTAGATGAGATCCCTCTCCTCCCAGAAGATGACATCATCTGACTCTGCCCCCGGCTCAAACCATCTCCTGTTGCTGTGGATGTATGGCACATCAAGGATGTGAACCAGCTCCTCAGTGGTGAAGCAAATGTCTGTTGTCACATCCTCTCAGCCGGTACCCTAACTGGCATACCCGAGAGTGTGATCCACAGCCCTAAAGATCAAGTTTAGGAACGATTATATCCATTTCGCACAATAACATAATCAAAAGCTAGAACAAATCATAATGTTCAAGTAATTTATAATAAAAGTCAAGAAAGGATCTCAGAAGGATCACTATAGAATATCAGAGTGCGGAATAACAAGATACCAAATCAAAAGACAATTGTAGAGTATAGCGGAAATATACCCTACAAACACATGCGGAAGGTAGATCGAAATCTAAATAAAGCTCTAAGCTAATACAAGTAAAGTAAAAGATAAGTCTAGAAGAAACAAAGGAAATCTAATCCACATCTTCAGTCAGCTCTTCTTGTTCTTCAGTCTTCATCTTCTTCACCTTGCGCTTCCTCATACGGGCCGTCAAAGAAATCCAAACCTGTAGAGAAGTCTAACAACAGATTGTACAAAAAAAAAGGAATGAGTTTCGAAAGAAACTCAGTAAGGCAAGTTAATCCATAACAACATAAACAACATGGAAGCAAACCATAACAAGATGCAATGCAATATGAAACAAATAATGTATGAATGCATCTAACTCTATGTATGCTGGTCTCTATGGCAGACATGCTTTAAGTCATAACACCGTACTTCTTTGGGTAGGTCCGCTCACACCCTCAACCATATAAGATATCTTGGGTTCTCTCACGGATCATTTCACCGGTCTTGAGCAGCCGGTTGGTAATGGGTCCTTCATCCCTCTCGGACAAACCATGGTAGGGGGTTAAGTCAACACACTCTCTCACAACCATTTGGCATAAGTACTGGCGCATGTTAGGGAAAAACCTAGCCCAATGCAAGTCATCTACTCAGTTACATCAAGTCAGTTCCAGATACTTCCATTCCTCCCCTCTCGGGATCCTTTCCGGTATCCTTCACACTAGAGTCACGGATATTACTCACCGGACTCATCAACCCTATTGGTTATCCACATATGGTAAACGGGAAGCTCTCATGTCCCCTCACGGATATAACTCACCGGTCTCGAGCGCCCATGAGCCCAAGTCTAGCCATATGCAACCCTCCAATAAATGGTCCCCACAACGTGATTCCCGTCCTCTCACGGATATAACTCACCAGTCTTGAGCGCCCGTGAATCCCCATTGCTACCACGGGTCGTTCGGTCTCAATAACCTTCCGAATCGGGTCTGATATAACAAGGGTGTATCCTAGCCAAACACTACTAGACATCCCTAGGTATGACAACCATTGATTCGGGAAAGCGTCGATGGGCAACCCTGGAAATATCCCATACTATTTCCGATAATGTCTAAGGACAGAAGTGTCAAAAGAACACTTCCCAATCCCAAACCAAACTTAAGCAAACACATTCTCAGATCAGTCATGACATACACAACCAGTAGTTCATCATATAAAAGAGAATGTAAAAGCAACATCGGATTAAGCAGTAATAAGTAATTCATATAACATAAATAATGAAAAAGATGATATAAACAAGTGCTACTGTTCCCACAGTAGGAGATCAGAATTAAATTATAATAACAGTAAGTAATCTCATAGTTCCACAAAGTAGAAACTAGAGAACAAGCAATCTATGTAGTTAAGGAATTAACTGTCCTTACCTGATTATCGCCGAAGATAATCCAAAGATCAAAGAGAGAGACACCAAACATGGCAAATAAACCCCTAACAAGCATAGATACAACTTTAGGAAAGATACCTAAAAGATCAGAGAGCAAACGAATCAAATCGAGCGAAAATTGAAGCTATTGTCTTCATTGGTCGATTGATTGGTCTACTGACCCAGTCGACCAATCATCGACCAATCGAGTCAGTACAGGATAGTGAAAACTGTTTTGGCCATAACTTCTTCGTTTGAAGTCAGATTGATCCGAAATTCAAAGGGGAACTTCCTAGGATGTATTAGAATCATATGGGAAGATAAAATCATCAAGTCATGGTAAAATATGGGTTCTTGATTTGACCCAAGAAACTAGGGTTAACATAGATCATGAAGGGAATATAGTATGGATCAAGATAATGAACTAGAGGATGATAGGTTATGATTCTAGTAAAGAAAACACATTGATTGGAGGTTAACAAGATCAAACAAAGGGTTCTTGGTTTGATCCAAGAAGTTAGGGTTTCACCCTTTTTTTGCTCCCATGAAAAGGTTGAGAGCACCGGATGAAGGGAAGTAAATTGTTAGTCAAAAATAACAAGAAGAATCATTCAATGATAAAGTTTAGGTTCACATAACTTTTACCCAAGAGGTTACCCTCACATGGGAGGTTACCAAAGGTTCTCTGGATGACCACACAAGGTTAGGGTTTCAAGAATTCCACTGGCTGGGGTTGAGATCATGATGATGATCACAGATCTCAAGGAACAAGATGAGATCATGTAGTGGATGGTTGCAAGAGTGCATCATCTTCTTCCTGATCTCAGCCAAGAACATATTAAAGAAAGAAAATCAGAGATGGAGAAGAAAGAAAAGAGAGTAGACATACCTTTGATGCGAGAGGAAGAAGATTACTTCAAGTCTTCTGAGAGATCACCAAGGAATGCAAGGGAATTGATTAGATTAAGGTTCTAACTCGTTCCAGAGGCTTAGGAGGCAGATGAGGCGGAGTATTCCCGAGATTAGACTTAAATAGAAGAGATAGGACCAAATTGGTAAATTCAGACACCACTGGTCGATTGATTGGTCTGTTGGTCCAATCGACCAATGAATCGACCAATCAGGACAGCAAGGTTCAAACAGAGATTCGGAGGGCTATACAGGGTCAAATTGAGTGAGGTTTTCTTATACAAGTCCATCAAGAAGTCTAGTTTCCAGAAATACTTTCATATCAAGAATTGGGGTTCATTAGGTCTACCAACTAAGCTCACCTTATTGGATGCGCAAGCTGGATTTGACAGACATAGTTCAGCAACTTCGGACAGGGATTTGAAAGGTTATATGGGGTCAAATTGAGTGGGGTTTTCTCCTGGAAGTCCATTACGAAGTCTAGTTTCGGGAAATATATTCAGATTGAGCACAGGAGTTCATTAGGTATTTCAACTAATTCACCCCTCTTCGGTGCGTAGATTCAGAACAAATCTGATGGCTCTCATGGAAAGGCTAGGGGTAATCAAGATTCACCATAGGAAAAGAGAAACAAAAAATGCACAATATGAAAAGGTGTTGGGAAGTTTCCAACAGATAAAAGAACATTAGGGTCTCAGATATGGTTACCTCTCATAAGAGTTGGTTACCTCCCATGAGAGTTACCCATAATTAACTCTCACAAAAACAACCCAAGATAGATAAAGGAACATCTCATTAGTATTTCAAAATCAAGAATGGAATTAGGAAGGGTCTACCAATGAGAGAAAAGAACGTAAATAAATTCAAAGGAAAGAAATCCTAATATCTCATGGGAAGACTAGGGAGAATAAAGATTCACCCTAGGGAATAAAGATAAAGAAATCATAATAAAGAAAGTCTTGGGGAGGGTCCAATGAATTAATAGAAAATAGAAGGGTTCCCAATTGGTCCAAGGAAAAACAAGGATCAACTTCTCAATCATGTGGACACAAGGGAAGGTCATGGTAATAATATGAGACCTTCCCCACAATCATAAAGATAGGTAGAAAATTAAGGGAATGTATCATCAAGATTGTTGGTGGAATCAAATTCAAGAATCATCGCCATATGGCTTCAAGAACATAGAGTGAATCTAGGGACAAAAGAATTAGGGAAGAGGTCATTACAGCAGTGTAATACCCTTCTCATAATCAGAATATCAGAAGTAGAGAAGAAAGAATGAATTAAAGAAGAAACGAATTGAATACTAACCTTTTAGAAGAGAAACCGATGTAGAAATCTGAACAGATGTTTGAGGGTCTTTCTTGGCTTCGAAGGAGAGGATATAGGGCTCTTCCCACGTTCTCCAAAGGTTTAGAACATATTGGGATTGAAAAACATGGAGTTCCCCCTCTTTAAATAGCACACAGAGTCCAAGAATTACTAGGATTTCACCAAACTGACCAAACTGACCTTGTTGATTGATTGGTTGCCAAAGAGGAAGTTCTAAGGTCCTTTCCACGTTCCATAGAGAGTTAGAAACCTAGTGGGAATGTTTACCACGAAATTAAAAGAAATAAAGCTTTTAAAAACCTTAAAAACAGAAAATTACCAAAATGCCACTGCCTGGACAGCTTGTTCAAAAATAGCGATTTAATGGGCCTAACTTCAATATTTTTGGATGGGCTTCTTTCAACACATCATACTACTTACCTAGTATGGAGGGATGTCTTCAAACCAGGTCCAACTAAGCTTTAGGTCCATCAACCAAGTTCTTCTTCACTAGTGAGTAGTTCAATACCAAATCAATTAAGGTTTCCATAAGGAAACACCATCATCAATATCCATGGGTTTTGGGTCAAACACCATATCTTCTACTGAGATGGCCCACAAAGACATCATCCCTCATTTTGGGACATTGGATCAACCCTAAGAGAAAAGTATGACATGGCTTCCTAAGATTTTCAAAGATAGTAAAATTGAAATCATGGTCAAACTTCAAAATCAACATTAAACAAAACTGAAATCACGGTCAAACTTCAAAGTCAACATTAAACAAAACTGAAATCACGGTCCAACTTTAAAGTCAACATTTAAACAAACCCTTCTTTACCTAAAACAAATAGGGTGACTTGGCTAGGTTTGGGCTAGATTTCACATTCTCCCCCCCTTAAAATAATTTCGTCCTCGAAATTGGGAGAGAACTTGGTTTCAAAAAGGTAGGGGTACTTTCCTATTATCAAGGCTTCCTTTTCCCAAAGTCCACGGAAAACAAATAACAATAAGTCTTTTTGTAAGAAAACAAGGAGTAAATCTGACATGCTTTGAAATCAAATGGAAAGTATGATCATGGCTTCATGAAGATTTCACAAGGATCATGGCGAAGATTAATATGAAGATCATAAAACTTTAAGAATGAAAGGAGATCGTAGAAGAATTGGTTGCAAGGATCAATATGTTACAAGGATGCAACATCTACTTCATAATCTCAATCTCAAAGAATAAATCATAGCAAGAGTAGATCAATACAACACAAGAGAGATTACAATTCTTTGATTGAAGAACAGGGGATGAAAAGCTTGAAGTCTTGAAACAATTAGAAGGAATAACAAATCATGAAGATTACACTTGATTTCTCTTCAAAATCATCATGTGGAGAATTCACAAGGTTATAGAGTGTATGGAGATCCACTCTAGAATAGCAAGGATAGAAGGATCAGCCATGGGAATGATTTAAGATCATCCTCCTATCAAAGGGAAAGTAAGGCACAAGAAGAAATCATGGAGAGAATAGATCAACTTTGGGGTAAACTTCTACCAAACGAAACTAGGCAATTCGTACAGTAGAGAATAAATCGAACAATGCATATGGTATATATGTATTTAGTACAACAACAAGGTTAGGAATAGGTGGGATCTCACATCTGTAGTCTTCACCCGGCTCTCTATGATGAGCCTAGTGTCATGCTCTCCCACTCGCTCTCTGTGGAAGGTCAGGTTGCTGTAGAATAACCTGACTAACTTTGGATAGGTGTCCTTGTTCAAGAACAGTGTCCCTCTCTAGCCCACTGCCGCAAACCTGTCCTTGATCTGGAATTGCTCTAGCTCTGAAGTCACCACTGATCATCCACACTCAATCGAGCGCTAACTAAAGTGGCCAAAGAACAGCTCTTGTGCCTCTAGAGACCTAAAATAGTCTGGATGGACTGGGTCATGTGCGTCACCCCTACCCTGACCACGACCTCGGCCGCGAATGGGTACTCTCCTACCTCCGTGGGCAACCATCTAGTGTGAAAATCTGTTTTTGGGTAAAAAGAAAGCAAAATGAGAGTTAGGACATGTCCAGTAATTACCTACAAGTGTAAAAATGCATAGAGAATAGTAGATTATGGGAAATGAAAGGAATGTTTTGCATCAAAGAAAACCTAGAAATAGATGCACATTGTAGTTTCTCACATGCAAACCATAGAAATGAAGGGTTTTGTGAGAAGATTACCTATGTAGTGTGTAAAGATCGCGTGGGAAGTAGATTCGAAGCCAACGGAGTCTCCAAAATACTTTCCTATGCCTAAGCACGAAATCCCTAGAGCCCAAACATTGTTTTGAGAAGTGTAGAAGTGAAAATGAGACCCAAAACCAAGTATAAAGTGTTTTTGTCATGCGAATTTTGGGGCGGTCGCTGCTGGCAGTCCATTGAACCAAGCGACTGGCTCAGTTATTGTTGCACAAAAAACTTGATTTTTTGCCCTGTTTTGATTCTTTTTGGACTTTGTGCTTAATGTTGCCTCTGTTTGTGAGTGTTGGCCTTGTTGTAGTGCTTGCTTGGTTTGAAGAATCTTTTTCAAACTTGATCATACAGTATTGCTAATTTCTGGAGTTCTTTTGCAGAATGATTCAGTTAAGGAGTCACGCTGTACTTAATGGTCAAGAAGATGAAGATGGTGGTGAAGATCAGAACCGTACTGAGATTCCTACCGGAAGCACGGGAACTGAGATTTCTAGAGTTGAAATTCCTCTTCCTGGCAGAAATCCTCCTCCAGATGCGCCGCAACTAGTCTCTATACAGGACATTCTGGGAAACATGTTGCATCAATAACAGAATCAGTTTACTACTATGATGCAAGGTTTAGCGACTACTCAGCAGAATGCCCAAGCAGCTCTTAATCCTTATGGAGCTGGTACTTCTGCAGGTGGTGCTTTTCTGGATGGTTTTGCCCCTGGTCCTCATGCAAGATTGATAGAGCATTTCCTGAAGCTCCAGATCCCTGCTTTCACTGGTATTTCGTTGGATACATTGTTCCCTAACAAGTGGATCTAAGAGATGGAAAAAGCTTTTCGCAACCTCCATTGTAATGAAGCTCAGAAGATTTTGTGTGCAGAATAAAGACTGCAGCATGAAGCTGATGCATGGTGGAATGCTACCAAACTTATTTTGGAAGCTTTGCACCCAGTTCTTACTTTGGAAATTTTCAAGGAAGCCTTTTGCAAGAATTACTTTCCTGAGTCTGTGAGAGATGCTAAGGAAGCTGAGTTCATGGCACTCACACAGGGACCTAGTACTGTTTTGGAGTACTAGAAGAAGTTTAAAGAGTTGTTCTTCTTTTCCCCTGCAGCATCTAAAGGTGATCCTGATAAGGCAAAGAAATTCTTCAAAGGTTTGAGGCCGTCTTGGAAGACTGGCGATTCTTCCGATTGTGGACTATGCTGAGATGGTTCAAAATGCAAAGAAAGTGGAAGATAATGAAAGTGAGAATTATCAGCTCCAGAGATTCGTTGCGAACGGGAAACATTTGGTGGACCGTAACTGGAGATTCTCTAGGCTTGCTCCTTATTCTGCCCCTTCTTTCTAGCCTAGAGGAGCTAGTCCCAGTTTTAGCTCTGCCTCAAGTTATGGTTCTAGTAGTGGACTGGTGCATCCTGTTGCAGGTAGTCAGGGTACTGAACCGATCTATGCTAACCCCCATCCAGTGGTTAATAACATGAGACTTGCATATCCTTCTTCACCAGCTCCTATTGGTAGTAGGGATTTGACTTGCTTTAATTGTGGAAAGTCGGGTCATTATTCCCGTAACTACACTCAGAAGCTGAATCCTCAGGTGTCAGCTTTGAAGCCTGCTTCGAATCTTCCTTCTGGGAAAGTGTTCATGGTCACTGGTGTAGAATCTGAGACATATCACAATGTTGTGACAGGTATTATTCTAGTATCATCCACCTCTGCTTTTGTATTATTTGATACTGGTGCATCTCATTCATTCATTGCATCTTCATTTGTGAGTCATATACCTGTTACACTTGTGAAGTTGGAAAGAGGACTAGTTATTAGTGTCACATCCTCCCAGCCGGTACCCTATCTGGCATACCCGAGAGTGTGATCCACAACCCGAAGATCAGGTATCGAGTAATCAACCTCCCACATAAACAATAACATAATCATGAACAATCATAATAAAAGTGCGGAAGATAAACCATAGATCCAATAAGAAAAGAATGAATCATATATAAATCAGGGTACTAGATATAATCAGAGTGTCAAAAACAGATATGTAAAGTGAGGCAAAATCCCACTCTACAACCAGCGGAAAAGTAGCTCTAAAAGAGAATAAACTAGACAAAATCTAATCCCAGTAGCAAGTACAATGGGTAACTAAATTGTTCTCCACTTTATAGACAACATCCTTATAAGTGTAAATCTCATAAATGGCACAAGGACGCTTCCACTCAATGGTCGGACTAAGCATCGTACGGAGCATAACCACTCGCGGAATCTTCAGTGCAATTGTTGTAACCGCAATCACCTTCCTGGAGATATGCCTCTTCGCCTTGCGCTTCTTCATAGGAACCGTCATAGTATTCAGTACCTGCAGGATAGTCTAACAAACATTGTACAATAAAGGAATGAGTTTCAAAGAAACTCAATAAGGCAGTTAAATCCATAATATCATAAATGGCAAGATTTCAGAACGAACATAAATGCAATATGATATGAGACAAGCAATGAATGAATGAATCTAACTCTATGTATGCTGGTCTTTATTGGCAGACACGCTTTAAGTCATAGCACCGTACTTCTTTAGGAAGGTCTCAATCACTCATCATCAGTTGGTAATGGGTCCGGCATCCCTCGGGACATTCCATGGCTGGGGGTTAAGTCACCACTCTCTCACATCACCATTGGTCTAAGTACCGGCGCATGTCGGGGTAAAACCTAGCCAAATGCAAGTCTTCTACTTAGTTACATCAAGTCGGATCCAGATACGTCCATTCCTCGTCCCCGACGATCCTTTCCGGTATCCTTCACACTAGAGTCCTCATAGTCCCTGACTACGGACTCATCAACCCTATTGATCATCCACATATGGTAAACGGGAAGCTCTCACGTCCTCTCACGGGTTGGTTACCGGTCTTAAGCGCCCGTGAGCCCAACTCTAGCCATATGCAACCCTACCAATAAATGGCCCCCACAATGTGATTCCTGTCCTCTCACGGGTTGGTTACCGGTCTTGAGCGCCCATGAATCCCCATTGCTACCACGGGTCGTTCGGTCTCAATACCCCTCCGAATAGGGTCTGACATAACAGGACATCCTAGCCAAACACTACTAGACAATCCTAGATATGTCATCCAACAGTTTAGGAAGGTGTCCATAGGGCATCTCCGGAAACATCCCATAATATTCCCGTAGTAGTCCAAGGACAGAAGTGTCAAAAGGACATCTCTCCTTTCCAAACCATACTTAAGCATACACAAGCATCAATTCATATCATCACATATATGGTAACTTCATATATGGAAAGAAATCAATAATTGCAATCAACTTGTATATAATTGGTAAGTAAATTAAACATGAATCAATTTAAGCATTGCTACTATAATCAAGGTTATGCAACAGTAGTATATCATTGTAAGAATCTAATTAAGGAAACATATCAATGACATTCAAATATAGAAACTAGATTCATGCTATCTATGTAATTAAGGAAATAACCATCCTTACCTTTTATGACTCGCAAAGGAATCCTAAGAAATCAAGTAAGATCTTGGCAAACTTGAGAAGAAGGTCCTAAACAAGTGTATACAACATATTAGGAAAGATCCCTAACAGGAAAGATACCAAAACATCCAACACAGACCAATTCTGGAGTTGCTGTACTCATTGGTCGAGTGGATTGGTCGACTGGTCCAGTCGACCAATCAGTCGACCAATGCAGATAGTAGCCTAAAAAAAACAGAGTTTTAAGATAGGAAATCCGAATTTGGTGGTTCAAAAGGGTACTAATCAAGGGGTAAACTACATCAGTAGTATTCTAACATATAGGGGATCTCAAAACATTAATCCAAACAAGACATCAAGATCCAAATTAGGAAACAAAAAGTTACCATAATTAGATCAACCATGGATCTTGAAGAATTCAAGGTAGAAATCAAAGACAAGAACAATAGGAGGATGGATCATTGCTTCAGGTAAAGATATCATGAAAACATACTTAGATCTTCAAGGAAATAGGCTTAAAAGCATAAATCTAAATAAGGAAACAAAACCTACCATATATGTAACTATCATGATTCATGAAGAACACATAGTATGGTAGAAGAGAACAACTAGAGATTGATAGATCATGGATCATGAAAAGAAAACACAGCAATTGACTACTAACATGATCAATGTAGAAGATCCAAGGAGATCAGAATTCAAATCAGAAGTTTAACAAGATTAGATCATGGTTTGATCATGATTCCTTCAAAAGCTTGCAATGATCATGGTTAAGATCATTGTTCTAGCCTCTAATCCTTAGGATGATCATGAGAGACAAGTCCAGAGATGTTTGCAACAGAGAATGCAGCATCTCCTCTATTGTCTCAACTCAAAAAGGAAAGAAAATCAGAGATGGAGGAGAAGAAGAGAGTATAGACATACCTTTTGATGCAAAAGGAAGAGTTTCGACGAAGATCCGTCAAGAAAATCACCAAGGATGCAAGGGAGTTGACTTGCAGAGGTCTTTGGTTTGTTCCAAAGAGTTTGGAGGCAGCAAGTACGAAGTAGACTCGAGATTGGACTTAAATAGAGCAAGAAAAACCTAATTGCCAAAGACAGCACTCATTGGTCGAGTGGATTGGTCGACTGGTCCAGTCGACCAATCAGTCGACCAATGCTGACAACAAATCCAAAACAGGGAATTGAAGACCCAGATCAAATCCAATCCTAAAGGGGTTTTGCACACATATCAAGTGACTTACCTAATAGGTAGAAATGCCTTCAAACCATGATAGAGAGCACTCCAAGTCCATCAACTAATCCGATCTTCATCAAGATTCAGTTTCCATAAATAAAACTTCATCATCAACTTTCATGGATTCAAAGCCAGACACCAAGTCCTCTACTGGGATGGCCCAAAGCTGACTTCTTACTTTACTTCGGGTCACTGGACCTACAAATAACAAGGTTTCCGGGTCAAGGTTAGGGCTGGGTTTTACAATTAGTACTCCTACCAGATCTGTTGTTAGATTAGATGAAGTGGTTGAGTCATGTTTAGTTGATATTGCTAGTAGAATTTTAGAAGTTCGGTTGATCAAGTTGGATATGTCTGATTTTGATGTGATACTTGGAATGGATTGGTTGTCTAAGTCTGGCGCAGTTATCCTTTGTTCTAAAAGGAAGGTACTATTTTATCCTAAGGATGATAGTCCGTTTGAGTATCAAGGAAGTCAAGGGAAGTTGAGCAAGAAGATTGTGGCTGTGACTGTTAAGTCAGGCAATGGACCAAAGATGTTGGACTTTTTTCCTCTTCTGTGGATTTTTCAAAAGATGTGAAACAGTTGTCTGATATTGAAGTTTTCCAGGACTTTCCTAATGTTTTCCCTGATGATTTGTTTGGTTTGCCCCAGAGAGGGAGTTAGAGTTTTCAATCGATCTAATTCCTGGAGCAGCCCCTGTTTCGAAAGCTCCGTATCAGATGGCTCCGACTGAGTTGAAGGAACTTCAGACCCAATTGAATGATTTTACAAGAAAAGGGTTTATCCAACCCAGTGTTTTGCCTTGGGGAGCCTTGGTGTTGTTTGTGAAGAAGAAGGATGGTAGTATGCGGATGTGCATAGACTATCAGGAATTGAACAAGTTGACGATCAAGAATAAGTATCCTCTTCCTAGGATCAATGACTTGTTTGATCAGTTGAAAGGTGCCACTATTTTCTCAAAGATCGATCTGAGATCTGGGTATCATCAGTTGAGAGTAAAGTCCAGTGATGTCTGCAAGACTACATTTAGGACTAGATATGCGCATTACGAATTCTGAGTCATGCCTTTTGGTCTTACTAATGCACCAGCAGCATTCATGGATCTGATGAACCGAGTATTTTAGGATGTCTTGGATAAGTTTATCATTGTATTTATTGATGACATTCTGATTTATTCAAAGAGTGAGGAAGAGCATGTTGAGCACTTAAGTTTTGCTTTGCAGCGTTTGAGAGAGAAGAAGTTGTTTGCCAAGTTCAGCAAATGTGACTTTTGGTTACCTAAAGTTATGTTCTTAGGTCACATTGTTTCTACTAACGATATTAAGGTTGACCTTGCAAAGGTTCAAGTTGTAGCTGATTGGGACCGAACTAAGTCAGTCATCGAGATTTGAAGTTTTCTTGGTATGGCGGGATATTATAGGCGCTTTATTGAGAATTTCTCTAGATTATCAGCTCTTATGACGAAGCTCACCAGGAAAGGAATCAAGTTTGAGTGGAACAAAGCCTATGAAGAGAGTTTTCAAGAACTCAAGAAGAGGTTGACTAACGCTCCGATGTTGATGATACTAGATGACTCTGGAGGTTTTACAGTGTATACCGATGCCTCTAAAGTTGGTTTGGGTTGTGTTCTGATGCAGCATGGGAAGGTTGTGGCTTATGCTTCTAGGCAGTTGAAGAACTAAGAGCATAACTATCCTACTCATGATTTGGATTAGCAGTTGTGGTTTTTGCTCTGAAGATCTAGTGTCACTATCTGTATGGTGAAAAGATATCGATTTTCACTGACCACAAGAGTCTCAAGTATTTCTTTACTCAAAAGGAGTTGAATATGAGATAGCAAAGATGGCTGAAACTGGTGAAGGACTATGATTGTGATATTCAGTATCATCCAGGAAAAGCTAATATGGTTGTTGATGCTTTGAGTAGGAAGAGCAATCGAGAAAGTGTAGATCTGGCATCTCTCAGTAATCCCTTATTGTTCTCTATTGTCAGATTTGGACTTGAGATTTTGTCGGAAGGTTCCGGTGCTATTTTGGCAGCTGTGTCAGTTCGACCGAGTTTGAGGGACCGAATTGTTGCTCTGCAGTTGACTGATCAGGAATTGAAGAAGAAGATTGACCTGATCACTTCATAGACTAAGGATGTGGAAGATTTCTCCCTAGCCTTTGATGGTGCTCTTGTTTTCAAAGAAAAAGTTTGTGTTCTTACTGTAGAAGACCTCATAAAAGAAATCTTGACTGATGCTCATCAGTCCATCTTTACTATCCATCCCGGAAGTGTGAAGATGTACCAGGATATGAAAGGGTATTTTTGGTGGTTCGGCATGAAGAAAGCCATGTCAGGTCACAACAGATGGGATGATAACTATGATATTTATTTCTTGCTTCCGCTAACATAACACCCTTCCTAGCAATCAACATATCGGCTTGCCGGGGCCTCATTAGCGAAGCGTCAGTACATGAGTAGACTGCAAACGATTCGGTTGGTGTTCGACAAGCTCAGCTTCAACAGTCTCAGTCCGCACTAGAGGAATGATGTGGAAGACTTCATTGCTAAGTGTGGAACTTGTCAACATGTGAAAGCTGTTCGACAGACTTCGTCTGGCCTTCTGCAACCTCTTCCAGTACCTAGTTGGAAATGGGAGGACATTGCTATGGATTTTGTTACAAGTCTACCTCGAACTAGTAAAGGGAATGACTCAGTGTGGGTGGTACTGGACCGACTGACTAAATCAACTCACTTCATTCCAATGAAGATCACCTATACTATGGACAAGTTGGCTAGACTGTATGTTGATAATGTTGTGAGACTACATGGTGTGTTGGTTAGCATTGTGTCAGATAGAGATTCGAGGTTCACCTCTCATTTCGGAATAGTTTGCCAGAAAGCCATGGGTACTTAGTTGAATTTGAGTACTGCCCATCATCTGCAAACTGATTGACAATAGGAAAGGACTATATAGATTCTGGAAGACTTTCTTCTGTCGTGTGTCATTGATATGAGTGGTAACTGGGATGACCACCTAGCTTGGTGGAATTTGCTTACAATAACAGTTATTAGTCTACTATTGGAATGTCCCCGTTTAAAGCTTGTTATGGAAAGACTTGTAGAACTCCTCTGTATTGGGATGAAGTTGCGGAAAGGCGTGTTCTTGGCCCTGATCTAATTGAAACCATCGGTACCATGGTGGATATGATTAGAGAAAGGATCAAAACTGCCCAGTCTCGACTGAAGTCTTATGCAGATAAAAGAAGATCAGATCTTGAGTTTCAAGTTGGTGAGCGTGCGTTTTTGAAAGTTTCGCCGATGAAGGGAGTCATGCGTTTCAATATCAAAGGAAAGCTCAGCCCTAGGTATATTGGTCCCTTTGACATTATTGAAAAGGTTGGACCAATAACTTATTGGTTGGCTTTGCCTCCGTCTCTTGCTAGTGTGCATGATGTTTTCCATGTATCTATGCTAAGGCAATGCTTGGCAAGCGCAAAGCAGTTTCTCCAGCATGAACTAGAAGGTTTGAGTGTGGATTTGACGTATGATGAAGAACCGGCTGAGATTTTGGATCAGAAGGATAAGTAGTTGAGAAACCGGTCCACACCTTTGGTGAAGATCAGATGGAAGAATCATTCTTTTAAGGAAGCATCTTGGGAAAAAGAAGATGAGATGCAGTCGAAGTTTCCTCGTCTTCTTGGACTTACAGGTACGTTGTAATTTCAGGGACGGAATTTCTTTTAAGGAGGGAGGAATGTAACAACCCCCGTATTTCTAACCTGAGATCCGTATTGCAAGTCCGAGAACCCGAAGGTCTAGCCGGGTAAATTTGTGGAGTATTCGGATAGAAGTCCATGATTCATACCCTAAACCCATGGATCTGGATTCTCTTGATGAAGAGCCTGCCTTGCTTGGTAGTTGGACTTCTGGAAGGCAAGTGATGTTTGGAGATGTCCGGAATGAAGGTAAGACCTCCCCGATGTGTTCATTAGGATTAGGTTGTAATTGGACATCAACCCCCTGAGCAAAGCACCCTTGTATAGCAATATACTAGGGGCGATTGCTAGTGGCAGTTGATTAGACCAAGTGACCGCCTGGTCCTGGTTGCGGGGTTTTGCCCTATTTTGCCCCCAGACTTCTATAAATAGCAACCCTCGTCTATTTTACGAATATTATATTCAGGATTGTTGTTTTTGAAGGTGATCTGAAGTGTTGTTAGTGTTCCAGAAGGTTCTACTGTCCATTATAGCTGATCTAGTTGAGGTAAGTGATTCCCTATTCACTCAAACTCCACCATTGGCTATGATTAAAGTAGATTAGTGTTCCTCTTTGGTTGTTCTTGATCCTTCTATTACAATACCTACCTTTTTAATAATCTTGGTGAGATCAGATCTGAAAACGAAACCCAACTTTCGTGGAAAGGGCTGATCAAATCAAGAGGAAGGTTTTGAGTAACCAAGTTGATGTCAATTGCAAGGTTTAGTATCACCCTTGGTTATGGGAGTGATAGATTTGAAATTCAGACTATGATCATTCAAAATATGGATTGAAATCAAATGATCAGAAGCCTGAGTTTCGGATTGAAACTCAATGTTTTTGGGGCGGTCACTAGTGGTGGTCGCTCAACCTAAGCAACTAGGTTGCCCAAGCGACCGGCTGGTTTCCAGTGACCAAATGACTTTTGGATTTTGACTAATTTGATTCATTCGACTTATACCTTATTGTAACCTTGTATATAGGTGTTCTCTGTTTCAAATAAAAGTCTTATAATTGTTTCTGGTTTGCAATTCAGAGGAATTCTACTTATTTACAGGTAAGGACATACAATCCTATCTTTATGTAATGACTTGAACATGCTAGTCTAGTATCTGTTATTACTGTTCTTTCATTTCATATATTGCTGTAACCTTGTTTAACATGTTGATCTTATTATATGCTTGTTGTTTATACTAGCTTTACATATACTTTGTCAATTATGAATGTGATATGATGATGGTTGATGGTTTGTGGTTCTGATGGAAGGGGTATTCCATTGGGATATCTTGGCTTGAGATATCAGAGGGCTGTGGTATGGGACACATGCTCGCTGATGTCTCCAGCACTATCATAACTATTGCATGACATACCTAGGTAGAGTCTAGAGTTGCATGGCTAGGTACCCCACATGCTACTACCCTTTCGGTAGGGGAATTGAATCTGGATGACCTGTGATGATAGTGATGTGACTATGGTCCACTGTTGGTCATATAAATGGTAGGGTTGCATATGTTAGGGTTGGGCTCATGGAAGTCCAAGGAACGGACCGGGTGTCATGAGGAGTCATGAGAGCATTCCGCCCCAACAATATGTGGTGACCATAGGGTTATGGAATGGAGTCTAATAGTGGTAGCCAGTTTGTGAGGGTTCTCATTCCTAGGTTACAAAGGATACTGTTGGTGCTAAAATTGCCGATAGCCTTGAACCGCCACCTTCGCACCGAACTCCTCAGATCTAGATTGATCTGGTTGGTTTGATTCCTCTATCAGTCTCTCGTTCACTGGAAAAATGAAACACACCAATTAGAAACTGAGCCGATCGTCTTGATCGGCGTCGTGTCTCCGACGGTCTAGTCAGGTATGAGAAGATAATTCCCTCGAGCTCACAGGAAGCTTCGGGCTATTTTTAACGGAGTAAATCAAGAATTGTCCAGTGTTTAAACTGATCTGAGACAGACTTACCTTTTACGAATCCTTCTTCCCCTTTTATATATATCTTTCCCGCTCATAATGTTTTCAATCATGACCGTCGGATCATAGCTTCTGATTGGATGGTGATGATCATCTTTTCTTTATAATCTTGGGCGGACCCATAGATTCCTTCATCTCATCAGCTAAATCCGGTCAAACCTGGTTAGACCGGTATAAACCGGAAGTGGATATTTTAGTCACAACACAAGCCCCCAAGCCTGCTGATCAGGTCGAACTTGTATGAGACTCTAGTCAGAAGGTTTGAATCTTTCTTTCAAGGTTATCCAGAATACCATGTTGAGTCCTTATATTTTTTCCCAAGGAACTTTATAATTCTCAAAAAACGATAACATCAGGTCGTCAAATCATCATTAACTTGAACGTTGATCTGTGACCCATCTTCTTTATAAAATCACAACTTTCTTAATAATCAAACTATCCTCCGTAATCATTACGTTTCTGTGCTCAGCCCCCAAATCATCTTGCAGACCAGCCGAAATCTCTTTCTTGTCAAACTTTTCATACATTCTTAAATATAGCTTTTCATCTTCCTTGAAGTTATCCCCTCTCGCGCCGTTTGATCATAAATTCTATCTCTTCCCAACGTACGGTTATTATGTCCTCCCTCACTTCTCTTATATCATCCTCGTGCTCTCAACTACAATACCCTTAAATCCACCGATTGACTCCATGCATCGGTTACGAAAAGTAATGACCATTGATCTTGAAACATTGTATGTTTCCCTCCAGTTTTCAAGAAACCTCTTTTGCCTCTCTTCATTCTTTATATTTATCTTCAAACTGTCACCTGCTCTCATCTGTACTCTGTCTTCCTTCTTCAAGAATATCAAATATATTCATCCGCCATTTTCTATCACTCCTCTTCAAGTTTCCTCATAAGTCTCATTCTACAAATTTTCCTCCTCTTTCTTTCCTGTTTCAACCATGGATCCTACTTCCACCCCTTCAGCACCTAGTACTTCTACATAGCCCATTGTGCCTCCAAGTACCGAACGACCAAAAAATACCTCTGGTACTTCTTCTTCCTGTCAGAATCCTTCGGATTGGAAACCCTCTCCATATGCCCACGACGAAGTTATCGTTGCTTACACGCCCATGGACATGTCCAAGGAGAAAAAAGACCCGAAATACGCAGGTCCAGAGTGGTATCCTACCAAGGTAAAGAAGTCTCATTTGTCCTCTTACTTAGAAAATTACCACTTTCCTTCCAATGCCAGAATATGGGTTCCCGAACCTTCTGATCTTCCACATACCGTTGATCCCGGAGTTATCACTATTTATCTTGACCATCTTGAATCAGGTTTCAGAATTCCTTTAATCCCGATAGTCCAGTCCCTGTTGGATTATTATCATGTTTGCCCTTCCCAACTCACTCCAAATAGTTGGAGGTTAGTTTACTGCTTTTTCGCCTTCATTCTTAGAATGAATCACATTCCTTCTATTGAACTTTTTAGGAACTACTATACTTTGAAAGTATCTCGCAAACGCGGATACATTCATTTTGCCAGAAGAACCTGTATTGCAAATGAACTGGGTAGAGAATCCCAAGTTTTCATTGACTCTTCCATTCCTCATGACAACAAACAGTGGCGAGAAAAATACTTTTTCTATGCCATTCCAAATCCAAATTTCCGCTCCCGATGGTGTTTGCATTCTTTGAACTCTCTGCTTCCTCTGAATAAGCGTCCGGAACTCAGTGAGTATGATCGAGAGACCTGGGGCTTAATTTCTGCTGGAGCTCCGATCGATGCGGCTGACCTAAAAACTGATGCAGGCCTAGCCAACCATGGTCTTTTCCCAGGTAAAGGACAATAACAATGATATACTTTTCCTCCTTTTTTATTGTTACTTTTTCTTTAAGCCTTATCTTCACTTCATGCATATACAGGAACTATTGCTCACCAAATTCCCAGCATCGCCGAACTTCGAAGAGTTGTTTTAGAAGAAGAGAGATCTGATCCCAAGCTTGCCAAATCTACCAAGAAAAGAAATCACATTGCCCTCTATTCCTCCAAGAGAAAGTCTGTTGAGAAGGAATCTTCTCCTGGTCAGGAGAAAATTGACTAGGCACCAAAAGATTCTGTTAGAGAAAATCCTGATGTACAACTTGTTAAGATTGTTGCCAGTAATACTCCTGGTGTCAAGAGAAGAACTTCCAACAGTTTGAGATGTAGGCTTCAATCTACAGGTCCAGCCTCTAGTCAAGGGTTATCTGGCTCCAAGAAAAGGAAGAAAAAAGAATCCGATTCTGCTCCCACTGAAGCCCCCATGGAAGAAAACAATCCTCAAGAAGAAGTCCCCACTGCTATTGCAATCAGTGTTGAAGAAGTTACAGAACACATACTTCCCCCTACATCAGCCGAATTACCCCATGACACTTCAATTCTCCCAGAAAAGATGGTCGAGAATGAAGGTCAAGGTAAGGAAATTTTTTATTACTCTTTCGATCATCTAAAGAAAATTGCTGAAGATATACTTGCTCACTGCAGGTGAAATCATTGAACAGATTGCTGATCAATTATTTGATGTGAATGTTGATGTTTCCAATCCTCCTTTGGAAGTTGTTGCTGAAGAAAATATATCTAAAAGTATTCCTCAGAATGAAAATATTTCTGTGAATGTTCCTCCTGCTTTTGTTTTGCCTTTATCAAATTCTGCTATGAATGATGTCATTCCAGACATTAATATAGCTCCTGTTCCTGAAGAAAATGTCCAGAATATCCCACCACCTGAAGAAATCCTTGAAGTTGTCCCTCAAGAAATTAATGTTGCTCCTCAAGAAGTCAATATGGCAGTTGATCCCCACATTGGTCTTGGACATCAAGAAGACATTGCGGCTGAAGATTTTGCTATGCAGGCTGATTCAAATGATGTAGGTATGAATGTGGATCCTCATAATATGATTGAGGTTGCCAATCTCCAACCAATTCCTGGTCAACCAGATGATACCCAGAGTGTTGCTGACTCGGGAAATCTCTTTAACCCTGGATGGCTTTTGAAAGAGAATCATACAGCTAGCCATAATTGGGAGGTTGCCAGAGAATGGGGAACTAAGGGCAGGTTTCCTCATGACAAGAGAGAAACATCCCGTATGTCTGACCCTGATCTTTACTCATATGGATGGGGGTAAGGAACAAATTTCTATTTTTCTTGTTAAAACTGTTTTACTATTGATTTTATGTATTTACTCTATTTGGTCTTTATTGATTAAACTACAGATGTTTTGAAGCTGCTTTCAATGCTTTTTCTAAAGTACTGGAAAGAGAAAAAGTTTTGTCTCAGGAAAATGACAGCCTGATTAAAAGAAATTTTGAACTAGTCAATGAGGTACAAGAACTCCGAAAAAGTTTGAACTCTTCAGAAAGAAAACTGACAGCTGCTGAATTCAGAGAAATAGATTTGATCAATGACATAGATGATTTACAAACTGACTACCAACTCTGCTTTGATGTACGCATTGACTTGTAGGACGAGGTTTCTATGTTAAGGAGTGATGTTTTGAAACACAAGGATGAGCTTCTTCAGCTCGAAATGTCAAAAAATGATGCCCTGGAAAGGGCCAAACTTGCTACTGTTGAGAGAGAAGATCTCAAAGAAAAGTTAGCCAGAGCCTTTGCCTGGTCAAAAGATGTTGAAAGAGAGAAGAATGAGCTCCTAGAAAAGTTTGAAAAGACTGAAAAATTGAATGCAGACTTGGAGTTGGCTCATGAATACCATCTTAAAGCCTTTAACTCAATTTTGCAGGAAAAATCTATTTTGGAAAATCAGAATGATAGTTTGGGATTGAGACTTTGCGAGGTTGTAGCAAGAAAAGATAATCTCAGGGTTTCCTTGAGTTTGATTTCACAGGAAAAAGAAAATCTAAATGTTCTTTTAGATGAGACTCTGAAAGATAAAATCTTTATGCTTGAAGATATGCAATCAGAAAGAAGACAATTTGAGGTAGAAAAGAAAAGAATGCAAGATGAACATCAAGTTGTCCTCAGCTCAGTTACCTCATCCATGAAGGAAGTTGGGGATAATCCAACTTTCCTTGGATTTTGCAAGAATATGGTAAAGGAGTGCTTTAACCAAATCTTTTCAGAAATCCTCAAGATTTACCCCAATATGGATTTCAAGCTGTTGCCCCCAGAATTTCTCCCATCTAGAAAATTTTTTGATCTTAGGAATTTAAAGCACCCGAACTCAGATAGTTCTTCAGAAGATGATAATGATGATGACAATGATGATTCTTCAAGTCATGGCAACAGTCACTCTGCCAGTGATCCAAATGATGATGATGATTCATCTCCTCAAGGTGATAAAGAAGTTGTTGCAGATGATGATCCACCTGCAAATTCAAAGATTTAAGAAAACATTCTCCTTTGCTTTTCAACTTACCTTTTTGTTAACCTTTTTAATATATGATTTCTGACTTTGTCAATCTTTTTATATCAATAGAATTTCCCTTTCTTCTTTTTCCTCCTTGTGGTTTTGATAAAATAATACTTTGAAGAGAATCTTTGCAATGTTGACCACAGATGTAAAATGAAAACTATCCTCAAGCTGTTGCACTTCTGATCAAGATATCACCCTTCGACCAACTACTATATCTTCGATTAGTTTCCAACGAAATTCCTGAGGAGAATACAACTGATCAGATATCTTTAGAGAAAAATTGTTGATGAAGCTTTCATAACTAATCAGATATCCTTAGACGATAGTTTGAAGAAAGTCTTAGCGTTTTTGATTAAAATCCTCCATATAATCTGCTTTGTGAGAATTTTTCTTGATCAGCTCCTTTGCCCTCGATGAAAGGCTGCCTCGGAAGGCTAGCTACTTGAGCTTGACTTCGCAAAGTCGGGACCACCCTCGGAAGGAATGATCCATGATCAGCTTCGGAAGCATGACCAGGCCTCGGAAGGCTGGCTACTTAAGCTTGACTTACGAAAAGTTGGGATCACCCTCGGAAGGAATGATCCGTGATCAGCTTCGGAATGCATGACCAGGCCTCGGAAGGCTAGCTACTTGAGCCTGACTTATGAAAAGTCGGGACCACCCTCGGAAGGAATGATCCGTGATCAGCTTCGGAAAGCATGACCAGGCCTCGGAAGGCTTGCTACTTGAGCCTGACTTACGAAAAGTCGGGACCACCCTCAGAAGGAATGATCCGTGATCAACTTCGGAAAGCATGACCAGGCCTCGAAAGGCTGGCTTTCTAGAGCCTGACTTCGGAAAGTCGGGATCACCCTCGGAAGGAATGACCCTGGATCAGCGTTGGAAGGCATGCTCAGAGCTCAGAATGTTGCCTCGGAAGGCTGGCTTTCTAGAGCCTGACTTTGGAAAGTCGGGATCACCCTCAGAAGGAATGTCCCTGGATCAGCGTTGGAAGGCATGATCAGAAGACTGGTTCGACGAAAAAGACCTTTTGCACAAATTGAAGAAGAATCTTTTGATGACAATGGTTGATAAAATGATTTCTTCAAGAATACCAGAAAACTCTGTTTCCTTTCTATTGATAGTATTTCTTGAGGTGAACTACATTCCATGGTCACCTCAAACAGCTCCCATAAACATCCTTAAGCCAATATGTATTTTGCTTACAGTTTTTGTCACCACATATGGTCCTTCCCAGTTTGCAGAAAGTTTTCCACAGTTCCTCGGATCTGATGCTAATTTCTGTCTCAAGACCAAATCCCCCACTCTAAAAGATTTAGGTCTGACACGAGCGTTATAATACGCCGCTGTTCTCCTCTGGTATTCTATATTGCGATATAAAGCTCTCTCCCTGACTTCATCTAAAAACTCAAGATTTAACCTCAATCCTTCTTCATTAGTCTTCGGATCAAACCTTTCTGATCTGTCTGATCCTACCATAACCTCCACTGGAGCCAATGCCTCAGACCCATATGCCAGCTTAAAGGGTGTTTCTCCCATTGGTGTTCTGACTGTAGTCCTATATGTCCACAGCACATGAGGTAATTCATCGATCCATAGGTTGTTTGCCTCATCCAGTCTCCTCTTAATTCCTTGTAGAAGTGTTCTGTTGGTTACCCCGATTTGACCATTGCATTGAGGATATGCTACAGAGGAGTTCTTGCATTCAATGTGATAATCTGCACAGAATTCCTTGAATCTTTCATTGTCAAATTGAGTTCCATGATCCGTCAGTAAAATCTTTGGCAGACCATATCTGAAGATAACCTTGTTTCTGAAAAACTTCTCAATTTGATTTGTGGTGGTTGTGGTTAAGGCTTCTGCCTCCACCCATTTTGTGAAGTAATCAATTGCAGCTACCACAAATTTCTTCCCTCCGGTCGTAATAGGAAATGGACCAAGTAGATCCATCCCCCACATTGCAAATGGAATGGGATTGAGAATCGATGTTAGTTGTTCGGCCAATTGGTTCTGAATTGGAGCATGAATTTGACATTGATGACATCTCCTTACATACTTAATTGCTTCAATTTGCATGCGTGGCCAATAGAATCCTTGCCTTAGAACTTTATAAGCCAAAGCCTTCCCGCCTAGATGACTTCCACAGATTCCTTCATGGACCTCTGCTAGAGCATATTGTGCATCAGATGGTCCCAAACATTTCAAAAGTGGTCCCGAAACTGTTCTTTTATATAACAGTTCATTCTTTAGAATAAACTTGGCAGCTCTTCTTTTCACAATTCTGGCCTTTTCGCTGTCCTCAGGGAGAGTACCCTCTTTTAGATACTGTATAATAGGATTCATCCAAGATATTTCTGCATCAATTTCCATTATCTCTGGCTTTGAATATGCTGAGATATCCAGTTCCTCAATATATACAGCCTGTGGTAAAGAAGTAGATTTTGCAAATGCTAATTTCGCCAGAGAATCTGCCATCGTATTTTGATTTCTAGATATTCTCATGATCGAGAATTGTGAAAACCATCCTTTATATTCCAACACCTTCTTGAGATAACTGATCATCCGATCACCTTTCTCATCATATACTCCTGTAACTTGACTGACCACTAGCTCAGAATCGCTTTTTACTTCAATGTTCCGCACACAGAGGGATTTGGCCAGTCGTAATCCCGCAATGAGAGCTTCATACTCTGCTTCATTGTTTGAAGCGTGAAAATTAAATTGGAGTGCATTCTGAATTACAAATCTGAACGGACTTTGTAAAATCACGCCTGCTCCTGATCCTTGAGAATGACTTGATCCATCCACATGTAGAGTCCACTCAGTAGATATTTCATTGGAATCTTTTCCTTCCTCTGGTGATGAAATACTCTCAGCAATAAAATCAGCCAACACCTGTGCCTTTATCGCAGTTCTGGGTTTATAATCTATATCATGTTTTGTCAACTCTACTGCCCATGACACCATTCTCCCCGCAAGATCAGGCTTATGTAATATTTTCTTTATAGGCCAGTTAGTAAGAACAATAATTGGATGAGCCTGAAAATATGGCCTAAGCTTTCTGGCTGCTATTATCAAAGCTAAAGCCTGTTTTTCAAATTCCGGATATCTAGACTTTGCATCTAACAATGTATGACTTACAAAGTAGATAGGATTTTGAATAGTACCTTCTTCTCGAATTAATACCGCACTCACTGCCTCTTTCGAAGAAGATAAATATATCTGCAAGACCTCTCCTGGCTTTGGTCGAGATAGAACTGGTGGACTGGTCAGCCTCCTTTTCAATTCTTCAAATGAACTTTGACAGTCTTCTGACCACCTGAATTCGTTAAGTGCATTTAGATTTTTTAACGCCTTGAAGAATGGTGCGCATTTGTCTCCTAATTTTGATATAAATCTGCTCAATGCCGCAACTCTTCCTGTTAAACTTTGGATTTCCTTCATATTGTTGGGTGCTATCATATTCAAAATGGCCTTGATTTTCTTTGGATTCGCCTCAATACCCCTCTGTGTAACCATATAACCAAGGAATTTACTAGATGAAACTCCAAATGCACACTTTTCAGGATTGAGTCTCATTCCATTCCTTCTGAGTACATCAAAGCATTCCCTTAGATCAATGAGATGATCAGATCTAAATTGACTTTTTACAAGAAGATCATCCACATAAACCTCCATATTTCTTCCAATCTGGTCATCAAACAATTTATTCATTGCCCTCTGATATGTTGCCCCAGCATTTTTAATCCAAAAGGCATAACCTTATAACAATAGCTTTCCCGATTTGTCATGAATGTTGTATGGGGTTGGTCCTCCTTCTTCATAAGAATTTGATTATAACCAGAATAAGCATCCATAAAGCTTAACATTTTCTGACCGGATGTGGCATCGATCAACTATCAATTCGTGGCAGAGGATAACAATCCTTAGGACATGCCTTGTTCAAATCAGTATAATCCACGCAAATTCGCCATTTGCCATTATGCTTCTTCACCATTACGACATTCGCCAACCATTTGGGACATTCAATTTGCTCAATAAATTTAGATTTTCTGAGCTTTTCCACTTCGACCTTGATCGCATCATGCTTTTATGATGAGAAATTCCTTCGCCTTCGCTTTACTGGTTTGATAGATTTATCTATCCAGAAACAATGTTCTGCTACCTCCCTGGTTAAACCTGGCATATCCTGTGCTGACCAGGCAAAGACATCTACATTCAGTCAAAGAAATTCTTTCAACTGGTCCTTGTCTTGATTGGTCTGATCAGCCCCAATCATGGTTCCCCTGTCTGGATTTTCAAGATCAAAACAAATTTTTTCCAACTTTTCTACTGGTTCTCCTCTTTGAATTTTTTCTTCATCCCTATTATCCATGACCTCCACAGTAAGAGCAAGAGCTTTACCTTGTGATTTTGAATAATAGCTTTGCCTTGAGGTTCTCTAATCAGATTTGCATTCTCCAATGCCTCCTTCAGTTGCGAATTTTACTTTTAGATGCCTCGTTGAAATCACAGCTCCAATAGCATTCAGAGTTGGCCTTCCTAGAATTATATTGTAAGCTGACAGACTCTTTATCAACAAGAATTTAGTAACCGTAGTTACTGTTTGTGGATGTGTTCCCAATGTGATTGTTAACTCCACAGTTCCCTCCACTGAAGTAGATTCTCCAGAAAATCCAAATAATCTTGTTTCGCAAGGCTTTATCTTGACCGTATCCATCTTCAACCGTTGAAAGGCTTCATAAGACATAATGTCTACAGAAGACCTTGTATCAATAAAAACCCTGTGAATATCCCTGTTTGCCACCTCAATGACTACCACAATGGCATCATCATGTGGCTCTTGAATTCCATCCATCTCCTCTTCTGTGAAGACTATTTCCTTCATCTTCTTGATTCTTTTAGGAATAACATGAGATTCGACAACATTGACATACCTGGCATGTGCCTTAGACTTTGAAATTGAATTTAAATCTAAACTCCCCAGGATGGTCATGACAGGAGACTGTTTCTGCTGAACCTGCTGGTTTTCCTGATGTTTAGCATTTTCATCTGGAGAATTAGATTGAAAATCTCCTTTCCCCTGGTCCTCCCTTACTGGTGCCCGGTTATCCCATCTTCTTGGCTGATCAGCAACATTTCTCCGATTACCTCCATTTCTCCTTTGAACATAATGATCCAGTCTCCCTTGACTGATTAATCGTTCAATTTCATTTTTCAAGATTCTGCAATCATCAGTATCATGACCATGATCCCTGTGATATCTGCAAAATCTGTTTGGATTCCTCTCATCTACCTTTTCTATCATTGGTGTTGGCCATTTTCTAAATCCCTGATGTTGAATTCGCATCAAAATTTCCGACCTTCTAGTATTAAGAGGAGTATAATTTTCCAGGAATGGCCTCAGAATATCCCTTCTGAATTGATGATCAGGACCATTTCTCGAAAAAATTCTGTTATTCCTTCAATCCCTCTGATCAGATCTCATGACTCCATCTTCTCTCTTTTTTCCTCCGTCGCCATCAGTCTCCTTCCTCGCCTGAAGGATATCTTTCATGTTAGCATATTGATTACAACGAGTTGTCAACTTTGCAATGTTTGCTAGCTTGTTCATGATCAGGAATTCTAACAAATGATCGTCTGTCAGACCTCTGAACATAGCATCATACGCTACTGCTTCATTCAAGTTCTTTATCTGAATTGATTCTTGATTGAATCTCTTCATATAACTTCGAACTGACTCTCCTGATTTTTGGCGAATTGCAGCGAGATTATCCACTGTTTTACTACTCTTCATACTACTTTGGAATCTCGACAAGAATATTTTTGTCAAATCTCTGAAATCTCTAATAGAATTCGGTAATAAACTGAAGAACCAAGTTGTTGCAGGACCTTTCAACGAAGATGGAAAGGATCGACACTTTAAAACATCAAAATTACCTGCCAGCATCATAACGGAATTGAATTGAGCCAGATGTTCCATTGGATCTGTGCTTCCATCATACATCGTGAATATCGGAAGCTTAAAATTGTGCGGCAATGGCGTTGACATGATATCCTTAGAAAATGGATTTGATTCATCGCTTCTTCCACTTTTTCTCCGTTATCTTTGTTCGTCAATCGTTGAATTTGATCATCCAGAATACAAAATCTTTTACTGATTTCAGATCCATGAACCTCAGATCTGCTACCTACTGACCTCCTTGCTTCTCTTTTATCTCCCCAATCTCCAAGACTTCTACTCTTTTTACTTTGAATGTGGCTTAATCGATCATCCTTGGATGATCCTTGATCTTCGATTCCCAGAGGAATATAATTCGGATCTGCACTTTCTCCTGATCCTTCTCTGAGAATTGATCTTCTTTGGCCTTCTCTTGATCTCTGGATCTGAGGATTCAGAATAGAAATCATCTCAGCTAGAGAAAGAGTTCGAGATCTTCTAACTAGTGAGATCAGAACTCTTCCTTCTAGTTGAATTCCAACTTGCTTGATGAATGTCCTCATCAGATTTTGAGTTTCCAGTATTTGATGTTGCATACTTTCGAATCGTTCAGTGAATTGATTCGGATCCAACTCCAAATGAGATGCAACCAGCGTGTGAAATCTAGCCCTAACCTTGACCCGGAAACCCTGTTGTTTGTAGGTCCAGCAACCCGAAGTAAGGCAAGAAGTCAGCTTTCGGCCATTTTAGTAGAAGACTTGGTGGCTGGATTGAAATCCTTGAGTGTTGATGTCAGTGTTCCATTTATGGAAACTGCACCCTGTTGAAGATCGGATTAGTTGATGGACTTGGAGTGCTCTCTGTATTGGTTCGAAGGCATTTCTACCTACTAGGTATGCCACTTTAGGTGTGTGCAAAACCCCTTGATGTCTCGACTTAATCTGAGCCTTCAATTCCCTGTTTTGAAGTTGTTATTCTGATTGGTCGACTCATTGGTCGACTGGACCAGTCGACCAATCAATCAACCAATTGATTTTGTTTTTGTAAATTAGGTCGTGGCTGCTCTATTTAAGTCTAATCTCGGGAATACTCCGCCTCGTCGGCCTCCTAAGCGTCTAGAATGAGTTAGAACTCCATTCTAATCAATTCCCTTGCATCCTTGGTTGATATCTCGCAAGAACTCAAGTGATCTCCTTCCTCTTGCGACAAAGGTATGTTTATGTTCTATTTTTCTTCCCATCTTTGATTTTCTTTTCTTTGATCTGTTCTTGGTTGAGATCAGGAAGATGATGCTGCATTTTTGCAACCATCTATTCCATGACCTCATTTGATTCTTTAAGATCTATGATCATCGTCATGATCTTAACCCTAACCAGTTGAACTCTTGAAACCCTAGCCAATTAAATTCTTGTAACCCTAACCCTTGAATGATCTTTCTGGAAACTTTTTGGTAACCTCCCATGTGAGGGAAACTTCATGGGTAATATTTAGGTTAATCTAAATTTGATCTTCTATGTTTTTCTTGTTATTATTGGCCAACAATTTATTCCCTTTCATCCTGTGATCCTAACCTTTCATGAGAGCCAAAAAGGTTGAAATCGTAACTTCTTGGATATATGTTATTGACCCTGTTAATAGCCAATTAATGTGTTTTCCTTACAAGAATTGTAACCTATCAACCTCTAATTCTTTATCCTTGATCATACTATGTTTTCTTCATGATCCATGATTTAACCTAATTAGGTTAACTTTTTGGTTTCTGAGTTGTGACTTGGAAACTTGATTTGGTTGGTGGTTTGATGTCCTCTATATACTAGGATGCTGCCATTGTAGTTTCCCCCCTTATTTTGTACCCTTTTGAACCACAAAATTCGGTTTCTTTTTCTAAAAATTTAGATTCTTGAAGGCCACTGTCTCTGTTGGTCGACTGGGGCAATAGACCAATCAATCGACCAATGAGTTCAGCAACCTCATTCTTGGTCTGTTTTGATTGATTTGATATCTTTCCTTCTATGTATCTTTCCTAACATGTTGTATACACTTGTTTAAGACTTTCTTCTCAGGTTTAGTCAAGGTCTTACTTGATTCCCTAAGTTCCTTTGCGAGTTAGAAGGTAAGGACAGTTATTCTTTAATTACATAGATCGCATACTCTCTGGTTTCTACCTTATGAAACTATGAGTTTACCTACTGTTGTTATACTTTATATTTCTGATTTACTACTGTGAGAACAGTAGCACTTGCTTATGTTTTCTTTTTATTATTTAAGCTTATGTGAATTGCTTATTACTATATTGTTTAAAGATTAGATCATGACTATATACTCTCTTGTATATGATGGACTGTTGATTGTGTATGTCATGTCTGATCTGAGATTGTGTCTGATTAGGTATGATTTGGGATTGAGAGGTGTCCTTTTGACACTTCTGTCCTTGGACATTATCGGAAATAGTATGGGATGTTTTCGGGGTTGCCCATCGACGCTTTCCCGAATTATTGATTGTCATACCTGTCACATCCTCCCAGCCGGTACCCTATCTGCCATACCCGAGAGTGTGATCCACAGCCCGAAGATCAGGTATCGAGTAATCAACCTCCCACATAAACAATAACATAATCATGAACAATAATAATAAAAGTGCGGAAGATAAACCATAGTTCCAATAAGGAAAGAATGAATCATATATAAATCAGAGTACTAGATATAATCAGAGTGTCAAAAACAGATAAGTAAAGTGAGGCAAAATCCCACTCTACAACCAGCGGAAAAGTAGTTCTAAAAGAGAATAAGCAAGACAAAATCTAATCCCAGTAGCAAGTACAATGGGTAACTAAATTGTTCTCCACTTTATAGACAACATCCCTATAAGTATAAATCTCATAAACGGCACAAGGGCGCTTCCACTCAATGGTCGGACTAAGCATCGTACGAAGCATAACCACACGCGGGATCTTCAGTGTAATTGTTGTAACCGCAATCACCTTCCTGGAGATATGCCTCTTCTCCTTGCGCTTCTTCATAGGGGCCGTCATAATATTCAGTACCTGCAGAATAGTCTAACAAACATTGTACAATAAAGGAATGAGTTTCAAAGAAACTCAGTAAGGCAGTTAAATCCATAATAACATAAATGGCGGGATTTCGGAACAAACATAAATGCAATATGGTATGAGACAAGCAATGAATGAATGAATCTAACTCTATATATGCTGGTCTCTATTGGCAGACATGCTTTAAGTCATAGCACCGTACTTCTTTAGGAAGGTCTCAATCACTCATCATCAGTTGGTAATGGGTCCGGCATCCCTCGGGACATTCCATGGCTGGGGGTATAGGTCACCACTCTCTCACATCACCATTGGTCTAAGTACCGGCGCATGTCAGGGTAAAGCCTAGCCAAATGCAAGTCTTCTACTTAGTTACATCAAGTCAGATCCAGATACGTCCATTCCTCGTCCCTGACGATCCTTTCCGGTATCCTTCACACTAGAGTTCTCATAGTCCCTGACTACGGACTCATCAACCCTATTGATCATCCACATATGGTAAACGGGAAGCTCTCACGTCCTCTCACGGGTTGGTTACCGGTCTTAAGCGCCCGTGAGCCCAAGTCTATCCATATGCAACCCTACCAATAAATGGCCCCCACAATGTGATTCCTGTCCTCTCACGGGTTGGTTACCGGTCTTGAGCGCCCATGTATCCCCATTGCTACCACGGGTCGTTCGGTCTCAATACCCCTCCGATTAGGATATGACATAACGGGACATCCTAGCCAAACACTACTAGACAATCCTAGATATGTCATCCAACAGTTTAGGAAGGTGTCCATAGGGCATCTCCGGAAACATCCCATAATATTCCCGTAGTAGTCCAAGGACAGAAGTGTCAAAAGGACACCTCTCCTTTCCAAACCATACTTAAGCATACACATGCATCAATTCATATCATCACATATATGGTAACTTCATATATGGAAAGAAATCAATAATTACAATCACTTTGTATATAATTGGTAAGTAAATCATACATGAGTCAATTCAATATGAATAAGTAATGCTACTGTTATCAAGATTATGCAACAGTAATATATCATTGTAAGAATCTAATTAAGGAAACAAATCAATGATATTCAAATATAGAAACTAGATTCATGCTATCTATGTTGTTAAAGAAGTAACCATCCTTACCTTTTATAACTCGCAAAGGAATCCTAAGAAATCAAGTAAGATCTTGGCAAACTTGAGAAGAAGGTCCTAAACAAGTGTATACAACATATTAGGAAAGATCCCTAACAGAAAAGATACCAAAACATCCAACACAGACCAATTCTGGAGTTGCTGTACTCATTGGTCGAGTGGATTGGTCAACTGGTCCAGTTGACCAATCAGTTGACCAATGCAGACAGTAGCCTAAAAAAAACAGAGTTTTAAGATATAAAATCCGAATTTGGTGGTTCAAAAGGGTACTAATCAAGGGGTAAACTACATCAGTAGTATCCTAACATTAAGGGGACCTCAAAACACTAATCCAATCAAGCCATCAAGATCCAAATTAGGAAACAAAAAGTTACCATAATTAGATCAACCATGGATCTTGAAGAATTCAAGATAGAAATCAAAGACAAGAACAATAGGAGAATGGATCATTGCTTCAGGTAAAGGTATCATGAAAAGCATACTTAGATCTTCAAGGAAGTAGGCTTAAAAGCATAAATCTAATCAAGGAAACAAAACCTACCATATATGTAACTATCATGATTAATGAAGAAAACATGGTATGGTAGAAGAGAAACAACTAGAGATTGATAGATCATGGATCATGAAAAGAAAACACAGCAATTGACTACTAACATGATCAATATAGAAGATCCAAGGAGATCAGAATTCAAATCAGAAGTTAAACGAAGACTAGATCATGGTTTGATCATGATTCCTTCAAAAGCTTGCAATGATCATGGTTAAGATCATTGTTCTAGCCTCTAATCCTTAGGATGATCATGAGAGACAAGTCCAGAGATGTTTGCAACAGAGAATGCAGCATCTCCTCTACTGTCTCAACTCAAAAAGGAAAGAAAAACAGAGATGGAGGAGAAGAAGAGAGTGTAGACATACCTTTGATGCAAAAGGAAGAGTTTTGACGAAGATCCGTCAAGAAAATCACCAAGGATGCAAGGGAGATGACTTGCAGAGGTCTTTGGTTCGTTCCAAAGAGTTTGGAGGCAGCAAATACGAAGTAGACTCGAGATTGGACTTAAATAGAGCAAGCAAGACCTAATTGCCAAAGACAGCACCCATTGGTCGAGTGGATTGGTCGACTGGTCCAGTCGACCAATCGATCGACCAATGCGATAAACAATTCCAAAACAGAGAATTGAAGACCCAGATCAAATCCAATCCTAAAGGGGTTTTGCACACATAACAAGTGACTTACCTAATAGGTAGAAATGCCTTCAAACCATGATAGAGAGCACTCCAAGTCCATCAACTAATCCGATCTTCATCAAGATTCAGTTTCCATAAATAGAACTTCATCTTCAACTCTCATGGATTCAAAGCCAGACACCAAGTCCTCCACTGGGATGGCCCAAAGCTGACTTCTTACTTTACTTCGGGTCACTGGACCTACAAATAACAAGGTTTCCGGGTCAAGGTTAGGGCTGGGTTTTACAATACCTAGGACTGTCTAGCAGTGTTTGGCTAGGATGTCCCCATTATATCAAACCCAAATCGGAAGGGTATTGAGACCGAACGACCAGTGGCAACAATGGGGATTCACGGGCGCTCAAGACAGGTAACCAAGCTGTGAGAGGACGGGAATCACATTGTGGGGGCCATGTATTGGAGGGTTGCATATGGCTAGACTTGGGCTCATGGGCGCTTAAGACCGGTGAGTTATATCCGTGAGGGGACATGAGAGCTTCCTGTTTGCCATATGTGGATAACCAATAGGGTTGATGAGTCCGTAGTCCGGGACTATTAGGACTCTAGTGGAAAGGATACTGGAAAGGTTCCCGAGAGGAGAGGAATGGAAGTATCTGGACCTGAGTTGATGTAACTAAGTAGATGACTTGCATTGAGCTAGGCTTTACCCTGACATGCGCCAATACTTAGACCAAATGGTGATTTGAGAGAGAGATGACTTAACCCCCAGCCATAGAATGTCCGAAAGGGATGCCGGACCCACTACCAACAGGATCCGTATGCGTGACTTACCCAAAGAAGTACGGTGCTATGACTTAAAGCATGTTTGCCAAAAGAGACCAGCATACATAGAGTTTAGATGCATACATACATTATCTGTTTCATACTGCATTGCATCTTGCTATGTTCTGCCACATTTTATTTATGTTGTTATGGATTAACTGCCTTACTGAGTTTCTTCAAAACTCATTCTTTTTTGTACAATCTCTTCTTAGACTATCCCACAGGTACTGATTACTATGATGGACAGTACGATGAAGTGCAAGCCGATGAAGAGTACTACACGCAAGGTGTTAGCGACAATCAAGATTACTCTAATGATCCCTCAGTTGATCAAGTTTCGTACTACGATTAAAGACAACGTGGAGTTGGAACATCTCCGTTGGATTGATGAAGTCCACTATTTTGAAGATGTCATCTATAGGATAGAAGACTCTTAAGTTTAGATATCTTTCTTATTTCCTTTGTTTTAGTTGTAATTACTTTTAGACTTACATACTACATTCCGCTGTATTTGTGGAGTGAGTTTCCGCCTCACTTTACTTCTTTTGATATCTACAGATATCTGGTATCATTTTCCGCACTCTGACTATATTGTTTATTCATTTCTTGTTTTGAACCTTGTTTATAATATTAAACCTTGATTATTTCCTGTTGATGATTATGTTATTGAATATGTGGGAGGATGATTTCCCCGATACTTGATCTTCGGGGCTGTGGATCACACTCTCGGGTATGCCAGCTAGGGTACCGGCTGGGAGGATGTGACACAGCGTATCTGCGAGTTGTTTCTCCTGTCTTTCGAACATCTCAGCAGGATGAGGTGAGCAATCTTCAGTCATCCTTTGTCTTTGCCGAGTCTGCATAGTCGAAATTTGCAGTGCCGGAACCGTTTCTCTTGTTCTCCTTTTCGGATTTACTCTCCTTGGTTCCCTCTGGCTTGCTTCTACCATTTTAGACGGTAATACCTCCTCTCACTCAGGTGATTGAGCCATAACCTCCGTTTTGAACTTGTTCAAGCTACTTTCCCACGACAAGCGCCAAAATGTTGGTGCTAAAATTGCCAATAGCCTTGGACCGCCACCTTCACACCGAACTCCTCAGATCTAGATTGATCTGGTTGGTTTGATTCCTTTGTCAGTCTCTCGTTCACTGGAAAAATGAAACACACCAGTTAGAAACGGAGCCGATCGTCTTGATCGCATCGCGTCTCCGTCTCCGACGGTCTAGTCAGGTATGAGAAGATAATTCCCTCGAGCTCACAGGAGCTTATGAGCTATTTTTAATGAGTAAATCAAGAATTGTCCAGTGTTTAAACTGATTTGAGAGAGACTTACCTTTTACGAATCCTTCTTCCCCTTTTATATAGATTTTTCCCGCTCATAATGTTTTCAATCATGACCGTCGGATCATAGCTTCTGATTGGATGGTGATGATCATCTTTTCTTTATAATCTTGGGCGGACTCATAGATTCCTTCATCTCATCAACTAAATCTGGTCAAAACGGTTAGACCGGTATAAACCGGAAGTGGATATTTTAGTCACAACAGATACTGAACCGAGTTGGTTGGTGCCATAGGGGATGTATTTGGACTTCATGCAGTATGTTACCATTATGGATTAGAAACCCTGACATGCGCCAGTACTCATGCCAATGGTTGTGGTGAGAGACTGTTGACTTAACCCCAACCATGGTTTGAGAGCCAGGTGTGGACTTTCCCATTTTACCCAGGATCCCTACAGAGGTAACCAGTCCTTGCAGGATCAGAATGACTAGACCTACCTAGAGGGCTGGTTATCTTAAAGCATGTCAACTGTTAGAGACTTGCACAGTTAGATCTTAGCAGTATTCATACTTTGCACTCATACATATCATATATGCATTTCTGATGGTTTGACATATGGATGGGAATTATTGTTGTGCTTACTGAGTTCTCCAGAACTCTTTCCTTTATTTGTCTATGTTATATTAGCCTGTACAGATGGAGGAAATGCGCCGGAAGATGGATTGGTTTCCTATGAAGGAACCTTCTCGTATGAAGAAGATGTGGCACCATCAATGGGAAATGGAGATAGCCTGTGCGGGAGCTCTTGCAAGTGCATGGAATGCGCTTATAGCACCCATTGATGGGCGGAGGAGATACGTTGCCAGGCAGTTTGCTCACCGTATGGAGAAGAATTGGAGAACCCCTTTTCTAGAAATACATGAGAAACATTATCTAGAGAAAGAAAGTGGAAAGAAAATCATTTAATTCTTTTTTTGCTTGCTTCCGCTGAACTCGTATTCATTTTGGATTATTTATTCTTTCCTTGATTATTTTATTGGAGTATTTGGACTCCTGTAATCCTTTTATTTAATTACTGAAGTTACTCTTGCTCATGATTATCTTTACTTGCATTTATTATTATTGATTGATAGACTAAAACCGTATATCCTGTGATGGATCACTCCCACGGGTTGTCAAGCGGGTAACCGAGACGGACAGGTGGGGTGTGACACTATCATACCGGAACGGGTTGTCTAGTGTACAGAAGGGAGGTATTTGACTCCGAGTCGATGTGACTCAGTAGATGACTCGCATTGGGCTAGGCATAACCCTGACATGCACTAGTACTCATACCAATTGTGGTGAGCGATAATGCTGACCTAAACCCTAGCCATGGAATGTCCTAGATGGATGCAAGACACAATTAACACGTCGAATCCAAAAGACGTGCTTCAAAGGCTTAAGGGAAGAGTGACTGATACCTACCCAGAGGAGTATGGTGTTCTATCTTAATGCATGTCTGCCACTAGAGACCAGCATATATAGAGTTAGAAGCATACTTGCATTCATTGTTTCATATCATTGAATTATGCTTGTTTTGAACTGCTTGTAGTTGTTTATTATGATTGAACTACTTGCTGAGTTCTGTTGAGCTCACCCTTCGGGGGATATATTTTTAGATGACTTTGAAGGTTCGGAAGAGATCCCGTGCACCAATACGGAGGACCCTTCCTTATTTGATACAGCTGCGGACACAATGGGAGAAGCTTTTGACCAATGGTATGACCCGTACATCGGTATGGACCACTTTGACGGCTCCTATTGATAGCAGTAGACACTGTCTTGCTCACCAGTTGGATCATGAGTTAGATGCTGATATAAAGATGCAAGTGCACAAACCCAAGGTGAAGAAGACGAAGATTGAAGAAGAAGAAGACAAAGAGCCTATAGAAGATTGAGTTTTGACTCCTTAGTCTTATTCTTATTCTTAGTTTATTTCAATTGTAATAGCTTTAGAGTTACTTTAGAGAGTTGATCTACTCTTCCACATTTGACTTATAAAGTTATTTTCCGCTATACTCTATAGTTATTCTTTGATTGGTATCATTTTATTCCACACTCTGATTATACTTTGGGGCATATTCTTTGATTTGTTTCTTAATATAATTGAACATTGATTATTCTTTTCTTGTGATTATGTTATTGTGTAATGTGGGTATATGATCGCCCTAAACTTGATCATGGGACTTGTGGATCACACCTTCGGGTATCGCAGTTAGGGTACTGGCTAGGGGGATGTGATAGCATATGCCTAGACTTAGAAGAAACTTGATGTCCCTCAGTCAATTAGATTCTAGGGGTTACCATTACTCCTCTAAAAAGGCATGCCTTAAGGTTATGAAGGGTTTTAGCAATATCATCTTGGCTGCTAAATTAAGAAAAGGGTTGTATTTTATGAATGGGAGTGTGGTTTTGTTGCCTTAGTCTCTAGTGAAGTATCAAGTATGGTGGAGTTATGGCACAGAAGATTAGGCCATATAAGTTTTAAAGGGCTAGGAACTTGTGTAAAAGTGGCTAGATTGACCTTAAGAAGTTTAGTCCCCAAAAGTTTTGTGATGTGTGTGTCATGGGTAAAGTCCACAAGACCAAGTTACCCACTCTACTTATAAGACTTCCCAAATCCTAGAATATATACATTTTGACCTTTGGAGAAGCCCTAATGTGCCTCCATCCCTCTTGGGTGCTCAATATTTCTTGTTAACTGATGATTATTCTAGGAAGACCTAGGATATACTTTCTTAGAGACAAATCAGGTGTGTTTGATAAGTTCCCAAAATGGAAGACCTTAATTGGGACTCAAACTGAAAAGAAAATCAAGAAACTAAGGACTGATAATGGACTTGAGTTTCGCAACATGGCATCACTAGACATAGAACATGCACCTATACCCCCCCCCCCCCCCCCCCCCCCCCCCCCCCAAAAAAAAAATGGAATAACTAAAATAATGAGTAGAACTATCATGGATAGGTTTAGATGCATGTTGATAGAATTTAGTATAGGGAAGAAATTCTGGGCTGAAGCTGCTAATACAACTTGCTTTGTCATAAATAGACCCCCAAATTCATCCATTAACTTTGAAACATCTAAGATTTAGGTGGAGCAAAGCTAAGTTTTATTATAACACTTTGAGACATTTTGGGTGTGTGGCTTTTGTCCATCAAAACAAAGGGAAATTGAGCCTAGAAGTAGGAAATGCATTTTCCTTGGATATCCCTTAAGGGTGAAAAGGTATAGACTTTGGTATTGGAGGATAAGAGGGTGATCATAAGTAGAGATGTGAAAATTAATGAGCTGTAATCTGTGAGACCAAGATCTTAGTGATGTTCCCAAATCCCAAGACTGAGATAAGAGCGTTATTTAGGTGGAGTTTGAGGAGAAACCAGATATGAGCTTCATACCCTAATCCCATTGATTTAGTGAGGACTTAGATGTTGGTGGTGACACAGTGTGTGAAACCCAGCCCTAACCTAACCCTGACCTTGACCCGGTAACCCGGTTGTTTTTAGGTCCGAAGACCCGGAGTAAAGAAAGAAGCCAACTATAGGCCATCTCAGTAGAAGACATGGTGTTTGACTCTGAACCCATGGATGTTCTTGATGGAGTTCCATACTTGGATGTCTATGTGGATTTGGAAAGGAAGCTACAGTTGTCTGAAGATGAGATTAGTTGAAGGACTTGGAGTATTATCTGACTTGGTTTGAAGGTATTTCTTCACACTTGACATGTTACTTGATGTGTATGCAAAAGCCCATAAGGTTTAAAGCCCATTTGATCCTCCAAATCCCTGATTATTACTTACTGTCTGCCTTGGTCGACTGACTGATCGAGTGGGCCACTCGACCAAGCACTCGACCAAAGGAAGGTGAAATCCGAGAAATTGTAATTTTAGGGTTTTTCACTCTTATTTAAACCCTACTTCGTATTTCTTTGTTAAGGCTGCCTCCTAAACACTTTGTGAACGTCAGAACACCTCTCCGAAACTCACTATGGTTATTTTGAAGACTCCTCTGCAGATTTGAAGCCTCTTTTCTCTGTTCTTACAATTCAAGGTTAGTATCCCTTCTGAATTATTAAATTTTCTTTCTTGATCTTGTTGTTGATTGAGATTAGGGAGTTGATGATGCATCCTTGCAACCATCCCTTCGTGATCTCCTTTGTTTCTTTGAGATCTATGATCATCATCATGATCTCAACCCTAGCCAAAGATTTTCTTGAAACCCTAACCCTAGTATGATCTTCTGGAAACTCTTGTTAACCTCCCATGCCAGGGAAACCTCATGGGCAATGTTTCTATTAACCTAAATTAGTTTTCCTATGATTTTCTTATTGCTTTTGGCCAATTATTTATTTTTCTTTCATTCTGTGATCTCAACCTTTTTATGGGAACCATAAGGTTGAAACCCTAATTTCTTGGGTTCGATCAAGAACCCAAATTCCCCCCATGACTTGATGTTTTTATCTTACTATATGATCCTAATATACCTTAGGAAGTTCCCCTTTGAATTTCGGATCAATCCGACTTCAAATGAGGAAGTTATGGCCAAAGCAGTCTGTACAATTCCGTACTGACTTGCTTGGTCGACTCCTTGGTCGAGTGGGGCACTCGACCAAGCACTCGACCAAAGAGTCAGTAGCTTTGTTTTTCGCCCGATTTGATTCGTTTTCTCTCTGATCTTTTAGGCATCTTTCCTAACGTTGTATCTATGATTGTTAGGAGTCTATTTGCTAAGTTTGGAGTTGCTCTCTTTGATTTTTGGATCATATTCTTCGACAATCAGGTAAGGACAGTTGATTCCTTAACTACATAGGTTGCTTGTTCTCTGGTTTCTACTTTGCGAAACTATGATTTTACATACTGTTATTGTATTTTTATTCTGATCTCCTACTGTGAGAACAATAGCACTTGTTTATGTTATCCTTTTCATTATTCATATTATATGAGTTACTTATTACTGCTTAATCTGATTTTGCTTTTACATTCTCTTGTATATGATGAACTGTTGGTTGTGTATGTCATCACTGATACGAGAATGTGTTTGCTTAAGTTTGGTTTGGGATTGGGGAGTGTCCTTTTGACGCTTCTGTCCTTGGACATCGGAGGGAATAGTATGGGATGTTCTCCGAAGATGCCCATCAACGCTTTCCTGAATCAATGGATGTCATACCTAGGATTGTCTAGCAGTGTTTGGCTAGGATGACCCCTGTTATATCAGACCAGATTCGGAAGGGTATTGAGACCGAACGACCCGTGGTAGCGAATGTGATTCACGGGTGCTCAAGACCGGTAACCAACCCGTGAGAGGACGGGAATCATATTGTGGGGACCATTTATTGGAGGGTTGCATATGGCTAGACTTGGGCTCATGGGCGCTCAAGACCGGTAACCAACCCGTGAGAGGACATGAGAGCTTCCCGTTTACCATATGTGGATAACCGATAGGGTTGATGAGTCCGTAGTCCGAGTTGGTCGGTGCCATAGGATACGTGACTCTAGTGTGAAGGATACGGAACCGAGTTGGTCGGTGTCATAGGGAAAGTATCTGGATCTGACATGATATAACTGACTAGATAACTTGCATTGGGCTAGGCTTTTCCCTGACATGCGCCGGTACTTATGCCAAACGGTTGTGAGAGAGTGTGTTGACTTAACCCCCTGCCATGGTTTGTCCTGAGGGATGCCGGACCCTTTACCAACTGATGATGAGTGATTGAGACCTTCCCAAGAAGTGCGGTGCTATGACTTAAAGTATGTCTACCATAGAGACCAGCATACATAGAGTTTAGATGCATTCATACTTTATCTGTTCCATATTGCATTGCATCATGTTATGTTTTGCCACATGTTATCTATGATGTTATGGATTAACTTGCCTTACTGAGTTTCTTCGAAACTCATTCCTTTTTTGTATATTTTCTTGTTAGATTATCCTGCAGGTACAAATTATTATGACGAGCAGTACAATGAAGCACAAGCCGATGAAGCGTATTACACACAAGGTGCTGGCGACGATCAAGCTTACTCTGATGATCCCTCGGCGGATCAAGCAGCGTACTACCTTTGAAGGCAGCGTAGAGTTAGAACAGATCCGTTGGATTGATGAAGTCCATACTTACGAAGACGTCATCTATAAGCTTGAAGACTCTTGTTCTTAGTTTATTTATTAGTACATTGGTTTCAGTTGTATTTTCCTTTTAAACTTCCATTCTACATTCCACTATGTTTGTAGAGTGAGTTTCCGCCTCACTTTACTTCTTTTGATATCTTCGGATATCTGGTATCATTTTCCGCACTCTGATTATATCATTTATTCTTTCTTGAGTTAAATCTTTTGTTTATAATATTAAACCTTGATTAATTACTGTTTATGATTATGTTATTGTATATGTGGGAGGATGATTTCCTCGATACTTGATCTTCGGGGCTGTGGATCACACTCCCGGGTATGCCAGTTAGGGTACCGGCTGGGGGGATGTGACACAATGAATGTCAAAGAAAAAATTGAGGAAGCAGATCCCTTAGACAATTATGTTTTGGCGAGAGACAAGACTAGGAGGGAGGTTAGGAGACTCTCCAAATATGTCAATGTGAGTGAAAATTCTAGTTCAACACCTGACCTGATCTCATATGCTTCTAGTGTGGCTAACCAGCTTGAGGGGAGTGAGCCTAAGACCTATAGAGGGGCTCTTCACAGTGTGGACAACAAGCATTGGCTTGCTACCATTTCAGATAAGATGGATTCCTAGCCAAAAATGATAGCTTGACTCTTGTAGATAGATCTAAGGCCAAGAAAGTTATAGGTTGTAAGTGGGTTTACAAGTTTAAAACTGGGATTCTTGATGTAGAAAATCCTAGGTTTAAGGTTAGGCTAATAGACAAGGGGATATTCCCAGACTAGGGGAATTAATTATAATGAGAGTCCAGGAATTAATTATAATAAGGTTTTCTCACCTGTAGTGAAGCATACATCTATTAAAGTATTGTTGGTTTTGGCTGCCATCCATGATTTGGACCTTAAATAGCTTGATGTAAGGACTGCTTTCTTGATTGGTAGGCTAGAAGAGCATATCTATATGACCTAACCTAAATGTTTTGTCAAGAAAGTAAAGAGGACAAGGTTTGTCTATTATTGAAGTCATTATATGGTCTAAAACAATTTCCTAGGCAATGATATAAAAAAAATATATAATGAATTTGTTCTCAAGAATAAAATTAAAAGTTCTTATGATGACTGTATTTAGTACTATGAATTTAGGCCCAGTTCTTTCATTTATCTCATTCTTTATGTGGATGACATGCTTATTACATTTAAGACTATAGTTCAAATTTGTAAATTGAAATCTATGTTCATCTAAATTTGAAATGAAAGACTTGAGAGTTATTAGAAGTATTATTGGCATTGATATTCATAGAGACAGAGCTAAGGGAGTTTTGACCTTCTCTCGAGTAGGATACATCCATAAATTTGTTGAGAAGTCTGGTAGTACTGATTGTAAGAATATATACACTTATTGGTGCTCATTTTAAACTTAAAACTATTACTGATGTTACTATAACTGAAAAACCATAACAAGAATATGTTGGCAGTTTTATGTATTCCATAGTACATTCTATGCCTATTGCATATTCAGTTTGGACTTGTTTGTAGATTCATAAGTAGACCTTGTGATTCACATTGAATGTTGTTATGTGGTTACTTAGATATCTCAAAAATTTTGCCTCTTATAGAATTGTATAAGATAATTTTTGTGTGTTGATAATGTGATTATCACTGGGTTTTGTTACTTTGATTTGGCTACTAATTTAGATAAGAGAAGGTCATTGACCAGGTACTTATTCACAGTTGATGGTAATTTGGTGAGTTGGAAACCCACACTTCAACATGTGGCAGCACTTTCAAACATTGAGGCTAAGTACATAGCCTTGGCTGAAGCTATTAAGGAGTATCTATGGCTAAAAGGCCTTCTTGGTGAGTTTGGTTTTGGTTATTTACATTTTTTTGTTCATTTTGATTCTCAAAATGTTTTGTGTCTTTTTAAGAATATTGTTTATCATGAAAGATCTGAGCATGTAGGTGTTAAACTTCATTTTGTTAAAGATGTTACCAAAGAATAACTTGATGTTCGCAAGATTGATACCTCTATCAATCCAATCCAGCTGATATTATGTCCAAGATTGTACCTGTTAAGCAAGTTCAACTCTACCTTGAACATGCTAAAGGTGTTCTCTATTTGATTATTATTAATTATTATTGATGAACATTATGTTTACTCACAAGTTATTTGCACTAACAAAATTAGATTAAAGGTGGAGAATGTTGTAGGGTGATGCATCGATCCAAGGGCATTTCTATCTTTTTGCAGTTAGTTAAGACTTTAGTGTCTTGTGTTTTTTATTTAGGGTTCTTTGGTCATTTTATTGGTTTGCATAAATATCTCTTAAATGGATTAGGGATTCATCCTCTTCATTCACTTTAAAAGCATTCAAATGACTTTCTCTTGGTGGCTACGATAGAGTTCTTCGAGCTTCTCTGGTTTTTCCTCTCATTCGCATGGTGATTTAGTGAAGTTTTCTAGGCTTCGCCGTGCAAGGAAGAAGGTTGTTCAAGGTGTACTTCGGTTGTGGTAAGAGAGTAGCAGTTCGGTGATTGGAAGGTGTTTTCTTTCTTTGTTCTGCTGTGTAATTTATTTATGTGTGTTGAGAGATAGAGAGGCAAGACTCAAGACTCTAGGGCTGTAATAGTTTCTTTGATCTGTTAGTGCCAGACCTGATGAGTCATAGGATTCATCCTTAAATGTACGTCTCATAGAGAGACCGAACCAAGTAAAATTTGGTGTTCTCTTGTGTGTTGTAACTTGTTTATTCTCAATCCGCAATGAAATTTGGTACATGAACTCAACAGGTTACACGAACAACTCAACCAATCATCTTGAAGACTCAGTTATTAAAATACCACTCATTTACACGCTTTCAAACCAGTAGCTTTCAACAAACATTAATTCCAACCCATTATATACAAAATCTATGATAAACTTCATTTTTGTCAGAATATTTTCCAAGAGCGTCCCTGCCTTTTTATTTTTCCATTCATCTTGTAAGAACACCTGCACAGGTGGTCGTGTAATATAAGCTTCAACTGACAATGGTAACACCTGATTTCCAGCCATGAATTCCTTGAATGGGCATCATCAATAACTATCTTCTTCTGCCTCAGGCCTTCGAAGGTAGTACCGTAGACAGTTAATCAAGACCTACATGTTCACAGAGAACCATAAGAAATGGGAAGTTCTGTAGTTCAATTTAAAGCTCCAATATCAATCAATTATCTCAAGTTAATTAGAATCAACAGAAATCACTATCCAGAGGAAACATCAAAATAATTGGCTTCGCTGGCTCTTAGTGCTTGCCCAATTTTAACATTGTTTGCATCCTAAAACACCTAAAAAACTTAGTAATGGCAAGTACATTACAATATAGCACATATCAGTAACATGTTGAGTCAATCAAGCAGTATAAATATTCAGGGGCTCAAGAACTGGGTTCCAGAATTTTATACTCTTTAACTTCCAGTAAAAATAAACAATTCTTGTGTCCAACTTATTTACGTCGAAGTTTATATATCACATGTTTCTTCATCTTTCATTCTACCCAGAATGATTCTGAACTACAATCACATTCTGGGTAAAGAGCTTTGATTTTAGTAGTCAAACTACTGAGGTCACAGTTATAAAGTGAGGGAACCAAAGTCATGATGATATATACCTGAGACAAGGAACTGTTTAGAGCTGCCCCACTGTAGCTGACATAAAATTTGTCTTTGGCAACCAATCCCTGTTACACATAGATGAAAAGAGGTATATAATGAAATATAAATTAAAAGATGATGAATAAAATAAGAGACATTGAGTTCGGACATACTTCTGTGTCAATCTCTGCTGATTCCACATTGATATTGATATCAGCCATGATCTTGATGACTTCCACCAACAGACCTGGCCGATCTGCTGTCTCTATATAAAGCAAACTGAGAAAAGTGCACAGGGTTATACATACTTCATCTATTCCCATAAAAGCCATTAAATTACTACAAATATTATCATATCATCACTTGGAACAAAATCTTGACATGTTACAAACCTTCTCTTAGGCCCATCATCCTTAACATATATATGGGTCGCAATATCGCCAATAAGCTGCCAAGGACAAAACAAATGTCAAAAGCCAGTGATTGAAGAGCTATCCAAAAAATTTTAATTACTTTGCAGAACATGTATCAACTATTGAATAAATTCCAAGTTAACCAATTATTTTCAAGCGTGTGCCGCTAAGCAGTTTCTTGACCCCTAGACGCTGAGGTGCTTTAAGAATTTTGGCTGCTTTATTGCCTAGATGCTTAGGCGCTACAGTGGTCATTTATTTTTTTTTTTACCTAGACTTTTTTTTGGGCGGGGGGGGGGGATTTTCTTAAAACCATCAAATTTAATTCCATAAAACCATATAGGATATAAGTTATTTATTTCAGGTTCGGGAATGGAAAATTATTCAGAATAACGCGATCACTGAATTGATTGGTTCAGTCAAAAAAGGATTAAAGAAAAAAGCAGACAACTTAAAATGCAGATTTTGATGCGAGAAATATTCATTTACTTATTTGTGAGGCACAAGGCACTTATTGACATGACATTATCATAGAGCTAAGTATAATTACTACTTAGTTTTTTGCATGGCTTCAAGCAAAGCCTTTGTGCGCTTTCTGAGGATTCAAGGACTGCATGGTAAACTCACAAATATGGGGTGATCAGGATCCCCAAGTAAACTCCTAATATGATTTTCAAATGTAAACCACAGGAAGTTGTAGTCAGAAAATCAAGAATAGTTCAGAACAACTTCTGAGATCAATAGGGGAAATTCAATAGATCAATTGGAGAAGGATGTAGCTGAGCAATGGCGGATCCCCTCCCTTCTTCCTCCTCATTCCCTGCCTCCAGAATCCTCTCCTCTTCTGTCCTTCACCCCTTCTCCTCCCACCTCTCCTGCCCCATGATCTTCTCTGTTCTCCACACCTTCCAACCCCACTAGAGCCACAATTCCCCTACTTCATCCCTCCTGTTGAAGATGGCCATGTTATTGCTACTGTCCAACTGGTGTTCTCGACACTGAAGCTTCCATCTGGATCCACTGTGTTGTTGGTAACTTTCTTCGCTTGAGAACCTCTTCCACATTGTGCAAGCCTCTTTGATTAAACTGTGGAAGACTTCGAGTATTCTGGAAATCTTCCTACTCAACCATCTCTTCTTCCTTTCTAGATTCTCTAGGGAAGATGAGAAGAACCATCTCCTAGATGAGGGTCTGTGGATGGTCAACCATGGCATCGAAATTTGTTGCTGGCGCGTGAAAATCTATCTTCTCTTCCTCTATGGGTGGCACTGCCTGGTCTTCCTCTGCATTATTGGTGTGCAGACGGCTTGAGTATTGTTGGGTCTGCATTAGGCTCTCCTCTTTTTTTAGACACTCAAACTCTCAAGAAGGATTGACTATCCAATGCTTGCGTTTGTGTCGAGATCTTAGCTGCGGTGCCTCTTCACTCCACCATCTTAATGAAGGAGGAATCTGGGTTTGATGTGAATGAGGTTGACCCCCCCCCCCACACTTGGGCCCAAAAAGTCCCAATCAGAGCTGGCCGAATACCCCAGGGGTATTTTGGCCATTTTTCCAGCCCTTTTAGGGCTTAAGATGGGTCTGGTTGGAACCCCCTGATCCAAAGTTTATGGATCTACCTTTATTCTTTTATTTGGGTTAGTATTTTGTGAGTTATGAATGAGTCCCAGTCCATTGTGATTTCTTAATTTGAGTTTGTTGGAATTGGTTAGGTTGTGGATAAGATCATAAGATAATTCTTTAGCAAAGAAGGTTCTTATCTTTTGGGGGTTTACTTTCGATTAAGATTTGTCTTTATTAGTGGTTGTGAATTACTTAGGTAAGGAGTCTTTTCCTAAAGAGAACTCTAATAGAAAAGGCAGTCTTTTATTTCAAGACGTCTGTTATTTATGTAGTAGTTAAGTTGGTCTCTAAGTCTAAGCAGAGTTTTGAGTCAAGTTCATCTTCCTTTGTAAACGCTATAAATAGCCAAGTACTCTATATGACTTAAGTTTTGGATTGAATAAAAATCAGAGTTTTGTGAGACACAATGTCATGGTTCTCTTTGGGAGGGCCACGGCAGATTCTTGAAGAGTTCATCAACAATCAGCAATCAATTTCAGCCATTAATAAATTCCAGCATCTTCTTCAAGCTTCCATCGTCTTCTTCAACCCTTACAGCAGCCTACCTTCAACTCCAAGTAAGTAAATAGCAACCACAACCCCTCCCTCTTCTTCTAGACCACCCTCAAGCTTCTCCTCACATACTTCTTTTATTTTCCAGAATTTTTTAAAAATTTTCGGACTTTTTCTTAGACCTAAAATTTCAAGGCCAGATCTACGGCAATCTAACCATTAGATCTGTCCCAAACTTTAGAAACATCATCCCCCTAACCCTAATGACCCTCCATCCTAATTTCAATCCAATCGGACCAAGCCCTAACCCTAACCAAGAGTCCTAAAAGCCAAGTAAGAAACCTAGTTTGAACCACAGCCTTAAGGATTAATTTGTGAAATTATAAAACAACAAAATCAGAGTTAGTTCTAGCCTAACCAAACCCTTGAATCATTCCATACTCTGCCCTAGAAGCCTTAAAACATACAAACCCTACAACAACAACAACAATCATAAGCCTTGTCCCAACTAAATGGGGTCGGTTACATGGATTCTTGCCCTCCAATTAGTTCTATTTGAGGTCATGCAAGAAACAAGGCCTAAGCTATGCATATACTTTCTCACCACTCCTCCTAAGGTTACCTTAGGTCTGCCCCTAGCTCTTCTAGTTCCTTCAATTTGGATTATATAGGCTTCTATTGAACGTGACCATACCACCTCAAACAACTTTCTTGTAGCTTATCACTTATGGGAGCAAGTCCGAGACCAACTTTAATATGATCATTCCTTATCTTATACTTCCTATTTTTCCACTCATCCATTTTAGCATCCTTATTTCTGCTACATTGAGTTTATCTATATGATTCTTTTTAACAACCCAACACTTTGCACCATACATCATAATTGGTCGAACAACAATCTTATAGAATTTTCTTTTAAGCTTTTATAGAATACATTGATCACACAAGACCCCCGGACACACCTCTCCACTTCATCCACCCTATTTTGATTCTTTGGGAAACATCATCCTCTATATCACCTCTTTTATTTATAATTGAACCAAGGTACCTAAAACAATCACTCTGAGGAATCTCCTTATCGTCAAGTTTCACCATCTCATTGTCTGCCCGATCCTGACTTAAGTTACAAACTAGATATTCTATCTTCTACACCAAGGAATCTCATCTTGAATGTCTTCTGCACTTCTTCTATACTAAATCCTAACGCAACTTAGTCCCTCTTCTACACTCTGAGACCTTAAGAAAAGTTTTGAAATTACAAAATAGCAGTAGAAGCCCATCCTCCCACCAGCCGAGACCTTAAACCCTTATTTTTCAATCCTTTCTTATTACAATTCAGATCTGGAAATTGAGTTACAACAAGGTTTAGAGTGCTATAATTCACTCCACATACCCTATAAACGTAGTTCCCTGTGTTGGAATTCTTGGGCAGCCCTTAGATTTATGAAAATTCAAATACCACCATTAGCCCTATATTTGGGTTTACATTAGGGTTTGTCTTCAACTAGGAGATAAAATTTGAATGGAAGCCACCCCATTGCTTGGTCTGTAAGTGCTTATGTCACAAGCCTTGCACTGATGGCAATCCTTCCGTGCCTACCAAAGCTGAGGCCAGTGGCGCCCCTATGCCTGCTAAATCCTAGCCTTTAAGAAACCCTCCCAACCACAACCACTCCTCTCAGCATCAAGGCCCTCCTACTAAGGCCGTCGGTCCTATCGGCGATTATAGCGCCCATCCGTCGCCGGCCAAAACTAGTTCCAAACCCTAGATTCTATGGCTAATGATGGACCACCAACCGGTAACTATAGTCTTCCTTCCCGGGCAGGTTTCTGGGCATATTGACTACCTCTTTTGGTGTAACTGGTTATTCCTTACCTTGGGACCAAATTGGTTATGGGGCTGTCAAAATTATGACAGGTGTACCTGAAGCTATTCCTGTAATAGGATCACCCTTGGTAGAGTTATTGCGTGGAAGTGCTATTGTGGGTCAATCTACTTTGACTCGTTTTTATAGTTTACACACTTTTGTATTACCACTTCTTATTGCCGTAATTATGTTAATGCACTTCCCAATGATACGTAAGCAGGGTATTTCTGGTCCTTTATAAAGAAAACAAATCATAGATACCACCCCCTTTTCGTGCCCTCCCTACACACCAACCTTCTGCCCTACAAGCTTCGTCCCCTGTGCCTATTATGGTTGGTACCCTCCCTTCCACCTTGGTCTCCCCTACTACCCTGATGCTTGCATTTTCCTGCGTTGATGCACCACCTATTCCCCAGCTGGCATCTGAGACACTTCCCTACTTCCTCCATGTTTACTAGAAAAGAGGAGTACAATCCCTCTCTCATTCTCCTCCCCCTCATGTTTCCCCCCTTCTAAACCCTTGCCATAATCTATTAGGCCTTCCCCCTTTAGGCCCGCTACTCATCCCCAACCAGTGGTCTCTCAAACCCCTCCCCAAGCCCATGTCACACTCTTCCACCCCGTCTCCCTCTTAGGCCCACATTCATCCTAACCCCTTAGCCCAATCTATGTCTAGCCCCTCACCCCTTCTTCCTTGGCCCACCCCCAATTGAATATGATTTCTCCTCTTCTTGGGATTGGCCTAGCCCCTGCCCTCTCCTATCCTAGGCCTTGTGATTCCCCCAACTTTGCGGTGGGATTCACTTCTATCCTCAAAAACATTAAATAGTAGATACTCATGCCTCCGGCCTTGAGTGGTTCTCTCATGCCTTCTACCTTGTTGGTCACGATCCCAAAGCTCCCTCTCTCCAATTCCTCTGGCTCTCTCCCTGAGCCTGCGGTAGAGTCTTGCCCTCTTGAGGTTAAGGATAACCCCAATGTATTTGAAGAATCTGACATCTTCAAAGGTGCCTTGATTCCAATTGTGACGACCGTCAAAGGATTAATCGCACTGCTAAGGGTCGCCACAATTTCGTGTACCAATGTGGGGTTGAAGTTGATGTTGTCCATCTTTATGGCAACGCCGAAAAAGTGAATTTAGTTGACAGTAATTTGAAGTTTTGCTGGTGGAAAAGCATAATACCATCATGTTGTAGGACAATCTGACAAAATTGTTGGAGTTTCAGATAGGGGTCTGCATCATTAGATCTTAATGGGGTCAACTACACGAATCTTATAAGGAGATGAAAGCAAGCTATTTGATGAGCACATTTATGTGTGAAATCTTAGGACATAAAGCATGCATTTTACACACTTAGAGTGGAGCTACCTTGGGTTTTATGTTGTTTTTGAAGATTTTAGGACTTTTCATGATTTAAGCAAATATTTGGAGTTTTGGGTATGAAACATGCAATTTTACACATTAAGAGGTCCGTTCAAATTCTCAAGTGCGGAAATGGGCCTGATTTGGAGCATGACGGGCTAGAGATGTGATTATGGGCCAACTCCAAAATATTTTAGAAATAAAGAAGAAAATGGAGAAAAAGAGTCTTTGCATACTTCAATATTTTATTTCCTATTTGGGACTTGATCAAATAAGGAAAAAGAGGAAAAAGAATCATATTCAAAGAAGGAAGAGGGAAAAATCCCGTTTTTGAGTGTCTTTGTTCACTTTTGATCAAGCCCTTCACCGAATGGTCATCTGGTGTCCGATCGAGCTGATTTTTGGAAGAGAGCTTCACGACTTCTTGATCCTCAAATCCAACGGTGGAATTGTGCATTTGATCTCTCTAAGTCAATCCGATTAGTACACCAAAACCCTCATTGGTTGTGTTAGATAGGAACTCTGAGTTTGATTCAAACTTTGTCAAGAATAATTACTCTATAAAAGGAGAGCATACTCCAGCAAGGGAGAACATTTTTTAGAGCTTAGGAGAAGCACACTTTCTTTTCTCTTTAGTTTATTTAGGCTTTCTCTAGTTTTCTTTGATTGCTTTTGTGAGATTTTAAATTCTATATTGAATGTTTAGGTTTAATTTTTCTATGTAATGCAACTTCAATTTCAATTTCAAGTTCAAGTTTCAAGTTTGAGGATTCGTTTTTCTTTGGGTCTAACAATTGCAGATCTAGATCTGGTTGTTAGGGTTGGTTGAGATTCGAATCGTTCGTTCAAGTTATTTTTTATTATTCGAGATTCAAAGATGGAAGTAACATTCGCCAATAATCTTCTCTCCCCCTCCATTCCCGCTTCTATCTACCCCTCCATATTCTTAACTTAGGACTTATTTTTCAGCATTTAATATTGTTCTCCCTTCCCCCTGGGTCCATGATCAAAGATGCCTATAGTTGTGCCTCTCTTTGGTTAAGGTTTCCTTTTTCCTTTTATTGCTTTGCTATTTACTTTCTTTAAGTTATTTTTCAGCATTTATTTATTGTTCTCCCTTCACCCTGGGTCCTTGATCAAAGATGCCTACAGTCGTGCCTCTCTTTGGTTAAGGTTTCCTTTTTCCTTTTATTGCTTTGCTATTTACTTTCTTTAAGTTATTTTTCAGCATTTATTTATTGTTCTCCCTTCACCCTGGGTCCTTGATCAAAGATGCCTACAGTCGTGCCTCTCTTTGGTTAAGGTTTCCTTTTCCTTTTATTGCTTTATGTTTGCTTTATTTTTCATCTCAATTCGATTGCATTAGATGTATGGATTAGGATCGCTCGTTTAGTTTAATTAATTAGTTAACAATTTTGAATCATTGCATTCTTGCATTACCATTAAGAGGTTAAATTCTAAGTGGCATATCTCCTTGAGATCGACCGTTAGCTACACGATACCGTGCGCTTGCGGTTATTTTTATTTTGCAAACACTATTAAAAGGGAAAAGAAACATCAACACAAAATACAAAGCACTAGGGCATCAACTATGACGGTAAACGATGAACCACCTTATAGCATCAAGACAAATTGTGCTACGTATCAAATAGGGGTGTCAAAACGGAGGACAGCATCACAAAGGAGTTGACTGATTTGTCCAATCAGCTCTGTTAGAGATCATAATAGGAATGAAGCCTAAGCAAAGTAGGTCTTTTGATGTAAACCTAATTTTAGGGTTAGGTTTTGTGTGGATTTTCCCAAAAAGTAAGGGCTGCCCAGAATCTTCCAGCAAAGAAAACTAATATTATAGGATGTGAAGGATGGGTTTTAGGGTTCTCAAGGGTATAGGGGTCTAGGAAGGATCAGCCAGGCTTAGCATAAGAACCTTTGTAATGTTGATTCCAGATCTGGAGTTTAACAGTAAGGTATGGAAACTAGGGTTGATTAGGTGGAGAATTGGGCTTCTGCAGCTGTTTTATAATTTCCGACTTAGTCCTAAATGGTTTAGGTTTAATTGGAGGTTTCCCACTTGAATTGGGACTCTAAGGGCAGTCAACTAGGGTTAGGACTTTGAAGGGGAAGTAGAATAAGTGTAGGAGACGCTAATCCTAAGTGGTGTTATAGTGTGGTTGAGGGTTTAGGTCTAGCGGTTGAAGATGAATTGAAGAAATTTAACGAGAAAGATGAAGTGCATAAATTTTAGTGTGAAGAGTTTTAGGTTTTAGATGGAATTAAGGGTAGGGATGGGATGAGGGATGATATGCGATCCACCTAAGAGTGAAAGGGGGGGGGGGCAAGGGGGTAGGGATTAGGGATCTAACAGGGAAGGGATGCTGCTGCTGCTACTGATGCCGTAGGGCAGAAGAGGTAGAGAGGGAGAGCCAAATGGGTTGGCGAAGGGAGGTGGTGTCACAGGATAGGGAGAGAGTAGGGGACGGGGTGGAGGTAAGGTGCAGGGGTGTTGTGGGGGTTGGGCAAGTTGCTGCCAGGTCACAGCAGCACGGGGAGAGGGGAAGTAGGGTTGAGTAGGGACAGGGGAGGGGCTGGCGGTGAAAGGAAGGGGTGGGGGAGCCTTTCATTGATGGGGAAGAAACGGGAAGGGGCTGGGATTGTTTTACTTACTCATATGCTTGACGAACACATGCTGGAAATTCCAAATGTGCTGAATATTGAACCAGAGCTTTACTAAGATATGCCAAGGCCCCCTAAACAAGAACCCCAGTCCCCAACTCAATAACTTGTCATTCAATAATCAGACTTCACTTTACAAAGAAAGAGTAGCCCTTAATATATAGCCTACTAAAAGAACTTGACACTAGGTGGGATTCCTTTATAGATTAGGATCCCACCACCACAATCACAACCACTGAAAATAAAAGATCTAAGGGTCCCTGATAGACATGTTGACATAAAAGTTTAAACAACTTACAACTTTAATAAGCACATGCCAAAATTCTATTTAATTACAACTCTAATTGCCACATGTGCTAGAGTTTAAAAGAACTAAGGACTCTAACAACTAACTCAACTACTGACTCAAAACAAGCTCTTTAACCAAATTGGACTCTAGAATGAAACTGGAATTAAATTCCAGAAACTAATTAGGGCTGAAAATGCCCAAAATATCCCTCCAAGAGGGTTCGGCCAGCCTAGGGAGGTTTCTTAGAGCCATCTTGTGGGTGCCACTTAGGGTTTCAGCCAGGGGCAAAATTGTGTTCACATCATCTTTCTTCTTCCTTCTTTCTTTACCACTTCTTCAATGGTAATCTTAGGCCTTCTTCAAGTTCTTGTGGACCTGTGGTTCCCTGAACTAGGATACGGACACTCTTATGAAATGGGCCATCAATGGGCCTCTGTTGCACATACCAAACCAAGGTCGGTCAAAAACTTAGGATATCTTGCTTTTTTCAGAAAGCCAAGACAAGATATTGTATAAATATAAAACTACATGGACTCCGTCGAATTGTTATCTCAAACAGGTTTAGAAACAACCACAGCTTAAAGAGGACCCATCTTGATCTTGCACGAAGTTCCACATTTTGCCTATTTCTGCAAGAAGCTCCATTCTTCAGCTTTATTTGAACAAACTTGATTGTATATTTCTTCAAGATATTATAGTACTCGTTACTCCCAATTTTAAACATTTGTATTGTTTATCATACACTCGTCTGAACATGAATATATGAGTTGATTACTTTGTATGAATGAGCTACATCCAGAAGATGGTGACTCTTATGCTCAGCCACCCACATTTGGTCATATTATTTTTTAATACAATAAAGTAATATTTTATGTTTTCTTGGAATTAATTAAGTGCCTTTTTGTTCCTTTATTTTATTTTAGTGGGTTTATTTAGTGCCACATCGTAAACTGAGGAGTTAGAATTCAAATTTATTAATAGGTACATCCTATTAATCCTAAATTATCTAGATACGCTACTGCTTATGTCGTGTATGAACGAGGATGGTTTGTGTCTGAGTATGCACGCACAATGGGAGCAGTGGACTGTTTAGGCGTTGTTGGTGCACACAATTAACGCCTTGCATGCTTGCATCACTTGGAGCAAGATCTGACCTGGAAAATTTATTTTGGTTAATGATTGATCAGAGGTGATGGGTTTCTAATCATCAGATTTCAAGAAGATCTAATGGTTAGATTCATCTCAGTGATTTAACCATCATAAGAATATATTCACACCCATACAATAGTTCAATCTAGACTATCAGATTGTGTGGCAAAACAATCCAAGGGCTCAAATTCGAATGTTGATGCTGGTATCTCTACAAAGAGGCACACGTACGGGCAGAGTCATGATTGTTCCATGTAGGTAGCTCAATGTTGATAAAGGTTACTCCTTTTTGAATAACAGGTTACTGAAAATCCAAGAGCACTCTGTGGTATAGATTTGTTTTCTGTTTTGCAGAACCTATGAATCAACTTAATTTGGCTTGTTTGTATCTTGGGAGACGGTTCAGTGGAACTCATGTAGCACTAATGTGAGCGCGAATAACATCTCAAGGAAAGCAACATCTATAACGCGCCTAGAAGTGCCAACCTTTTCTATTATGCAATTTCTACTACTATTAGTTCGTTACTAGCTTCAAATGACACAGTCGCTCGAGCAACTTGCTACAGACATCATCAAGTTAGACAGTTTTGATGGCAGTAATTTCAAGCACTGGCAAAAGATGTTGCACTTCCTATTAAACCTAAGCCAGAAGAGGAGGAGAATGATGAAAGTCAACCAAGAGGGGTGAATAGGTTGAGACTAGTGGATTTTGCCCTGTACTTAAAGTTAATTAGTAATAAAAAAAATTTCTCCTTTTTCCTCTTTTTTTTTTTTTTTTTTTTTTTTTTTATATATCAGAACAATAGAAAAGGAAAAAAAAACAATAGAACCAAACATATGGTTCGGCCAAAGACTAATGAGTCTGGTTGGGTCTGGTCTATTATTTGATTTGGTTCCGATCTGCTTACTTGACTATTGCTGGAAGAGGCCTTGTTGGACACATTACGGGCACCACTATCAAACCTACTACCACAGGAGTTTCATAGGATAAATGGATCTCGAATGACTCTTTTATTATGTCATTTCTCTTGAATTCCATGATTCCAAATATTGCCCATGGATATCTATTACTTGATAGTGCTTCCAAAATCTAGAAGGCTACTACTGAAACATATGGACAGTTGGGGAATGATGCACAGGTTTATGAGCTACAAAAGAAACTTCATGAGACTACCCAAAAGGAACTGACTGTGGCCCACTATTATGTTGAGTTGCGATCTCTTTGGCAAGAGTTGGATCATTATGGGGATTATCACCCCACTAATCCAGATGATGTGGCAACTTATAAGAAGCATATTGATAATATTCGAGTATATGACTTCTTAGCAGGTTTGAACGTGGAGTATGATCAGATCAGAGTGCAAGTCTTAAGTCGTTCTCCCTTTCCTACACTAGAACAGTCTTATGCTCTTGTTCAGGAAAGTCGTTGATTAGCCATGCTTCATACTCCTATTATGGAGAAATCAGCTTTACAGTCTATTCGCACTAAATCTGATCCGACTAAGGAAATTGTCAAGTGTGAGCATTGTCTCAAACCAAATCATACCAAGGCAAATTGTTGGAAACTGCATGGGAAGCCTGCTGATTTTGAGCAAAAACGAGCACAAAGAAAGGGAAAACCAAAGGCTAATCTCTCTGAGACAGTTTCCACCACACCCTCTGCAGACGTTGGTTTCTCACCAGAGGAGTTCGCTACTCTGCGACGTATTATGCAGTCTTCTACTGCCGGTACAGCTTCAAACACTGCTTCCTCTACTACCCATACCAACTCCTACCTTGCTACTTCAGGTAAAACTTTTACAGGCTTTCAAGCTTCTTCAGTTTCTACTCCTTGGATCATTGATACAGGAGCCACAGATCATATGACAGGTTTATCCAGCTCTTTCTTACAATATTCTCCAACCTCTGGAAAGGATAAAGTTCGAATTGCTGATGGCTCCTATTCTTCCATTGCTAGAAAAGGGACCATTCAGCATTCTCCATCACTTTCTTTGTCTAAAGTTTTACATGTTCCCTCTTTCTCTACTAACTTGCTCTTTATAAGTAGTCTTACACATGACTTGAATTGTAAAGTGACTTTTTTCCCATCTTATTATGTCTTCCAGGATCTGGTAATGGGGAAGGAGATTGGACGTGGTAAACTAGACAATGGACTTTATTTGCTCGAGCCGATTGGAGGATCTACTTCTGCTTTGACTACATCTTCTATCCGGTCCTTTCGGTAATATCAGATCAGTGGCACCGTAGGCTAGGTCATCCCCCTCTAGGAACTCTTAAGAAAATATTTCCTGATTTGGTTTCTTCTTGTAACGAGGATAATTTTTTTTGTGAAGCCTGCATTTTTGCAAAGCAGACTCCCTAATTATTTACCTTCTCTTCATAATAGAAAACCTATTCATTTTATGCTAATTAATACTGATGTGTGGGGTCCCTGTCGACGTGTGTATATTACTGGTCATAGGTACTTTGTTACTTTTATTGATTGTCACTCTCATTCTACATAGATTTATCTTTTAAAACAAAAAAATGAGGTTTTTCGATGTTTTCGTGATTTTCACCACTGTGAAGATCCTTTGCAGTGACAATGGCACAGAGTATATTGATGGTGACTTTCAAAGATATCTCTCTGACTCTGGCATAATACATCAGATCAGTTGCGTTGATACGGCTGCCTAAAATTGGGTTGCCGAAAGGAAGAATCGGCATCTCTTAAGATAGCCCATTCCATTATGATTGCTATGAATGTACTTGACCAATATTGGAGTGATGCTATACTCACTGCTTCTTACCTTATAAATAGGATGCCCAGTAGGATACTTGATTTTAAATGTCCTAATGAGATTCTTCAGGGAACCTCTTCTTTTGTTATTCCCCCAAAGGTTTTTGGATGCATGTGTTATGCCAAAATCACAGCCCACCAGAGTAAATTGGCTCCCTGCGGCCTACGCTGCATATTTTTGGGGTATTCTGCTACCCAGAAAGGGTACAAATGTTATCATCCTCCTTCTAGGAAAACCATTGTATCCATGGATGTAATTTTTCATGAGCTTTGCCCTTACTATACACCTCTCCAGGGGGAGAGTCCTAGAGGAGAGGTGTTCTTTCTAAATCTAGATCTTCCTATCACACACCAACACAACTTAAGAGTTCTAAAAGAGTTTCCTGACCAGGGGGAGACTTCGGCCAGTATACCTGAGGACTCGAATCCTCCCCCCTCGATTTCTGAACCATGTGAAGAACCTAGCCAGGGGGAGACCACTCCTGTGAGACACACTATTGGGGTCTTTCAAAACCAGATTGACCAGAATAAGGAGGTGCAAACTTATCAGAGGAAGAAATACAACCGGCGAAAGCAGGTAGAGAAAGGTGATACGTTACCACTTCAGTCTCCTGCTCCAGAATCAGATTCTACTGAGGTATCTTCTTCCGATCTTCCTATTGCTGTTAGAAAAGGGGTCAGATCTTGTACTCAACATCCCATAGCTAAATTTGTTTCTTATAACTCTTTGTTTGACTCCTACCATGCTTTTATATCCTCTCTGTCATCTGTATCTGTTCCTAAAAGTTGGTAGGAAGCCTATGCTGATAAGAGATAGAAGGAAGCTATGGTAGAGGAAATGCAGGCAATGAAGAAAAATGACACTTGGGAGCTGATTACACTTCCTCCAGGAAAAAAACCAGTGGGCTGCAAATGGGTAATTATGGTTAAACAAAATATGGATGGATCAGTCAACAAGTTGAAAGCTAGACTAGTTGCAAAGGGGTTTACCCAAACCTATGGGATTGATTATTAGGAGACCTTTGCCCCTGTTGCGAAACTAAATATTGTCAGAGTTCTGTTGTCAGTAGCTGTGAACAAACATTGGAACTTGCACCAACTAGACGTAAAGAATGCCTTCTTACATGGGGAGTTAGCAGAAGAGGTCTATACGGAAATCCCACATGGTTTTTTCGATGACAATGCTGCAGGGAAAGTCTGTCGGTTGAAGAGGTCAATATATGGGTTAAAACAGTCTCCTAGATGCTGGTTTGGACGCCTTCTGAAGGCAATGACTTCTATTGGGTACAAGCAAAGCAATGCTGATCATACACTATTTGTCAAGAAGTCAGGTACTAACATCACACTTCTCATTGTTTATGTAGACGATATTGTCATCATAGGGAATGATGGTGAAGAAATTCAAAAGTTGAAAGACTTTCTTGGCAAAGAGTTTGAAATTAAAGATCTAGGGAAGTTACAGTATTTCTTAGGGATTGAGGTGGCTTGATCAAATAAAGGTATATTCCTATCCCAAAGAAAGTATGTCCTAGATCTATTATCAGAAGTGGGAATGTTGGGGTGTAAACTAGTTGATACCCTTATTGAAGCTGGAGCTAAACTTAAAGAAAAAGAGGGAGAACCAGTGGACAAAGGAAGATACCAAAGGCTGGTAGGGAAGCTTATTTACTTGTCCCACACCAAGCCAGACATCGCTTATGCTGTAGGGATAGTGAGCCAATTCATGCATGATCCATATTTAGCTCATATGAAGGCTGTTACCAGAAATACTACAGTATTTGAAGAGAACTCCTGGAAAAGGAATACTTCTATCACCCACCGATAATCTAAAAGTAGAAGCATACACTGATGCAGACTGGGCTGGATCTCCAGACAGGAAGTCAATTTCAGGTTACTGTACCTTTGTTGGAGGTAATCTAGTTACTTGGAGAAGTAAGAAACAGAATGTGGTAGCTTTATCTAGTACCGAAGCTGAATATAGAGCTATGGTTCGTAGAGTTTGTGAGTTACTATGATTGAAAGGCTTGCTGCAAGATATTGGAGTCCAAGTTCCAAACCCTATGATGTTATATTATGACAACAAGTTTGCTATTAGTATTGCTAATAATCCAGTGCAACATGATCGAACTAAGCACATTGAAACTTATCTGCATGCCTTTTGTAAGATTTGGAGACCAAGTAGCAGATGTTTTCACTAAGGGTTTGAAAGAAAGAGATTTCCTTCCTATTGTAGGCAAGTTGGGCATGACTAATATCTATGCGTCAACTTAAGGGGGAGTGTTGGATTCTATTAGGAGTCTAATAAGAGTTTGTATAGGAGTTAAATTAGAGTTTGCATTCATGTAAACTTCTATTCCTTGTAATAGTCTACTTTCCACTTAATTATAAATAGAGGGCTTGAGATCATGGATCAATAAGCCATTCACCACAATCGACTTTTAGACAAAGGGTGTAATATTTGGTTTGGTTTAAAGGGTGTAAAGGGAACCAGAGGGGTTTTGTTTCAGACGAAGGGTACCTGGTTTCTTGGCGATGGCGATGGTGACAAATTGCAGCGATTCTGTTAGGCTTCTCCTGAAGTAGCAGAAAACAGCAGCAACAGGTAGCGGAAGTGGTTCTCGTCCTCTATCTCCTTTTCGTCTGATTTAGTTGTTCTTTCAGTGGCAGAAAAACTGAAGAACGATACCAGTTTGAGGCGCAGGAAACAGCAACTTTTCTTCTGCTTTTTCTCCTCTTTTTTTCTCCTGATGGCGCAGGAAGCAGCAGTTGTAGCAGCAATGACAGTAGCAGCCGTAGATATCAGTCGGAACTGAAGAATTTCTCAGCAGTGGCTGTAACTGGAAGCAGCAGGTGCGTTAGTAGCAGCGGTGGCTCTTCTTCTCTTCTTCTCTTCTTCTCTCTCTCTCTTTTTTTTTTTTTTTTTTTTTTTTTTCTGGGTCTTCGTTTGCAACAGAAAAGATACTCTATTTTTTCTGGTCTTCGTTTGCAACCGAAAAGATAGTAGAGCGGTAGATGGTGACATAATTGCGATGGGTTTGAAAGAGAGAAAAGAAAAAAATCCTAATCGAATTGAGGCTCTGATGCCATGTTGAAAGAAACGATTGTGGTGAATGGCTTATTGATCCATGATCTCAAGCCCTCTATTTATAATTAAGTGGAAAGTAGACTATTACAAGGAACAGAAGTTTACATGAATGCAAACTCTAATTTGTGTTCGTTGGACTACTTCAGTGCAATGTACACTCTCTACTTGAGTATATCCTCTTGTATTCTATTTGGATTAATCACAAGAGTGATTTACCTTAAAAAAATCACAACAGTAGATTGTTAGGTGTTTGTTATATGCGTTTGTGATCAAAAAACCTCATCAGTGTCGTTGGTTTCATTCCCCTAGAATCTCCCCCTTCTTGATGATGACAAACATATATGATTCAATAGAGATAAAACAACAATTTGAAGTAGTCTACCATATTGAATGCATCAAACTATGAGTATATAGGATAAAAAAAATGTTTAATCACTAGTAGTTTTAAATGCTCACAAAGACATCTCAAGTCAAGAATGACAAAGACTTTGAAAATTATGCCATTCCCATTTGAGTCATATCAAGTCCTCTATTCTCCCCTTTCTGTCATACCAAAAAGGAGGCCCCACTAAATAGATGGAGATATTGATATTTTCTGCTGATTGCAGATAGCTGCACCTGTGTTTGATCCTCTTATCATGGGACTGGTCTGGTTAGTCATATCCAAGCTGAGACTTGCATAAAATCCAAGTTGCAGCTTCTTGGTGACATATCCAAATTGCTATCAGGGTTCTTTTTGAGTAGTATACGAGGCCGCTAGGTAAGTAATATCCTAGTGCTTCTCTAATCTGGGGAGCAATATCCAGATTAATTAATCTCCATCATCTTCTCCTTTCCCCCTTTCTCTTTTCAATTTTAGAAACCCTAGTATAATAATACCTACCCAAAGCCTATATCTGCCATTAGAACCCATCCAAAATCCACAGCACCCATATATCATCCAAAAAAGTCAGATCCCGTTGCTTCCCGAGAAAAGCATTAAAATCTAACATCCATTACACCTACACCTCATCTTCCCCAAAGTGCACTTCCCACCATTTGAATCGGCTCCAATTGTGGAGTGTTAAGAAACAATTGTGCTTAAATGACTTCAATAGATTAGTGTGATCTCAAGCCCTCTATTTATAATAAAGCGGAAAGAACACTATTACATAAAATAACTTACTTGAGTAACAAGAAAAAGAAAATTACATGAACAAAAATTTAATAAACTTGAACTCCTAGTAGAACTCAACCAACACTCCCCCTCAAGTTGAGGCATAGATATTAGTCATGTCCAACTTGTCTACAATAGGAAGGAAATCTCCTTCCTTTAAACCCTTAGTGAAAATATCTGCCACTTAGTCTCGAGACCTCACAAAAGGCATGCTGATGAGCCCTTGTTTCAGCTTTCCTTTAACAAAAAGCCTATCAATTTCACTGTGTTTAGTTCGATCATGTTACACAAGATTATTGGCAATACTAATGGCAGGCTTGTTGTCACAATATAGCATCATAGGGTTTGGAACTTGGACTCAATATCTTCTAACAAGCCTTTCAACCATAGAGGCTCACAAATTTCACGAACCATAGCTCTATATTCAGCTTTAGTATTGGATTAAGCAACCACATTTTATTTCTTACTTCTCCAATTAACTAGATTACCTCCAACAAAGGTACAATAACTTGAAATTAACTTTCTGTCAGGAGATCCAACCCAATCTGCATCAATGTATGCTTTTACTCTTAAGATTATTAGTGGGTGATAAAAGTATTCCTTTTCCAGTAGTTCCCTTCAAATACTACAGTGTTCTGGCAACAACCTTCATATGAGCTAAATATGGAACATGCATGATCGTCTCACTATCCCCACGGCATAAGCAATGTCAGGCCTGGTGTGGGACAAGTAAATAAGCTTCCCTATTAGCCTTTGATGTCTTCCTTGTCCACTGGTTCTCCCTCTTCTCCTCAAGTTTAGCTCCAACTTCAATAGGGTATCAACTGCTTTACACCCCAACATTACCACTTTTGATAATAATCTAGGACATACTTCCTTTGGGATAGGTATATACGCTTCTTTGATCGAGCCACCTCAATCCCTAGGAAATACTGTAACTTCCCTAGATCTTTAATCTCAAACTCTCTACTAAAAAAGTCATTTAACCTTTGAATTTCCTCACCATCATTCCCTGTGATGACAATATTGTCCACATAAACAATGAGAAGTGTGATTAGTACATGACTTCTTGACAAATAGTATATGATCAGCATTGCTTTGCTTGTAACCAATAGAAGTCACTGCCTTTTGGAGGCATCCAAACTAGCATCTAAGAGACTGTTTTAACCCATAAATTGACTTCTTCAACTGACAAATTTTCCTTAAAATATTGTCATCGGAGAAACCATGTGGGATTTCCATACAGACTTCTTCCTCGAACTCCCCATGTATAAAAAATGCATTCTTTACGTCTAGTTGGTGCAAGTTCCAGTCTTTGTCCACGGCTACAGACAACAGAACTTTGACAGTGTTCAATTTTGCAATAAGGCAAAAGTCTACTGATAATCAATCCTATAGGTCTGGGTAAACCCCTTTGCAACTAGTCTAGCCGTAAACCTATTGACTGATCCATCCATATTTTGTTTAACCTCAAACACCCATTTGCAGCTCACGGATTTTTTTCTGGAGGAAGTGTAACCAACTCCCAAGTATCATTTTTCTTCATTGCCTGCATTTTCTTTACTATAGCTGCCTTCCATCTCTTATCAGCATAGGCTTCCTGCCAACTTTTAGAAATAGATATAGATGATAGAGATGATAAAAAAGCATGGTAAGAGTTAGACAAAAAGTCATAACAAACATATTAGCTATGGAATGTTGAGTACAAGATTTGACTTCTTTTCTAACAGCAATAGGAAGATCAGAAGAAGATACCTCAGGGGGAACAATAGAATCTGATTTTAGAGCAGGAGGCGAAAGTGGTAACGTGTCACCTTTCTCCACCTACTTTGGCCGGTTGTAATTATTCATTTGATAAGTTTACACCTCCTTATTATGGTCAATCATGTTTTGAAAGACCTCAATAGTGTGCCTCACAAGAGTGGTCTCCCCCTGACCAAGTTCTTCACATAGTTCAAAAAACAGAGGGGGAGAATTAGAGTCAGGTATAATGGCCGAAGTCTCCTCTAGTTAGGAAACTCTTCTTGAACTCCTAAGTTGTGTTGTGGTGGTGTGTGGGAGTCTATGTGTGACATAGGAAGGTCTAGAGTTGGAAAGAACACCCTCTCCTTTAGGACTCTCCCCCTGGATTATCAATCCATCCTTCTGCTTTGCCTTGATTCTTTATCATTTTGGCATCATCGCATATATATGTTTTACAAATAGACCCCTGGTCTGGTTTGGTCCATGGTTTTGGTTCAATGGTTCATCTGGTTCAATGGTTGTAAAGAGGGCTGTTTTCATAGTCGATTCAAAAAAAAAAAAAAGAACGATGACTGAAAAAGGTTCTTGTGTTTTTGACAGCATTAGCGGAACCAAAAGAATGATGGAGGTGCAGAAGCAGCGGCGGCAATGATGGTTTTCGACAATAGTAGGCGATTGCAGAAGAAAATGGTGGAAGGCTAAAAGGAATCGATGGTTCTGTGAATAGGTTGTGATCACGTCACAGTGATAGAGGAAGGGCAAAGGTGATGGTGATGCAAGAGCGGCGATGGTGACGATGGTGGTGCAGTTAAAGGAAGGGCAGCAGCGGTGGTGGTGTAGGTGGATTCTTCGACTTTTCTGCTCCTCTCTCTCTCTCTCTCTCTCTCTCTCTCTCTCTCTCTCTCTCTCTCTCTCTCTCTCTCTCTCTCTCTCTCTATCTCTGTTCTTCTTCTGCCCTAGTCAACTGGCTCTGATGCGATGTTAAGAAACGATTGTGCTTGAATGGCTTGAATAGATCAGTGTGATCTCAAGCCCTTTATTTATAATAAAATAGAGAGACACTGTTACATAAATACCCTTACTTGGGTAATAATAAATAGAAAATTACATAAACAAAAACTTTAATAGAGTTGAACTCATAGTAGAACTCAACCAACATGGAGAAATCTTTCAGCACCTTAACCTAGCACTCGATCCAAGATACAGCTCCTAAACTCACCCTCAGGAACCTTGGTTTTCTAAATTATACCCACTAATTGTAAATTTTAGGAAACCAAATCCAACCATTAAAATTGACTGAAATTCGTCCCAGCCCTTCCTACATGTCTGCACTTCCCTTAAAGCCCCATCACTATCTGACAATTGTAGACCCCAAATAGCCCCTTCCTACCTCAACTGCTGAAACCCTATTTTTCGTTCAAAATTTGCTAAGATCCTGGCAGATTAGCTAACAGTTGAGCATGTGACGATCTAAGACTACATTACCAAACCACCTCAGATGACTTCCTCTGAGTTTGTCGCTCATCAGGGCAATTCCCATATCTGCTCTAATACAGCAGTACCTTACTTTATTCTTCATACACTAAACATTTTCAAATGAACAATAACCATACAAGTCAAGCCACATATGATGTAGTTGCATAGGAATTATGATCTTTTTTTTTCTGGGGGGTTTAATGTTTTGCTTACAGTTTCCAGCCTTTCAGTTCAATGAAGTGTCAAAATCCACCTAATAGTTCCTGTCTGAGTAACATTAGTTTTAACTCAATATATACTTAGGTTTAACTGTCATGTAGACAGATATGATAAACTTCTGGGATGAAATTTATGTTGCGTCAATAGTGGTAGCTTTAAGTAGCAGTCTCCCAGCCCTTCTCTTACCTTCCTGTGATACCCCCTCTTCTACTGTTATTATGTCAAATATCATCTGCTTTAACCTGATCAAGGGATTTGGCTATTTTTCCTCTCTGCTTGGCAATACTAAAGGAACCAAAAAAGAACCTCTTCTGAATTTTTAATCCTGGTTGATTGGCTCTAAGTTTGGGTCAAAGGGTGCCTGCACAGAGATCCTTCAAGTCCTTGTAGAATTTCTTCAAAAGCTCCTTCAATTGAGAGATTCGAAGCCTACAACCGAACTGCTGCAATACCTATGATGTGAACCTGATTTTAAGGTTAGGGTTCCTAGGATGGATTCCCAAAAATTAAGGGTTCACCCAGAATCTTCTAGCAAATAAATTAAAAACTAATATGGGATGCCTACAGGTATCCAAGAAAGTTGTTGGAATCTCTTAGGAGTGATATGGGTTGATAGGAAAAAGATTTGGGATGAATAGGATCAATCTAAATTGATAAGGAAAACATAATTAAGTCAAACCTAAATGGTTGGGATATCTCTTTGGGAAAAGGGAAAATCAGGGTTTTATCAAATCAAGATGGCAACTGGAGGAATGATGACCATGATACAAATTTGGGATCCTATGGGATGATAGCGAAAAGTTAGGGAAACTTGGAGAGGAAACGGTTCAACTTGTGAGATGGGATGGAATAAGGTTTTGAAGATTGTCGACAATCTTTCTTTCTTTTCGTTCTTTTCTTTTCTCTTTCATTTCTTTCTTTTCTTCTTTCTTTTTTCTGTTTTTTGTTTCTGCTTTGAGTCAGCAGAGAAAGAGAGAGGATTGTGATGAAGAAAAGAGAGGGAAAGAAGGGGCAGCAGGGTAGGTGAGAGGTGGGGGAGGGGCTGGAAAGGATCACACGGGGCAGGGAGAGAGTTTTAGGGGCTGTCGAGGGATGGAAGATGTTGCCAGGGGTACAGCAGCAAAGGGGGATGAATCTAGGTTTGTGTAAGCAGGGAAAGGGGGGTGAGGTAGGTGCAAAGGGGATGCAGGCCTGCTGTACTTACTTGGAAGCTGCTGTAATGGCTGTGGATGCAGGAGACTGGAAGAAGAGTGCTAGATGTTTGATGGAGGTGCTGATCTTGAAAAAGAAATCTCAATCTTGACTCACTCCTCAACAAGGCCACAATCCTTAATCAATTCTTTTTCAAAAAATCAGGCTTCCGAATTACAATGAAAGGCCGCTTATTTATAGCCGACTAAAAAATTCAAACTAACTAGGGATCCTTTATAATTTAGACTCTCCCTTACAATTAATCTCACCACTCAATCAAAGACTTCAATTTAAAATAAACAATTAATGGAATCTTCTTAAAAATAGATTTCTCCTAAGACACTAGGACTTCAACATAAAGGAAAGGAACTCTTCTTGTAGTAAAAGACCACAAGAATCGTTCTTTAAAGAAAGACTTGTAAGGACTCAAGAACTCATCTTTAAACCAAACAAGACTCTTGAAAACTTTAGCAATAAATTTCTGAAAATTAATTCCAGCATATATATAGGGTGAGATTAACTATCCTAGGATAAGATGGTGGAACTTAAAAGGAGAGTGCTTGAAATCCTTCGCTAATGTAGTCAAGCAAGGAAAGTGGAATTTTGAGGGGGCCACTAATGCAATGTGGAATGAGACGGCTACATGTATTAAAAAGGCACCTAAAGATGTCATGGGTGAAACAAAAGGAAAGCTTTATTTCTTTAGAGAGACTTGGTGGTGGGATGGTGAGGTTCAAGCAGCCATTAAGAATAGGAAAGCTAGTTTAAGACTTGGCAAAGTACTAGGATGTCAAAGATCTTCAAAGGCGTAGATTGGCTAGAAATGAAGCTAAGAAAATTGTGGGAAAATAGAGAAGTATGAAGACTTAGATAATAAACTAGGCACGAAAAAAGGGAAAATCTACTTATAAGATAGCTAAAATAAGGGACAGGAAGAGTAGAGATCTTGACCAGGTTAGATGTATTAAAAGTGAAGATGGTAAAATTCTAGAATGTCATGAGGACATTAAGAAGAGATGGGAAATCTATTTCTCTAGTCTGTTAAACGAGCATTCTTCAAGTAATGTGATTTGACGATTAAACCATTCACCAAGGCAACAATTTTCGAATACATATTTGGAGAATTTCAATGTCTGAAGTAAAATAAGCCATAAGGAGGATGAAAATAGGCAAAATATAAGGTCCTGATGAAATTCCAATAGAAGTATGAAAAAGCTTAGGAACCTACAGGTTCATTTGTCTGACTAAGTAATAAGATTATGAGCATAAGGTAAATGCCAAATGAATGGAGGAGAAGCATCGTGGTTCCAATTTACTAAAATAAAAGAGATATTATTGTAACAGCTATAAAGGCATTAAACTAATGAGCCATACTATGAAGTTATGAGAGAGAGTAATTGAAACCTATTTAAGACAATTAACCACAATTACGGATGACCAATTAGGTTTTATCTTGGGGAAGATATAAATCGAAGCTATTTACCATATTACAAGACTTATGGAAATGTATAGAGTGTAGGAAAGACCTTCATATAGTATTTATTGACCTAGAAAAAACTTATGATAGAGTTTCAAGAGCATTAATTTGGCAAGTACTAGAGAAAATAAGTGTTGCAAGTAAATAAGAACAGTGGGGGGACAAAGTAATGAATTCCCAATTGTAGTTGGATTACATCAAGGGTTAGCTTCAAAGCCCATATTTATTTGCACTTATAATGGATGTATTAACTAGAGACATTCAAGATGAGGTTCATTCGTGTGTGCTTTTTGCTGATGATATTGTGTTGATAAATGAAATTCAAGTAGGGATTAATAGCAAATTAGAATCATGGAAAGCAGCTTTGGAATCAAAAGGCTTTAAACTAAGTAGAAAGAAGACAAAATATCTAGTTTGTAACTTTGGTCATGATCAAGTGGACGATGAGTTGGTGAAACTTGACGATAAAGAGATTCCTCAGAACGATTGCTTTAGGTACCTTGGTTAAATCATTAATAAAAAATGTGATATAGAGGATGATGATTCTCAAATAATTAAAATAAGGAGGATGAAGTGGAAAAGTGCATCTGAGGTCTTGTGTGGTCTACTTATTCCTTTAAAGCTCAAAGGAAAATTATATAGGAGCGTTATCCGACCAATTATGTTGTAATGGTGCAAAGTGTTGGGCTATTAAAAAGAATCATATAGATAAACTCAATGTAGCATAAATGAAGATGCTAAGATGGATGACTGACAAAAATACGAAGGATAAGATAGGAACGATCACATTAGAATTGGTTTGGGAGTAGCTCCAATAAGTGATAAGCCAAAAGAAAGTCGTTTGAGGTGGCATAGCCATATTCAACAGAGGCCTGTAAATGCCCCTATACGGATAAGTGACAAAATTCAGATTGAAGAAATTAGAAGAGCTAGGGGTGAACCTAAGATAACCTTAAGAGAAATGGTGAGAAAGGATATGCATAGCCTTAGGCCTTGTATCTAACATGGCCTCAAACGGAGCTGATTGGAAGGCAAGAATCCATATAGTTGACCCCATTTAGCTAGGACAAGGCTTGATGATGAAGATATATTTAGGATTGAAATTGACCAAATTTCCCCTCTAAGAGGGTTCGGCCAGCCATAGGTGCGCCACTTTGTAGTGGCCTTGGGGCCGACTCCAAGGTTTAGGCCAATAGCTGAACCCTTGTTTACATCAACCTACCACTATGATTCTCTTTCAGGTTCTCCTACAACCTTCTGGCCTGAAGTTTTGAGAGCATCTAGTGGATCCAAATCCAATAGCACTTAAAGAGATGAACATTCCCTGAAATTTCAGGTCATTCTAAGACATATTTGGAGAAGAATATACCTTGGAACCGAACGTTCCTGCTATTAGGCTCTTCTTTATTAGAAGTAGAACACAACCAATCTCCCACAATTCTCTTTGCTTTGCTTTCTTTACTCTACTTCCCAATTATACACCTTTCAAAACCCTTTCCCTATTATTCCCTTATTTTATCTTAAGTCCTAGTTTATTTTTATTCTTTAAATATAATATCAATCTGTCCTCTCTTCTTGTTCACCTTTATTTAACATTAAAGGTCCCTTAAATTACGATCCTAGCATACTACTGCAAGTTTCTGTTTATTTAAACTTCTGCTACTGGTCTTTTACATCCAAATATTAGCAGTTCTTCTACTAGTGCCTCTCAATTGGTTACCTAATAGTTGGGTGGGCCTGCAAGTAATCCAATATAAGTTGACCTGACCAGGATTCAATCAATAATTCAGTATAACATGAGAAACTTGAGAGGTGAATGATGGAGAAAACAAAACATCATGTGGAATTGTGGACAACATGGTGCAGATAAACAAACACGTAAAAAGACGAAAAGTGAGATCTGTTACTAAACCTCACTACCTTCTTCTCTGGTGCTTTAACTCCAAAAGCTGTACCCATCACAAGCCGCTCACTGGATTCCTATCAAGAAAACAACATGAAAGAAGAAAAATATGGAGATATGAAGAAACTAAGAATGCTGCCAGGGCCAATTTCCAATAATCCAATGTACCGGATGATACTTCAAAAGGTTGTTGATGATGGTAAGCCTAATTCTCTCCAGCATATCAGGATCCTCAACTTTACGGCCAGTTCCCCTAGCAAGTTGATTAGAAAAGCTATATGAGATACATTACCAAGTAACTATCTCCGAAATTATATGCTACTGGCAATATTAAGTTCCCCAAGCAAGTTAACCAGAACAGTGACACTGAAATATGCTTCAGAATAAGTCTCTCAACTTATGTGCTACCAGCAACATCTGGAAACTATTAACGTTCATGATATAATTCACATCCATCCAAAACGAATATGAGGGAATTAACCAAGGTATTGAACTGCCCCGTAAAACAAATGATAACGCATGAGAAACACATACTATTATATGCAAATACTAATATATAAATAGTGCATCTTGTTGTAACCAAAGTGATGTAAAACCTGGGCTGAATTCAATCGGTTTCATCAGGACAACTGGGCCAAGTCAGATCAGCCCAGCTGGTCCTCTAGAAGGACCAAAAAGAGGCCAAACTACTGTTCACGTGAACAGCCCTTTTTTGGCCTTGAAGAAATATTATTTTAAAGATTGTGGGGCCCAGAAGTAGCTTATGTGAAGATCTTTTATGTAACTGAAGTTTCTAAAACTTGGTTTCTATTTCAACATTCAAGCATGTGACGGATAGATAAAGCCTAGATTCTAATTTTTCTAATTACAGTAATTTTGTTATGTTTTTTTTTTTTTTTTGGTTGCTGAGAATATTAGCTAGATCAGCAAAATGTTCTTAGCTCATGGTTTCCATATTCTACATAACTTCGAGAGCAAGTATTAGCACCCTATAAGTATGTAATAGGCTGTTCTCAGCCTAGAGATTTATGAAATTGAGATTCTGAAATTGATTAATGAAGCTTTGTGTTGCTTTATTCTCTTGTCTCTTGCTTGAGGGATAAGAAGGGTGAGGACCTTGCTGTTAAAGCTAAACACCTAAGGCTTAAGGAACCTTGCTGTTGAGAGCTAAATCCATCTATCCCCATTATCTATTCTCTTATCTTTTTGTTTCAATTTTTTTAATTTCTCTCTGATTTGTGTGTTTACTTGGGGCTAAGTCATCCTTGATCACGCCATCTTGCCCTTTGGCGAAATGGGCAAAATACCGAAATTTCGGGATTTTTATTTTTATTTTGATTGAATGTTTCGGTGGGTTTTGGGTTATTTTGGCCTAGTTTTTCAGTGTCTAGCCTAATTTGAGGCCAATAAACACAATGGGGCTATTATTTTTGCGAAAAGCCGAACGCAAAGTGGTGTTCTTGATCAGCACATGTTCAGCCATATGCAGGCGAAATTAGAAGTTTGGAACATGAATTTTAACAAATGTAAACATTGATATTATGCTAGAGAAAACTAAGATTTTCGTTCAAATGCAACAAAAAAGACTAACAAAAATTCACTATACAAGTACAACTTTATTGTAGAACTAAATAATCAGTAGTACACGGTTAGAATAATATAAGTGTATAACATAACAGTAGATGAATGAATTAAATAAAACATCTGACCTACTCTAACATAATAATAGCTGCTGTGCAGGTTGCATCCATCCCTTGACCCAGGGAGCTATGTGAATAGTGGACATACTCAGGCCATGACATGGTACGCCTATTGTTCTTGAAGAAGTCAACCGTTGCCCTTCTATAGGTAGCATCATCTACATAAAATAGCCAACCCATCTTAGGCAAAGTGTCGTAAGAGAAAAATGACTCTAATGGCCAATGCTTGGAACTGGATATTCATCATCTAAATCTCTCTCTGGTATTGCTACTAGCACTGGTATTGGTATTGGTACTAGTAGTGGCCCTAATGGATATCCAAAGATGGTCTTCACAAATGATCGCCTAATTCATCTCCATATCCATATGTAGACATGCCACTCGAATCATAAGATGAGCCACCATATGCCCCACTGAACACACTCAAACTTGCATGTGAGCAAGCATATCCCTCATCATACGCTCCCCCATACCTATACCTTGGATATCCATATTCGTAGCCAGTCCCATAAGCCTCATGAGGTGCAGTCCCCCCACTCTCCCTGCCATCCAAGCTCATGGATACCATCAACTCTGCCATGCTAGACACGTCAACGCCCGTCTCGCTCAGCAGGTGGAACTGGTCACGGGGCCCTAGAATAACCACTAGATGTGGTCCCCAAATCTTATGACAAGGTATGCCACCATGGTTCTCATCTTGGGTGGTAAGTGAACTATGACTCCTTGGTGAATTTGATGGGGCTCTGCTATGAATGTAGTAGTGGACCTGCCATATGCTCTAAAAGTCCTCCTCCACCACACCAGCATCATCACCACCACCATCATCATCATCCTTCTCATGAGTTTGACTAGGAGCATGAGTCTCATCGAAATCCTACCCCGTATATGGAAGTCACAACCTCATCGTCACGTGGGGGCATCATCCAATCCTCGTCTATAATACCAGCTGCCTCCTATGCATGTACATGACCCTTGTCAGCCATGAACTCATCTACATTCATCCATCCTATTTCAATTCTTTTGAAAACAGCGTCCTCTATATCAGCTTTTTTATTTATGATTTAACCAACCTAAAAGAATCGCTATCAGGATTCTCCTTGTCATCCTCATTGTCCATCCAATATTGACCAAAGTTACAAATTAGATATCTAGTCTTCATTTTACTTAGTTTAAAGCCTTTTGATTCAAATATTTCTCCCAATGATTCTAACTTGGTATTATCCCTACTTGTGTCTCATCCATCAACACATCATCATCAGCAAAAAGCATACACCATGGAACCTCATCTTGAATGTCTTTGGTTAATTCATCCATTATAAGTGCAAATAAATATGGGCTTAAAGCTAATCCTTAATGCAACCCAACTGTAATCAGGAATTGACTACCTTGTCCCTCCATTGTTCTTACACTTGTCATTGAACCATCATACATATCCTTAACTATGTTGACATATTTACTTGCAACATTTCTTTTCTCTAATACTTAACAAATTAACACTCTAGGGACTCTATCATAAGCTTTTTCAAGGTCAATAAAGACCATATGAAGATCTTTCCTACACTCTCTATATGGTTCCATAAGTCTCTCCTGGTAAGGTAAATAGCTCTCGTTGTGTATCTTCCCAACATAAAGCCAAATTGGTTCTCCGTAATTGTGGTTACTTATCTCAAATGGGTTTTAACTACTCTCTCCCATAACTTCACAGTATGACTCATCAGTTTGATGTCTCTATAGTTACTACAACCTAAGTATTACATTTTGGTGAAACACAGCGAAATTTCGTTGTTTCGCTAAATAGCGAAATGAAATATGCAACAAAATCGAGAAGTCTTAGATTTCAGTGAAATTTTGCTAAAATCTCAAAAATTCGATGAAATTTTGAAAATTCCAAGGGGTTGTACATACAGCACTTATAGCTATGGAGATGGATATGGTGGAGCATATTGTGGTTCATTTGCTGATTGTAGTAGCATGTTTGCATATGAGTATGGAGATGGATCAAATGCATCATTTATGACTCCATCTATGGATATCTATTAGGACCAGCAAAACTAGTTATGCCAATGACGGACTATATGGATAACTTAATCCATACCATGCCATGGCATGCTTATGTCTAGTATTTAGAGTACACCTCCATTACCGAACGGATGGATCTAACCCGACACATACTTGTATGTTACAGTTGTCACGCCTTGGTCCTTTTTTAGCCGAGGTGACCTAGTGTCGCCTTGTCACCTAGGCGAAGCCATTGCACCTTGCATGGCGTTGCCTTGGTTATCGTCTCGCCTTATCGCCTTGACAACTATGATAATGAATATACTTGTTCTATGTGTTGTTGCCTTTTAATGAAAATCTTAGTGTTATCTTGCATAATATCCATACTTATATTGGTTAAAAATTCATGTTTCAAACTTCCAATTTTGCCCGCATATAACCGGACATGTGCTGATCACGAACACCACTTTAGGTTAGATTTTAGGTAAAAATAACACTCCCCATGTTTATTGGCCTCGAATTAGGCCAAACACCAAAAGCCAAGGCAGAATGACCCCAAATACCCCTTGAGATTAAGGGTTGAAATCTTACTAAAACATTCCAAAAATTCGGCAATATTTTGCCGAAGTTCTGATATTTCGAACATCTAGGTACCTAATGAGATGACTGAGCTGAGTGAAATTTTGCACCATGATTACAGCTTTGAATATCCCCTCATTTTTGTAAATTCAGACCATGATGCTTTTCTTCCATTTATCTAGCATTTTCCTTGTGCTCATGATCTTATTAAATGTAAACAAACACAAGATCTATAACCAGCAATAGGTAGAGAAAAGAAGAAAGAGAAATGAGGGAGTAGTAAAGAGAATAATTGGAGAATAGGGTTGGGCGATAGACAATGTCTTCTACTAGACTGTCTTCTACGTCTAACAAGCTCACATTTATAATAAACTGAAAACAGGATTACAAAAGGAAACTCAAAAATAACTCTTAATGCTTACCTAATTGAAAACCTTAGTAGGAAACTCAATTAGACTTGGACACTAATGACCATATTCCTAATAAGGAAAACACTAACACCAAAGACATAAACCAATAAGGAAACCACAATAGGGGACTCCCCTTATCGTGTTACATTATGTTATCTCATTATCTCTAACACTCCACCTCAAGCTGGACTGCTGGAGTATACACAAAGAAAGCTCCAGCATGGATAAACAATGATAAACTTGAAAAGCAACACCAATCTTGAATTGTGTAGCAAACTAGAGACCAACACACCCAAATCAACACCTCAATCCATATCTTCACAGCAACCAATGAGAACATCAAACAACATTTCCCAACGAAGGTCTCAAAATGCAACATGCAGCGCTAATAGAAAAGTCCAACAAATGTAGCACCAAATAGCTATAAAATTTTCACCAGATGTACCAATAGTCCATAATATTGCAACTGCAACGTGTCCACAAAAAATTCTCATGAAAGTGCATCTCTTATGGCTACACAAAAAATTCCATAAAAGTGAAACTCCGGTGACTACACAAAAGCCTATCCGAGGAAAGCACACCAACAATCAGACTCCCTCTTGAGTCCATTAAAATCCAAAAAAATAAATAAACATCTTGTAGTTGGACATCTTCAATCTCCCCCTCATGTGTATCATTACACATGACCAAAAGCAACTAATAAAATAATAATAACCTCAACTTTCATGACAGAAGATCCCGTAAATAAAATCCCAATGTCTTCAATCAGCCTCACCAACAACAAATGAAATCCCAAACAGACAAGAATGGAAAATAAAGGAAAGGAATGGCAAATCTGTAGATATCACAAAATTAAAACAGGACTGGCACCAATGTATTAGTCTATTAGAGAAATCCCCGAAAGAAAACACAAACAAAAGCCAAAAAGTATACTTTGAAGGAGAATAAGCCTAAAGTTAAGGAAACACTACTGGAACCAATCCTAATTAAATATGAAAACAAATAATAATGGAAACATAAAATAAAGCAAGTCTAGGAACTAGGAAACTGAATCAAAAACTAGAATCAGGAACGGAACTAGAAAACAGAATCAAGAACAAAACCATAAAACAGAATTAGAAAACAAACCAGGAATTGAACCTTAAAACCAAACAAAAAACTGAACCCAAAACTAAACCAAAAATTCAAACCATCTTCTTCCTCAATAGAGACCTTCCTAAAACTTGAAAAAAGAACCCATGAATATGAGACGGTACCCTAGAGTGAGCAGATGGTATTCAAGCAACTCGAAGAATACCAAAATCACCATGGCTCCTCCAAGCACACTTCCCGTAATCATCTAATTCCTGCACAAGAACATATCTGCAGGTTTTCCACCAAAAAGGACTTACATAACATTAATCAGCTTCTTCTCAGTCTCGCAGTAAGATCATAGGTTCAAAGCATCACAATAGACCATAAAAAATGCAGGTTTTCGTGATTCCATCTGAATTCTGAAACACACATAAACCCAATAGGAGGTGTTTGAACAGCTAACGGTACTTTCTTTCTTTCTCTCTATCTTTCCCTCCCCTTTCGTGTATCTTTCCTCTCCTCGTCTGCGTTCTTTTTTTTTTTCTTTCTTTTTTTTAATTTGAAGGGATCGACCAAACGTGTCGCAATCAAAGAAAGGGAATCAATTAAATAGGACTAGTCTTCAATCAATCGGCAGGGTCTGATCTAAAATATATTTTTTTTAAGAGAGAGAAAAAACAGCAAGCATTTAACAGATGGACTTGAATCGAGAATTCAAGAAAAATAGCAGAGGAAAATAACTTATGGAGAAATCGTTTCTTTCACCATCTTCCAACGATCAGTGAAAAACACGCCAGAAATCTCAAGAAAAACAAGTCAGATCACCAGAAAACTAGAAAACAGACCACCAGAAAATTCAGATCGCCCCAAAGAGTGAGATCGCCAGAAAACTCAGAATGCATATTTGATCAAAATTATAGAGTGAAAAACAGAAAACTGATACCATCATAACACGTGATTTCCCATCTAAAACTTTATGGGAACTCTAGTTCATCTCCTTCATTAAACTAGGCTCCTGTTCTTCAAACCAGAAACCTAAACGACTCTCAAACCGGCAATAGATTATGGCTCTGATACCGTGTAAACATTCCCAAAATCTATAACCAGTACTAGGCAGAGAGAAGAAGAAAGAGAAATTGAAGCAAAAGCAGAGAGAATAATTGGAGAATAGGGTTGGGCGATAGAATCTGTGTCTCCTACCATACCAGCAAGCACATATTTATAATAAACTGAAAACATGATAACACAAGGAAACTCAAATATAACTCTTAACACTTACCTAATTAAACCTAAAGAATAGTAGAAAATGCCAGAGTAGGAAACCAACTTAGACTAGGACACCAATGAACATAGACCCAATAAGGAAACCACTAACACCAAAAACCCAAATTGACACATCCACCCAGCCGGTACCCTATCTGGCATATCCGAGTGTGTGATCCACAATCCCGAAGATCTAGTATTCAAGGAAATCATCCTCCCACATTTACAATAATATAATCGAGAACAAGATTTAAATCAAAGTTAACTATATTAATCAAAAGATCAAGATAAGGTTCAAGAATATAATCGAGTGCGAAAAAAAGATACCAATAGAATAAATCAAATGTAGAGTGTAGTGGAAAATATACTCTACAGTAGCAGCGGAAAAATAGATCGAAAGAAAGATTACAACCGGTTCCCAAAATGAAAAGAAAACTAAACTAAACTAAGGTCTCATCGAATCTATAAAATATCAAAAAGAGAAGAGACAATGTCCCATCGCTGGCACACAAGTGCTAAAGTCGGACTAATCCAGATAAGTTTCAGTCTCGCACTGGTAGTCATCACCGTCGTAGTCACTGTAGCCAATAGCTTGGGTACCGTAAGAATCATCAGCTTGGTCTTCATAGTATTGACCATCATAATCATCAATTCCTGCAGAAAAGTCTAACAAAGATGTTGCAAAAAGGAGTGAGTTCAAAAGAACTCAGCAAGGTAATTCATTCCATAATAACATAATAACACATGATAGCAAATCATACAGAATGCAATATGATATGAAACAAACAATGCAGATATGTTTCTAACTCTATGTATGTTGGTTTCTATTGGTAGACATGCTTTAAGTCATAGCACCATACTCCTTTGGGTAGGGTCCAAAATCACTCTCCCTCAACCATCTCGGTATATCTTGGGTTCTCCGGTTGGCAATGGGTCCTACATCCCTCTCGAACATTCCTTGGCTGGGGTTTAGGTCAACACTCTCTCACGCCTCTGTTTGGTATGAGTACTGGCGCATGTCGAGGTTAAGCCTAGCCAAATGCAAGTCTTCTACTTAGTTATATCAACTTAGATCCAGATACTTCCATTCCTCCCCTCTCGGGATCCTTTCCAGTATCCTTCTCCCTAGAGTCAGCGTATTGTATCCTATGGCTACAACCAACTTGGACTAAGGACTCATCAACCCTATTGGTCAGTCACATCTAGTTAACAAGAAGTTCTCATGTCCTCTCACGGGTCATTTCACCGGTCTTCAGCGCCCATGAGTCCACGTTCCACTACTGCAACTCAACCAATGAATGGCCCCCATAATGTGATCCATGTCCTCTCACGGGTCATCTCACCGGTTTGAGCGCCCACAAATCCCCATTGCTGCCACGGGTTACTCGATCTCAATTCCCTTCCGATCGGGTCTGATATAATAGGGACATCCTAGCCAAACACTTCTAGACGTGCTCTAGGTATGTCAACTAGTAATTAGGGAAAGCGCCAAGGGGCACCATAAGAATGCATCCCATACCACCTCCACTGGTGTCCAATGACAGAAACACCAAAATATAAGTAATCATTCACATAACTGAAATAATAATTGAGTCATACATACAAGTACTACTGTAGTTGAAGAAACTACACCAGCAATACAATTATAAGAAAATTAATACAACAGTAGTATGATCATGTAATCCAATCCAATTACAAGTAGACATGTATATTTAGGTTATTAGGGATCAAACGTCCTTACCTTAAACAATCTTCGAAGAATTCCGAAGAATAATGAGGAGAGGTCCAAGACTAGAAAATAAACCCTAAACAAGCATATAACAATCATTAGGAATAAGCCCTAAAAGATTAGAAGTCAAACGGATCAATTCGGATGAAGAAACAAGCTGTTGTCACTGTTAGCAGCTTGGTTGGTCGATTGGATCAGTAGACCAACCAGTAGACCAACGGGGCAGAAAACCCTAATTTGGTCATAACTTCTTCGTTTGAAGTCCAATTGCTCCGAAATTCGAAGGGGAGTTTCCTAAAAACATACTAAGACTATCTAAGAAGGTTTAAGCATCAAAACATGGTCAAAAAGTAGAATCCTAACTGAACCATAGGATTAAGGTTTCATCACATATAGTCCACTACTCTCATGGAAAGGTTAGGGAGAATAAAGATTCACCCTAGGTCCAGAAAATATAAGTCTATAATCAAGAAAGGTGTTGGGAAGGGTATAGTAATGATAGAAAATAAGGTTTCAAATCAAATCAAAGGAAACAAACCCTAATCATAACAATTAGGGTTTTACCAAAGACAATTTATGTATCCCACGGAAAGACTAGGGAGAATAAAGATTCACCCTAGGTAAAGAGAAGTAGAAATTTATAATCAATAAAAGTGTTGGGGAGGATCCAACAAATTAAAAGAGGATTAGGGTTCCCCAATTTGGATACCCTCTCATGAGGGTTACCCAAGGGTTTCCTCCTAAAATCAACCACTTTAGATTTCCATGGTAAAAAGGAAAATAGGGATCAACCCAACAATCATGGGGATACAAGGAAAGATTATAACATTGGTGTGAAACTTTTCCCACAATCACCAAAATCAGTAGAAAAATATGAGGTAGTGATCAAGATCTCAGGTAAGACCAATTTCAAAAAACAACACCATATGGCTTCAAGAACTTCAAGAACATAGAGTGAATTGGGGGATTCACTCTAGGGCTAATAGAATCAGAGAAGAGGTCATTACAGTAGTGTAATACATTTCTCATAATCAAGAGATCAGAAGAATAGAAGAGAGAATAGATCAAAGAAACAATTCGATTACTAACCTTTGTAGAAGAAGAACCAATGAAGAAACTCGAACGGATGCTTGGGGATCTTCCTTGGCTTCAAAGAGGAGGTCCTAGGGTTCTTCCCACGTTCTTCAGAGGTTTAGAATTGATTATGAGTGAAAAACACGGAATTCCCCCTTTAAATATAACAAAAACCCTTAAAAATCAGAGATTTTACCAAACTGGCCTTACTGTCCTTGTTGGTCGATTGGTTGGTCGGCTGGCCAGTCGACCAACCATGTTAGCAACTCCAAAATAGAGAATTAATTGTCCAAACCTCAATATCTTTGGATGGGCTTCTCACAACTCATCAAACAACTTACCTAGCATGGAGGGATGCCTTCAAACCATGTTCAAATAGGCTTTAAGTCTAACAATCAGGCTCTCCTTCATCAATGTGCCATTTCTTCGCCAACTCAGACAAAGTTTCCAAGTATGGAACACCATCATCAATCTCCATGAGTTCTGGGTCAAACTCCATGTCTTCCATTGATATGGCCCATAGTTGCCTTCTACCTTCACTTCGGGTCTTCGGACCTACAGACAATAGGGTTTCCGAGTTATGGTTAGGGCTGGATTTCACACAAATCGACAAGGAAAGCACAATAGGGGGAGTCCCCCTATTGTGTTACGTCATAATATCTCATTATCTCTAACATTAAACAACCCAACTAGCCCCATAAGTTCCTAAACTCTTCCATACTTACTATCAGGATTTCATCAGGACCTTGTGCCTTGCCTACTTTCGTCCTCCTTAGAGCTTCTTTAACTTCGACATCAAAATTCTTCGTATTATATGTTCGAAAACTGGTGTCATGGTGAATGGTGTAAGTGTTTGAATCACAAGTACTTGAAGTATGCTCGTATAGTAGTCAAGAGAAATAGATTTTCCATCTCTTCATAGTGTCCGCATCACGTATTAGTACTTTACCATCTTCACTTTTAATACATCTAACATGGTCTAGATCTCTACTCTTCATGTCCCTTATTTTAGCTATCTTATAAATAAATTTTCCCCCTTCCTTTATGCCCAACTTAAATCTTCATGCTTCTTCTCTTTTGCTTTTTCCACAATTTTCTTAGATTCATTTCCTCTACATCCTTGGTCCTTTGCCAAGTCTCAGAACTCGTTTTCTTGTTCTTAATAGCTGCTTGAACCTCACCATCCCACCACCGAGTCTCTCTATAGGAATAAAGCTTTCATTTTGATTAACTTATGACATCTTTAGCCATCTTCCTAATACATGTAACCATCTCATCCACATTGCGTAAGTCTCCCCCTCAAATTCTCACTTTCCTTGTTTGACTACTCCACTAGTGAATGATTTCAAACGATCTCCTTTTAAGGTCCACCATCTTATCCCAAGATAGTTAACCTCGCATCTTTTATAATTTCGTGGAGTTAGGCATATATCCAATAACACTAGTCTAAATTGTGCAATTAAGCTTTCCCCTAGTATCACCTTGCAATCCTTGCACAGCAATCTATCAAACCTTCTAGCTAAGAAGAAATCTATTTGGCTTCTATGATGTCAACTTTGAAGGTAATCAATTCTTCCTCTCTCTTTTTGAAGTATTTAGGACAAATAGATTAAAAGCAATAGCAAAATCTGAAATTGTGATCCTTCCTCATTCCTCTCTCCGAAGCCATAGCCTTCCACGTACACTCCTCTTTGATCATTCCCAATATGTCCATTTAGATCATCCCTTATGATAATCTTTTCTTCTTGACGAATTCCTTGCATCAATCCTTCTATATTTCCCAAAATTCTAACTTCAGACCTTCATCTAGTCCTACTTGAGGTGCATACGCACTAATTATATTTACAATCTCTTTCTCCATTACAAGCTTATAGCAATAATCTATCAGCTAATCTTTTAACATTCACCACATTGTTCAATCTCTATCCACTATTATACCTACTCCACTTTCATTACTTCTATCCCCAGTAAACCAAAGTTTAAAGTCATCAAACTCTTTAGCTTTTTTTCCTCCCATCTAGTCTTTTGAATGCAAGCTATATTAATCCTCATTTTCTTCATAACATCAATTAATTCTAAGCTCTTACTTGTTAAAGATCCTATGTTCCAAGATGTCAATCTAATCCTATGTTTCTAGACTAGCTTCTTTACCCACACTCATCCACAGCGTGGGAACCCTTGCCTACTTATCATTAATTGCACCAAATACATCTATTTATGTTTATAGGTCAAATAATCTTTAATTTGGACTATACCGAAGAGAGCCTTAAACTGTGGACAGCTGACAATCCGAATGTTGTAGATCCAATCTAAAATTTAGGGTTTCTTGGGAAGTCCCAAAATTCAAGAAAATTTAAGAAAAATAAATAAATAAAAGAACTACTTAGGAAAACAGCCCCTGGGCTCTACATGTGCGGCCTTTGGCACCAGGTTTGCTCTCTTTAATTTTAAAAGATAAAAAATTAAAAAAAAGAGCGTAATTGGAGAAGGGGGGGGGGATGGAATAGGCTATCAGATACCCAAATGGAGGAGCCTTGTGAAGCTTTATATTGATTATTGAATAGAGATGGAGATTGTAGGCTGTCAATTCGGCCATAGTAAGAATTTAGGCTTAACGTCACCCTAGACCTTAATTGTTATTCAACCTTGTACCTTCCAAATTGAACAAACACAGTTGCAGCAGCAAGAAGCTTTGTCAATTACATCCAGTTCAGTACCTTATAGTGTTTAGGGAGTTACTTCTTGCTCAGATCTTGCTTCATCTCAGTCCAGTTGATGGAGGCCCTGCCATGGTATTGTAGGGTTTATTCAGCCTTCATCCACCATTCTCTAGCTGGAGCAATTAACTTGGTCCGAACAAACTTCAACTTCCTGTTTTCTAATGCTTCGTACCGTGGTTCAAGAACACGATGTTGATGGCCATCTCAGTTGGCCAGAAAACCAAGATCTCCGCAAGAGAGACAAAATCTTGTCAAGTCAAGTCGAGATGACTCTATCTCAATCAAGATCTGTAGCATTTATAAAGTACGTTCGACTGAGATTTGGGTCGAACCAAGATCTCAGGCAACATATAGAATTCTTTCCATTTTGCCTCCCATCTCGTCTCAGTTTCTTGAAGAACTGAGATATCTCTCGAGTTTTCGAACCATGGTTCATACCGATCAACGTAACCATCAAGGGAGGCAACTTAATAATAGAATATCTGAGGATCTGTGTTGTATTCTTTCAATTCTAGCTTTTTTGTGAGATCTCCTTGACCCCTGTAGTCATTGCCACCTATGAAATAGTTCCTTATATGATCTTCAAATCTTTCAGGAAAGGTAGTTCCTTTCGATTCCAGGTTCTTGAGTGCTTCTGTTCTGTCCTTGCTGTCCCTACATACAAATCTCTATCACCTCTCTATACATGGGATTGTCAATTAGAGGTCTAGTTCATCTCTTTCATCCCTGTAGGCATTGTACATATCATATTGCGGTTTTTTGTTTCCATTCCTAACAAGAATTTGAATCTGGGATGGAATTTGGCTATGGCGAGGAGGCTGGTTTTTACCTCTACAGTATTACTACAACCTCTATAAACTGTTCCTGATTTCACTGTACTCAAGCTGACTGTTGATAGTGTGGGCTATATTGCTTGCAACCAAACATTGAATGGAATCTTTTATTAAACCATTTCTCTCCCAAGTTCTTCATCAAAGTCTTACGATGAGAAGTCTTAATGTAGTATTGTATTTAATTGATCAATACAGTAGCCAAATAGGACCTTTCACAGGGAATCAAGTTCAGAATTGATAGACGTAAGGTGAAACAAAATTTAGATGTGCAAGAGGGCTGAAACTAGAGTGCTATTATAAGGATAATAGCATAACAATACGAGCTGAATAGACCTTCAAAACAGGGCCAGAACTATGATGAAGAAATTGAAAGGACAATATGAGGGAATTGAGAATAACAATGTAACATCCGGGCTTCACACCGCAAGGTGGATCGATTGGATTGAACACCAACCTACCTTGATCAAACACAAGGATTCTCCATAGAGAATAAATGCTAACAAAGCAATTTAATTTCAATAGATGAGTTGTTTCTTCACCTCTTACATAAGTCTCCTTATATAGCATTCTAAAGAGACATAAACATTAATGGTAACATCCAACCACTAACTAACACCACCTACCTACTACCTAACCCTTGACAAAGGAAAACTCCTTTGACAATGAGTTCTTTTATTTTCAAACCATAGCCCCTTTTATTGACTTTTCAAAACTAGACTTGGGCTTAGGTCTAGACTATGAAGTTCAACATATGTGGGCTAACTTTAACCCACTAAAATAGTCCTAGCCCATGAAAGCCACGGGTTGATTCAAGTGATAGCTTTAGGCCTTTGATGGGCCTGACCCAATGGACTTATTCTTTCTTAATATGTCCTCAATTCTACATCAACTCTCCCCGGCTTGAAAACATTCATCTCCGACAAATGGATGAATGATATGTAATGCTCATACCAATCAGGATCGAGTTTCGCTAGATTTTCAGCATGAATCCAAGTGCTATCATGTCGCGGACGATTCTTCCATTTGAACTTGACCTTGCCTTGCTTTAAACATTTGGTAATAGGTGCCACAACTGCACTGAAGTTCTGAATGACTCTCCTGTAAAACGATGCAAGTAAATGGAAATTACGAACTTCAATGATTGTCCTTGGGTTAGGCTAGTCGATGATGCTTTTTATCTTCTTTGGATCAACTTCAACCCCCTGTGTCATAACCCTCATGAAGGCACTAGGTGCATTCATCAGACCAAAAAGCATGACTTTCCATTTAAATAGTCCATCCCTGGTTTTGAAGACAGTCTTCCATTCGTCTCTAGGCCTAATAGGGATCTGCTGATAACCACTTTTGACGCCCAATTTAGAAAAGATCTTAGCCCCGCACATCATTTCTAACATGGCATCAAGCCGTGGTATAGGAAACCTATACTCGACTGTAATTTTATCGATTTCTCGACTGTCCACACACTTATGCCATGAGCCATCCTTCTTTGGAGTCAATAATGCTGGTACAGCACATGGACTTAAGCTCTCCTGAATGAATCCTTTATGTAGCATGATAGAACCCTCCCAAGCTAAAGTCTAAGTCCCACCAAAATCTTACTGACAACAATGAAAATTATCATTCATGGCAACAGATTCCATAAAGACAGCAGCAAAATATAACTCTGTTCTTTCAATAACTCTGATAAACTTCAACAACAGAAACACATAACACCAAAAAGCTATGAATTCAAAACAGCAAAGCAGCTGAATAATATTGGAGATATAGTCGATTTCATCAAGCTTCCCTGATTGGATATAACTGATGAATACAGACTGATACTACTAACTGATAAGAACTTCATAGATAAAGAGAAACTACATAGAACTTTGATGAACAAGTTCATCCCAATGGCTAGGCCATTCCCCAGAGGTTTCCCTCTCCTCAAGCATTCGCTTGCATCCCTTTTTTTTTTACTTCCTCTCCTCTTCCCTTACATACTCCCTGAATTCTAACAAACTCCTATGCATAACAAACTCTTACACAATCAGCCACTCATCTGTTGCCACCTGGATTGTTCCTTCTGCTCCTATGTTTACAGCAGGTTAGTGGTTGCTGTCCAATTGGATGCTGCCATCCGTCTTCTCCTCATTTGGATCCCCTTAGCAGGTTGTAGGTGATATTGCGTACTCCCTCTTATTCCTTCGCTTGTACACCTTGGTTATTAGGGGCTTATCAACACTTCCCTCCTTAAGTTTCACCTTGTCCTCAAGGTGAGGGAAAATTTAAGGTGGAGTCTTCACATGTGTGCCACCCTGACAGGCGAAATCAGCAGTATGCGTAGAAACCCAACAGCAGGACCCGATATGGAGCCATATCTAATTCAAATTGTAAGGAATACTCGGTTTCTGCAAGAAGCAAACTTGCAAAAAAAAAAAAAAAAAACTCTCCTAATGCCATAGAAAGACCAGCCCTAGCTGTAAGAAGACTAGTCCCCAGATTAACGAGAAGAGTATTAGCAGGAAAAAATCTCAGCATTCTGAATTTCTGCAATTTGCCTAGAAATGGGCCGAAGCAACAAGCATCCACCAGCAATAATGGCAGTGATAGCAACCATCCTTTAACATCTGCAAGTCCAAGAGCCTCAGCAATGGCTTGAAAACCAACCCCTCCTCGTTCCTGCAACACCATTGGTGTGCAGCCTTTGATGTGTTGCATCCTCCACCATATCGCGAAAATACTTGCAGCGAAAAAACGAGGGAACGATGCCAAGCAGTGGTTTTCTCCGGCCGAAATTCCAGCGCAAGTGTCGTTGGAGCAAATCTCACCCACTCGGTCTTGAAATCATTGTCGCTGGCAGCGAAACTAACACCCATCGCAATGCTGCACATCCACTGCCACCGCCTGCTGTCAGTCTTGATTCGGCAAGGTTGAAGACGTTGGTTCCCCAACTTGTTGGTTCAGTTGGACCATTTTCTGGTAAGTTCTTGGTTCAAGCTGGTTTTGGGTGTGGGTCTTGATTCGTTTGAGTGATTTGGGTTTACAGTAATGCTAAGAAGGCTTGGGTTTTGGGTATACAAAATGGGCTAGGCCCATGAGTGATGGGGAAAAGGGGTGGGGTCCAAATACTTAAAACCATGAGTTAAAAGAAATGGGTTGGGCGTCGGTTTGTTGGGCTGGATTGGGCTTTGGGTTACGGAAATAGGTTGGGCCCATGGTGGGTGTTTTAAATGGGTTAGGCCTAAGCACTTAAAATGGTGGATTAAGGAATATGGGTTGGATATTTGGTTGATGAAATAAGAAGGGCTGGGGTTTAATGGAGTGGGCTTGACCCAAGGGGGTTTCATTGGGGGTCTAGTGGACCAATCTTGGTACTGGGTTTGTTTGGGCCCTATGTATGAGATGAAACATACCTGAATGTGGCCCAAATACACAAGCTGTGGCCCATAGGGTTTGGACCAAACCCACGAACTGGTTCGATTTGAACCAAACCAACCCTAAAAACCCTCCAACTCCACCATCTCTTCTCCAATTTCTGCAAACAGAAATTTCCTCTGCCGTATGCAGCTTTCCAGCGATCTTCTTCTTTGATTCAGCGGCATCTCTCTCTTCCACAACTTTAATACGGTAGGCATCAATTCCCGAACTTCTCCCTCTCTTCTTCTCTCTTCTCCAAGCTCAGCGAGGAAAATCCTGAGTCACCACCGGATGTCTCATTCTTGTGCTGCTAGGCTTCATCTCTCTGCAATTCTCAAAGTAAACTCTAGATTCATCATCGTGTTCCTTAGCATCGACTTCCATTTGATGGGTGTTCGCAACTGAGCTCGAATCTGGCATCTTCCCTTCACCGAAATCTTGTTTCAAAGCTGCTTCAAAGTGTATCCATTCGAACACTGGCCATTTCTTTCGGTACACCCACTCTAAGGCTTCTCCATCCAAATATTGAACAGCTACTGCCAACTGTTGGTCACCCTCGATGTGGTGTTCCCAGCAAAACAAGAAGACCTGCAATAGCCATCTCTACACATCCTCTTCGCCTAAAAACAATGGCAATACCATCGCTTCTCTCCCTGGAATCGAACTGCTCTGATACCAAGTTGATAGGACCCTCTCAAGCTAAAGTCTGAGTTCCAACGAAATCTTACTGATAGCAATGGAAATATTATTCATGGCAACAAATTCCATAAAGACAGCAACAAAATATAACTCTGTTCTTTCAATAACTTTGATAAACTTCAACAACAGAAACACCTAACACCTAACACCAGAAAGCTATGAATTCAAAACAGCAAAGCAGCAGACTAATATTGGAGATATAATCGATTTCATCAAGCTTCCCTGATTGGATATAACTGATGAATACAAACTGATACTACTAACTGATAAAAACTTCTTAAATAAAGAGAAACTACATAGAACTTTGATTAACAAGTTCATCCCAATGGCTAGGCCATTCCCCAGAGGTTTCCCTCTCCTCAAGTATTCGCTTGCATCCCTTTTTTTTCCTTCTTCTTCCTCTCCTCTTCCCTTACATACTCCCTGAATTCTAACAAACTCCTACACATAACAAACTCTTACACAATCAGCCACTCATCTGTTGCCACCTGGATTGTTCCTTCTGCTCCTCTGTTTACAACAGGTTAGTGGTTGCTGTCCAATTGGATGCTGCCATTCGTCTTCTCCTCATTTGGATCCCTTGTAGCAGCTGTAGGTGATATTGCATACACCCTCTTATTCCTTCACTTGTACACCTTGGTTATTAGGGGCTTATCATAGCAACTCATTCACCTATCTTTTGAGTTCATTGTGCTTTGTTGGGCTAAGGCGATAAGCTGATAGGTTTGATAACACCGAACCCGGTACCAAATCAATGGCATGTTGAATATCATGCATTAGGCAACTCATCAAGAACCACATCAGAAAAATCAGAAAGTAACTCTTTGATGGGTGGAGGGAATGTCACGTTAGGTTGAGGGGTATCTTCTCTCGTAACAAGAGCCAATACCAGCCATGTGTTATGGCTAGTGTGAATGAACTCTTGGTGTTTACACTTTACCTTTTGAGAGTCACCAACATGCTTATTGAATGTAGGTTGTTCTCCAGTGAAATAACTCTGTATGTGCTCTTCAAGGGTTGGTAGCACAACTAGAATCCTTTGGAGCCTTCTCCCTATATTCATCCAAGTAGGAAAGTTGGCTATAGAGTGAGTTGGCTGGGATTCTTCACCAAGTGGAGGGCGTGGAGCATGAGTAGAGGCAACAACTCTAGCCTCCATTACTGAAAACCTCTCTTCCACTTGCTTGTGGCTTGCAGTGATTTGGTTGCTCAATTGTTGCAACATCCCCATCATTACTGCCATAAGGTCAGTATCCAATTCAGAAGTTTCACTCCCTGTCATGGCTCTGATACCAAATAATGTAGTATTGTATTTGATTGATCAATACAATAGCCAAATAGGACCTTTCACAGGGAATCAAGTTCAGATTTGATAGACTTAAGGTGAAACAAAATTTAGATGTGAAAGAGGGCTGAAACTAGAGTGGTATTATAAGGATAATAGCAAAACAATACAAGCTGAATAAATCTTCAAAACAGGGCCAAAACTATGATGAAGAAATTGAAAAGACAATATGAGGGAATTGAGACTAACAATGTAACACTCAGGCTTCAAACCGTAAGGTAGATCTATTGGATCGAACACCAACCTTCCTTGATCAAACATAAGGATTCTCCATATTGAAGAAATGCCAACAAAGCAATTTGATTTCAATAGATGAGTCGTTTCTTCACCTCTTACAAAAGTCTCTTTATATAGCATTCTAAAGAGACAAACATTAATGGTAACATCCAACCACTAACTAACACCACTTACCTATTAATAACTCAACTACTACATAACTCTTGATAAAGGAAAACTCCTTTGACAATGAGTTCTTTTATTTTCAAACCATAGCCCATTTTATTGACTTTTTAAAAACTAAACTTGTGCTTAGGTCTAGATTATGAAGTTCAACATATGTGGGCTTTAACCCACTAAAATAGTCCTAGCCCATGAAAGCCATGGGCTAATTCAGGTAATAGCTTTAGGCCTTTGATGCGCCTGACCCAATGGGCTTCTTCTTTCTTAAATATGTCTTCAATTCTGCATCAAGTCTACAATGGGCTCGGCTCTGGAATACCACTCGATGCAGCCTCACTTGAATGAGGATCAAATCTCCAAGATCTCCAGACCAGGAGTGATGCCCAGGCCCATGGTTTATAGGGTGGTTTTCCGAAAGGTGATCCCACCTAGATCAAACCGAAGACCTACCAATCTCTTGGTTAGGGTGTTGACGCTGTATTGGCTTGATCAGGTTAGTGGTGAATGATTTGGGAGAGATTTGGACTGATGAGATATATTGGTGGATGAGGAAGGTACCTAAGATTATCAAGAACCTCCAATACCTCCACAACCAGCCAGCACTTTCACTTTAAACTCCAGCGTTCATTCTACCATCCTAGCCCTTATTTTAATCCCAATTTCGGCCCCGTGAAACCAGCTATTCCTGATATGTCAATTCTTGTTTTTATCACCCTTTTCCCTCCAAAGTCAGAATTCTTGATAACTCCACCCTCAAACCATCCAAATTCTTTGAAACATGATCAGTAGAATCTAGGCAATCAGAGCTAAACTGGATCCAAGTTTCACCCCATACCAATAACATTTCATCCCTGCGGGTGGATAGAAGGGCTCAAATGAGGGGAGGGTATTCGGAAACAAAAAAGTAAAAGAGAAAGATAGGAATCCTTTTAGGCTACCAGTTGTACCTAAAGGGATGTTGGAAATCACTTGTAGATGGAGGTCAAAGGCTGATCTACACAGCCACAGTCAAAAGTAGCTTGATTACACTTGGAACCTTCTTCAGTCTGGGATCTTGAATGAGATCTAACACCGCAAACAAAAGAGAGATACTCGAAGAGAAGCTTTATTAGTCAATATTCAATCTGTCTCTTCCCATCAAGTGGAGGGGTCTATTTATACAACTATGGGATGGAATTCCCAACTTGATTTGAATTCCCAGCCTGGTTTTGAGTAAATAATACCACAAGGTCTTTATAATTAGACCTATGCAAGGACTGGCTTAAAATAATACTAAACAAATTTAGAAATATAAAAAACTCATATGCCTACTATGCCCCTCGAGTGGACCAAAGCACAATTTGCCACTGGATTGTCAAGTACACTAAACTGAATTTAAAAAATGAGATGCTGAGGAGCAACCTATGGTGTTCTCTTGGCCTTCCAATTGGTCTTGGAGGGCTTGAATGCTGCATCTCTCTTTTTGATAATTTTATTCTCTCATTTGTTCTTATCAACATTTAGTTGAAGCTATTAGAAAGCAATTGCAAAGATATTGCTAGGTAACTTTTATTTGGGATAACAACAACAACAACAACAATAAGCCTTATCCCAACTAAATGGGGTCGGGCTACATGGATTCTTGCATTTCAATCAATTCTGTTTGAGGTCGTGCTACATACAAGACCTTAAGCTATGCATATCCTTTCTCACCACTTCTCTTAAGGTTATTTTAGGCCTACCCCTAGCTCTTCTAGTTCCTTCAATCTGGATTATATCACTTCTCCGTACAGGGGCATTTATAGGTCTATATTGAACATGGCCATGCCACCTCAAACAACTTTCCCAACACTTATCACTTATGGGAGCAACTCCCAGACCAACTGTAATATAATCATTCTTTATCTTATTCTTCATAGTTTTGCCACTCATCCATTTTAATATTCTCATTTCTTCTACACTAAGTTTATCTATATGATTCTTTTTAACAGACCAACACATTGCATTGTACATCATATCTAGTCGAACAACGGTCCTATAGAATTTTCCTTTAAGCTTTAATGGAACACGTCGATCACACAAGACCCTGGACGCACCTCTCCACATCATCCACCCTATTTTAATTCTTTGGGAAACATCATCCTCTATATCACCTCTTTTATTTATGATTGAACCTACGTACCTAAAAGAATCACTCTGAGGAATCTCCTTATCGTCAAGTTTCACCACCTCATCATCTACCCGATCATGACCAAAGTTACAAATAAATATGGGCTTAAAGTGCAAATAAATATGGGCTTAAAGTTTCACCACCTCATCGTCTTTGGTTAATTCATCCATTGCAAGTGCAAATAAATATGGGCTTAAAGTTGATCCTTGATGTAGCCTAACTATAATTGGGAATTCATTACTTTGTCCCCCCCCCCACTATTCTTACACTTGTCACTGAAGCATCATACATATCCTTAATTATGTCTACATATTTATTTGCAACACTTCTTTTCTCTAGTACTTGCCAAATTAACGCTCTAGGGACTCTATCATAAGCTCTCTTTTTTTGTCAATAAATACCATATAAAGGTCTTTCCTACACTCTTTATACCTTTCTAAAAGTCTCCTAATTAGGTAAATAGTCTTTGCTGTAGATCTTCCTGACATAAACTCAAACTGGTTTTCCGTAATTGTGGTAAAGTGTCTCAAACAGATTTCAATTACTCTCTCCCATACTTTCATAGTATGGCTCATCAGTTTAATGCCCCTATAGTTATTACAACTTTGAATTTCTCCTTTATTTTTGTAAATTGTAATCATGATGTTTCTCCTCCATTCATCTGACATTTTCCTTATGCTCATACTATTATTAAACAACTTAGCCAACCAAAATAGTCCGTAGATTCCTAAGCTCTTCCATACTTCTATTGGGATTTCATCAGGACCTTATATCTTGCCTAGTTTCATCCTCCTTAATGCTTTTTTTACTTCGGACATCGAAATTCTCCGCAAATATGTTTGAAATTGGTGCCTTGGTGAATGGTGTAATTGTCCGAATCACAGGTGCTAGAAGTAATGCTCGTTTAGTAAACTAGAGAAATAGATTTCCCATCTTTTCTTATTGTCCTCATCATATACTAGTACTTTACCATCTCCATTTTTAATACATCTAATATGGTCAAGACCTCTACTATTCCTATCCCTTATTTTAGTTATCTTAAAATAGATTTTTTCCCTTCCTTCGTGCCCAACTTACTGTATAACTCTTCATACTTCTTCTCCCTTGCTTTTCCCGTAATAATCCAATTTATACCCCTCAAGTTGCCTACCCATCTACAATTAGAACCATTGGTGCCATATGATGTAAATCAGAGCAACACCATTACAGCATAAGATTTGAAGCAAATAGCATCCATCTCTAATCTTTTACACACTCCAAGAATTCTTACCATCACATGAAAGATTACCATATCATATCATAAAGAATAAATAAATGAAAGCAGAACTTACAATCGGGTGATAAAGAATTTTGTTTGTTTAACTGGTCCCTCAGTTGTAACAGTTCCCTTTGCCACATCCAAACCCAAATCTTTAAGGGCCTTTATCTATCACAAAGTAAATAAAGATACATTGTTGTTACAGCACAAAAACTTCATATTCATACAAAAACCAAATTTATAACCAACATTTGACAGGTGCAATATTAAAGTGATTCCTTCATGATGAGAATATCTTCAGTACAAACTAAATTTTCTTGGTTAATTAGTGTGAGCACATTAACGGTCACCACATATTGGCTTTTAGCATCTATTATCCAAAACCTCTATGATTTAGATGCATACTTAAAGAAATTCGATGATAGAGAAGTTTCTTCTATGATCGACCAGTATAAACATCAACAACTTCGAATTGGATCTGTTTCTCGGCAATTACTAGCAATTCCGGCTTCATGCAGGTGAGTTGCAACCTGCAATCCGAACTGAGGACGGGTTTTTGGAGTTAGCTTACTCTCGCGGGATCGTGACCCTCTGTCCTGTCCCTAGCCAAACAAACATAATATGGAGGTAGGGAAGTGGACAGTTGAATGATTCTTTATTTCAAATAAATTTTACTTTCCAAGGGACACAAACAGAAAGTGAATTTGTTTTTGCATCTGCCCTACTCCCTAGATATAGTATGGTAGTAATTAATCAAAATTGGACAATATCTGGTAATATACAGAATAAATGACAAACCAAAAGCACTGAGAGTATTTTCAATCATTGATAGTGCCCTAAGGGCAGAAACTGCACAAAAATGCAACCCTTCTAAAACTTCGCATGGATAAGAAAAGGCAGTGATGAAAATGTAGATCAGAATATAGGAAATTTTTGTAGCTTGCTATTTACAAGCAATATATAGTTTCATCGAGTGAAATGGCAGAGTCAGCACGGTAACTTCACCGTATCAACGAGAGCTCCAAGGCGATCTCCAAAACTAAGTTGTACAATTGTTGCATCGGAATCTGAATCTTGATCCATCAAAACCACCGGCATAGGAACTGTATCAGCATCTTGGTCTGACTTCTACAAATGAAATAACTTGTCAAAGTAGTTGGAACTGATCTAGCAATAGTCAGACATGCTTAAATAGATTGCAAAAGCAATGAATAGCAACCAAATGGAAAAGACAGTTAACAACCCCTTATGATACGCCCTACTTTTATATATGCAATTTGAAAAAAAAAATCCAGACAAGCATACTTTAATGCTCTAGTAAATCCTGGACCCTACATAGGAGCAAGCAATGCATGCCCCTTTCTTACCGATTATTATCCGTCCAATAAAATTATCCAATTAAGTTACTTATTTAAATTTATTTTTCTTACTTTTATAATTTTTTACCTGTGATATGTGACTATTTTTCTAGATTTTCTACTAAAATAGCTACCAAAGTTGTTAAATTCTTAATTTCAAACATAGCCCTCACAAATAAAATAGTAAAGATGTAAATAGGTAGTCGGAAACTTATATTCAATCTGTATTCATGCCCATTTAGAAGAATTTATTTAAGAAAATAACTATCCAATTATCATCCGAATCCGACTGAATCCGTCCGGAAACCGATAGGATATTATCCGAATCCGTCCGAATATAATAGGATGTGGATATGGTATTACCACTATCCGATCCGAGTCCGGTCCGTTTACACCCCTAACTAAGATGTATACAAGAACCAACTCAAAGTTGAGGAAAAGATCGTAACCTTGAGAACCAGCAAGATATCAATTGTAACCAGGATTAACACAATAATGACAACCTAATTAAATAACTAGAACTGTTATTTGCTTTTTTTTCTTCCTTCTATTTGCATATGAAAGAATAACATAAAAGGATAAGGAGGATTGACAAAAGAAGACAGGAAGTAGGGATGTGGGCTATCTCACCCCTGGGTCTCTCACCCAAAGCTATCTCTGCTATAGAGTACAGAATATGGATTTTACTCCATAATTGAGGATGCCCGATTGCCTGGCCACAAATTCGATTCTTCAAAGTCTCGTCTTCTATTGCAATGAAACGGCATATTTATAGCTTGGCTTTGCTTTATAGAGAAACTTCAGCCAATCAACTAAAATATAAAATTCCTAAAACTGTCAAAAATAGCAGCTGCTAAAATAGTAACAAAGTGTAATTAGAGACTAAGATTCTATAACAACAACTACTACTACACAGCCTTATCCCTACTAAATGGGGTCAGCTACATGGATCTCCAATCAGCTCTATTCAAGGTTATACTAGATACAAGGCCTAAGCCATCCATGCCTTTCCTCACTATTCTCCTAAGGTAATCTTAGGTCTGGGCGTAGCTCCTTTGGTTCCTTTAATTTGGCTTCACTCCTCATACTAGGGTAATAATGGGCCTCCGCTGTACATGCCCATTCCACCTCAAACAACTTTCCGGAGCTTATCATGTATGGGAGCTACTCCCAGACTAGCACTAATATGATCATTCCTTTATCCTTCATAGTTTTGCCACTCATACATCTCAGCATCCTCATTTCTACTACTCTACATGATGCTTATTAACTACACAACACCCTACATCATACATTGTAGCTGGTCCTACAACAGTCATATGAAATCTTCCTTTCGGATTTCCACTTCATCCATCCTATTTTAATTATTTGGAAATGATCATCTTCTTTATTTATGATTGAGCCAACAAACCTGGAATAATCACTTTAGAAATCTCTTAATCAAGTTTTCCTTTTTTTCCTTTTTTGAAGGACCATCGCTGGTTCACAGAACAAAGTAATGAAGGAAGAGAGGGAATGGAGGTAAAAAAAGGTGTAGGGGGTGGGCATCTTTGGCTCTGATACCAGATCGGAATAATCCAATGTCTTGTTATTGAAGATGTCCTTGAACGATAGAAAACTCTTGCAAATGAAAGAGATGAAGAGAGAGAAGAAATCAAAGAATGGGATTAAGTGTCCCGTATGCACTGCCAAACTATTCATTAATCAAATCATCTCCAATTGATTGGGGGATGCATTATAATCACTTTAAAATACTCAGAAAAAGTAAATAAAATCAAAACAGAACTCTATCTAGTAATTAATTATCCTAACCTAACTCTAACAGTGAATTAAATATTAAAATTAACTACTAATCCCAAGTAATAGCATAGCCCCCTTTAGGACATTCTTAACTGCATCACAATCTTTCTTCATTTGATGGGTCCACAAAATCTTCTAGAAAACAACCCCAAACAAGGAAATATTGGCTGTGACACTGTTCACATAAACAGTGATGTGAAAACTGTCTATGATCTTTTTCCTTCTTCATTCGAAATCCTATTTTGAGTAGGGCTGTCTTATGTGATGCGCTGTTGAACCGACAAAAATTCACCATATCCTCAGGCCAGGCTGCCTTCTGAGCAATCGCATCTCAGAATCTGCTGAGCTGGTTTAGGGGCTTGTTCCTATGGTTAAATACAGACTTTTGATCTGCATCACTAGGTTCTCAATTTTGGAGGTTTCTTGGTCAGCTCGAGTTCAAGAGAAAAAACCAAGAAGGAAAGCAGGGAGATGTGAGTTGGATCTCCTTATCTTCTATTGCAGTTCTTTGCTAGCAGCAGCCATGTACTGCAGATCTTCAATCAAGGCTGATTCCACTGCAAGTACTGGAGTTAGGATTATAACCACCAAACACCTCTCTCTTCTTGCACTTTAAACACCAAGGGAAACAGTATTTGGATCTTAAGCACCAAGCACACCCAGCTACCTAGGCTTTAAACACCAACAGCTCAGTAATCTGGATGTTAAATATCAAAATTAAAGAAGGCAGCAGCCAGGTTTGCTCAATGCAAAAAATTGTCCAGTCTAATTCATTCTTCCCATCATGGTGGACTAATAGAGGCTGTAATAGCCTAACAAAGTCCCAGACTAAAAGGCACAGAAGTCCTAATATATCATCACTCCCAGCCATATGTGTGGTATCTTAATCCCTATTGAAGCACTAATAGAAGAAATAAAGATGACCTATATGCTTAAATTAAACCAATATTGAGCCAGTTCAACCATAAACGCATATGCCTTAACTTAAATAAACCAACAGTGTACCAATTCATCTCTAGAGCACAAAAACAAACTAAATAATATGCTAATTTTCCTACATGGCATAGATATTCAAATTCTAGGCCCCTTACTAAATAAAGTTTGTAAACAAAGGCCCAACACCTATATCTATTAATTCTAGGATTAGTAAAACATCCTAACTAGGTTCTGGGTCTGCATGGGAAGACTTTCCCCCATTAAAACCTTTATGTCTGACAAGATAATTCCTCCCACCTTCTCCTCATCCTTAAGTTTTACGTTTTTTCTGTTTGTGCCTCCTTTGTTTCCTTTAGCAGCTATCACAGATGTTGAGCTCCAAATCTCTGATCGGTTGTTGGTGCCTGGTGGCCTAGTATAGGTGATAGATGACCAAACCCTTGATCAGATTGATTCGGAGATTCCTGCTCCTTGTGTTCGCTGATCATGGAGTGGTTTCTTGCTATATTTCTTGTACTACCTAAGTACCTTCTGTGTTCTCTACTTGATCACCAAAACAGTGACATTGCTCCACTACTGCACCTAGCCAAAGCCGCAACTGGGATTTTACACAGCCATAGAAATAAACTTATGGAGGTTTAGGGTGAGCAAATCTCATAACGGTTGCTATAATTCCTAATCCTCAAGTGAATCCCCTCAAATGTCACATGGAGATGCTTTGATTTAAGTTTTAGAGCACCATTATAAGAATGATGCTTCTCTATCTAATGCACCTTTGGACTTTAATGAAGTATTTTGATCAACACAGACACCAGAGGGCTCCAAGAGGGAAATGATAGAACACTAGGGTTTTCAGAGTCAACCATTGAAGGAGATCTCATTTCAAGAAACAGTTTGCCTGGTAAATTGACAATTACTTATATATCAATAAGAAACTGAACCAAATTCAAACAATGGCTTTGCTAAATGAATTAAAATGCAGATATCTTCACATCAGTACTGAATCGCTCACATTCTAAGTTCCCCCTCTGGATGAGACTATTGTCGAATTTGTGGTCCCACCTGATGCAGATCCAGTACTGAATTGGACTATCTTCATTGGGAAACAACCTAGATTTGATAGATAAAAAAGTTGGGCCTGTCTCTAGATTTTGTGGTCATGGTCCTATTTTATGAGCCTAAGAGTTGAGCATCTAGGTTAAGTACGAAAATTGTTTATTAATTGGTTCAAGTAGTCTAATTGTAAGGACAGGAGGTTCTTTCCTTATGTTTAATTTCATATTCAAGTGTCCAAGTTCTAGGTTCAGTACAAGTCCCAAGTCAAGTAAGTTTTCAAGCTGTATTTCTTTTGGGGTTTTATTTCCTATTACTTTTATGAGTCGTAAGGCTGATTAGCCATCTATTCATACCCCTTTTGAAGGATGAGTAAAAGAATCAGTTCACTTTGTGCAGCTTCTGCCTTGGGCTCTAGGTTTTTTCCCTTCGTGGATTACTCATTTGGTGTTTTAAGTCTGGAACTCTTCAGATTGATGCTTGAAGTCCAACCCTAGCACCCTAGGAATTTCATGCCCCAGGCGTTTGGAGGTTCTCAGTGGTTCAAGTATAAGATCCTTGTTTAGGCTGTGCAGTCAGCCTGCAACTCCATCTTCACTTCCTCCATTAAAGCAGAGCAGATCAAACAAGGTTCGTTCAGCAAGGTCCCAACCATTTTTTCCCCTTTTCCCATTTCCCCACCAATCCTGACTGCTGCCCGTTCAGATCTCATAAAAACCCATCAGAATTGCATCAAACTTCATATACAGCATCCTCCCAACCCCAGTGACCTTCAATCCAAAGCTCATCATTTCGACCATAAAAAACAGCAGGTTCTTGAATTTTCAAACTACCTAAAAAACCCTAAAAACAAGAACCAAGATCTAGCCTCGTTGGATCGTCAGCCAACTTGAAGGATCACCCCCCCCCCCACTACATTGTTACTTACATTCTCTACATGTTTTATCCCATTCTGATACCTATAACTCTAATTCCCTATCACTAGAAAAATTACCCCAGATCAACCAGCCCTAATTTTAACCCTTTAAAAGTTGTGGTCAAGAAGTCAATAATTTTACTGTAGTGACTCCTTATTCCTGCAATGCTTTACAACCTTTGGATTCTCAAAGCAAACAATAACCTGAGGGACTCTTTCAAATATAGCCTATTTTTAACCAAAGATATCATAACTGATATTTCAAGAAGCCCTTTCTAGCCTTTTAAGTTCACTTTGACAAGATCTTGGCTATCTGGACCTCATTCAATTAAGGCACCATGGTGTTCACCATGTACTGAAATTTCAACTGTGTATACTCAACAGTTATCTAGATTCACGCATGTGAACCTCCAATTGATTTCTAGATAATTATATTTCCAGGTGGCAGAAAACTTGGCAGATAGATGGTGATATGGGCAACAAATGCACAACGTTTGAACATCAATCTCCAAGCTGCCATGTGGAAGATATTTGGCCATCAAGATAAGCTTATCATGACAGCCATTAAGTAATACCACTGACTATTCATTTTGTCATGGAAGGCAATAAAAATCCTGGGGAGAAACTCAGACACAATCAAACAACTTATATATGCCTACTTCACATCCAATAAACATCAAGGGAGAAAGAAAAGTGATGCAATTATGTCATTACTCAAAGGAAATCCAATAAATATCAGAGCCTATATGTTTCATCCTAGAAAGAGCTGTCAAATGTGCTTCAACCAATCCATATTGATTAAGGCATTTGCATCCCAACACCATAGCAGTTGAAATTTAGTCGAACTTTAGAACCAGATAAAGCTGGGTCTCAATTAGCTCTGTTAATGGCAGGGTATAGCAAATCCACAATTATGATCAAATTGAATTTCTCAAGGGCATGAGAATTAGCAGCAATAGATAGTTGGGCCAGGATTTGAACCAATATGGATCCATTTGGTAAGACCCATTTCAACCACAACAATAAGAAGAAGCCTTGTCCCAACTAAATGGGGTCGGCTACATGGATTATTGCCTTCCAATCAGGTTTGTTTGAGGCCATGCTAGACACGACGCCTAAGCAATGCATATCCTTTCTCACCACTTCTCTTAAGGTTATCTTAGAATCTACCCCTAGCTCTTCTAATTCCTTCAATTTGGATTATATCACTTCTTCGTATAAGGGCATTTACAGGCCTCCATTGAACGTGGTCGTGCCACCTCAAATGACTTTCTCGTAGCTTATCTTATTGGAGCTACTCCCGGACCAACTCTAATATGATCATTCCTTATCTTATCCTTCCTAGTTTTGCCACTCATCCATCTTTGCATCCTCATATATGCCACACCAAGTTTATCTATATGATTCTTTTTAACAGCCAACAACACTCTACACTGCATCATAACTGATGGACCAACGGTCCTATAGTATTTTCCTTTAAGCTTTAAAGGAATGCATTGATCACACAAGACCCCAAATGCACGTCTCCACTTCATCCACCCTATTTTAATTCTTCAGAAAACATCATCCTCTATATCACCTTTGTTATTTATGGCTGAACCAAGGTACTTAAAACAATTGCTCTGAGGAATCTCCTTGTCATCAAGTTTCATCACCTCATCATTTGTCTGATCATTACCAAAGTTACAAACTAGATATTCTATCTTCGTTCTACTTAGTTTAAAGCCTTTTGATTCTTTTGAAAGTATGGGCTAAGGTTTTTCTAATTAGAATAGTATTCCATTTCCTAATACGTATAGAATTAGTTTCTTATTTCTATTTGTTTTGTATTTCCTTTTCCTACTCAGAGTGGGACTTAACTAGATGTAACTATAAATATACCCTATTGGGGCCTATGAATCAAATAACTTTGAGCAATATCTCTCCAAATTACATCATGGTATCAGAGCCATGTCAGACTTGAGACACTAACAACCGATCGCAAGTCACAGCAGGCCATCGCAGGTTTCAAAGAACTAGAAAAGCTTCCACCACCATCTCTCACCTCTGTAACTTCATTCCTACCTCCTCAGTCACCCATAACCACCATCACCTACCCTTGTAGAACCATTCTAGCCCCAATCAAACTCCTATACCCCTTCTGTAAACCTAGCGATTAATCCTAGAAGAGTCGCTGCAACTCTCTAACTCTTCTAGGGCCATTGTCTGCCCATTTTTAGTCCCCAACCTACTCAAGATCACTCCTAGGAGTGTCGCTACTTCTTGAAACTCTCCTAGGATGATCTGAACTTTAGAAATAAGATTTTTTTTTTTTTTAATTCTGTTTGTTTTTTAGTCTGCGATGGCGTTTAGCTTTCTTTTCTTTTTTTTTTCACCCAAATAGCCTTCTAAACCCATCGTCTACTACATTCAAACCCTCCAATGTGTCTAGAGTCTTCAACGATGCTTAAGAATGGTTCTTGGTGCATCGCAGGTAGCAATGAATGTTTTCTAAGTTCACAAGGGCCTGTTTTGTAAATTTAAAAAGTTGCAAGGGGCTGTTTTGTAAATTTGAGAAGTTCTAGGGATCTTTTAGTAAATTTAGATATTATCAGGGGTTTTATGTAAATTCAAATAGTTCCATGGGGTATGTTGTAACTTCAACTAGTTCTAGGGACCTATTTGTATATTATAATAGTTTCAGAGAGCTATTTGTAAATTCTAAAAATTTCAGGGAGTAAACTTGAGTAATTTGATCCTGCTATGGTTGATCCCACATCCTTGTCTAGTACATCTGAAGAGTCTCCCATGTCTTCCATTCATAGGGATCGTGAGTTTTTTCTGCTCCAGATGAAATTACCTTAGATGGTCTCATTCAATTTCCTTTGTTATTGGTACTCGTGGTCTTGCTGGCTTGATGGGACTTCAAACAAACCATAGGATGCTTAGAAGAGCTAAAATAGAGAAAATGGGACTGAAAAGACCACTAACAGTTAGGCAGAATTGAAAGTTTGCCACTGCCTACTGTTAACACTAAAGAGAAGTATGGGAATTTTGTCTCAAGTCATGTACCAACAAAATGGGTCCATTAAGTTGGCCGATTACAAAGGATATCCATCCAATGAAAGCATAATACCTAGATAACCCAACCCTAGGCCTAACCCAGTTTGGTGCTGGAACTGCATCACATGGGAGGAAGAGTTTTTATTTTAATTAGTTTTGGGTCCAATACTAGAGGGGTTTAGGACTTGTATTGACCATCTAGACCCCCTTGTGCCGCACGATGGGAAGACTAAAGCAGACGAAATTATTGAAATGCTTGGCAAAGCTGCTGCTGCTTCTCTCTCTTCTGCATGAGACTATCCTAGTATTTGAAATCTAGGTGAACCTTGGTGAGCAATATCCAGGTTCATATGCTCCTTGGTGTGTAATATCCAAGGTATTGGTAGAGGTTTAATATGTAATATCCAAACCATTATTTTGATAGTCGAATCAATCCAGGTAGAAGGACCATCTTCCCTACAAGTTGATGCCGTTGGAGGATTGCAACTCCACAACATAAGCTTCTAGAAGAACACAAGCAAAATGTTTCTAGTGAATTTTCTGCCCAGCCCAACCAAGTATTGAATCACTTTCCTCTAAGGGCACATTAGCACCACCATTAACGTAGGATCAATTCAAAATTCACCCACATAATATCTCTGATGCAGATCTAGCATCAAGTTGGCCTATTTTGCTTTGAAATCAACCTAGGGTTGATAGATGGGTGTTAGGTCTCTGTTTAATTTGTTTGTGTGGTAATGGACCTACCTATGGGCCCAAAAGTTCACTGTCTAGGGAAGTACGAAAATATCTTAATGAATTGCTTAAAAAAATGTAAATGTCTAATAGTTATGAGGATAAAACACTCTTTTCTCATGTTTTTATTTTTATTCCAGTTTTGGGTGTCATAGCCTAAGTTAATTAGTATGTATTTTGAGTTAGTTTCTAATTTCAAGTTAGAGTCCAGGTTGGAGTCCAAACCAGATTAGGACTCCAGCATCTTATGTATAAATGGACCCCTTCACTCAATGGGGAGAGATGAGACTAAATATTGAATAAGGAAAGCTTCTCTTTTAGTAATTCCTCTTATGCTTGTTAGTAAGTCTTGGTTCTGTCAATCGGGAATTGAATATCGAAGGCTGAGAAGGGTTCTACTATGCCGTTGTATGAAGATCAAAGTTCAAACTTCATTTTCCATTTGAGTATTCCATCCTCAAGGCTCCATTAAAGTATTACTAGCAACCTACATCAATCCCCTTCTTGTACCACAGTTCTTCAATTTTTCTTGAATTTTTGGAAACTGACCTTGAGCCACGGCATGCTCCCTCAGACTCTGCTTATGCAAAAGCCTTTGGCACCAAGTTCACCCTTTTTATTATTTTGAAGTTCCCGAGAAACCAAATTTAAGGTCAGATCTACGCCAATCTAACCGTTATATTTGTCCCACACTTTAGACGCTCCACACCCCCCCCCCAAAACCCTAGTGACCTTAAATCTCAGCTTAACCCCATTCTAACCATCCAATTTCAAGATATGGATTTTTTTTGAATTTTCGTACTCCCTAGAACCCCCAAAACCAGAACCCTTATATCTTCCAACTTAATCATCATCCTAAGTCCTAACCCAACCAAACTCAAGGAGATCATATATTTTATAAAGTTACATACATCTCCAAGTTTTGCCCATTCCCATAACTTTTAATCCCATATCTAAAGAATCTACCCCATCCCATGATTCTAAATGATGGAAACCAAGTCTAGGGCTACAGGTATTTTAGTACTTCCCCTAGACATCGGGTTTGCCCAAGAAATTCCAGCAAAGAAGAATGCAATTTCTAGGGTTTCAAAGGATGTTTCTCACTTTAGAATTCAGTCACAGTGTGAACAAGGTTCTGGGTATCTGCAGGATTCAGATTTTTGGGTTTTAGAGGGTTCCGCCAAGGGGAAAATAAAGGCTAATCCTTGCTGGTTCTGCTGCACAGAAATTGATTTCTATCGATGTTCTACCAATCAGATTAGAAATTGATTGAACAAATCAAATTTCAAGATGTAGGATCAAGCGTTTGCCGTTGCTTCAAAAGTCCGGACCTGTGGAGATGGTGCCACTATATTTCTTTATACCTTAGCCAGCATACATCACAGTTCGACCATGGGTCTTGGGCAGACCTAGGGCAACCTTAGTACCCCCGACAAGGACCCTAACAATCCCCCCAGATCTGAGGCGAGATCTTTGGACACCTGACCTCAATCCCGACGAGGTCCAAAAAGCCCCCTCCCCAAATAGTGCCGGTGGGGAGACTCGAACCCGCGACCTGCTGTATCTAACACCACTTGTAAGTGCTTGCCATTACTCCAAAAGTCCGGACCTGTGGAAATGGTGCCACTATATTTCCTTATACCTTAGCCAACGTGCATCATGGTTCAAGCCTGGATTTGGGGCAGAAATAGGGCAACCTCCCGATGAGGTCCCCAACACAAGAACTTCAAAATGTTTGCAGAATCACAAGATAGAAGATGAAGTGCAAGTTTTCAAAAGTTAGGGAAGTAGGGATAATAGGGTGCTCTTGGGGTTAATGCGATCCTAATGGAGGTGAAAGGAGGGCTTAAAAGGGGCTGTGAAACAAGGTTTAACAAGGAGAGCTATGTCACAAGGAAGAAGGGGGAAAGGGGGAGGGCTACGGCTGCTAGGTAGACGGGGAAAACCAGGCTGAAATCGAAGGGAAAGGGGCAAGGGGCATTTGCAAGGGGTTCAGGTAGTTTTCTAGGTTAGGCAATAAAGGAAGGGGCTGGTAAGGCTACGGTGGAGAGGGGAGAGGCTCTAGGGTTGAGCAGGAAAGGGGGAAGGGGTGGGGGAGCTGTTGTACTTAGTTTTAGATGAAGGATGTTGTGCTTGATTGCTTTGATGGCTTGAATACTTGATTGCAACAGAGGATGGAAGGTTAGAATACTCTTAATAGACAACCGCAAGGTCCCCCTCAAAGGAACTTTGCCAACCACTCAGGCAATAAACACTCAATAGTCTTTAATCATTAAAACTGAAAGTTACATTACATGAATAGGCTATTTATAGCCTAAAAACAAAAGACTCTAACTGGGGTTGGGAATGCCTAAAAGATAAGGATCCCAACTCTGGACCATCACACTCATAAAGGAACCAAATTACTACAAGACAACAACCCTAGGATTAGAATCTTACTAACACATCTTTAAGTTATCTTTAAAAGCGTATGCTAATTAGATAACTTAGGACTCAAGCAACAACTTTAAATCAAACTAGACTCTCTAAACAAACCAAACTTGACTCAAACTGGGAACTCAAAATAAAATCAAATACACAAATCACGGTTTGAAGTGATTCTAGCTCTCAAAAAGGGGGGCAAATGCCTAAAATACCCCCCCAAAAGGGATTTGGCCAGCTTAGGGTGGCTTTTGGGAGCCATCCTGGGGGCCCCATTTGTGGTTTCAGCCAGGGGAAGTCTTTGTGTTCACATCACTTAATCTCTCCAAAACTAACACCACATCATCCTTGATACTATTTCGTTTCAATAAACCCAACCAACGAATTTAGAAGGCACCAACCACATCCATTCCTACTAGAAAATTCTTCCCATCACAATGTATATCACAAAGACCCCCATATTCCATAGCCAAAATTTTAGGAAACCCTTTCTTTGGCCCATATGAATGGGTTCTCTTAAAGATCTTAGAAGAAGTGACCCTCGTTCAATTGGGGCTGCACAATCTCTAAAACCCTAGATCCAAGCATTCTCTTGAATGTCCAAATTCCCCAAGAAAGGTTACCCCCCCCCCCAAACCTAAAACCTATCCAATCTAACCGTAGGAATCCTACAATATTTGGACGACATGCATCCCACACCAAAACCTTCATCCATTCCAAGTTTCAAGCAAATCCAACCACCACAATTACGTCTCCTGATTACCCTGCCATCTTTCAAAGACCCCAAAATCCTAATTTGTTTTCAAGATACCCATATCTATCAATTAGAATTGTTTCCAACTTGAAAAAAATCCTTCGTTTGTTACCTATTCCTAGCACACTCTATCATTCTCCTCTAGAACTTCCATTGCTTAACCCTAACAAAGACCTATTTTCCCTAAGATTGGATTTCATGTAATCCTTCGATTTCCAAAATTCGAGTTGATTCAGCTACAAGATCTTGGCTGTCAGCCTTGAATTCTATTAAGGCTACATCACAAGCAAGGATACCAAGGTGACACCAGAAATGTGCCAAAGTGCCTTGACAAGTAGGGGTGCTTTAATATAAAGGTATACCTACCCATGAAAGATGACAATAATTGGTAATTACCGTGATCAGTGATGAACCATGCTATTAATAAAAGTACATATCTATATGCCAATACACAACTTGATGTTTGTAAATAGTCCTTCGGGACAATAATCATAAAGTCTTACTAGGATCCTCATGTGTATAGACATCAAGATGATGTTGAAGCAAGACTACAGTAAAATGACAAATGATAGCGGGGATCGGTGATCCACAACCAATAGATGCATAGCTCAGAGGTAAGATGCAAATTCCAATTATGAAGATTGACTTTGCTACCCTATTGTGTAATCCATATTCTCCAAACTAATTCAAAGTTCAGGATTGTAACACTTTCAACAGCATCTGACATATAAAGTACAACAAACAATAATTGAAAACAAACTACTATAAATGTAAAGGTAATTGGTGAAAAAAAATGGTTTCCGAACAACTACTTCCATTCCTTTCCTACTCAATGAATAAGAAATATAGAAAAGTAAAGCTACGAAAATTCTTTGCAGAAGGGAAGTTATCACTCACCGAAGAGGAAATTCCCACTGCACCTGTAGAATTAATAGAAGTTTGCAGCCTCAGACTGTTCCTACGAAACCATTATACCTTCAGTAATAAGAACAAGTTGTCGCACAACTTTGTTAAATGAAATGAATAGAAATATGCAGTAGTCACACAAAACCCAGCCCCTTGTCCACGAAGAGAAAGACTTTACGAAGAAAAGAAGAGAGAAATATGCAGTAGCCGTGACGACACCCAGCAGCCCCCTCCCCCAACAGAAGAAAAAAAAGAAGCCGGATAAAAGTAAGTCTTAACTCACAAGCTATACAGGAGACTAGTTGAGGGGAGATGATAGCAAGAAAAATGATAAGAATTTATTTTCTTTTCTTTATTTCTGTGAGATATACGAACCAAGATTCCATTTGACTCCACAACTAATCAAAGTGTTGGACTAATTTAACCAGCCAAAACCACTGCCTGGGGGAACCAGTAAATCATAAAATCAATGGGAAATGGAGTAGAAAACAAGCACAAAAAGTGAAAAGCGATCAAACAATCGGGTGATTTAGAGGAGCAATTAAAGATCGTTCTTACTTTCTTGTTGAGAAACCGATTGCAGATTGAACAGGTCCATAAGAAACTGCGGGAAACACAGAAACATCCAACGGTGAGACCTGAGAAGTCAAGCTACAATGCGAAACTTTACATCGACAAACTGAGGACGAGATGAGAGCGTTTGCGACTGCCATAGCTCGACGACGATTTCTTACTACGTCTCCCAAGATTGTGTTTCTCCTAGAATGGAAGTCTGCAAGTTGGGAGGTTCTGTATTTTAATCGAAAAAGCTGGCTTCAAAGGGCCCACACTAGAGTTTGTTTCAGTCATTCTACACGTGGAAATAAACAATTGGGAAATAAGTCCTTTTGTGACAAGAAAGTTTTTACTAGCCAATGGAAGGATAGTGCAGTGGTTGAAAACTCACCTCTCAGTGGAGAGATTGTGGGTTCAATCCTTACCGGTGGCATATGTAATTACCCCAACCCCAATTTCCCTATATATAAAAAGCGCCTTTGTTACAAAAAAAAAAAAAAAAAATTACTAATTTTAAAGAAATTTTGGCAGTTAGACCAAAAAAAAAAAGAGATTTTGGCAACCGTAGAAAGGGTTTTCTTTTTTCCGAATTAAAGCTTTTATTTTGATAATGTCGAAGGACTTTTCCACCTGTTTTACCGAGACAGAATTGTTTGTCCATCAATTTCTTCGATTAGTTCTTGGGACAGACCATCCGAGGGCTGTTTAGTTGGCAATGAGCCAATGACCATCCTCTTAGGCTTTAGCAAGAGGTCCTCCTACTGGTTATAAGTTTTGGTATAAAAATTTTATTGTAATATTTTATATTTTTTTACGAGTGCCCCTCGGACTTCAACCCAATCTGATGCAAAAGTTGTTCTCATTTCTTCCCCAAACTCGTGCGTAAAGTTTTGTACCCAACCCCGTATGACTAAGTGGATCAATTGATGATCGTATTGTAAGCCTCTCTAGACCCGTCCTTAATCATGACTATTAATTTTTTTTTAGAGCAAATTACACAGGCACCCCAAAATAGAGGCCTTAAAGTATTGACACCCCACTTTATGTTTAAAAAACACAAAGATTCCAAAATTGAATTTTCCTTAAATATATTTGTCCAATTTGTCACTGAAAACCTTTCAGACATTGTTTATTATAGGGATATTTTTAAAAAAAAAATAGTGATTTAATTGTTTTTAGTGATAAATTTGACAAATATATCCAATGAAAATCCAATTTTTGGGTCTCCATGATTTTTAAACATAAAGTGAGGTGTCAGTGCTTTAAGGCCTCCATTTTGGGGTGCTAGTGCAATTTGCTCATTTTTTTAATAGAACATGAACACATTGTTGTGTCTCAGATCTAATCCTAGCCCCGATCTAGTGGGTATCTCCCGAGGAATCTCCCAAGCAAGAAGATGGTAAACCTGCAAAAGAGGTTAGACGCGGGCAAACTAGGATGTTGGGCAACCGCCTTTGATGGCTAAGTAGTCGAGGATCAGATTAAGGTCTCGAGCGAGCGCTGCTCAGGAATTCACTAGAAAATGTTCGTCTCTTACCCAAGGAGTGGGTCCTTGTTAAATAGTGCATAAGTTACCTTGTTTAAACGCGATAGGATCTCGACCATGGGCTCGATTACAGGCATGCCCAGTTGTCCCTGGATGGACTTGCCGCTTATGTTATCCTTACCTTTTTTGCCTTTGCGCAAATGGAACATACCGTACTCATTTGGTGTGACCGAGATCAGTCCCGACCAACTAGCCGAGTATCTTGTTAGGTGCATTGTTCGGGCAAAGATCCAACTAATTACCAGTCTGCGTCCCGTATTTGTGTATCTCTCGTAACACTAGCCCCCTAGCCTATGTGATGGTTGACATCATCGTATAGGATAGAGTCAGTTGGAATGTAGATTGATATGACACGTCTCAGCTGTCGTATTTCACAAGTTATGATCCCAATATTGGGATAAATACAAAGTATTATCACATACTGTGATAATAATTTTCTTGAGGGAAATAATAGGAATATTGATTTCACTGTAGCAATATTTAATTTAATTTGCCTTTAATTTGGATACAATATTTCTAATATTTGCATATTGGAACCAATATTTGTCATTTTATACATAATAGAATTATGACATTTATTATTTATGCATAATTATCTGATCGTATGCAATTTCAGTATATGATTCAATTGACGCATGTAATTTTTATATATGTAGTCATGCATAAAATTAAATGTCATTTGATCGATATAATTTGACTAATTAAAGATTAGCTACAACATCTTTAATTATTTAAATTATATATTAAGAGTCTCTAAATCGCATAAAGTATATGACATTCATTGTAATTAGTATATTAATATAATGGAATTTGTCCCACAGGAACTTCAGTTATATTAATTTGATTAATTAGGATGATACAACAATTTATATTTCTTAATCTACCCACAGGAATTCAGAAATGAATATGATTTGTTGGTTTCATCATTAATTAATATGGATTTATTTTAGAAAACCTAGCCCACAGGCAGTTTTTTTATATTGTTTGATTCATATTCTTCCTTAATTTAAATTGGTAAATTATGATTAATATTTATTTGGCTCAAGTCATTTATGCAGTTCTATTACCTATGAATATGTCTGATATTAAATGTGATGTTCCTGAACTAAAGGGTGACAACTATAAAGTTAGGAATGAGTTGATTCTCCTTCAATTGGGGTGGATCGACATTGACTATCCCATCCGAAAGAAGAACCACCTACCAGTTACTAATACTAGCACTAAGGAAGAAAACGATCTTTATGATCGCTGGGAATAGTCCAACCGCCTTAGCGTTATGTACATAAAAACCAAATTTTCTCTTAGTATTCGTGGTTCTGTCGAAAGGCATACCAAGGCTAAAGAATTATTGAAAGTTATTGATTAACAATTTAAGTCTTCTGAAAAAGCACATGCTATGACCCTAATTGTGAAATCGAGCCCTAGCCTTGACCCGGAAACCCTGTTGTTTGTAGGTCCGAAGACGCGAAGTGAAGGAAGAAGTCAACTATGGGCCATCTCTATGGAAGACATGGTGTTTAACCCAGAACCCATGGAAGTTGATGATGGTGTTCCATACTGGAAGCTTTGGCAGATTTGGAAATGAAACTGCACCTTGATGAAGATAAGATTAGTTGATGGACCTAAAGTCTAGTTAGACATGATTTGAAGGCATACCTCTATACAAGGTACGTCATATGTTGAATTGGGAGAAGCCCATTGGATTTGGAAGAGGTTTGGACCTTGATATCCCTGTTTAGGCCTTGCTGACATGCTTGGTCGACTGGGCCAGTCGACCAGCCCAGTCAACCAGCCAATCGACCAACAGGGACCAAATCTTTGAAGATCCTCTGTTTAGGTCTTTTGGTGCTCTATATATTAGAATTACATGTTTCTTAGCCTCTTTTGTTTCTAAAACCCTTAGAGAATGTGGAGAACCCCTCTCAAAGCCTCTCTTAGTGTTGAAGAAGATCTACTTGCAAGTTCACAAGTTCTTCATCGATTGTTCTTCTTGAAGGTTAGTAATCTCTCATACTTGTTGCTGATTTACTCTTGCCATGATCTAATCTCTGAACTGTGATTATGAAGAAGGTATTGCATCCTTGCAAACACCTCTTCTACTGTCTCCAAGGTTGGGAATGAATCTTCATTCATTCGAATGATCTTCATACTTGATTTTAACCATGATTCTTATGATTTCTTCATGAAGCCATGATCATTCCTTTGATTTGATTTTTCTAGCATGTTAGATCTGTTTTCATGGTAGACTCATGTATGATCTACTGTTTATGTTCTACTAGAATGACATCTTATCATCTCTAGTTCCTCTCTTGAGTTCATAGTTTGTTTCCATTGAAAACTATGATTTTTACCAAATTAGAAAGTCATGTTTTCAAATTAGAAAGTCATGATTTTCATCATTGTTTGGTGCTTAATCTATGCTAGTTAGTCTTAGATTACTGTTCCTAATGTTCCTTGGAATTTTCGGAGTGTTTTGAATCCCGGAAGATGAGTTCCGGATCAAAATTCTGAAATCTGCTGCATATTGTTCATCTAGTCGATTGCTTGGTTGATTGGACCAAGCTACCACCCAATCAACCAAGGCTGACAGTAGCTTTGTTCTTCGTCCAATTTGATTCGTTTGACTTCTAATCTTCTAGGTCTTTTTCCTAATGATATATTTACAGTTGTTTGGGGTTTATTTGTTAACTTTGGAACCATTCCCTTTGATCTCCAGATTTTCATAGAAGCTAATTAAGGTAAGGACATGATGCATCCAAAATCTACTCAGCCCTTAGATCTCCTGTGGATGACCTGCAAAAACAAACGTCAGATGTGGTCCGACCGCTGGGATCGGGAGTCCACCTTCGAAGGCCAAGTCAGTTGATGAACTTAATCACAAATGGCTCTACTGGAGCATAAAGCTAAGGAATGAATAATGAGAATACAATTCAGATTGTATCCGTCCCCTACCTTGTGAGTAGGTGATGTCTTATATAGAGTGTACCTTCGAATCTCCTTCGTTGGATGCATTTGAGCCTTCTTCGGATAGTCGTCAGATCCTAACGAATAGATTCGTTGAGTGATAGATCCCTACTAGGTTAGACTAGTAGATGACTCCTTTGATGATACGATCATTATATGGTGGTTATCCATATAATAGCGATAAGTAACAGCAGCAAAATGCTGCTATCTATTTCTTTGACGATTAGTCCATTCCGATCGTAGCAGATTAGGGTGTGCTTGTGACTGAGTTAGTTTTCTTCCTCAGCAAGCTATCTCCTGGACCCGGCTCGCTCGGAAGTGAGTCGATTCCTTTCGTCCAGACCGGGATCGAGGATCGAACCAAGGTTGAACCAGGTTCGGGACGATCCCGAGGGCTTGGTTTTTAACTGGGTACTCTGTCGAACAATAGTTTTGCATAATCCCCAACTCATTAAATTTCATATCGCATTTAATGCGGCTGTATCGGTTTTTCCTCGAGCATTGTGAGTATTTTCACTTTTTGTGGGGGTGACGCCACGCGTCCTCTGCAGCCGAAACTATCGTTGCTCACGAAATCGAAACGACGATTTTTGAGCGCCTGTTTTTGATTCTTGAGTTCAAACTTTCGAACCGTCTCTAAATCTCGATCATTGATGTTGAGTCCATCTCGATCGTACATGTCCTCGATCACTCGTGCGAGTGCTTAAAAGCGGTTCGTTGTCTTCGTAGGTTTCATTCTCCTTGTCTAGAAGTTTGAAACCTCATCATCTTCTTCGTGCTCTAACGATCTTCTCACTCTCGAGCATTCTGTTTCAGTGATTCAGTAAGTCTACTGACTCTTTCGCAATCTTTATTTTCGTCTCCAGGTTTCTTTTTCTTGTTAAAAACCACAACCACACTTTAGTAATGGAAAGTGGTAGGGTTTTTTCTGAAATTCCTCCTGAACTTAGCACTGGTAAGGGCGATTCTGGTGACGAGGCCCTTGCCTCAGTCCCTCCTGAGCAATCGGATAGTGGCCAGAAAACCTTAACTGCCATTTGGCGTGACTTCGAAGAAGTTAGCCAACTAAAAAGGGCAGAAGAAAGTGGTAAGGCTCCTTCTGCGCTTCCTGAGTCTGGACCATCCAAAATTCCACGAGCGACTGCCGAATCCTCTAGGCAGTCTAAACAACCTATCAAGTCCACTGATGGACTTGGTTCTGTGGCTTCCTCCTTTACTGAGGAGAACCTTCCAAGGGCCCCCACTCCTGATGAGAGGGTTAATTCGATCCTTCCTGGCGAATTTTCCCTGTATATAGATACTTTGGAGAGCAGAGTTCGCTTTCCTTTCTTCAATTCTTTGTTTTCCGCTGTTTTAAATCACTGGGATATATGTCCTGGCATGCTTCTTCCCAATAGCTGGCGTCTCATCATCGGCTTCTTGGGTTTATGTTTTGAACTTGGCATCACACCTTCTCTTCCTCTCTTTGTACATTTTCATGTTCTTTCTCTTTTCCATCCTCCTGGTTGGGTTGTTCTTTCCAAGTGCAACAAAGTTGAGCTTGACTGGTCAGGCAGCCTTCTTGCCAGGGGAACCTGCCCTTCCAATCACAAAGGGTGCCGCAAATGGTATTTTTTCTGCCAAGCGCCTCAATCAGACCTTAACTTTTCGACCACCTGGAAACTGTATACTTCATACTCTGAGGGCAACCGGGTCCCTCAACTATCCAAAGAAGACAGAGCTGTTGTCAGGAAGATCAAGTCAATTCCATGGTATTAAGAGATACATGGATATGAAATGGAATACAACTCCATTCTTCAATACTGGGGGTTGGCTCAATGTGAGCTTTCTAACTGCCATGTTTTGCTTTCTTGAATATACTGTGAACTTTTTCAACTTTCTGACTTGTGTCCTTCTTTGTAGTGACTCCAAGAATTAATCCAGACAACCTTCGGGTGAAGGCTGCCAAGGCCGTTGTGACTGCAGAGCAACGGTCTCCTCGAGCATTGATTGCAGAACAGGTGGCTTCCATGCCTCCATAAGACCCTTCTTATAAAGGTACAAGAAACTTGAAGCCAGTGGTTGAGGCTTCGGGGAGAGGGAAGAAACCAATGGTTGAAGAGGTCGAAGTCCCCTCTCCCGTTCGAACCAAAAGGAAGCATGACTCGGTAGATGCTTCTGCCCTGAAGAAATCCAAAAAGAATAAAGATTTTGAGGAGATCTTCATCCCTCAATGGTCACTGGCGGTGACAGACTGGGTCATGTAGGACCACGAGAAGGCTGCCAAATGGAGCTCTCTCGGCCTTATGCCTGCCGATCGGCAGGCCTTAGAAAACCTGCAAGACGACGTTCTGGTTCGTCTTTCCACAAGGTATCATTTTTCTTGAGCTTTTACTATTTGCTTTGTAGTCTCTCTTGGGATTTTTGATAATTCCTCTGCCTTCCTAGGAATGCCGTGTTGAGCTTCTACCAACATATGGAGGCCTTGAGCCGAGTTGGTGGTAGCGGCTCCTTGTTGTAGTCTTGTGAAGAGAATTTGGCAAAGGCCAATTCTGAGGTTGACCAGTTGAAGAAAACAGCCGAAGAGTCAAAGGAGGAAAATGATAAGGCCATTAGTTCTTTGAGGAAAGAACTTGATTGGTCGATCAGTCGTCTGCTGCTTGCCGAACACGAAGCCAAGAAGCAAAAAAATCTTGCTACCGCGTGTGCTGAGAGCCTTGAGTTTCAAGCCAAGGATAACGAACGTCTGAAGAAGATGGCGGTTCCCAGCAAACTTGAACATCTTTCACAAGATCTTCGGAGGGATTGCATTCGGAAGTATCTGAACAGCGTTCCTTTTACTGACCTGATGGGTTCATTCAACCTTCAAGCTTATTGAGAGGGGCAGAATGATGTTTGGAAAAAGATTCTTGAATTTAACCCTTCCTTTGACACAACTCCCTTTTGGAGCGTGTGTCACAAGGAAATCTTTGAGAAGCTTTACTGCCTTTCCCCCATTGGGTTTGGGAAGAAGAGGATCCCATTCCAGCAGATCCAGACATCGAGAAGTATCTCACTGATTCACCGCCTCTTCCCGAAGAACCTCCAAAGCCTGCCACAGGCAAAGATCCTTCGGCCAACAATGAGAAAGAAAAATAGGAAGCCATCTCTTTCTTTTTTATTTTTTATTGTTTTTTGCGTAAGGGTTGGCACCCCACAGCCTTCTATAATGAAATAGAAATTTGCCTCCTTTTCCTCGAAATCTTCCAATGATTGCCATAATACTTTCTCATATCGTATCCAGGGATTTGTCTATTCCCTCACGCAAGAGATATTTAAGAATGAGATAAGTTATCATGTAGATAAACTTGCACCTTAATTGAAGATAACGCTCGGGACATCAGAGAGATGCATTTAGGAGTGTTAATTTGATTCTTCCGAACCTTTTATGACACTTGACAACTTTATCTCCCGACTGCTCCTTCTTTATGACGAAGCCCAAACGTTTCCTCGTATTCGCGTATAAGTTTTTCTTCCCAAGAAATTGGAAATACTTTCTTATTTAATATTGGTGCGACGGTTGGTATTTGGCAGTATCCTCATATCAGGTGCACACTGTTCCACGTAGAAACTTAGGTCAATCTTCAAGTTTCGAATTTGAAGTGCCGTTATCTCCTGACCGTTGATCCTGCATTTTTTGGAATTTGAAACGTCTCTTCCATCCTATCCCTTGATTAACTTGGGCTTTCAACCGTTGCATCACTCCTTGAGTGTGAAATCCAGCCCAAACCTAGCCAGGGCACCCTATCTGTTTTGGGTAAAGAAGGGCTATTTTAAATGTTATACCTTAAAGTTGGACCTTGATTTCAGTATTATTATCTTTGAAAGCCTTAGGAAGTCATGCCAGACCTTTCCCTTAGGGTAGATCTGTAATGTCCGGCCTTATCCTAACCTTGACCCGGCCCGGAATCTGTTATGTTTGTAGGTCCAAAGACCCGAAGGGGGGGAATAAGAGACTTGTAGACCTTTTTGGTTTATGATTTGGTGTCGGAGCCCAAGCCCATGGACATTGACGATGATGCCCCTCACTTGAGAGCATTGTCAGTGTTAGTTTTGAATCTGCGCACCGAAGAGGGGTGAATTAGTTGAAATACCTAATGAACTCCTGTGCCAAATATGAATATATTTCCCAAAACTAGACTTCTTGATGGACTTGTAGGAGAAAACCCCACTCAATTTGACCCCATATAACCTTCCAAATCCTTGTCCGAAGTTGCTGAACTATGTCTGGCAAATCCTGCTTGCGCATCGAAGAAGGTGAGCCTAGTTGCTAGACCTAATGAACTCCCATGCTTAATATGAAGGTATTTCTGGAAACTAGACTTCTTTATTGACTCATAGAAGAAAACCTCACTCAATTTGACCCTTTATAGCCCTCTGAATCCATGTTTGAACCTTGCTATTCTGATTGGTCGACTCATTGGTCGATTGAACCAATTGACCAATCAATCGACCAATTGGTTCTGAATTTACCAATTTGGTTCTATTTCCTCTGTTGGGAAATGCCATGTCAGAATTTTCCACATCAGCCTCTATTGGTTTTGATGATAATAAGCATGAATTACTAATGGCTATATTGAGTTATGATGTTTTAGTTCAAGATGAGAACAAGTGGACCAACTCCAAGTCAAAGCCATATGCAAGTCAAAGCCAAGATCATGCCAAGATAGACATGAAGATGGACATGAAGTCTAAGTCAAGATGACCATGCCAAGATGGACATGAAGACCGTTGCACAAAATCAAGTCGAAGATCAAGTCGAAGATCAAGTCGAAGATCAAGTCGAAGATCAAGACTTAGGTTGAATTAGGGCTTAGGACACTCTCGCATACACATTCATGTAAATGCATCAATTATATGTAATTCATATTACTAGAGTGACCTAGGACATGTTAGTGAGGTGTACAATGCTTAGGGTTGACCAAAAAGTGCAAAAACCTAAGCCATGTCCCAGCCCCAACTTAAGCCAGCAAAATAGAGTTCAGACGGACAGCCGTCTGAGCAGACGGATGTTGGTCTGTACTGATAACTCTGTTTCTCAGAAAACAACAGAAGGCCAGACGGAATTTCCGTCTGAGAAATTCCGTCTAAGCCAATCCAGGCCAGACGGATGACCGTCTGGGCAGACGGATGTCCTTCTGGGCAGACGGACGTCCGTCTGGCCTAGATTTGACTATAACGGCTAGTTTAAAGAGAATATCCTCTACAGCTGTTTGCAACGGATACTTTTGAGACGGATGACCGTCTGACCAGATGGACGTCCGTCTGGGCTGAAAAACAGGACAAAAATGTGTCCGTTTTCTATCCGTTGGGATTGGGTTTTGGCACTCAAATGTGCTCTATATAAACCCAATTCACCTCATTTGAGAGAAACAACACTCACACTTGATCACCCACTCCCCAAGTGATCCTAAAGCTCTCAAATTGCAAGAAAGCCTTGTGCTTTGCCTTTCACCTTCTCCCCAACCTTGAAGAACATACCAAGGTGTTAAAGTAAGCTTGTGGAAGTCAAGCTTGAGGTGATTGAAGGCTTTGGTGGTGCATGCATTTCATATCTTGAGCATACAACTCTTATTGCATCACACACACACAAGAGGTAAAGTGTCACACCTCTTGTTAAGGTAACATCCTTCTCTTGTAAATGTTTTCAATTCTAGTCTAGGTAGATTAGAATTGGTTTTGGGTACTCTTGCCCGTGAACAAAGATTGGTTGGGTGCTCTTGCCCGTGAACAAAGATTGAAGAGGGTGCTCTTGCCCTAAGATAAACAAAGATTGTAAAGGGTGCTCTTGCTCCGTAACAAAGATTGTAAAGGGTTTGATCTCTACCCATTGTATTGAAAGAGAATCACTAGTGGAATACTCTTTTAAGGCCAAGAGAGGAGTGGACGTAGACTTGCAAAGTCGAACCACTATAAAATACTTGTCTTGTGGTTGATTGTATTGTTTAATTTCATTTGAATTTTCAATTTACTTTGTATTTCCGCACAAACCGAAAAATTGGGACAATCCACTAGTTCCAACCTAATCACCCCCCCTCTAGGTTGCACCAACATCCTCTATTTAAGTCTAATCTCGGGAATACTCCGCTTCATCTGCCTCCTAAGCCTCTGGAACGAGTTAGAACCCTAATCTAATCAATTCCCTTGCATTCCTTGGTGATCTCTCACAAGACTTGAAGAAATCTTCATCCTCCTGCAGCAAAGGTATGTGTATACTCACTCTTTCTTCTATCTCTGATTTTCTTTCTTTAATTCTGTTCGTAGTTGAGATTAGGAAGAAGATGCTGCACTCTTGCAACCATCCACTCCATGATCTCATCTTGTTCCTTGAGATCTATGATCATCATCATGATCTCAACCCTAGCCAGTTGAATTCTTGAAACCCTAATCTTGAAACCCTAACCTTTGAAACCCTAACCTTGTGTGGTCATTAGGAGAACCTTTGGTAACCTCCCATGTGAGGGAAACCGGGTCATATTTATGTTAATCTAAATTTGACCTTCTATGATTTTCTTGTTTTAATTGGCCAATCATTAATTCCCTTACATTATGTGATCTCAACCTTTTCCTGCGAGCCAAAAAGGGTGAAACCCTAAATATATGTTATTGACCCTGTTAACAGCCAATCAATGTGTTTCCCTTACTAGAATTGTAACCTATCAATCTTTAATTCTTTATCCTTGATCATACTATATTTTCTTCATGATCCATGTTTAACCTAATTAGGATTTCTAAATTATTCTTTCTTCGTTCTTGTTCTTGATTGAGATCAGGAAAAAGATGATGCATCCTTGCAACCATCTATTCCATGATCTCATTCTATTCTTTAAGATCTATGATCATCATCATGATCTTAACCCTAGCCAAATAAATTCCTTGAAACCCTAACCCTTGTATGATCTTTCTAAAAACCTTTTGTAACCTCCCATGTGAGGGAGACCTCATGGGTAATATTTATGTTAACCTAAACTAGATTTCCTATGATTTCTTGTTATTTTCTGATAACAATCATTCCCTGTCTTTCCGTGATCATAACCTTTTTATGGGAACCATAAGGTTGAAACCCTAGTTTCTTGGGTCAAATCAAGAACCCATATTTTGACCATGACTTGATGATTTTATCTTCCCATATGATTCTAATACAGCCTAGGAAGTTCCCCTTCGAATTTCGGATCAATCCGATTTCAAATGAAGAAGTTATGACCAATCTAAATTCTGCAATTCCGTACTGACTCGATTGGTCGACTCATTGGTCGATTGAACCAATTGACCAATCAATCGACCAATGAGGACAGCAATCTCTTTCTTGGTCTGTTTTGATTGTTTTGATATCTTTCCTTCTATGTACCTTTCCTAATATGTTGTGTACACTTGTTTAAGACTTTCTTCTCAGGTTTAGTCAAGGTCTTACTTGATTCCCTAAGTTCCTTTTTGAGTTAGAAGGTAAGGACAATTATTTCCTTAACTACATAGATCGCATGCTCTCTGGTTTCTACTTTATGAAACTATAAGTTTGCCTACTGTTATTGTATTTTATACTTCTGACGTACTACTGTAAGTACAGTAGCACTTCACATATGTTTTCTTTTTCATTATTCAAGCTTATATGAATTGCTTATTACTATATTGTTTAATGATTAGATCATGATTTTATATTCTCTTTTATATGATGAAGTGTTGACTGTGTATGTCATGACTGATCTGAATGTGTTTGTTTAAGTTTGGTTTGGGATTGGGAAGTGTCCTTTTGACGCTTCTATCCTTGGACATCGGAGGGAATAGTATGGGATGTTCTCCGAAGATGCCCATTGACGCTTTCCCGAATCAATGGATGTCATACTAGGGCTGTCTAGTAGTGTCGGGCTAGGATGTCCCCGTTATATCAGACCAAATTTGGAAGGGTATTGAGACCGAACGACCCGTGGCAACAATGGGGATTCACGGGCACTCAAGACCGGTAACCAACCCGTGAGAGGACTGGAATCACATTGTGGGGGCCATTTATTGGAGGGTTGCATATGGCTAGACTTGGGCTCATGGGCGCTTAAGACCGGTAACCAACCCGTGAGAGGACATGAGAGCTTCCCGTTTACCATATGTGGATAACCAATAGGGTTGATGAGTCCGTAGTCCGGGACTAGTAGGACTCTAGTGGAAAGGATACCGGAAAGGATCGCCAGGGGCGAGGAATGGAAGTATCTGGACCTGAGTTGATGTAACTGAGTAGATGACTTGCATTGGGCTAGGCTTTTCCCTGACATGCGCCGGTACTTATGCCAAATGGTTGTGAGAGAGTGTGTTGACTTAACCCCCTGCCATGGTTTGTCCTGAGGGATGCCGGACCCACTACCAAAAGGCGTTGTGGGATTGACCTACCCAAAGAAGTACGGTGCTATGACTTAAAGAATGTCTACCATAGAGACCAACATACATAGAGTTTAGATGCATTCATACATTATCTATTTCATATTGCATTGCATCTTGTTATGTTTTGCCACATGTTGTTTATGTTGTTATGGATTAACTTGCCTTACTGAGTTTCTTTCGAAACTCATTCCTTTTTGTACAATCTGTTGTTAAACTTCTCTACAGGTTCGGATTTCTTTGACGATCCATATAAGGAAGCGCAAGGTGAAGAAGATGAAGACTGAAGGAGAAGAAGAGCTGACTGAAGATGTGGAATAGTTTTCTCTACATTCTTCTAGACTTATCTTTTACTTTACTTGTATTAGCTTAGAGCTTTATTTAGATTTCGATCTACCTTCCGCATGTGTTTGTAGGGTATATTTCCGCTATACTCTACAGTTGTCTTTTGATTTGGTATCTTGTTATTCCGTACTCTGATATTCTATAGTGATCCTTCTGAGATCCTTTCTTGACTTTTATTATAAATTACTTGAACATTATGATTTGTTCTTGCTTTTGATTATGTTATTGTGCGAAATGGATATGATTGTTCCTAAACTTGATCTTTAGGGCTGTGGATCACACTCTCGGGTATGCCAGTTAGGGTACCGGCTGGGAGGATGTGACATTGAGGCTATTTAAGTTCCTCAAGGGTGCTTCAATCTTTATCCTCGCTATCTGCAAGTTATTCTTGTCTGCTAGATTTGCAGAGTAGTATTTTGTCTTCCTTTGCTGTCTCTATACTCTTATCTTCCAACAATATCTTCGATCAGAACTTGAACAAGTAAGTCTTCTTCTCTGTCATTCAGTTTTATCACGAACTTCTCTTCTTCTCCCTGAGTAGTCTCTACAGTATTCATACTTGGGGTTTACTCATTACGGAAGTTCCCTGTTGGATGTTCGTTGCTTCATCTGTTCGACATAAATCTAGGGTTTTCCCTTTTCTGCTATACTTTGTTGGATTTCTCGTACTGACGATGCTTGCCTTTCATTTGTAGTGCCTCCAAGAATTAACTTGGATAATATTAGGGCGAAATCTTGCAAGAAGACAGCTCCAGTGCTGACGAAGGTTGTTCCCTCTGAGGTGATTGGCATTGGTGAATCTTCTAAACGTGGGAAGATTGCTGTTGGTGAATCTTCAGATCATATTCCCACAGCTACTGCTGATTCTTCTCCCACGCTTCCTTTTCCTAGAGAGACCATTCAGTCTTCTAAGGAGGATGTGGCTCCCTCCATCACTGTTTGCACTGCTGAAACCCCTGCTGGCACTATGCTGGAGTCCTCTTCCATGATGAAGACCCTTAGGGCTTCTAAGGAAGATGTGGTCCCTACAGTCGTCGTTTGGGCCTCCGAACTTGACTCTAGTGCTTGATTGGCATCCTCCTCCAACCCTCCTAAGGAGGTTTTCCAAGAGGCCGAGGATTCTGCTCCTGGGAAGCGCCCTTGGTTGGCCGATGATGTGTTCCATCCTTCCTGGTCGTTGAAGAGATCTGACTTGGTGACAGGCGATTTTGACAAGGCATTAGAATGGTGTACTGCTTTTCAAATGCCTGCCGAAAGCAGAGCCTTCTCTACGGTCCCGGATAAGGAATTTATGAAATTCCTGGTGATGTAAGTTCTTCTTCATTACCTTTCGTTCTGAAGATTTTTATTTTGCTCTTGACTAACTCTTAAGTTGTTGCAGGAGTTTCACTGGTAATTTCCACAATCAAGTGGAAGCAGCCTTTAGACTCAGTAGACTGAGTGAGGAGCTTTCCAGGCTTCGAGGAGAATCCAGAGCCAAAGATACTGAGATTGCTCATCTTGGAAACAACGCTTCGGAAATTGCCCAAGAGAAGAATTCTGAGAACGAGCATCTTCATTCGGATTTGGATGGTGCTAGGGAGAAGATCTGGCAGCTGGAGCGAGAAGTTGAAAAGCTTTCAGCAGGAGCGAAAGGGTCTGGAGCTGTATCAACGCCCTAAAGGCAAGCTGTTACCCTTTTGCTTGAATCCCTTTCGACTGATGTTTGCAGGGCTTGCATCTTCAAATATTTGTAGAGTAAGCCTTTTGTTGACATGTTGAATGCTTATAACTTGCAGGCATATTGGGATGGTGAGAATGAGGTATGGGAATCGATACTAAGGAGAAATCCTTATTTCAACACGACTTCCCACCGCGCCAATTGTCATCCTGAAGTGTTTGCAAAGTTGGGACTTCCTCTTCCTGCTTGGGCCAAGGATGTGATGGACCTTCCACCTCCAGATCCGGATATAATGAATCATCTTGATGACTCTCCTCCTTTGTCTCCTCTTAAAGGATTCAGCTATGAAGAGCTTGCCTTAAATGCAGGTTTGATCAAAGGACAAGCCTCTTCAGAAAAAGCTGGATAAAGAGTATGGAATTGCGGAGGATTTTGTATTTACAGAACGCTTCGCAATCCCCGAGGGAGATAAACAAATGATAACATATGTTTTCCCGACTCTGTTCTTCTTGAATCTGTGTTGCTTCTTGACTCTGTGTTGCTTCTAACAAAACTACTTCGATCTTGTTTTAGAGTTCTTCACGATCGCCAGCGACGATTTTCCTTTTTGACCAAACGGAGACTGTACCTCAACACTTGTTATCTCATATGTATATTTGATGTAAAGGTTGGCCCCTCTTGGTCATTTAAAGGAATAAAGAATTAACTTCATCTTTGAACTTTGTCAGTCACTTGAGTCTCTGTTGCAGTAGGTCTTAGTTGTTCCAAAACAATGCCTTTACTTAGAGATTTCCGTAGAAATTCAATAAGTTTGAGAAGGAACTCACTCGGGTTTTAAACTAATGTCTTGTAGAAGGTCCCACACGGGTTTTAAACCGATGCCTTTACTTAAGGATTTCTGGAGAAATTCAATAAGTTTGAGAAGGAACTCACTCGGGTTTTAATCCGATGCCTTGTAGAAGGTCCCACACGGGTTTTAAACCGATGCCTTTACTTAAGGATTTCCGGAGAAATTCAATAAGTTTGAGAAGGAACTCACTCGGGTTTTAATCTGATGCCTTGTAGAAGGTCCCACACGGGTTTTAAATCGATGCCTTTACTTAAGGATTTCCGAAGAAATTCAATAAGTTTGAGAAGGAACTCACTCAGGTTTTAATCTGATGCCTTGTAGAAGGTCCCACACGGGTTTTAAACCGATGCCTTTACATAAGGATTTGCGGAGAAATTCAATAAGTTTGAGAAGCAACTCACTTGGGTTTTAATCCGATGCCTTGTAGAAGGTCCCACATGGGTTTTAAACCGATGCCTTTTGATTTTGTCGCTGGATCTGATCTTATGTTGTGTGCTGCCCCCAATCAAAAGACAGTATGTTGAAAACTGAAAATTGTATTGATTGAGTTGAATTTTGTTACATCATGAATGACAATGATAATCTCCTCAAGGATAATATTTCTTCAAGTGCCTGGCATTCCACGAACGATCCCAGCTCTTTCTGGGTTGTCATGTTCTTTAGCTTATAAGCTCCCGAACCGACCGGTTTAATAACCATATATGGACCTTCCCATAAAGGGTCCAATTTCCTTTGATGGCATGGATCTGAAGCTAAGGTATTCCTTATTACCAAGTCTCCCACTATGTATTGGCGATTCTTCACTCGGGAATTATAATGTTACGCTATCCTTCGTTGATAATGTTGAGTTCGTGCTATTGCTTTTGCACGAACTTCATCTAACAAGTCATGCTATCTAGCAGTCCTTATTCGTTAGCTTTTTCTTCGAACTCTTTTTCTCGTAGTGTTCCAGCCATTACTTCAACAGGTGCCAACACTTCAGATCCATAAGCCAGTTTAAAAGGAGTTTCTCTTGTGGGTGTTCGAACCATAGTTCGATAGGCCCACAGTACGTTGTGCAATTCTTCGACCCATAAGTCTTTATCAATTTCGAGTCTTCTCTTTATCCCCTTAAGTAATGTTTGGTTTGTAACCTCTACTTGGCCGTTGCTTTGGGGGTATGCAACTGAGGACATACAATGCTCGATCAGATAAGTTCTGCAAAATTGTTCAAACTGTGGGTTATCGAATTGAGTGCCATGATTGGTCACAATTATTTTTGGCATCCCGAACCGATATATGACAGACTCGAGCACGAACTTCTCCACCTTTTGTTCAGTGATGGTTGCCAGGGCGCTAGCCTCGACCCATTTAGTGAAGTAGTCAATCGCTACTATGAGATATTCTCTTCCGCCCGACGCCTTGGTGAATTTTCCCATGATATCGATTCCCCACATCGCGAAAGGGATGGGGTCTAGAATCAAAGTCAAGGTTTCAGCTGGGATTTTAGATACCGTAGCATGGATTTGGCAATTGGTACACCGACGAACATATTCCATAGCAGCTTGCTGAAGCTTAGGCCAATATAGACCGAGCCTCAAAATTTTGTGTGCTAGGGCCCAACCACCCATATGAGCACCACAAATTCCTTCATGCACTTCGGCCAGAGCTAATTCCGATCCTTCGGGACACAAGCATCTTAAGAGAGGTCCGGCATAGGATCTTCTTGTATAGCCTTCCATTCTACATAATGAATCGTGCTGATCGCACCTTGATTAATCTTGCTTCTTTTGGATCTTTTGGCAATTTATCATCTCTCAGATATTCCACGATCGGATCCATCCAACACCGTTCAGCTTCAATATAGGATATCTCCTTCTCCCGATAACTTGGGAATGTTACTTCTTCTATATAGACCGAAGGGTCTAAATTCTTTTCCTTGGCATTGGCTAATCTTGATAGCTCATCTGCCATTGTATTTTCTTTTCTTTGGATCTGACATACTTTCAGATTCCTGAATTCATTATGCAATGCTTGCACAATCTCTTGATATTTTTGTAATCGGGGTTCTTTGACGCCATACTCCCCTTGTACTTGATTGACAATAAGCTGTGAGTCACTAACAATAGTTACCTCTGCTATTGCCAATGCTTTTGACAATCGAAGTCCAGCTATTAGGGCCTCGTACTCTGCCTCATTGTTACTTGCTTTGAATGCGAATCTTAATGCATATCGAATAATAAAACCAGCTGGACTCTTCAGAAGGATTCCAGCCCTTGCTTCTTGCTTATTACTCGAACCATCCACGTATACCTCCCAAACAGTTGGAATAGTGGGTTCAACAGTTTCCTCGGTCGGTGCAGTAGTCTCTACTACGAAATCGGCCAATGCTTGGGCTTTAATTGCCGTTCGAGGCTTAAAGTTTACTTGGAACTTGCTGAGCTTGACCGACCAAGCTACCATTCTTCCAGACAAATCAGGTTTACAAAGAACTTTACAAAGGGGAAAAGTAGTAAATACCTCGATTGGATGAGCCTGAAAGTATGGCTATAGTTTTCTAGCTGCTATCATAAGAGCTAAAGCCTGCTTTTCGATCTGAGAGTACCGTGTCTTTGCGTCGAGTAATACGTGGCTGACATAATAGATTGGCCACTGCTTTTTGTCTTTTTCCCAAACAAGTACAGTGCTAACTGCTGAAGGGGATGCTACTCAATATAGCTGTAAAACTTCTCCCTTCTTGGGTCAGGACAATAGCGGTGGTCTTCCTAGTGTTTCCTTCAAATCTTCAAAAGCCTTCTGACACTTCTCAGTCCATTTGGCCTCCTTACTGCCCCTTAAATCTTTGAGTGCTTTGAAAAAAGGTAGGCACTTTTCTCTCGACTGTGAGATGAAATGATTCAACGCAACTACTCTCCCCGTTAAGCATTGCATATCCCGAACAGTCTTGGGGGCTTCCATATCAATCAATGCTTGTATTTTGGCCGGGTTAGCCTCAATACCTCTTTGTGATACCATAAAGCCTAAGAACTTGCCCGACGACACTCCAAAGGCACATTTTTTCGGATTCAGCTTTATTTGATATTTCCGCAGTGCTAAAAATACTTTTGCTAAATCTTCAATGTGCTTTGTCCTCGCAGTGCTTTTTACCAGCATATCGTCAACATACGCTTCCACGTTCTTCCCGATCAGGTCTTTAATTTAACTCATGGATTTGCTATTGTTATTGCATTTTCTAATTATGATGTTATTGCTGTAAGTACAGTGGGACCTTACTTATGTATTTCTTTTATTACTTGATCATATACGAATACTTATTCATGTATGTTACTTATTCAAGTGATCACGTCTTTATGTATTTTTTTATATGATGAGATAACAATTGTGTATGATATGATTGAATTGGGAATGTGATTGATTAGGTATGATTTGGGATTGGGGAATGTCCTTTTGACATTTCTATCCTTGGACATCAGTGGGAATGGTATGGGACATTTGGCTAGGATGTCCCTATTATATCAGGTCCGATTCGGAAGGGTATTGAGACCGAGTAACCCGTGGTAGCAATGTGGGTTTATGGGCGCTCAAGACCGGTAACCAACCCGTGAGAGGACATGGATCACATTGTGGGGGCCATTCATTGGTAGGGTCACAATTAGTAGACTTGGGCTCATTGGGACTCAAGACCAGTGAGTTATGTGAAATCCAGCCCAAACCCTAACTTGGACACCGTGTCTGTTTAGGGATGAAGAAGGGCTTGTTTGTTGTTTGACCTTGAAGTGGGACCTTAAGTACAGTGTTGTTATCTTTGGAAGGTCCTAGGAAGTCAGGGTCCATTCATTAGCAAGCCATTTTCTACGTAACATGATGGTACCACTTGCTTCCATCTAGCTAGACTTCTCCCTTAGTATAGATCCGAAGTCCCGAAGTGAAGGAAGAAGTCTTTGTGGGCCATCTCAGTAGAAGACATGGTGTTTGACCCATATCCCATGGAAATTGATGATGGATTTTCCCTTTTTGAAAACCCTTTTTGTTTTGGAGTTGAACTGCACCTTGGTTTGAAGAGCTTGGTTGATGGACTTGAGGCCTAGTTGGACATGTTTTGTAAGGTCCCTCTATGCTAGGTAAGTTGCTTGTTGAGTTGGGAGAAGCCCCATAAAAAATCTTGAGGTTTGGAGCTACAAATCCCTATTTTTGGGCAAGCTGCCCAGCAAGGGGGCGTTTTGGTAAAACTCTTTTTAGGGTTTTGAAGCTCTATTTATTGGAATTTCGTGGTGATCAGCCCCATTATGTTCCTAAGCCTCTGGAGAACATGGGAAGGACCTTAGAACCTCCTCTTCGAAGCCAAGGAAGATCCCCAAGCATCCGTTAGAGTTTCTTCATCGAATCTTCTTTTGCAAGGTTAGTAATCGATCTGTTTCTTCTTTGATCTATTGTGAAACCCAGCCCTAACCTTGACCCGGAAACCCTGTTGTTTGTAGGTCCTAAGACCCGAAGTAAGGGAAGAAGCCAACTATGGGCCATCTCAGTGGAAGACATGGTGTTTGACCCAGAACCCATGGAAGTTGATGATGGTGTTCCATACTTGGAAGCTTTGACAGATTTGGAAATGAAACTGCCCTTGATGAAGATGAGACTAGTTGGTGGACTTAAAGTGTAGTTGGACATGATTTGAAGGCATTCCTCTATACTAGGTAAGCCATATGTTGTGTTGGGAGAAGCTCATTGGATTTGGATTTGATTTGGACCTTCATTTCCCTGTTTTGGCCTTGCTGTCTTGCTTGGTCGACTGGGTGGTCGATTGGGCCAATCGATCAACCAATCGACCAACAGGGACAAAATCTACAAAAGATCCTCTGTTAGGTCTGTTGGTGCTCTATATAATAGAAGTACGTGTTTCTTAGCCTCCTTTGTTTCTAAAACCCTCAGAGAACGTGGGAAACCTCTCTCAAAGCCTCTCCTTGGTGTTTGTGAAGAACTCTTGCAAGATCTCAAGTTCTTCATCTCTTGTTCTTCAATCAAAGGTTAGTAATCTCTCTTGTATGGTATTGATCTACTCTTACTATGATCTATTATCTGTATTGAGATTATGAAGAAGATGCTGCATCCTTGCAATCATCGCTTCTATAATTTCCATTCATTCTTATGGTACTGATATGGAGAAAATATAACCGAACCCGGTTCAACATTGGTTCGATCCTAGACCACGGTCAGGACGAAAGGAATCGACTCGCTTCCAAGCGGGTCGGGTCGAAAAGGTAGCTTGCTGAGGAAGTAAACTAACTCAGTAACAAGCACACCTAATCCGCTACGATTGAAATGGACTAATCATCAAAGAGACGGGTAGCAGCATTTGCGACTGGTGCTTATCGCTATTGTATGGATAACTACCATATAACGATTGTATTATCAAAGGAGTCATCTACTAGTCCAACCTAGTACGGATCTATCCATTAAGATTAGACGGCTATTCGAAGAAGGCTCAAATACATCCAACGAAGGAGATTTGAAGGTACACTCTATATAAGACATCACCTACCCACAAGGTAGGGGGACAGATACAATCTGAATCGTATTCTCATTATTCATTCCTTAGCTCTGTACTCAAGCAGAGTCGTTTGTGATTAAGTTCATCAACTGACTTAGCCTTCGGAGGTGGACTCCCGAACCCAGCGGTCGGGCCACATCTGACGTTCGTTTTTGTAGATCATACACAAGAGATCTAAGGGCTGAGCAGATTTTGGACGCATCATTTGGCGCCGTCTGTGGGAAACGCTTCAGAAAGCCATGGTTACTAGATCATCGACAGCGGTAGCAGCAACAACGGCTGCTGCAGCCCAACGAGATGCTGGCCTTCAAATTTCTGGAGCAAATTATCCAGATATCCCTGAGGGAAGTCGACCCCTTGAAGTGCGGGAAGATGGTGGTCAGGGAGGTAATAATCCTCCAGATCCACTCCAGTATCAACTAGATCAGCTGAAACTCCAGTTATTGGAGGTGAGTCAGACGCTTCGTATGGTGACCAGGCAGGTGGTGGCCCCACAAGCACCTGATCAACGTGATGCGGGAAGGCGCTCATTACGAAGGGAGCAAAGACTGATCGATGACCGGAATGTCTGTCAGAATTTTCGGGAAGGTGACCGGAGATGAGAAAGAGAACCTAGGAGAACTGGAGAACTCCCTAGGAGAGATGAGCGGTTCGATGGACCGCAAGGAAGCACAACAGATTCAAATACCAGGTTGGGTGCAGGAGTACCAACTCACTCACCAACTATCAGGTGTGCGGTTCGGGAGAATGATCGTGTCGTCAAAGATCGATCAGCGCATATTGGTCAAGAATTGACCAATATTAATCAAAAACTTGGACAATTGGCGAGAGGGAGAATAACTGATGATATCTATTCGGTTATTCGAAAAACTCCGTTCTACTGAGGCCATAGCCGGATATCAATTTCCTCACAATTTCCGTTTGCCAACCTTTTTCACATTCGATGGTTTGGGAGATCCCACCGCTCACATCAGTTATTATCAGCAGACTATGGCTGTTGCGGGTAATTCTGATGAAATCCTTTGTAGGGTTTTCAGTTCATCCTTGACTGGAGCAGCACATAAATGGTTTTCGAATCTCCTGTCGGGAAGGATCGTAGATTTTGAAGAGTTGGCGCGCAAATTCATAGGACGATTCCAGAGTGGAATCCATATAAAAAAGATCGAGGAGACCTTGTTTACTATCAGACAAGGGAAAAGTGAATTGATTCGGGAATACCTGAAAAGATTTAATAGGGTCACAATGGAGATAGAGAATCTAGATGAACATGTAGCTAAAACTGCTTTGTTCACTGGACTTACTAACCGACGACTCTTGGAGTTACTACTCCAAGACATGCCTACCACTTATGCTGAACTGGTGCAAAGGTGTCAGAAGCAGGTGGAGGTGACGGAGATCCTGGATGCACACCAGGGGGATAATAAAGCCTCTACAAAAAAATAGAAGGCCCCTGAGAACAAGCAGAGGCCGAAGCAGAATGTTCGTGATCGAGTTAGAAAGCCTCACCAGGCATGGTGGCAAAGATCTCCCAGTAAAAGTGAGTATACTCCATTAAATACTCCTCGGGCTGATATCTTAAACATTATCAAGAGACAGTATATCTTGAAATGGCCTCCAAAGCTTCCCATAAAGCCTGGGGAGCAGGATTGAGAAAGGTATTGCCGTTTCCACAAGGATTACGGTCACGATACCAATGATTGCAGACATTTAAAGGCGGATATTGAAAGATTGATATCTCAAGGACACTTGTCCAATTTTATCAGAGGAATACGAGCAGAACCACGAGACGTAGGCAACAAAAGGGAACGTTCGGTTAGTCCAGAACAACCGATGGAGGCTCCTAAATCTAAGAAAGGTAAGGAAGTGATCGATGCCACTCGGTCACCCATATTGATAATATTTGAAGGTCCCGAACCTGAGTCGCTCCGGAAGCTGAAAGCCAAATCCAAGTTTGTTGGAACCGGAGAAACACAGAAGCGGAAAAGGCTGAATGGTGAGGGTTCGATCACCTTCGGCGAGGAAGATGAAAGAGGCGTCTGTTTACCTCATGATGATGCCATAGTCATCAAGGTAGAAATCGCACGCCGAGAAGTGCATAGGGTGTTAGTTGACATCGGGTATGTTGCAGACCTTTTATCTTATGCAGCTTATCAAAAGCTTAAAGTGGATGAAGACTTGATGGAGCCATCATCCACACACTTATATGGCTTTGCGGGATCATCCGCAATAGTAGAAGGATCGGTACAGCTAGATTTGTCGATTGGAAGCTTCCCTAAAGAGGCTACTGTTCTGGTAAAATTTTTGGTGGTTTGAGAACTTCCGGCTTATAACGTCATTCTTGAAAGGCCATGCTTATCGAAGTTAGGTGCTATAGTTTCTACAAAGCACCTAAAGATAAAATTTTTGACGGAAATGGGAATTGGTCAGGTTTCATCTGACAAAGAATTTCTCGATAACGAAAAAAGAATTACTTATATCGGGTTTGAGCAGCTAGAAGAATTCAAGAAGGAGCTGAAGTCTTTTCTTCAGCAAAATAGCGATGTGTTCGCGTGGTCTGTAGAGGATATGCCATGAATTAATCGGTAGGTTGCAGAGCATAAACTTTGGATAGATCCAAAGGTGAAACTGGTAATTCAAAAGAGGAGAACTTTCTCCATAGAAAAATATGAAGCCGTTCGGGGTGAGGTTGAGAAATTGAAGAACTCTGGTTTCATTGAACCTATAGAGTGCCCAGTCTGGTTGGCCAACTTGGTGATGGTCAAGAAGGCAAATGGAAACTGGAGAATGTGTACAGATTACACAGATCTCAACAAGGCTTGCCCAAAAGATTGTTATCCGTTGCCCAGGATAGATCTGTTGATAGATGCCATAGCAGGATATGAAACATTGAGTTTTATGGATGCGTACTCAAGATACAACCAAATCCTCATGAACAAGGAGGCTGAAAAGTTTACTGCTTTCATGACCGATCGCGAAAGCTTCTACTACAAAGTCATGCCGTTCGGCCTGAAAAATGCAGGGACTACTTATCAGAGGGTTTTCAACAAAATTTTTAAAGACTTGATCGGGAAGAACGTGGAAGCATATGTTGACGATATGCTGGTGAAGAGCACTGCGAGGATAAAACACATTGAGGATTTAGCGGAGGTATTTTCAATACTGTGGAAATACCAAGTGAAGCTGAATCCGAAAAAGTGTGCCTTCGGAGTCTCATCGGCAAGTTCTTGGGCTTTATGGTATCACAAAGAGGTATTGAGGCTAATCCGGCCAAAATACAGGCTTTGATCGATATGGAAGCGCCCAAGACTGTTCGAGATGTGCAATGCTTAACGGGAAGAGTGGTAGTGTTGAACTGGTTCATCTCGCAGTCAGGAGAAAAGTGCCTACCTTTTTTTCAAAGCACTCAAAGATTTGAGGGACAGTAAGGAGGCAAAATGGACTGAAGAGTGTCAGAAGGCTTTCAAAGATCTGAAGGAAACACTGGGAAGACCACCGCTACTGTCCTGACCAGAAAAGGGAGAAATTTTGCAACTATATTTAGCAACATCCCCCCTCGGCGTAAGCGCGGTGCTCGTTCGGGAAAAAGACAAAAAGTAGTGGCCAATCTATTATGTCAGCCACGTATTACTCGACGCAGAAACACGATACTCTCATATTGAAAAGCAGGCCTTGGCTATTATGATAGCGTCCAGAAAACTACGGCCATACTTTCAGGCTCATCCAATCGAGGTATTTACTACTTTTCCCCTTTGTAAAGTTCTTCGTAAACTTGATTTGTCTGGAAGAATGGTAGCATGGTCGGTAGAGCTTAGAGAATTCCAAGTAAGCTTTAAGCCTCGAATGACAATCAAAGCCTAGGCATTGGCCAACTTTATAGTAGAAACTACTGCACCAGTGGTGGAGATTGTCGAACCCACTATTCCGACCATGTGGGAGGTATACGTGGATGGCTCGAGTAATAAGCAAGGAGCAGGGGCTGGAATTCTTTTGAAAAGTCTAGCAGGTTTTATTATTCGGTATGCATTAAGATTCGCATTCGAAGCAAGTAACAATGAAGCAGAGTACGAGGCTCTAATAGCTGGACTTCGCTTGTCGAAAGCATTGGCGATAGCAGAGGTAACTATTTTTAGTGACTCACAGCTTATTGTTAATCAAGTACAAGGGGAGTATGGTGTCAAAGAACCCCGATCGCAAAAATATCAAGAGATTGTGCAAGCATTGCAGAAAGAATTCAGGAATCTGAAAGTATGTCAGATACCAAGAAAAGAAAATATGATGGCAGACGAGCTATCGAGACTAGCTAATGCCAGGAAAAGAATTTAGACCCTTTGGTCTATATAGAGGAAGTAACATTCCCAAGTTACTAGGAGAAGGAGGTATCCTATATTGAAGATGAACGATGCTAGAGGGATCCGATCGTGGAATATCTGAGAGATGATAAGTTGCCAGAAGATCCGAAAGAAGCGAGATTAATCAAGGTACGAGCAACACGATTCATAATGCATAATGGAAGGCTATACAGAAGATCCTATGCTGGATCCCTCTTAAGATGCTTGGGTCTCGAAGGATCGGAATTAGCTCTGGCTGAGGTTCCTGAAGGAATTTGTGGGGCTCATATGGGCGGTCGGGCCCTTGCACGCAAAATTTTATGGCTCGGTCTGTATTGGCTTAAGCTTCAACAAGCTGCTATGGAATATGTTCGTCGGTGTAGCAATTGTCAAATCCATGCTACGATATCTAAAAGCCCAGCTGAAACCTTGACTTCGATTCTAGACCCCATCCCTTTTGCGATGTGGGGAATCGATATCATGGGAAAATTCACCAAGGCATCCGGCGGAAGAGAATATCTAATAGTAGCGATTGATTACTTCACCAAATGGGTCGAGGCTAGTGCTCTGGCAACCATCTTTGAACGAAAGGTGGAGAAGTTCATGCTTGAGTCTATTATTTATCGGTTCGGGATGCCAAAAATAATCTTGACCGATCATGGCACTCAATTCGATAATCCACAATTTGAACAATTTTGCAGTACTTATCTGATCGAGCATCGTATGTCATAGTGGCATACCCCCAAAGAAACGGCCAAGTGGAGGTTACAAACCGAACATTACTTGAGGGGATAAACAAGAGACTCGAAGCTGATAAAGCCTTATGGGTCAAAGAATTGCACAACGTTTTGTGGGCCTATCGAACTACGGTTCGAACACCCACAAGAGAAACTCCTTTTAAACTGGCTTATGGATCTGAAGCATTGGCACCTGTTGAAGTAATGGCTGGAACACTATGGGAAAGAGAGTTCGAGGAAAAGGCGAACGAACAAGGACTACTAGATAGCCTTGACTTATTAGATGAAGTTCATGCAAAAGCAATAGCATGAACTCAACATTATCAACGAAGGATAGCGTCACATTATAATTCCCGAGTGAAGAGTCGTCGATACATAGTGGGAGACTTGGTATTAAGGAATACCTTAGCTTCAGACCCACGCCATCAGAGGAAATTGGACCCTTCATGGGAAGGCCTATATATGGTTATTAAACCAGTCAGTTCAGGAGCATATAAGCTGAGATACATGACAACAAACAAAAAGCTGGATCATTCGTGGAATGCTGGACACTTGAAGAAATATTATCCTTGAGGAGATTATCATTTTCATTCATGATGTAACAATATTCAACTCAATCAATACAATTCTCAGTTTTCAACACATTATCTTTTGATTGGGGGCAACACAACACTCAAGATCAGATCCAGCGACAAAATCAAATGGCATCGATTTAAAACCTGTGTGGGACCTTCTACAAGGCGTCGGCTTAAAACCCGAGTGAGTCCTCAAGCTTATTGAATTTCTTCGGAAATCCTTAGGTAAAGGCATCGGTTTAAAACCCGTGTGGGACCTTCTACAAGGCGTCGGTTTAAAACCCGAGTGAGTCCTTCTCAAACTTATTGAATTTCTTCGGAAATCTCTAAGTAAAGGCATTGTTTTGAAACAACTAAGACCTACTACAATAGAGACTCAAATGACTGACAAAGTTCAATGATGAAGTTAATTCTTTATTCCTTTAAACGACCAGAAGGGGCCAACCTTTACATCAAATATACATATGAGATAACAAGTGTTGGGATACAATCTTTGTTCACTCAAGAAGGAAAATCATCATCGGTGATCGTGAAGAACTCTAAAACAAGATCAAAGTAGCTTTGTCAGAAGCAACACTAAGTCAAGAAGAACAGAGTCGGGAAAACATATGATGGTCATTGGCAGTGGACACATGGTTCCTCTTATCATTTGTTTCTCTTCCTCGGGGATTGCGAAGCATTTTGTAAACTCCAACCTACAAAATCCTCCACAATTCCATACTCTTCATCCAACTTTTTCTGAAGAAGCCTGGCCTTTGATCAAACCTGCATTCAAGGCAAGCTCTTCATACCTGAATCCTTTAAGAGGAGACAAAGGAGGAGAGTCATCAAGATGATGCATTATATCTGGATCTGGAGGAGGAAAGCCCACCACGTCCTTGGCCCAAGCAGGAAAAGGAAGTCCCAGCTTTGCAAACACTTTGGGATGACAACTGGCGCAGTGGGTAGTCGTGTTGAAATAAGGATTTCTCCTTAGTATCGATTCCCATACCTCGTTCTCACCGTCCCGATATGCCTGCAAGTTATAAGAGTTCAGCATGTCAACAAAAGGCTTACTCTGCAAATATTTGAAGATGCAAGCCCTGCGAACATCAGTAGGAAGGGACTTGGGAAAAAGGGTAACAACTTGCCTTTGGGGTGTTGATACAGCTCCAGACCCTTTCGCCCTTGCTGAAAGCTTTTCAACTTCCCACTCCAGCTTTTGGATTTTCTCCCTGGCACCATCCAAATCCGAACGAAGACGCTCGTTTTCGGAATTCTTCACTCGGGCAATCTCCCAAACGTTGTTTCCAAGACGAGCAATCTCAACATCTTTGGCTCTGGATTCTTCCCAAAGCCTGGAAAGCTCATTACTCAGTCTACAGAGTCTAAAGGCTGCTTCCACTTGATTGTGGAAATTACTAGCAAGGCTCCTACAACAACTCAAGAGTTAGTCAAGAGCAAAAGAAAAAAAAAATCTTCAGAACAAAAGGTAATAAGAGAAACTTACATCACCAGGGACTTAATAAATTCCCTATCCGGGACCGTAGAGAAGGCTCTGCTCTCGGCAGGCATTTGGACAGAGGTGCACCATTCTAGTGCCTTGTCAAAATTGCCTGTCACCAAGTCAAATCTCTTCAGTGACCTGGAAGGTTGGAACACATCATCATTTAACAGAGGGCGCTCCTAGAAGTGGTAACCTCAGCCTCCTCGAAAACCTCCACAGATGAAGGATTGGAGGAGGATGCCAAACAAGCACTAGAGTCATGTTCGGAAGCCCGAACGATGACCGGAGGAACCATATCTTCCTTAGAAGACTGAACGGTCTTCATCATGGAAGAAGACTCCAGCGTAGCGCCAGCAGGGGTTTCGACAGTGCGAACAACGACTGAGGGAGCCACATCCTCCTTGGAAGACCGAACGGTCTCTCTCAGCGAAGGAGACGCGAGAGAAGCATCAGCGGAAGCTGTGGGGATCTGAACTGAAGATTCACCAACAACAATCTCCCCGCGTTTAGAAGATTCACCAACAGCAATCTTCCCGCGTTTAGAAGATTCACCAACAGCAATCACCTCAGAGGGAACATCCTTCGTCAGCACTGGAGCAGTCTTCTTGGAAGATTTCGCCCTAATATTATCCAAGTTAATTCTTGGAGGCACTACAAAGGAAAAGCAAGCACCGTCAGTACAAGAAATCAACCAATAATATAGCAGGAAAGGGAAAACCCTAGATTTCTGAAGAATAGACGAAGCAGGGAATATCCAGCAAGGAATTTCCAGAATGATTAAACCCCAAGTATAACTACTGTGGAGATTACTCAAGGAGAAGAAGAAGAAGTTCATGATAAAACTGAATGACAGAGGAGAAAACTCACTTGTTCAGGTTCTGATCGAGATATTGTCGGAGGATAAGGGTACAGAGGCAGCAAAGGCAAAACACTACTTTGCAAATTTAGTAGACAAGAACGACTTGCAGATATCGAGGACAAGGATGAAGCACCCTTGAGGAACTTAAATAGCCTCAGGGAGTGGGGTGATGGTTGAAAGCCCAAGTTAATCATGGGTTAGGATGGAAGAGACGTTTCGAATTCCGAAAAATGCAGGATCAACGGTTAGGAGATAACGACACTTCCAATTTGAAACTTTAAGGCTGTCCTAAGTTTCCACATGGAGCAATGAGCACCTGATACGAGGATACTGCCAAATACCAACCGTCGCACCAGTATTAAATAAGAGAGTATTCCCAATTTCTTGGGAAGAACAATTTGTAAGCAAATACGAGGAAACGTTTGGGCTTCGTCATAAAGAGAGAATAGTCAGGAGATAAAGTTGTCAAGCGTCATGAAGGGTTCGGTAAGAACCAAATTAACGCTCCCGAGCATATTCCTCTGATTTCCCGAGCGCCATCTTCAATTAAGGTACAAGTTTCTCTACATAATAGCCTGTCTCTTTCCTAAAACGTCATTTTTACTGAAGGGAACAAAGAAAATTCTTTGAGCAAGTATTATTAGAGTTTTATGGCAATCATTGAAAGAGTTCGAGAAGGAAGGAGGCAAATGTCTATTTCATTATCAATAGGCCATGGGGGGCCAACCCTTACAAAAAAAGAAGAAGAAGAAGAAGAAGAAGATAGCTTCCTCTTGTTCTTTAACAGTTTTTGTCACATCCACCCAGCCGGTATCCTATCTGGCATACCCAGGATGTGATCCACAGCCCGAAGATCCAGATTGAGCGGCCATGCCTCCCACATACACGATAACATAATCATGAACAATATAATCAATGTATAAAACAAGCAATAAATAGATCAATTGAATAAGAGAAGATAGTAAATCAGAGTGCGGAAATATTAAATGTCAACTTCATATAGAGATAGTCTCAAAGAGAAGAAGTGATCAGAAGTCACTCCTCCAGCAATAGCGGAAATGTAGTTGATAAAGTTAAATTACAATCTGTGCCGAGAGCAAATCCATAATAATTAGAGTGAAGATATCCAAATGATTATAGTTATCCAGGGAAATGGGGCCTACACATAGGTTTCCTCTATCCTAATGATTTCTTCTTCAAAAGTGTGGATGAAGTAAACCCGACGTGGCCGCTCCCTCACTAATGTGGGGCTAACCCTGGTACGCACTATAATCCTCCTCGGTATAACAATCTTGACTCTCCGCGTAGCCATCACCCGAAGGGTAGTATGCGGGATCATAGCTCGGGTCATAGGACGTGCCATCAAGGTCTTCTGTACCTGCAGTATAAGCTAACAAATTGCACAAAAGGAATGAGTTCAAAAGAACTCAGCAAGGCAAGTCGTTTCATAATGCACAGTTCATTCAATACAAGTCACAATATGATGCAATATGATATGAGACAATGATGAAATATGATTCTAATCTTAAGTATGCTAGTCTCTAAGGTAGACATGCTTTAAGCCATAGCACCATACTTCTTTGGGTCGTCAATCACTCCCCCTCAATCATAAGATATCTTGGGTCTGCCGTGGTAGTTGGGTAAGGTCCTCATCAAGCCATGGTTGGGGATTTAGTCACCACTCTCTCACATCACCATTGGTATAAGTATTGGCACATATCGCAGCGAAGCCTAGCCCAATGCAAGTCATCTACTCAGTCGTATCATGTCAGATCCGGATACTTTCCCTATGGCACCGACCAACTCGGTTCCGTATCCTTCACACTAGAGTCAGCGTATCCTATGGCACCGACCAACTTGGACTACGGACTCATCAACCCTATTGGTCATCCACAAATGGTAAATGGGAAGCTCTCACGTCCTCTCACGGCTTGGTTACCGGTCTTGAGCGCCCGTGAGCCCAGGTCTATCCATTTGCAACCCTACCAACAAATGGCCCCTTTCGGGTATCCGCAGTATAGTTCAAGTCCTCTCACAAAGTGGATACCGGTCTTGAGCGCCCTTCAACCATATTCTACCACGGGTCGTTCGGTCTCAATACCCTTCCGATTCGGGTTTGATACGACAAGGGAAAATATCCTAACCATACACCTAGACAATCCTATACATGTCATCCAATAACCCGGGAAAGCGTCGATGGACACCTTCGGGGAATATCCCATACTACTCCCTCCGATGTCCAAGGACAAAAGTGTCGGAAGGACACATCCCAATCCCAAGTCATACGTAGTCAATCACAAACTCAATCTCATCATATTATACTAAATCAATGATTCATCATATACGGAATACTCATATGAACATAACCATTAAGTTCCTACAATGTAAGCATGTTGGTATAATTAACATACTTGAGTTAACGACTGTCCTTACTTTAATCAAGTTGTAAATAGTTTTAATGATCACCAAGTATGGTCCCAAAATCAGTGTTGATACCCTAGATAATCATACAAGTAATGTCAGAGAAGAAAGCAATTGAATCGGGGTTCAAACGGATCAATTCGGCTGAGTACAGGGCCTTAACAGCTCTTGGTTGACTGGCTTGGTCGACTGTCAGTCGACCAAGCAGTCGACCAAGACTTGTTAACTTCAGGACAACAATGGAAACATGATCTGAAACTGCCCTTCCGGTGCTCCGATCGTCATGAAATTTGGAGGGCATGTTTATAATAGTAAGAGGATACTACACACAAATTTTCATGATGATCCAACGGTTCAATCAAAAATACCCAAATCGAAATTTTAGGTTCTATATGATAGTTAACAAGAAATAAATTGGAATTGATAGAAATTGCAAAGGATGATAGGAATCAATCAAATGAGTGTTAAGAATCAAGCTAGAATCTTAATTCCATTATAGTCTAAGCTTATCATGCATCTACATATCAGATTAGAATCAAAATAGGTTAGATTGAATATAATCAAAGTGATGGAGTGCAATTAATCTCATTTGAATCATAACATAGCATGAGTGGGGGAGGATTAAGGAATTGAAAGGGGGAAACTCATTGTTAAGTGTTTGCAAGGTTGCAGCACTTCAGCCATGGTTTCAAGATCATTAATTGATAGAAAATGAATAGATTAGAAGAGGAATAGAAGAAATCATACCTTGAGTTGATGATTAATGTATACAATAATGATTGGAGTCAAAGATCTTCCCAAACATCAAGGAATAGCCCAAGAGAGTATCCAACCTCGAGCTCTGGAGTGCCAATGATTAGTTTAGGTCCTCATTCACGAGTTCCAAAAAGGTAGGGGCAAAATGGGAAGAGATTTTGTGTAATTTCGAATTCCATTACTCTTGGTCCACTGGCTGGTTGACTGTCAGTCGACCAAGCCATGACAACAACTTCAGGAGTGGATTCGGGAGGCTATACAGGGTCAAATCGAGTGGGGTTTTCTCCTACAAGTCAATCAAGTCTAGTTTCAGAAAATACCTTCGGATTGATCACGGGGTTCCAGGAAGTGCTTCAACTAATTCAATCTTCATCGATGCGCAGATTTTCACCCAATACTGACAATGTGCTCAAGTAAGGGGCATCATTGTCAATATCCATAGGCTCAGCATCAAGCATCAAATCATCCACTAAGAGGGCCCACAGGTCTCTTCTACCACCACTTCAGGTCTTCGGACCTGCAACAGTATAAAATCCGGGTCGGGTCAGGGTTACGATAAGGCCAGATTTTACAGTTTTGGTCGAAGGATCCTTGTTTGAGGCAGATTTTGGGGGTTCTTCGGGAAGAGGCGGCAAATCATCATGAAACTTCTCGATATCTAGATCTGCTGGAATAGGGTCCTCTTCCTCCCAGACCCAGGTGGGAAAAGGCAGCTCAAGCTTCTCAAAGACTTCCTTGTGGCAAACACCCTGAAAGGGAGTTGTGTCAAAGGAAGGATTAGCTTCAAGAATAGCTTTCCAGACATCATTCTGCCCTGCTCGGTAGGATTGAAGATTGAATGGAGTCATCAAATCGCTGAAGGGAATGCTGTTTAGATATTTCTGAATGCAGTTGTCACATCCACCCAGCCGGTACCCTATTTGGCATACCCGGGAATGTGATCCACAGTCCAAGGATCAAGCATCTAGGGACCATGCCTCCCACATACGCGATAACACAATCATGAACAATAATAATCAAGGTAAAAACAATAAATAATAGATATCTTGAATAAGATAAGATCAAATAATCAGAGTGCGGAAATAAATGATACCAAGTGTATAAGTGTAATCATAAGAATGAGAAAATGAGTGAAAGTCACTCTCTCAAGGCAGCGAAAAAGTGGTAAAATCAAGTGAAGTTACAATCCCATGTTTAAAGAGTAACTCAAAGAAAGTTAATTACATATCCCAAATGTTTAACAATAATCTAGGGAAATGGGGCACTAAGCAAGAGTTTCTTCTATCTTAATGATTGTCTCCTCATAAGTGTGGACGAAGAAAGCCCAGCACGGCCGCTCCCTCACTATAGTGGGGCTAACCCTGGTACATAGAGTAATCCTCTTCGGCACCATAACTCTGATCTTCACCGTAGCTACCACCCGGAGGGTAGTATGAGGGATCAAAGTCCGTCTCATAGAGTGTGCCATCAGAGTCTTCAATACCTACGGGAAAATCTAACAACATTTGCACAAAAGGAATGAGTTCAAAAGAACTCAGCAAGGCAGTTATTCCATAATTCAAAATCATATAAGTACGAATCATAACATAATGCAATGTGATATGAAACATATGATGCGAGTATGATTCTAACTCTATGAATGCTAGTTTCTATGGTAGACATGCTTTAAGCCATAGCACCATACTTCTTTGGGTCGTCAGTCACTCTCCCTCAACCGATTCTGTATCTTGGGATTGCCGTAGTAGTTGGGTAAAGTCATCTCAAACCATGGTAGGGGATTCGGTCACCACTCTCTCACATCACCATTTGGTATAAGTATTGGCGCATGTCAAGGTAAAGCCTAGCCCAATGCAAGTCATCTACTCAGTCGTATCAACTCATATCTAGATACGTCCATTCTTCACCCCGAGCGATCCTTTCTGGTATCCTTCACACTAGAGTCAGCGTAATCCCGGATTACGGACTCATCAACCCTATTGGTCATCCAACAATAGTAAACGGGAAGATCTCAAGTCCTCTCACGGGTTGGTTACCGGTCTTGAGCGCCCGTGAGCCCGAGTCTAGCTATTTGCAACCCTACCAATAAATGGCCCCTTTCGGGTATCCGTAGCATGGTTTATGTCCTCCCCCGGGTTGGTTACCGGTCTTGAGCGCCCATCAAACCATACACTACCACGGTCATTCAGTCTCAATGTGTCACATCCACCCAGCCGGTACCCTATCTGGCATACCCGATTGTGTGATCCACAGTCCACAAGATCCAGTAGTTAGAGAAATCAACCTCCCACATTCACAACAATATAATCAAGAACAAGACTAAATCAATGTTAACAATATTATTCAAATGAATCAAGGTAAAGTAACGAGATATTCATCAGAGTGTGGAAAAGATACCAATAGATATATAAATCAAAAGTAGAGTGAGGCGGAATCTCACTCCACGAGTACAGCGGAATGTAGATCGATAATCAAATAGGATTACAACCGTTTCTAAAGACAAGAAAGAAAGATATAATCTAACTAAACTAGAGTCTTTTCTACTTTATAAAGGATGTCCTCATAGACATAGACTTGATCGATTACGCTCAAACGCTCCCACTCCACAGTAGGGCTAATCCAGGTAACAAGAGAGACCACTCGAGGGATCCTCAAAGTAATCTTCGTAGTCGCCAGCACTTTGCGTATGGTACGCTTCTTCATCTTGCGCTTCCTCATATTGCACTTCATAGCCATCAAAACCTGTAGAATAGTCTAACAAAAGATATTGTACAAAAAGGAGTGAGTTTCAAAGAAACTCAGCAAGGCAAGTTATTCCATAATAGCATAAATAACATAGTATCACAAACAAGCATAAAATGATATGATATGAGGCAACAATGTATGTATGAGTCTAACTCTATGTATGCTGGTCTCTATAGGCAGACATGCTTTAAGTCATAGCACCATACTTCTTTGGGTAGGCCAATCACTCCCCCTCAGCCATCTTGGCATCTTGGGTCTGCCGGTGGTAGTTGGGTCTTGCATCCTTCCTGGACATTCCTTGGTTAGGGGTTAAGTCACCACCGTTTGGTCTAAGTATTGGCGCATGTCAGGGTAAAGCCTAGCCCAATGCAAGTCTTCTACTTAGTTACATCAACTCAGATCCAGATACGTCCATTCCTCGCCCCGGGCGATCCTTTCTGGTATCCTTCACACTAGAGTCAGTATAGTCCCAGACTACGGACTCATCAACCCTATAGGTCATCCACATATAGTAAACGGGAAGCTCTCATGTCTTCTCACGGGTTGGTTACTGGTCTTGAACGCCCATGAGCCCAAGTCTATCCATATGCAACTCTACCTATAAATGGCCCCCACAATGTGATTTATGTCCCCTCACGGGTTGGTTACCGGTCTTGAGCGCCCATAAATCCCCATTGCTAAACCCTTCCAATTCGGGTCTGATAGGTATAACCTAGCCAAACACTGCTAGACAAGTCCTAGGTATGACAACCAATAATCCGAGAAAGCGTCAAAGGGCAACATTGGAGATATCCCATACTACTCCCAATGAGGTCCAAGGACAGAAATGTCAAAAGGACATTCCCCAATCCCAAATCATACCTAAGCAATCACAATCATAATTCAGTCATATCATCCACGACAAATATCTCATCATGTGAAAGAGTATAATAAGACAAGATTAAATAAATAAGGAAACATACATGAGTAAGTATTCATACATAATCAAGTACATAAAGTAATTAAGGAAATAAGATCCTAATGTACTTGCAGCATTCATATCATAATAGAAACTAACATAATAGTAGCAAATCTAAGTAGTTCCCAAATTAGAAACTAAATCTATGCAAATCTATGTTAATATGGTAACAACTTTCCTTACCTTAAATAGATCCGAGAATATTCCGGACGGACAAGAGGATGAATCCAAAGTTAGCAAATAAACCCTAGAATAGCATCACAAATCATTAGGAAGTAGTCCTAAAAGAATAAGCATGATTTGAATCAAATCGGACGAAGAAAACAGATTCTCGCTGTTGCAGAGTTGATTGGTCAGGTAGCATTGGCCATCGACCCAGAGCAGTCTGCCCAAGAGCAAATCTGAAAGTAAAAATAGAATCTTGATCCGAAACCTATGCTACACAAACCGGAATGCGACGAAACTTGGAGGGATTGTCTAACACAGTAGTCTAAGCCTAGAAAGCATAATTTAGACATCAAACCACCATTAAAACATTACTTCCTAATTTAGAACCATAGTTTCTATTTTGGTAAAAATCATAGTTTTCATTGGAAACATGCTATGGATGAAAGAGATGAACTAGAGATGATTAGATCTCATTCTAGTACAACAACACAGTAGATCAGAGGTATGAATAATCATAGAGAAGCATCTATAATGCTAGAATGAATTAAAATAGAAATATTATCATAGTTTAAGAAGAAATCACAATAATCATGTCAAGAATGAATGAGATGATCATAGTACAAGAGAATGAAAAGAGATTGTAAAGATATGACTACAAGGTTGCAGCATCTTCATCATAATCTCAGTTCAGAGATGAGAGTGATCATGGAAAGAATAAATCATTAACATAAAAGATAGATTACTAACCTTTAATTGAAGAACAAGAGAGAGAGTTTGCAAGATTGCAAGATTAGGTCTTCTTCTTCACTCTTGGAGGCTTGGAGATGGTTTCCCTTCGTTCTCTAAGTGTTATGGAGGCTAGGGATACTAAAATCACGAAGTCATGGGGTATATATAGCAAGATACTCAAAACAGAAGATTCTGTTCGAGTTTAGCATCTCTGGGTCGATTGGCTGGGTAGCATTGGGCAGTCGACCCAAGCACTCGACCCAGGCTGACAGCAAAGCCAAATATAGAAATTTGAGGGTCTTCCACTACTCGGAATTAAACGAAACTTTAAACACATATTCTATAACATACCTAGCATGGAAAAATGGCTTTAAATCATATCCCACCAAGCTCTAAGGTCATCAACTAATCTTCTCTTCATCAAGGTGCAGTCTCTTCTCTATATCCAACACTGACTTCAAGTATGGGGCATCATCTTCAATCTCCATAGGTTCGGAGTCGAACACTATATCATCTACCAATATGGCCCATAGTTGACTTTCACTTCTACTTCGGGTCTTCGGACCTACAGACAAAAGAGTATTCGGGTTAAGGTTAGGGCCGGGTTTCACACAATGCCCTTCCGATTCGGGTCTGACACGACAAGGACGATCCTAGCCACACAACTAGACAATCCTATGTATATCATCCAATAACCCGGGAAAGTGTCGATAGGCACCTTTGGAGAACATCCCATACTATTCCCTTTGATGCCCAAGGACAAAAGCATCAATAGGACACTCCCCAATCCTAAGTTATACTTAGGCAATCACATACTCAAGTCCATCATATCTCATACATTTGATACATCATCATGATAAAAGTTAAATCATAATATCGAAATGATCCATCATGAATACAAGTAACAAGAATAATAAATCATTATGACAAGAGTATATGAAATCACAATACAACTGTTCTAAAACATGTATAGCAGTCCTATAATAATCAAAAACAATTAAGAGACTATGTTCACTAAGTATAAGCACCAAAACATAAGTTCATAGCCTATGTGTTTATGGAGATAACCATCCTTACCTTAGGTTGAGTTGATGATGAATCAAGAATTACCACGGAATGATCCAAAAGTAGTGTTAAGACCCTAAACAAACATAAATAAGAGGTTAGAGAAGAAATCGGGAAGATCGGATGTCAAACGGGTCAAAATTGGCTGAGGTTGCTGTCAGCAACAAGTTTGGTCGATGGTCTTATCGATGGCATCGACCAAAATGTCTTCGGGGCTACATAATGGGTTTTGGGGATTTTGGTCCGAAATTGGTCTTCCGGGGTTCGGATCGATCCGGAACTTGGAGGGATGCTTAAGAACAGTATGAGGACACTACAAATCAAGGAATTAACATAATCTAATGGTCTAAATAGAAAGCCCCAAATTAGACTACTAAGTTCAATAGAAAAGCATCATAGCATGGATTGAAATTAATTGCATTTGCATTGGAAAGGCATGCATTAGCTAAGGAAACTTATAGGAATTTGATTAGGATCAAATGCTAGAGATAAACATGTACATATCACACTATATACCTCAGTTTTGTACAAGAAGGCATGAAGTTAAGAAGAAAATCAAAGAATGCATATGCAAGGCTTGAAATGAGAGCATAGCATCAATAGACAAGTGAGAGGATCATAGGTTAAGCAAGAGTGGACACTTGGAGTGATGGTTGCAAGGTTGCAGCACCAACTCCAAGGTCTCAACAGCAAAAGAGGGATAGAAAATGATAGAAAATAATAGAATAGAAAGTGGGAGTGATGAATCATACCTTGTAGTTGTTCATGGAGACAAGGAACAATGATTAACAATGATTTTTGGTGGGATCTTCTTCACAAATGCCTAGGAGGTGCATTGGGAAGCTCTCCCCACGTTCTCAGGAGTGATAATGATTGAAATAGGGCTCAAAACACGAGGCTAGTATAAATAGAATAGGGAATATTCCAAAAAATCATTAACTTTGAGTCTGGGAAACTTTGGTCGATGGTCCTTGGTTGATGGCATCGACCAAAGAGGATCGACCAAAACAGAATTCAACAGAAAATCAGATTTAGTTCAGCAACTCTGGATAGGGATTTGGAGGACTATACAGGGTCAAATTGAATGGGGTTTTCTTCTACAATTCAATCAAGAAGTCTAGTTTCGGGAAATACCTTCGAATTGTGCATGGGAGTCCATTAGGTACTTCAACTAAATCATTCTTCTCCGATGCGCAGATTTTCACTAAACACCAACAATGTAATCAAGTAAGGTATCATTGTCAATGTCCATGGGTGCGGTCTCCGACTCATAATCATCAATCAAAAGGGTCCACAAGTCTCTTCTACCACTGCTTCGGGTCTTCGAACCTAAAAACAACAGTGGATCCGGGTTAGGGTCAGGGTTAGGATAGGGCTGGATTTTACACCAGTCCCTTCGAAGATCTTGTGAAAGATGTTCAGGTTTGCTGGGAACTGCCATCTTCTTCAGACGCTCATTCTCCATTGAAGCTCGAGTCTGTCAGTACTCTCAGTAGCAAGATTTTTCTGCTTCTTAGCCTTGCGTTCGGCAGCGACAGCACGACTAATTGACAAGTCCAGATCCTTTTTCAAAGAGTTGATGACCTGGTCATTCTCCTCTTTTGACTCTTTGGCTGCTTTCTTCAGCTGGTCCACCTCAGAATTGACCTTCGCCGAATTCTCTTCACGAGTTTGCAGCAAGGAGCCGCTATGACCAACTCGGCTCAAGGCCTCCATGTGTTGGTAGAAGCTTAGCACGACATTCCTAGGAAAGCCGGCGAATTATCAAAAATCCCAGGAGAAATTTCAAAGCAAGTAGCAAAAAACCAAGAGAAACAATACCTTGTGGAGAGACGAACGAGAGAGTCATCTGGCAGGGTTTCAAAGGCCTGTCAATCGGCAGGCATAAGGCCGAGAGAGTTCCACTCAGCGGCCTTCTCATGGTCCTGTGTGACTCGGTCTGTCACCACCAATGACCATTGAGGGACGAAGACCTCCTCAGAATCTTTATTCTTTTTGGATTTCTTTGGGGCAGAAGCATCAACCGAGTCATGCTTCCTTTTGGTTTGGACGGGAGAGGGGACTTTGACCTCTTCCACCATCGGTCTTTTCCCTCTCCCTGAAGCCTCAACCACTGGCTTCAAGTTTCTTATACCCTTATAAGAAGGGTCTGGAGGAGGCATAGAGGCCACCTGTTCTGCAGTCAATGCTCGGGGAGACCGTTGTTCTGCAGTTACAACGGCCTTGGCAGCCTTCACCTGAAGGTTGTCTGGATTAATTCTTGGAGGCTCTGTAAAGAAGGACAAAAGGTCAAAAAGTTGAGTAAGTTTGCAGTACATTTAAGAAAGCAAAACGTGGCAGTTAGGAAGCTCACATTGAGCCAGCCCCCAGTATTGAAGAATGGAGGTGTATTCCATCTCATATCCATGTATCTCTTGATACCATGGAATTGACTTGATCTTCCTGACAGCTACTCTGTCTTCCTTCGATAGTTGAGGGACCCAGTTGCCCTCAGAATATGAAGTGTATAGTTTCCAGGTGGTCGGGAAGTTCAGATCTGAAACAAAGTATTGAAGAAAGGAAAGCGAACTCCGCTTTCCAAAGTATCTATATACAGGGAAAATTCGCTAGGGAGAATCGAATTAACCCTCTCATTAGGAGTGGGGGCTCTAAGATGGTACTCAGAAGGAAAGTCGAAGCGTTCGATGGCCAAAGGAAGGTTCTCCTCGGTAAAAGAGGAGGGAAAAGAACCAGGTCCATCAGTGGACTTGGTAGGTGGTTTGGACTGCCTAGAGGATTCGACAATCGCCTTTGGAGTTCTAGATGGTTCAGACTCAGGAAGCGCAGAAGGAGCCTTAGCACTTTCTTCTACTCTTTTCTGTTGGCTAACTTCTTCGAAGTCACGCCAAAGAGCAGTTAAGGATGGTCCAATCTTCGAGGCATCGATATAGACTGTCAAACCACCGGAGTCATTAGGTATAGTTAACACCGGGTCACTTGTCAATCTATTCTTTAAATCTTGAAAGTTCTTTTCACAAGTGTCGGTCCAGAAAAACTTCTCATCTTTCCTAGTTAGCTTAGTCATAGGAGCAGCCAACCTTGAAAAGTTCTCAACAAATCTCCTGTAGTATCCCGCCAATCCTAGAAAACTTCTTATTTTTGTCACGGTCTTCGGTCTATCCCAGTCGGCAACTGCTTTCACCTTCTTAGGATCAACACGAATACCTTCAGCTGAAACCACATGGCCGAGAAATACTACCCTTGAGAGCCAAAAGTCACACTTGCTAAACTTGGCATAAAGCTTATTTTCTCTTTGTCTTTGCAAGGTGAAACTAAGATGTTTCACATGCTCTTCTTCATTCTTTGAGTAAATCAAGATGTCATCGATGAAGACGATCACAAACTTATCCAGTACATCATGAAAAAATCGGTTTATAAGATCCATGAAGACAGCAGGGGCATTAGTCAACCCAAAGGGCATAATTCTAAACTCATAGTGACCATATCTTGTTCTGAAGGCTATCTTGAAAATGTCACTAGACTTCACCTTAAGTTGGTGATATCTAGATCTCAAGTCAATCTTCGAGAACATGGCTACACCGTTCAACTGATCGAAGAGGTCATTGATAACTCTATGAAATAGAGTTAAGATTTATAACTTTTATACTTGAGATGGCTTGATTTAGGAGTATTTTGTCTTTGTTTTAGTGATAGTAGTCATTAGGTGTTGTCTTATTTAGTCTTAACATGTTGCATTTTGTTTAGTTCATTTTTGTCACCATTGCATAAATTTCCCTTCTTTTTATGGATGAATTTGATTGTTTCTCTTTCTCTTGAACATGTAGGTGAAGATTCATAATAGAAGAACATGTCCTCTAACTTTGTTGTAGAGTTGTTGCATTGCTACAACAACGGAGCAGAATATTCTCAGATCCAATTCAAATGGAATTGACCAAAAAGGGCTAACTTAAGTGGACGAAATTCTTGTAAATATATGATGGTCTTCAGCCCTTGATCTCAGGAGGAAAGTTCTAATCCTATGGCCAGAATCTAACCTAATGATTGAAGACATTTATGGAAGAAAGAGAAGAGAGGAAAAGAGAAAGGAGGAGAGACATTCGGCTAAGGTGGGGAATAGAGACTCGGCTGAGAGGAGGGAGGATAGAACCAAAGCTGGAGCTCTATTGGAAGCAAGGAGCTGCTGGAGTTGCTGATTTGCTAGAGAAGAAAGCTGGAGCTCATGTGGAAGCATTGAAGCCTTAGTTTCTTCTTGTTTTTATAACTCTATCTTCTTACTTTCTAGTCTCATGTCAACTATACTTGGTTTTATGCATTTGAATTCTGTTATGGGCTAAATCTTAGCTATGTTGGGATGATAGTAGTACCTAAACCTGAATTTTGATATGTAACTAATCATGTGTTCTTTAGTTTTATTGCAATCCACTTTATTGTTAATGAATTCAGCATGTTATATTGACTAATTTCAGTTCTTGAATGAATGTTATGATTTCATTAATTGAAAAATTAATGAAGTCTAGGTGTTTGTTGAATTGTGTGAGTTAACATAATCTTTAACTAGGTTGTGTTAATTAGTAGGTTGGGTAGGAATACCCAATTACCTCACATTACCATTGATTGGATTCGGTTTAAATTGCATTCTTAATTCAATTCTTCATAGGAATATGTAGATGTTGATTTAGGATGCTAGCTTATGTGTATTGGAAAATACCATATTGCCATTCATTCCAAGTTCTTGATTTATCTTGGGGTTGTAGTATTGCTTTAGTATTTGTGTTATAAAATTCAGGGGAAGGGAAACTTGATTCCTAACACACTTGTCACTCATTAAGTTTCTTCCATTGCTTAATCTACATTTTAGTTCCTTAGTTTTCTTTACCTGTCATTTGGTTATTTAGTTAGTCAATCACCAATCAACCTTGTTAATTTCATTTAAATCAATTTTACTTTTACATTGAAAGTTAAGGATATAATTCTCCGTGGGATCGATACTTTACTTATCATTTATTACTTGATTGCGATACGTATACTTGCGTAATATCTTGAGATACAAGCAACAAGTTTTTGGTGCCGTTGCCGGGGAATTTTGTCTTTAATAATTAGTGTAGAAGTAAGTTTTAGTTATCTACTGAAATCTCTTTACTTTGATATTAGTTTCCTTTTATTCTCAGGTGCTTTTACCCTTGTATGAGTCCGCTGCTTGATCAAGAGTTGATACCCTTTGACTTTGAAATCGAAAGGACATTTCGAGCTAGAAGAAGGAAGTAGCGAGGTTTAGCAGCAGGTCAAACAATGCCTGAAGCAATGAGATATGGGTTGAATAATAATGAGAATAATATGGCAGCTGAGGGTGATGATAGAGATAGGGCCATTAGAGGATATGCTGTCCCAAGGTTGCATGAGCTGAATCCAAATATAGTAAGGCCAGAAATTCAAGCATTACATTTTGAACTTAAGCCTGTGATGTTCCAAATGCTTAAGACTATAGGACAGTTCAGTGGGATGCCAACAGAAGATCCTCATCTCCATCTTAGACTCTTCATGGAAGTAAGTGATTCTTTCAAGATACCTGGAGCAACTGAAGAAGCTTTGAGATTGAAGCTATTCCCTTATTCATTGCGGGATAGGGCAAGAGCATGGTTGAACTTCTTACCTCCACAATCAGTAGCCACATGGAATGATTTAGAAGAGAAGTTCTTGATGAAGTACTTCCCTGCAACAAAGAATGCCAAGTTCAGAAATGACATCACTAGTTTTCAACAGTTGGATGGTGAATCTTTGTATGAGGCATGGGAAAGATTTAAGGAGCTCTTGCGTAAATGTCCTCACCATGGTATTCCTCATTGGATTCAAATGGAGACTTTCTACTATGGTTTAAGTGGACAAACTCGATCCATAGTGGATGCATAAGCAAATGAAGCTATATTGGCAAAGTCTTACAATGAAGCTTATGAGATCTTGGAGAGAATGGCCAACAACAACTACCAATGGCCAGCTGAGAGAGGTGCTGCAAATAAGAGAGTGGCAGGGATTTATGAGTTAGATGCAGTGACAGCTTTAACTGCACAAGTGTCATCCCTAACTAGGGAGTTAACATCCGTAAACCTGGCTGCATCTGTACAAACTCAACAAAATACAGCAGTCTCGTGTACATGTTGTGGTGGGGAGCATGTCTTTGATAGATGTCCATCTAACCCAGAATTTGCTTACTATGTTGGTAATTTCAGCAATGCCAACAACCCATATTCCAACACCTATCATCCTGGTTGGAGGCAGCACCCTAACTACTCTTGGAATGCTCAAGGACAGCATGTAGGACCACCATCTTCCATCCCACCTCAACCTTATCAGCTTCCAAGTGCTCAACAGCAAGTGAAAATTCAGCCTATGGAACCCTCTTCATCAATAGAGCTTTTATTGAAGGAGTATATGGCAAAGAATGATGCAATGATTCAGAGTCAAGCATCTTCATTGAGGAATTTGGAGAATCAAGTTGGACAGCTGGCTAGTGCTTTAAGTAATCGATCTCAAGGATCATTGCCAAGTGATACAGAAAATCCTAGATCTCCAGATGCAATAGAAGAGTGCTTTGTTGTGGATGTCATTGAAGAGCTGGTTTCCGAAGAGTTGAAGAAAGAGTGTATTAAAAACCCAATAGAGCTTTCATTGGCAATAGAAATTGAACAAGTGGATGATGAAGGAAGTAGATATATGGATTGGTTAGAGGCAAGACCAGCTAAGGCATTGAGTGGGAGTAGATTTGAGTCTCTTGTATTATCTGAGCTTGAAACTAAAGCCCCTAAACCATCAATTGAAGAGCCACCTATGTTAGAGTTCACACCTCTTTCAAAACACTCTCAGTATGCCCATTTGGTTGAAGCCAAGACACTCCCTATTTTTGTTTCAGCACTGCTAACCAAGGAGCAGGAAGATATGCTACTTGAAGTGCTGAAGAAGTGTAGAAGAGCACTGGGATGGAATATAATAGAGATCCAAGAGATCAATTCTTCAGTATTAAAGCTTAAAATTTGGTTGGAGAAATGTTGCAACAGGTATGTGAAGCAGCAAAGGAGTTTGAGTCCAATTATGGAAGGTGCGCAAGAAGACATCATTAAATGGCCTTGGGAACTAGAGCATGCAGTGGATCAAGCATTATTGGGGTGCACCATTGGAGCAGGACAAATCTTCAATCATCCTTCAAGATGCTTAAAAAGAAGGGAGGTCACTCAGATTTCTTTATTTTTAGTTTAATTGTGTGCTAGTAGTTCATTAGGTGTTTAATAAAGTCATGGGTAGTTCATAATGTGTGATGAAAAAAAAAAAAAAAAAAAAAAAAACACTGACAGATAATTTACTGACAGGTGTCTTTGATGTGCAGGGAGTGTGGGGAACAAACAGAGAGTGCTTGGGTGGTTTGCCAAACTTATCATTAAATCAACCTGCTGAACAGAGCATGTTTCAATATCCAGCAAATTTCACTCTCTTTGTTGTAGCGATGTGGCCACAATGCTACTAAAATGTTTTGATCCTCAGCTACGGGTCTTACATGTTCTGTTGACACATTACATTCTCTGTTGAAAATTACATTCTGTGTCCGTTGTTATAGCAAAGCTGCCGCAACACCACAACAACGATAAAACCACTCACTTGACCCGGTTTAACCTTAAACCCAACCAACCCATCACAATTACACTTCAAAACTTCTATTAAACCATTCTGAACCAATACTGATTCGAACCGATTCTGAACCAATACCCACCCCAACCCATTAACCTTCTTGTTTCAAACCAAAATCCAAAAACACTCAGCTCCCTTCTTCGACCTTCACGGCACCATCTTCTCTTCTCCACTGCAACTCACTCTCCTCTCCTCTTCCATTTTCTGCTTCTCAAAGACTTTCACACCTCCATTTACCTACATTCACCCACCAAAGCAACCTTCTTCTTCACCGATAGCCCATCTTTCACAAAAACCCTAACTTTTTCCCCCATTCCATCATCAAATCACTTCTCAGAGGACTACCGGTGCTGTACTGGGTTTCGGGCATGTTTTTGTGGTATTTCGACCTTCCATCTTCCCTACACCACATCCGCTAAGTGTTCTCCCCATTTCTTTTCTTTCATTCCATATTTGTGAAATTTCTGAGTGGCTGCTGTTATTGTCGAATGTTCACTTTTGGTTTATGGTTTATGTGTTTGCTCTTAAACTGTCTTGGTGTCTGTTTTCGTTAGGGTATATGCAAAGTTTTTCATTTGTTTTAGGTGCTGTTTTGGAGATACCATCACTCGCACACACCAACACAGAATTTCTGGGTCATCATTACCCTATGCTCATCTCCTCTGTTTTTGTTATTTGTTTGTTCTTGCTATTTGTCTGATTAGTTGTAGTTAATTGTTTGTTATTTGTTTGCTTTTTTTTTGTTTTCTACTTGTATAGTGTTTCTGTTTTTGTTTGATATGGTCTGTTTTAGCATCTGTTGATTAGTTTTGTTTTTTTTTTTTTTTTTTTTTTTTTTTAATTTTTTATTTTTATCTTCTACTGTTTTTGTTTTTGTTTAGTTTGTTAGTGTTTTTGGTTGTTAGGGGCCCACCTTGTGCATTCCCTTCGAAATGGCCCCTCGAAGAAGAGCCAGAATAGACCCTAGTTCTAGTGCTTCAATGGATGAAGATGCATCTGCTGCAACTACTGCTGATGATGAGTTCCATTCCTTAGATGATATACAAATCGATTTAGCATACATCATGCAAAATGTCATGATTGATCGAATCGAGTTTCCTGGGGATAGGAACTTGGCTTTCGGTCGACTCTTGACTCGTATCTTTGAGTACTTTGGTGTGGACTTGGAGCATACACCTACGATTCAGGGTCGAGATTTAGGTGAGCCCATTTGTACATGGTTGATCAGGAAGATGGGGCTCCAGGATGCGGTCAGATCGGAGGATGAGGATGATATCGATGATGCATCAGGAGATGACGACTCAGAGGATGATAGTACTGATGATGATGATGGTGGTGACGATGATGAGCATAGTGAGGATGATGATCTGGGTCATGATGATCAGGGTCATGATGATGCTCCGAGGCATGAGGAGGTTCCCGCTCCACGATTTACTGAGGTCGGAGGCCCATCACACACGACTTTTGAGGCTCCAGATGTGGCTTCCCATCAGTGGTCGATTTACTCTATTCTTGAGAGGATCGAGGCTCAGCAGGAGAGGATGGAGTTACACATGTGCACCCTCAGTGAGAGGTTTGCACGATCGGAAGAGGAGTTCGGATCTAGGAGGGATCAGACAGATCGCAGGAGTCGTTCACCTACATAGACATCACTAGGAATTTTCTTTTATGTCATTATGGATGTATTTCTCTTTTTCAGACTTGTAAAAAAAATTTCCCTATGAAATCAATGAAGTTCAGTTGTTTTGTCTATATTATTGTGTCTTATTCATGAGTCAAATTATGTTTCCATATTTTGGTTTCTAGTCCAGGTTATCTATTATTCACTTCTAGGAGCACTTGAGTCACTTTCGGATCTGTGACTCGGAATGTTCCGTCACCGTTTCTGTGGTCGGGGTTCCACTTGATCTTGGGCTCGATACCAATCATCACATCCACCCAGCCGGTACCCCATTTGGAATACCCGGGATGTGATCCACAGTCCAAGGATCAATGATCTGAGGTCCATGCCTCCCACATACACGGTAACACAATCATGAACAGTAATAATCAATGGTAAAACAGCTAATATCAAGTATCATGAATAAGACAAGATTAACTAAATCAGAGTGCGGAATATAGATAATAATTAAGGTATGATCAAAATCATAAAGGGTGAGAAGGTATGGTAGTCACCCTCTCAGAGCAGCGGAAAAGTATTAAATCAAGTTAGTTACATATCCAAGTATCACCGGAATAATTCAAAGACAAGTTAATTACAAAATCCAAGGTTCCACAAATACACCAGGGGAATGGGGCACTATGCTAGGGTTTCTTCTATACTAATGGTAGTCTCCTCAACAGTACGGATGAAGTAAACCCAGCGCTGCCGCTCCCGCACAACTGTGGGGCTAACCCTGGTGCGAATAATAATCCTCCTCGGCTCCAATATACGAATCCTCACCGACACCACTATCCGGAGGGTAGTATGTGGAATCATAGTCCGCCTCATAGGAGGTGCCATAGTAATCTTCGGTACCTGGAATGTAATCTAAAACATTTGCACAAAAGGAATGAGTTTGAAGAACTCAGTAAGGAAGTTATTCCATAATTAGAAATCATACACATTCAGAACATATAATAATGCAATGTGATATGGAACATATGATGCAGATATGAGCCTAACTCTATGAATGCTGGTCTCTAAGGTAGACATGCTTTAAGTCATAGCACCGTACTTCTCTGGGTCGTCAGTCACTCTCCCATTTCCATATCTTGAGAATGCCCGGGGAAGATCAGTAAAGTCATCAAAAACCATGGTAAGGGGTTCGGTCACCGCTCTCTCACATCACCATTTGGTCAGGAATCTTGGCGCATGCCACGGTAAAGCCTAGCCCAATGCAAGTCATCTACTCGATCGGTCAAGTCGATTCAGATACGTCCATTCCTCGCCCTCGGCGATCCTTTCCGGTATCCTTCACACTAGAGTCGGCGAAATCCCGGATTTCGGACTCATCAACCCTATTGGTCATCCACATATAGTAAACGGGAAGCTCTCACGTCCTCTCACGGATTGGTTACCGGTCTTGAGCGCCCGTGAGCCCAAGTCTATCCATATGCAACTCTACCAATAAATGGCCCCTTTCAGGTATCCGTAGCATGGTTTATGTCCCTTACCGGATTGGCTACCGGCCTAGAGCGCCCATCCAACCATACACTACCACGGGTTGTTCGGTCTCAATGCCCTTCCGATTCGGGTCTGACACGACAAGGATGAACCTAGCCACACAACTAGACAATCCTATGTATGTCATCCAATAACTCGGGAGAGTGTCGATAGGCACCATCGGAGAACATCCCATACTATTCCCTCCGATGCCCAAGGACAGAAGTGTCAGTAGGACACCCTCCAATCCCAAGTCATACGTAAGCAATCACACATCAAATCTCATCATTCTCATGCATCCAATGCATATTCATAATAGTAATCAAATCATGATATTGAAACGAATCATTATAAACATAAGCAAATCAAAATGATAAAGTAACACAACCAATGTATAAAGATTTAAATGTTACTGTTCTAACACATGTGTAACAATATCATAATGATTGAAAGAGATTTAGGCATTTCATTCTTTGAATAAAGCACAGTTCAATACTTGATGACTTATATGTTTATGGATATAACCATCCTTACCTTGGATGAGTTGATGATGAATTGAGAATACCAAGAATAGTCCAATAGAAGTGTTAATGCCCTAAACAAACATCAATAATAAGTTAGAACAGAAGTCAGGAAGATCGGATGTCATTTGAGTCAAAACTGACCAAGGTTGCTGTCATCAACAACTTTGGTCGATGGTTTTGGTCGATGGTATCGACCAAAATGATCGACCAAATTAGTCCTCGGGCAGAATAGTGGATTTTGGGGATTTTGGTCCGAAATGAGTCTTCTGGTGTTCGGATCAATCTGAAACTTGGAGGCATACTTAACAACAGTAGTAGGACACTATAAATCAAGGAATTAACCCAATCCAATGGTCTAATTAAAAAGCCCCAATTTGAGCTATCAAGTTCAAGTGATAAACATCATGGCATGAGTTGGAATTGATTGCATTGATGAGGAATAACATGCAATAGCTAGAGGAACTAATAGAAATTCAATTGGAATCATATGGCAATGTTAAACATGAACATAATACACTCTATAGCTCAGTTTGATATCAAATGGTATGATGTTAATAGGTAAATCATGGAATACATATGCTAGGCATGAGATATAAGCATTAGCATCAATGAATGGCTAAGGGAATCATGGATTGAGCATGAGTAGGCACTTGGAGTGGTGGTTGCAAGGTTGCAGCACCATTCCAAATGTCCCATCAGCAAGATGACAATAGAAAAGAGTAGGAAATGGTAGGGTAGAGAGTGGAATGAAGAGTCATACCTTAGTGTGGAAGATGAAGGCAAGAATCAATGATAAACTAAGTGTCTTTGATGAGATACCCTTCACACTAACCAAGGAGCTGCTTTGGGAAGCTCTCCCCACGTTCCCAGGTGAGAAAAATGATTGCAAAAGGCTCAAGGCTCGAGGTCATATTAAATAGAAAAGGAATATTCCATGGAATCATTAACTTGGCAGACTGGGACATTTTGGTCGATGGTCCTTGGTCGATGGTATCGACCAAAATGATCGACCAAAATGTTTTCAGCAGAAAACTCAGGTTTAGAACAGCAACTTCAAGTAGGGATTTGAAAGGGTATACAAGGTCAAATTGAGTGAGGTTTTCTTCCACAATTCAATCAAGAAGTCTAGTTTCGGGGAATACCTTCGGATTGTGCACAGGAGGTCATTTGGTACATCAACCATATTAATCTTCTCCGATGCGCAGACTTTCCTTAAACACTGACAATGCATTTAAGCAAGGGGTATCATTGTCAATGTCCATGGGCTCGGTCTCCAAATCATGATCATCAATCAGGATGGTCCATAAATCTCTTCTTCCACCGCTTCGGGTCCTCGGACCTGAATACAACAGTGGATCCGGGTCAGGGTCAAGGTTAGAATAGGGCTGGATATTACAGGGAATCCTAGCCAAACACTGCTAGACAAATCCTAGGTATGATAACCAATAATCCGAGAAAGCGTCAAAGGGCACCGTTGGAAATATTCCATACTATTCCCCTTGATGTCCAAGGACAGAAATGTCAAAAGGACATTCCCCAATCCCAAATCATACCTAAACAATCACAATCCCAATTCAGTCATATCATCCACGACAGATATCTCATCAAATAGAAGAATATAATAAGACAAGATCAAATGAATAAGCAACATACATGAATAACTATTCATACATGATCAAGTACATAAAGTAAATAAGGAATAAGATCCTACTGTACTTGTAGCATTCATATCATAATAGAAACTATCATAACAGTAGCAAATCTAAGTAGTTCCCAATTTAGAAACTAAGATTCATGCAATCTATGTAATTATGGTAATAACTGTCCTTACCTTAAATAGATTCGAAGATATTCCGGATGGACAAGAGAATGGATCCAAGGTTAGCACACAAACCCTAGAATAGCATCATACAATCATTAAGAAGCAGTCCTAAAAGAATAAGCATCAAACGAATCGAAATGGACGAAGAAATCCCATTCTGTCACTGCAGGTTGATTGGCTGGGTTGATTGGATCAATCAACCGAGGCAATCTGCCCAGTGAACAGTATGAGTCAAAAATCAGATTTTTGGTCCGAAACCTATTCTACACAATCCGGAATGCTACGAAACTTGGAGGGAATGTCTAACACAGTATTCTAAGACTATCTAGCACATGTTAGACATCAAACAGCGATAAAAACCAATACTTAATAATTTAGAATCATGCTTTCTAATTTGGTAGAAAACATAGTTTTTCATTAAAAATATGCTATGAACGAAAGAGATGAACTAGAGATGATGAGATCTCATTCTAGTATATGAATACAGTAAATCAAGTATACGAAAAATCATGGAGAAGCATCTATAATGCTAGAAGAAATCAAAATAAGAATATGATCATAGTTTTAAGAAGAAATCATAAGAATCATGTTGAGAATGAATATGAAGATCATTGCATAGAGAATGAAAAGAGATTGCAGAAAATATGATTGCAAAGATGCAACATCTTCTTCATAATCTCAGTTCAGATAAGTGAATGATCATAGTAAGAATGAATCAATAACATAATAGTGTGAATACTAACCTTTGATTGAAGAACAAGAGAGAGAACTTGCAAGTTTGCAAGGTTTGATCTTCTTCAACACTCTTGGAGGCTTGGAGAGGAGTTCCTTTCTTTCTCCAAGTGTTTTTGAGGCTAGGGATACTAAAAACACGAAGTACTATGGTATATATAGCAACATAGACCTAAACAGAAGATTCTGCTCAAATTTTATCTGCTTGGGTTGATTGGATGGGTAGACTAGCCCAGTTGACCCAGGCTGTCAGCAAAGCCTAAATCAAGGATTTGAGGCCTTTCTCTTATCGGAATCAAACAAAACTTTAAACACATAAACTATAACTTACCTAGCATAGGAAAATGGCTTCAAATCATATTTAACCAAGCTCTAAGGTCATCAACCAATCTTCTCTTCATCAAGGTGTAGTCTCTTTTCCAAATCCAACAAGGTTTTCAAGTATGGGGCATCATCGTCAATCTCCATAGGTTTGGAGTCGAACACCATATCTTCTACAGATATGGCCCATAGTTGACTTTCACTTCTACTTCGGGTCTTCAGACCTACAAACATAAGAGTATACGGGATAAGGTTAGGGCCGGGTTTCACAAATCAAGGTAATGGCAGGAACCCTTCGGGAGAGGGAGTTTGAAGAAAAGGCAAATGAATAAGGTCTGCTAGATAGCGTCAAGTTACTAGATGAGGTTCGAGAAAAGGCAGTTGCCCGAACCCAGCAATACCAATGAAGAATAGTGTCTCATTATAATGCTCGAGTATAGCATCGACAATTCAGAGCAGCATATTTGGTTCTAAGGAACACTCTAGCGTCCGACCAGCGCCACCAAAGAAAGCTGGACCCCGCATGGGAAGGGCCATACATGGTTACAAAGCAAGTAGGTTTGGGGCTTATAAATTGAAGCATCTGGCAACTGAACGCGAGCTTGACCAATCATGGAACGCGAAACATTTGAAGAAATATTTTCCTTAGCCGATCCAAGTTTATTCAATGTAAAAGACTGAAAGTTATTTAATGCAAATTCTGGAATTCACTTACCAAATCTTTTGATTGGGGGTAACACAACATAAGGAGAATGATATCTAGAATCAAAAGGCTTCGGATAATGATGAGCACATTTATGTGTGAAATCTTAGGGCATAAAGCATGCATTTTATACACTTGGAGTGGAGTTACCTTGGGTTTTATGTTGTTTTTGCAGATTTTAGGACTTTCAAGATTTAAGCAAATATTTGGAGTTTTGGGCTTGAATCATGCTATTTTACACGTCAAGAAGTCCATTCAAATTCTCAAATGCGAAAATGGGCCTGATCTGGAGCATGCTGGGCTAGAGATGTGTGACTATGGGCCAACTCCGAAATATTGAAGAGATAAAGAAGGCATCTACGACTGAGATTTTAAATCAAATCTACAGAGATATTATTGAGAGAGTCCAAATGGAAAAGAGTCCTTGCATACCTCAATATCTTATCTCATATCTTGGATTTAATTAAAGAAAGAAAAAGAGGAAAAATAATTATATTCAGAAAGAAAGAGAGGAAAAATCCCGTTTTTGAATGCCTCTGTCCAGTTTTGATCAAACCCTTCATCGAACGGTCACCCGATGTCCGATCGTGCTGATTTTTGGAAGAGAGCTTCAAGACTACTTAAACCTCAAATCCAACGGTGGAATTATGCATCTGATCTCTCTAATTCAGAACGATTACTACGTCAAAACCCTAATTTGTTGAGTCAGATAGAAACCCTGAGTTTTATTCAAATTCAGCCGTACTTCATATCTCACGTAAACTCTATAAAAGGAGAGCATACTCCATCAAAAGAGAACATGTTCTAGAGCTTAGTAGAAGCATTCTTTCTTCTCTCTTTAGTTTATTAAGGTTTTCTCTAGTTTTCTTTGCTTGCATTAGTGAGATTTAAATTTCTAGATTCAATGTTTAGGTTTAATCTTTTTATGTAATGCAATTCAAGTTCAAGCTTCTTCAAGTTCAAGTTTCAGTTTTTTTAGATTCGTTTTTCTCTGGGTCTAGCAATTGCAGATTTAAATCATTCTAGATCTAGATCTGGTTGTTAGGGTTGGTTGAGATTCGAATCGTTTGTTCAATTCGCAAGTAAGTAACCTTCTTTATTAATCTTCTCTCCTCCCTCCATTCCCGCTTCTATCTATCCCTCCATATTCTTAATTTAGGATTTACTTTCAGCATTATTTATTGTTCTCCCTTCCCCTGGATCCTTGATCAGAGATGCCTACAGTCGTGCCTCTCTTTGGTTAAGGCTTCCTTTTCTTTTTATTGCTTTGTTTATTGATTTGTTATTTACTTTCTGCCTATTCATTCATTATCTCGGACCACATAACCGGAGCAAGCCTACAGTCGTGCCTCTGCTTCTGGTGACGGGTGGTGTTGCATCTGCATTTTAGCTATTTCCTTTTCTTTTTATTGCTTTATTTATTTCTTTGTTTATTGCTTTGTTTATTGCTTGCATTTTTGTTCGCATTTTTTCTTCCTGTCTTTTATTTATGCATTGATTGTGTTTAATTTATTTTTCGTTTCAATTCGATTGCATTAGACATATAGATTAGGATCGTTTAGTTTAGTTAATTAGTTAACAAAAATTGAATGATTCCACTCTCGCATTACTATTAAGAAGTTCAATTCTAAGTGGCATATCTCCCTGAGATCGACCCGTTAGCTACACGATACCGTGCGCTTGCGGTTACTTTTAAAATTCACAAACAAGTTTTTGGCGCCGTTGCCGGGGAGGTATTAGTCCACTTTGTTTTTCTAATTCTTAGGTGAATCGAAGTGATTTAAAAATAAAAAATTTAAATTCAAAGATATTACTCTTAACTTGAGTAGAAACAAAACGTATAGTAGTCCCCACTCTACTGCAGAATCCCCAGGATTCGATTGTAGGTGGCTCCGAAGACTATACGGATTCCCTTGCTGTCAAACCTATAAGCGCTCAGCTATACGGCAACCTTACAGCTTTGGAATCATTATTTCAATCTTTGTGGTCGGAAATTCATTACTTTCCCTTTGTTTTTGTTATTTTCTTTTCTTTTATTCTTCAGTACTTTATTTTTTTTTTTTTTAAAAAAAATCTCATTCTTTCATAAGAGCCATTAATTGCATCAAGTGGTTAGTGCATGTGTGTCTGGACTCGTGATTCTACAAATAGAATTGTCCGAGTGTCTACCTTGACCATGGAAGGTCTACCTCCACCACCTCCACCTAAGAGTCTTAGGGATAGATTTTATCCTACCCGATCTGCACAACCTTCCTGTATACGTTTAGCTGAAGTGAGGGGTAATAATTTTGAGCTCAAATCTCATTATCTATCTATGTTACCCCAATTTCACGGGCTACCTGATCAAGATGCATATTTGTTCCTTAGGGAGTTTGAGGAGGTTTGTGTCTTTATGAAGGTACAACAACTTACTGATGATGCCGTAAGACTACGGTTTATTACCTTTGCATTAAAGGACCAAGCCAAAAAGTGGCTTTATAGCTTACCTAGGGATAGCATTATCACATGGGAATAATTTACTGTCCTATTCTTGAAGAAATTCTTTCCTTTCTCTAAGACGAACAAAATAAGAAATGATATTCTTCAATTTCGTCAGAAACCCAATGAGTCCTTTGCTAAGGTAATGGAGAGGTTTCAAAGCCTTCTCCAAGAATGCCCTCACCATGGTATAGAATTATGACATTTATGTCAAATAATTTATGAGGGTATCGATTACCAAACAAAGCAACTTTTGGAATCAATGTGCCCCACAAGATTTACATCATTCACTGATGATTCCGAAGCTTGGAATTTTCTTTTAGACCTAGCAGATAGAACTAGAGAATGGGAGTCAACCCAAGAGTCTGAAAGGACCAGTAGGGGATATTTTGTTGATAGCCAAGTTCATAAGGAAGTACAAATAGATAATCTTTTGAAAAAATTAGAGACTTTGGTAGTTAAAGCTGCACCACCACCACCTAGTCAAGCACATTTTATTGACAAATCTATTGCTATGTGTGCATGGTGTCAGTCTCCTACACATGTAATTGAGGAATGTCCTATCTATTCTGGAGACCAACATGAAAATGTCAATGCGATGTTTCCAAACCCGTAAGTAACACGTACAATCCTGGATGGAAGAATCATCCTAACTTTTCATGGTCTCAAGGGCAAAACCAAAATGGATTAAACAATTATTCCACGCAAAATCACTTTGGTGCCCCTCAAAAGCAAAATGCCCAATTTTCTTATAATCCAAATGTCCAATTCCCTCAAGCCCCAAATTTCCAGAATGCCAATTTAGCTAGGCCTGTCAATCCACCTATTGTGCCCTATATGCCTTACATTGCACAAAATCAATCATCACCAGGTTTCAACAGAGGTAACAATCCAGAGTTTTCTCGTCTCTCTTCCTTAGAGAAGAATATGGAAGTACTTTCCAGCACCTTCATGACTTCTATGCCTAATATGGAAAAACAAATTTCCACTCTTGCAAGTGCTTTATCTGAGCGAGAAAAAGGTAAAATGCCTGGCCAACCTGAGTTAAATCCTAGGATTCAGATTCAACAAAGACCACAAAATCAAGTCAACCAAGTTGAATCCTCCCATTCTTCTTTAGCTTCAATTAATTCTGTGTCTGCATTGAGAAGTGGGAAAGGGTATTTAACAGGTGAGTCACATATTAATGAAAAGAGTGAGATTAGTGACCACTGTGATGAGGAAAATGTTCAAGTATCTCCTAATGAGGGTTTGTCTGAGAAACCCATAGAAGTTGAGGATGAGCCAGTTGCTTTAGCAGTACCTAAGTTTGGTGAACCACTATCAGAAACTATGAGAAAAGAGCAAATTTCAAATGAGAGTCCTTATGTTCCTAAGGCCCCTTATCCTAGTCGTCTAGTTAATAAGAAGAAGACTGCAACTATGGAGAAAATTTTTGATGTCTTTAAAAAGATAGAAGTGAATATCCCTCTTTTGGATGCCATATCCCAGATCCCCGTCTATGCAAAAGTGTTGAAAGATTTATGCACTCATAAAAGAATCACTAGCATTCCCAAAAAGGCGTTCTTGGCAGGTAACATTAGTTCCATAATTACTCAACCTGTAGCAGCCAAGTATAAGGATCCAGGGAGCCCCACCATAGCTTGTGTCATAGGCAATACACACATTGAACATGCTTTACTTGATCTCGGTGCATGTGTAAATCTGTTGCCTTACCATGTTTATAAGCAACTAGGATTGGGAGAATTGAAAGCAACTAGAACTACTCTTCAGTTGGCAGATAGGTCAATTAAGATTCCTAAAGGGATGGTTGAAGATGTTTTACTGAAAGTGAGAGAATTTATTTTTCCAGTTGATTTCATTGTGCTAGATACTAAACCTTTTTAGGATGAAATCCCAATAATTTTAGGAAGACCATTTTTGGCTACTAGTAATGCATTAATCAATTGTCGAAATGGCCTCTTACGATTATCTTTTGGAAATCAAACTGTAGAGTTTAATATGTTCAGGATAGGGAAACAACCACAAATAGAAGAAGAGATCAATATGCTTGAGGAATCTTTTGATTTTCCTAATGATGTGATTAACAACTTTGAGATTGATTTTGATTCTAAATTTCAAGAATGTATGAATATGTTGGATGGTGATAGTGAAACTTTCTTTTCCGAAGTCTTAAATTTTCACACACCTTTGGAGCCTATTAATCCTCTATCCATCTCCATCTCCATTCCCAAGCCCTCAATAATTGAACCCCCCAAGCTAGAATTGAAAGAGTTGCCTTCTAATTTAAAGTATGCTTTCTTGAGACAAGATAATCATCTTCCTGTTATTGTTGTCTCTGATTTAACTTCTGACAAAGCAGAAGAGTTGATCACACTGTTGAATGATAATAGAGAAGCATTGGGTTGGTTTGTCACTCATATCAAAGGTCTAAGCTCTTCCATTGAACAACATCATATTCATCTTATGAAAGATGCAAAACCTTCTAGAGAACCTCAACGTATGATGAGAATTTTTTTTAACATTGTGAATGTTTTTCTTGAGATCTTTAGAGATGATTTTTCGATTCACGGTTTTTCTTATTTGGAGTGCCTTCCCCATCATACATTGATATTGAAGATAAGACTAAAGCTTCCCATGATAAGCACATATTGACTGAAAGTTGTAGATTTTAACTTTGACTTTTGGTTATTATACATATTCTTTCAATTGCTATGATGTGTGAAATGAGAGTGATTTTGGTACCCATCATGAACAAATAAAAACCTTGTTGAGAGGAAAGTAACTTGTATATATGTTGAGATGAGACTTTCCTTAGAAAAATAAAAGGCCCTTAACTTAAGGCGTCGAACCATCTATGAGTTTTGTGGGTCCTTGTTTCTTTGGCTAGAAGTTGAGATCAATTTTGTGTAGGGCATGACAAAAGAAGAAAAAAGAAGAAGGAAAAAAAAAAAAAGAGTAGAAAGTAAAAGTTGAATTCCTTGGAACTAGACAGGGCACTCCGACTCAGGAATCGAGGTGACTTGATCGAAACTCTTAGGAAGGAGATTATTGAAAAGAACTCTCGCATCACTGTCTATGTGGGCATATGCAAAGCAAAGCTACAAAGTAACTTGGGTTTCTGGTGTCTGCTCCACCATGTCATTCAAGCCAACTCGTAGTAGAGTAATGTAGAGTTCACTACTCAAAAGAAAAAAAAGAGAAATAAATACAAGTGTCATCAATGCCTTGGTAAAATTGTTTGGTCAAAAATACTTCAAAACCTTAGTCCTTGGTCCCCTTACTTTATGAGTGGTTTTGCTTAAAGGAGAGGTGTACTTGAAAGATATAAGATGAGTCCTTGATTGAGATATATGCTAAGTCTCAAGAATCAATATGGGGTAATAAAGTTCAAGTGTGGGGGATCTTAAATCAATGGTGAGAAAAATTATCATAGTTATTGATCTTGTATGAGTACTTACCAATTGTTAGAGTTGGAATTTACAATGTTTTATTTTGAGCTAAAATTGGAATTTTGGATGTACATTCACTGCAAACATCCACGAGACAAAACTCGTCCTCTAGGGGTAACCTAGTGGTTTGAAGGCCTGTTGCACATGCTAAGTGTAACCGTGATTCCTACGAAAGTGAGTTAGGATTTATTTTGTTGCACTAGTTTCTTACCTGCATTTGTATTTTCTTTAATTTTTGCTTGAGGACAAGCTTAGTCTAAGTGTGGGGGAACCTGATGAGCACATTTATGTGTGAAATCTTAGGGCATAAAGCATGCATTTTATACACTTGGAGTGGAGTTACCTTGGGTTTTATGTTGTTTTTGCAGATTTTAGGACTTTCAAGATTTAAGCAAATATTTGGAGTTTTGGGCTTGAATCATGCTATTTTACACGTCAAGAAGTCCATTCAAATTCTCAAATGCGAAAATGGGCCTGATCTGGAGCATGCTGGGCTAGAGATGTGTGACTATGGGCCAACTCCGAAATATTGAAGAGATAAAGAAGGCATCTACGGCTGAGATTTTAAATCAAATCTACAGAGATATTATTGAGAGAGTCCAAATGGAAAAGAGTCCTTGCATACCTCAATATCTTATCTCATATCTTGGATTTAATTAAAGAAAGAAAAAGAGGAAAAATAATTATATTCAGAAAGAAAGAGAGGAAAAATCCCGTTTTTGAATGCCTCTGTCCAATTTTGATCAAACCCTTCATCGAACGGTCATCCGATGTCCGATCGTGCTGATTTTTGGAAGAGAGCTTCACGACTACTTAAACCTCAAATCGAACGGTGGAATTATGCATCTGATCTCTCTAAGTTGGCGCGATTACTACGTCAAAACCCTAATTGGTTGAGTCAGATAGAAACCCTGAGTTTTATTCAAATTCAGCCGTACTTCATATCTCATGTAAACTCTATAAAAGGAGAGCATACTCCATCAAAAGAGAACATGTTCTAGAGCTTAGTAGAAGCATTCTTTCTTCTCTCTTTAGTTTATTAAGGTTTTCTCTAGTTTTCTTTGCTTGCATTAGTGAGATTTAAATTTCTAGATTCAATGTTTAGGTTTAATCTTTTTATGTAATGCAATTCAAGTTCAAGCTTCTTCAAGTTCAAGTTTCAGTTTTTTTAGATTCGTTTTTCTCTGGGTCTAGCAATTGCAGATTTAAATCATTCTAGATCTAGATCTGGTTGTTAGGGTTGGTTGAGATTCGAATCGTTTGTTCAATTCGCAAGTAAGTAACCTTCTTTATTAATCTTCTCTCCTCCCTCCATTCCCGCTTCTATCTATCCCTCCATATTCTTAATTTAGGATTTACTTTCAGCATTATTTATTGTTCTCCCTTCCCCTGGATCCTTGATCAGAGATGCCTACAGTCGTGCCTCTCTTTGGTTAAGGCTTCCTTTTCTTTTTATTGCTTTGTTTATTGATTTGTTATTTACTTTCTGCCTATTCATTCATTATCTCGGACCACATAACCGGAGCAAGCCTACAGTCGTGCCTCTGCTTCTGGTGACGGGTGGTGTTGCATCTGCATTTTAGCTATTTCCTTTTCTTTTTATTGCTTTATTTATTTCTTTGTTTATTGCTTTGTTTATTGCTTGCATTTTTGTTCGCATTTTTTCTTCCTGTCTTTTATTTATGCATTGATTGTGTTTAATTTATTTTTCGTTTCAATTCGATTGCATTAGACATATAGATTAGGATCGTTTAGTTTAGTTAATTAGTTAACAAAAATTGAATGATTCCACTCTCGCATTACTATTAAGAAGTTCAATTCTAAGTGGCATATCTCCCTGAGATCGACCCGTTAGCTACACGATACCGTGCGCTTGCGGTTACTTTTAAAATTCACAAACAGATAACACCAAGTGAGTCCTTCGAACGCCTTGAAAATTTCCAAGAATTTTCAGGTCTAAGGCTTCGGGTAGCACCGAGTGGGACCTTCGAAAGCCTAGAAAAATTCTAAGTAATTTGCTAGGTCTAAGGCATCGGATAAAACTGAGTGGGATCTTTGAAAGCCTCGAAAAAAATTCTAAGGAATTTTTTAAGGTCAAGGGCATCGATCAATATCGAACAAAAGAAAGCCAAGGAGTTTTGTAGGTAAAAGGCTTCAGGTAACACCAAATGGGTCCTTCGAACACCTGCAAAATTCAAGATTTTGTAGGTAAAAGGCTTCGGGTAACACCTAATAAGTCCATTGAACGTTTGACAGTTCAAGGAGTTTTCTATGGAAAAAGCTTCGGGTAACACCGAGTGAGTCCTTTTAACACTTAGAAAAATTCTCCTAGAATTGGTATCACGTTGGAAAATCAATAACAAAGTTTGACAAGATTGAAATACAACAGTCACAATCAGGCAATCTCAAGATAGAAACGGAAGCTATTTAACAAGTTCTTTTTCATTTATAGAAGGGCCAGTAGGGGCCAACCTTTACAATACTAAGGATATTTTACAAACTGCTTCTGATGCAAAGACAAACGTCAATAGGTGGCCTCTTCGGTCAGTACGAGGAGCTTCTGATGCAAAGACGAATGTCGTTAAAAATCCTTCATTCAGGCGAGGATAGTATCTGGAAGGAGGAACATTTCCCTTACAGGAACAAGAGCTTGACCAACAACTGGGAGGACAAATTCCATACCCTTAGTCTAGCTTTTCTAGACCTCAAGCCCTTCGTCTGGTGGAGGAACTTCATCTTCAGTCTTTGCGAAGAATTCCGTAAGCTCCCACCAGGTAAAGGTAAGAAGAAGGATGAGCCAGACGAAGAGTCTTAGATTTTGTCTCCTGGTCCGATCGTTGTGGAAGAAAGATTGATCCTTCGGGATTGATTCTTCTGAAATCTCTACTATAATCGGAGTAACAGGAAGTGAATCGTCAATAAAGAGCTTTATATCCGGATCGGGAATGGGCATATCTACAATGTCTTCGGCCCAATTGGGAAGAGGAAGTTGTAATTTGGAGAAGACTTCGGGATGCCAATGTTTCTGATGAGGAGCCGTATCAAAGTTTGGATCCCTCCTTGAATTGATTGGAATACCTCATTCTCACCATCCCGATAAGCTTGATTATTGAAAATGTCCATCAACTTATAAAAAGGCTTACGTCCAAATATTTACAGATGCAAGCCTTTCGAGTTTCGGTAGGGATACAATCGAGATCGGGAGGAACTATTTGATTCCGTAGCTCAGCAACCTTCGCTTCGGAATCATTCAGTTCCCCTAAAAGCCTCACGATCCTCCACTCGAAGCCACTAATGCTCTCCTTAGCAACATCAAGATCCTGGGAAAGACGTTTGATCTCAATATTCCTTACCTTGACCTCCTCCCAAAGTCTTTCTCGAAGACGCCCAATCTCCCGATCCTTCACCAAAGACTCTGCCCAAAGCCTTGAAAGATCAGAATTATGCATCCTCCCAATCCGGTAGGCTACCTCCGCCTGTTTGTGGAAGTTATCCACGGTACTCCTACAACATCAAGAGATTCGTTCAGGAATCAGAAGTATAAAAAAAATAAAAAAATAAAAAAAATAAAGAAAGGTGATTTCAGCGTCATAGGACTTACATCACTAACGATTTCACGAACGCATCGTCAAGAACATAATCAAAGGTTCTGCTTTCGGCTGGCGTTTGGGCAAGAGTGCACCATTCCAACACTTTGTCAAAGTTGTCCATCACATGATCAGACCTTCTCAACTTCCAGGAAGGCTTGTAAATCTCTTCGCTAGATTGTGAGGGCCTCTTTGATGTAGAAGAGGCTGTCGCCTTAAAGGAGAACGTTTTGAAGACACTACAACAAAATTAAAAATGTTAACCAAGTTCCATATCAAAAGAAGTTAACTAGGCAAGAAGATACTTTAATCCTAAGGAACCCAAGAGGGTTAATGGAGTTTGAAACCCTATTTATGAATAATAACAAAAGCAAACAGAGGAAGAAGGGCTACAAAACTTCAAAAGTAGCAACATTACTTACTTGTTCAACTGGCAAGGAGCAGTTCTTTTGCAGTTTCCTTCAAGATTCCAGTCTCTGAGATAGAGAAGCTTTTCAACCTTGTGCAGATAAAAATTCCAAAGTGAAGAAATGAGCGAAGAAGATGCGAGCGAGGGCTTAAATAGCTTGAAGGGAAGCATGAAGAGGTTCGCACCCAATAAATCAAGGGTAGAAAAAATGTGACGATTCAAATGCTACAAGATCAATGGTGGTCAGTAAGTGACCTTTCAAATTTTGAAAAAAGGGTGCGAACCTGTCAAATCCACCCACGTGGAGATTTCGGCGCCAGTTATGAAAGCAGCTAACTTGAGAAGTGAACCTTCAATCAAAACATTTAAGATGAGGCGACGTTTGCACTTCCCAACAAGGATTATCCAAGTGAGCCGTTAGGAAAAGCTAAGGTTCGGAATTAAAAACCGCAAGATGCTCGAAGCGATATGACAAAGAATAAGAACACTCTCTCTTCGGGAAATGGATTGGGAGCACGAACGTCTACCAAGAAGGAAGGTTGCCCGAACTCCAACTCTCACCGCATTGGCAGGACCAGAGCCCGAATCACTCTAAAGCCCGAAAGTGGAATTTAGTTTCCTTCGTGAGGACCATAGGTGACAATCAACCTAGATAGTTCGGGAGTGCATTGGCAGAAGAACTACACAAGTTTGGCAGATTGTTGAATGTGAGCCATCTCAAAATACTCTAAAGCCTATTATCTTTTGAATGAGGGGCTAGGGTATATCATTACAACACAATCAATTCAAAAGGCTTCGGCTTTCGCCGATCGACCCTTAAGAAGGTGTGTGCCTGAATAAGGGCCCCGAAAGCTTCTGGATAATTCGATTAGAACAAGCGATGTCAAAAGAAAAAAGATTTCATTAAGATCAAAGGCCCAAAAGGGGAGGGCCTACCCTTACAAAACAAAAGGGGAAAGAAAATACAAGAGTTACTAAAAAAAAAAAATCTAGAAGTCTGCGAGAGGATCAAGGACTTGGTCAACTACGGCTTCAGGAGTCTGATCTTCGGGAGCTTTCTACTGGACGTTTGGCTGAGCATTATTTTCCGCCACACCTTGTTCGGCAAGCATCTCAGGCTCGTCACTTAAATATCCTTCAATGGTCAAAGTGGCAGGAGGCGGATTGTTCTTCTCCACAACCCAACTCGGGATAGGTAGCGGCAAATCCTCAAAGATCTCTTCGTAAATAAGATCTTTGTGCTCTTCGATTGGGAAATCAGGATTCACCGTCAAAATACTTTTCCAGACATCATTGATGCCAACTCGATAAGCTACCACGTTATACAGGTTGAGCAGATCGTCGAACAACTAGCTGTTCAGATATTTATGGACACAAGCTTTCCGAACCTCCGGTTTTAGATCCTCGGGATGCTCGGGAGCCACAGCAGCACCTAGTCTTTCTTCTAGCTATTGCCTCTCCCGAATAAGGTCCTCAATTTTTGATTTGGCCACCACAAGTTCTTCTCAACTCTCCTAGATCCCTATCCATCTCCTCCATCCCGGATTTGGCCACCACAAGTTCCCCGGCAGAAGAGCGCAGTTCGGCAGTCTCCTCTTTCAGCTTTGAGACCTCCCCTAGCCTTTTCTTAGCGATATCATCGCTGCGTTTAGCCCAAGTGCCCAGTCAGCCAATCCTCAAATTTGCTTACATCTCACGATGGAAGTTCTCGACAAGAACTCTGCAGCAAATAAGCATTCGAGAACGAATCAGTAAAGTATAGCAAATTCAGCCAAAAGAAAAACGGGTGTTTGGGACATACCTAATGTTGGAACTCACCAACTCATCATCGGACACTACGTTCAAAGCTTTGCCATTGCTCGGCGCCCAAGCATTGACAACCCAGTCAATGGACGCATTTGTGTCCATAAGAATCGGGTCAAGAAGATTCATTTTCCATTTGGGGGCATAAATTGCCCCCTCAACCTTGCTTCTTTTAGAAACAGCATCATCAGTCACCTCCCGTCTCCTCTTGACGAGAGCATCATCATCACAGGTGGACTCCTTGACCTCCATCGTCTCTTTTCCTTTGGCAACATGATCTTGCTTGGTCCTCAGAAGCCCCTTCGGGGAAGGGGCATTCTCGGGAGCATCCCTATTTTTTCCCTTTCCAGGAACTCTCTCTTCAGCAATGGTGAAACTCTGCTGAGCCAACGATCTAACAACGTTACGATTGAACTTGGGAGGCACTGCAATATCAACAAAAGATCAGAATTATCATACGTACGGTAGGAAAATGTGCAACAAAGAAAATTAAAAGCTTTGGACGCTCACTAGGCTCAAGCCCTAGTAGCAAAGAATTGCTTCGTACTCCATGGCATACCCATGGATTTTCGAACGCCAAGGGATGGCTTTGATGGCCCGAACCGCTTCTTTTTCGTGGTCGGAAAGAAAAGAAGGATGATTGATCTGAGTGAAGGAGTCCGGGGTGCTCCATCTCATCGGGAATTTCAGATTGGATTCGGGAACCCTACAGAAAACAAATCTATCCCGCCATCCTTTATTATTGGAAGGGCAGGTACCTTCAACAAGGATTCCTCCCTACCAATTTAAATCTATTTTCGATAGCTTGGAAAAGAATACCCACCCGGGAGGATTCGACTTGCTCAAAGTATAGAAATGACAAAAAACACCTAAGGAGGGGGTTAACCCGAGTTCATGATAGAGCCCTAGGTAGCCAATGATATGCCTTCAGCTGTTTGGGAGAAGCATACCAGGACAAATATCCCAGTGGTCGAGAATTTCGGCAATAGCAAGAGAGTAGAAAGGAAGTCGAACCCCACTCTTGAAGGAATCAAGGTAAATAAAAAACTCCCCTTGAGGATTGGAGTTGACCCTCTCATCCGAATTTGGGGCACGGAGGATGCAAGAACGCGGAATTGAATAATCAGAATAAAGACCCTTGAGGTCTGCTAGACGAACCTCAAAAACATAGTCTAAGGGGCTAGTGGAAGGACTTTTTGACGATCAGGAACTCTCCGCCATCGGTTTCTTAGGAGCTTTCCCCTTCTTTGAGGAAGTCCTTTGAATGATAGGGGCATTGCCAGGTGGATCTCTAGGGCTAGCGGGGGCAGATTGCAACTAGTGTTTGGTCACCCTATGGTCTCAATCACCAGAAAGTTCAACAGAAGCCGTAGGAGTCTGTTCGGCAGATTCCTCGCCCTCAATCAAAGGATCGATAGAATCGTCCTCCGAAGTCTTACCACTACCCATTTTTAGAGAGAAAGTAATGGAAAGAGGGGGTTTGAAGCGGAAAATGAAAAAGAGTAGCAGAGGCATAATAGACTATTTGAATGTAAAAGAGAAAACAAGAAAGATGTAACAAAAGAAAGAAGAGAAAACTTACTTGTGATCTTAGGAAAACTAGAAGATCGAAGCTTGAGTAGCACAGGCCGAAACTGGAAACTTGTAAGAGCACAAGCTGAAGAACTTGAAAGCAAGAGTGTTTTCTGAAGTAGGAGAGTAGAGAAGTGAAAAGAGGAAATGAGGCAAGAAGAGCCTTTTATAGATTCAAAATTGAAATGAACACACTAGATTGAATTTGATTAACGGGCGAGATGGTGCGTGGGTTCAAGTAGAATGAACAAATGACTCAAATGAAAGATCATCAACGGTCCTTAATCAAAGACGGTTCAAAAATCTTAGCCATGATGATAAAAGCCTGAGACACGACGGTTCGAATGACAAGACGCAATGTCCACACCTCCCCGATTGCCATGTGGCGCACTATGCACAATGAGCGAGGCATTAAAAAGGCTCGACGGCACCTTGCTGGAAATAGATGTTAGGAGCATTAAATGTGAAGGTATCTTAACATGAAAAGACTTCTCGTCTTCACTTATGTTTGGAAAAAAAAGGCAAAACCAGACCAAACATTCCACGGCATTTCTAGAACGCTCGGTCAGTGGGGCAAATGATACGAGGAAAATTGCACCGAACCTATTGGACCGGGTTCAATCCCTTCGCCCTAGTTGGACCACGATTGAGACCCACTTTAACCTAATCGAAACGATCGAGAGGGTGCCGCATTCTAGCTATCCATCACGAACGACCTCCCGAATCTTGCGGTAGACGGAGCTAACTTGTAGGAAGCACCTATCGTCAAGGCGGAGAGGGAATCGTGCGCAGATTGGTAACTATTTGCACCCCCGAAGATCTAGGGCAAAACCCTATGATCGGACAGTCCTCTAAAGAGATCGAGAATCTACTCAACGGTCGAGAATTGGAGGAAAAGTCTATATAAGCAGGTGATCTACTCACCCAAGAGGTATCTGAATCGTTTCCCTACAATTCGTATTCATTTTAGACTCTGCATTTAGCCAGAGCTTTGTGATCAGTTCAACGACTGACTTAAGCTTCGGAGGTGGCCTCCCGACCCCAGCGGTCGGGCCACATCTAACCTTGTTTTGCATATTATCTTCACAGATCCGGAGGCTTAACATTTTCGGGACGCATCAACCAAAAATGTTCTCTTAGATCCTTGTACATCTTAGTACTTCCTGCGTGCACTGTAAAAACTGATTGGTGTGCTTCCTTCAAGATTTCCTTCCTAATCTCATCGACAGCAAGCACACAAAGTCTTCCTCTAAACAACAAAGCACCATCCATAGACATACCAAAATCAGGATCCGACTAAGGATTCGAAGAAATCTTCTCAATTTTCTTCTTCAATTCCTGATCAGAAGCTTGCAGAGCAACAATTCTATCTCTAAGGGTGGATCTTTCTGAATTGGTAGAAAGAACAAAATTCAAACCTTCTGGAACAATTTCCAGACCAAGTTCCGAAATCGAAAACAATAGCGGCTTACTCAAAGCATTCAAATCCAACTCTTTTCTTTTACTTTTCCTACTAAGAGCATCAACAACCACATTCTCCTTACTAGGGTGATACTGAATATCACAATCATAATCAGATACTAATTCTAACCATCTTCTTTGCCTCATATTTAACTCCTTTTGGGTAAAGTACTTCAGACTTGTATGATCTGTGAAAATAGCAATCTTCTCACCATACAGGTAATGTCTCCAAATCTTCAAAGCGAAGACAACAGCGGCAAGCTCTAAATCATGAGTGGGATACTCCTTCAATTGCCTAGAGGCATAAGCTACCACTTTCCCATGTTGCATCAAAACACAACCCAAACCAATATTCAACACATCGATATAGACTGTTCGACCATCGGAGTCATCAGGTATAGTCAAAACTGGGGCACTCGTTAATCTATCCTTCAAATCTTAAAAACTCTTCTCACAAGCATCGATCCAAACAAACTTCTCTTCTTTTTTAGTTAGCTTAGTCATAGGAGCAGCCAACCTAGAAAAGTTCTCAATTAATCTCCAGTAGTATTCCGCCATTCCCAGAAAACTTCTTATTTCTGTCACGGTCTTCGGTTTTTCCCAGTCGGCAACTGCTTTAACCTTCTTGGGATCAACACAAATACCTTCTACTGAAACCACATGGCCTAGGAACACTACTCTTGAAAGCCAAAAGTCAAACTTGCTAAACATGGCATAAAGCTTATTTTCTCTTAGTCTTTGTAAGGTGAAACTAAGATGTCTCATATGCTCTTCTTCATTCCTTGAGTAAATTAAGATGTCATCAATGAAGATGATCACAAACTTATCAAGCACATCATGAAAAACTCGATTCATAAGATCCATAAAAACAGTAGGAGCATTAGTCAAACCAAAGGGCATGACTCTAAACTCTTAGTGACCATATCTCATTTTGAAAGCAGTCTTGAAAATGTCACTAGACTTCACCTTAAGTTGGTGATATCCAGATCTCAAGTCAATCTTTGAGAACACGGCTGCACCTTTCAACTGATCGAAGAGGTCATCAATCCTGGGCAGCGGATATCTATTCTTTATGGTCAGCTTGTTCAACTCCGGTAATCAATGCATAAAAGCATGCTACCATCTTTCTTCTTCACAAACAGGACCGAAGCTCCCCAAAGTGATACACTTCGCTGTATAAAACCTCGGTCCAAAAGTTCATTCAGCTAGTTCTGTAGTTCTTTCAATTCGGTAGGTGCCATTCTATACGGAGCTTTAGACACTGGAGCAACTCTTGGAATTAACTCAATCAAAAACTCCAAATCTCTATCAGGAGGCAATCCTGACAAATCTTTTAGAAAAACATCTTTGAAATCACAAACTACCTTGACTTCCTCAAGCTTCTTCTCTTCCTTGACCTTGCTTCTAGGTGAAGCACTTTCCACTAATGCATTGACTTGCATCAATGCGGTCAAAGTCTTCTTACTAACTCTTCCTTGCTCTCCTTGAAATTCAAAAGTTGAATTTCCACCAATCTAAAATTGGATCCTTCTTGAAGAACAAAGAATTAGCTTTATGGGCTGTCAACCAATCTATTCCTAGAATAATATCCAAGTCCTTCATATCAAGGAGCACTAAATTGGCTTTCATATTCTTCCCACAAACAAAGACAGGACATTCTTCTAACACTTAATCTAGTTTCACAACAGATCATGTAGGAGTACTAATCATCAAATAACTAGATAGGTTCTTGGGTGACAAGTTAGTCTTTCTAACAAATGTAGATGAAATGAACAAATGAAATGCACCCATATCAAATAATACAAATGCAGGTATAGAAGCGACTAGCAATGTACCTGTCATAACTTCATGGTTCACATCTTGTTCAGTACCAGATATACTGAACACTCTTCCAGATGGAGGGGCAGGACCACTCTTTGCTACAGGGACAGGCGGCTAATTCATCTTCTGGGGGCAAGTACGAGCAAAGTGTTCGGTTCTGCTTACAAAAAAAGCAAACAGGATTCTTTGGCATAACTGGAGGTGCTGCCACTGGAGGCTTCTGATTCACTGGTCGGGGATTCACAATGACTAGCCTAGCAGCTAGAACATTCACTGCTTGTCTATTCCCACTGAATTAGCTTTGCTGCCCGGCCTATGCATATCCTGAACTCGGTCCTACACTCTTGGGCTGAAATATAGGAGTAGGGTAGGGTGTAGGTTTAGCAAATCTTCTTTCCGATCTGTCAACCAAACAAGGGGTTTCTATGCTGCCACGGTCTCTGCACACGAGCACTATCTTTTTCAGCTTCTTCCAACTTCTTCGCATTCTGCACAATCTGAGCACCGCCCTCTATAGGAAGAAAAGTGAGGTAAGCCCTGATTGCAGGTCACAATCTCTTGAAGAATTTCTTTGCCTTTACACAGTCTTTTCTCATAGAATCAGGGGCAAAGAAGAAAAGCTCTTCAAACTTCTGCTAGTATTCCAGAAAAGAAAGAGGTCCTTAAGCAAGAGCCATGAACTCGGCTTCCTTCACATCTTTCACAGCTTCTGGGAAATAATTGTTACAAAATGCATCTTTAAATATTTCCTAAGTAACCACACCAGCATGTAGATCTTCAAGAGTCGGATGGGTGGTGTTCCACCAAGCATCAGCTTCATGCTGGAGCTTCTGCTTAACAAACAAAATCTTTTGAGCATTAGAACATTGTAGATTCTAAAAAGCCTTCTCTAGTTCCCACAACCACTTGTTTGGAAACAGAGTGTCCTTTGAAACACCAATAAAAGTTGGCACTTGCAACTTAAAAAAGGTCTCCATCAGTCTGGTATAGGGAGTTTCTATCAATCTTTTAGCATTTGGCACAGTAGCTTGAGGATTTCCATGAGCAGCAGTACGGGTCTCATTATGCAGAGTCATAAAACCCGTCATCATCTAGTTGAACTGAGTAGCTTGTTGTTGCATGACATTACCCATAATGTTTGCAATATCCTGGAAGTTTCCCACTGGCGGAGCACCAAGGAGATCATCAGTAGTCTGATGACCAGGGGCACCGTTAGGTATGGTCCCATTAGGTACTTTTCCAGTCTTGCTATGGCTTGCACCAGTGTTACGATTCTTTAGGTTAACCATCCTACGAATCCGAAAAATCAAACACCAAAAATAAAATGAAGATTCATCAATATCCACTTGATCTCTTGCTTTGAATATTCAAATCAGACTTAGAACCATCAATGTAGTCATCATATAAACATTCACAGGTCAAAAATCAAAATTTCCAAAAATCACCAAAAGCAAAGCTCACTAACTCTCTGGGTCACTTGGCTGGATCGATTGGCCCTGTAGACCCAAGCAGTCGACCCACACAAACAGTGCGGGAAAATCACTTAAAATGACTCACTTCTTCAAATCAAAACACATTCCAACTTCCATAAACTTGTGAGAGAGCTCTGGGGAAAGGTTTTCCAAGGTTTTCAAAGCTTATCCAAGGTGGTTTAGGTCTTCTACAACAACTCCCAAACACACATTGATCATCAACCAAAGGTATACACTATTCCCTCTCTCAAAAGCTTCCAATCTTGACTTGCATTCCTTCAAAATCCATGAAATACTTGTTCCAATAATTAGAAATCATGTCTTGGAACACTTAGAAACATGCTCCAACTCCAAGAAATTTTAACACAATGCCATGCTTCTACAACAAGTTCTATCAATTTCATGCTCACTTTTCACTATTCACACCACAAAAATCCCCTTTTGAAAAATTTATCCCATTTTCAAACCACAAAGAATTTTGACACCATCACTTTCTACATGAATGAAATGATATGGTAGAGGTGTGCATGCAATTCAATCGAACCAATTTCAGAATTCCAAAAAAATCCAAATTTTGGCCTAAAACGAAAATCCCCTTTCTTTCCTTGCTGAATTTTCTCTTGTAGACCAAGATTTTGAGAGATTTTTATCAAACAAAGCATCCTAACATGTTATTCCAAATATTATGCACATGCTAGTATGTTCAAATCAAGATTTCGCTGAAATTGAAAATTTTCAAAAAATTATGAAAAGGCCCTTCTTGCTGAATTTTCTACAAAAAGCACTAACTCAAATTTCCTTTGTGTTCTCAAGAGATACATTTATCATGCCACCACGTGGTCAACGCTTAGGGGGTAGGAGTGGCAGGGGTGGAGGTCAGGCACCACTCCTAGGGCCACGGGATGAGGTCATCCATAGAGATCTATTCGTCACACCACAGGCATGGGTATGAGGCACACTTCGAGCATTGTCGTATAGAGTACAGCCACATACTACTGTTACGATAGCTTAGGACATTCCGGATCCATCAAAGATTTGACACCATGCAGTGGACACATCTTTTTCACTAAGCATCTACCGGTCTATCCATATTTAGTGAGACTATTCTTTAGCAACATGTCTTACTTTCGCGAGGGTAGAGATGTGGGTTCTCTTCAGCTAGTCATCGAGAGTCGAGTTTGGGACACTCAGATCAGATTCACCACGGAGGTTCTGGCACACATTTTTTAGGTACCATACTATCCAGATGAGTGAAGATGGATACCTATGGGTGTCGAGGTAGACTCACTCCTTCTTCCATATGAGTTTCACGCGATATGTGCCACACTCTGGGACGACTTAAGGTGTTACAATCCATGGACCAGTGTTAGGATGACCCCTTCTTCTAGAGTCATTAGTCGCATCATGGGCCGAAACATCATACCGAAAGCCGGTCACATCACAGGGTATCAATGATGGAGGCCTTAGTGATCTACCGTATCTTCATGGGATTCCAAACCAACTTGTCCTTCATCATCCAAAATGTCACAATAGATATTGTGGAGCATCCATGAGTTCGGAACCTCTGCTTTGGTCGGCTTTTGACACTTGTCTTCAGGCACTTCAGGGTGAGCTTGGAGAACACGGAGATGCTTACCCAGGAGCTGGGTTGTGACATCGGGGCTAGGACCATCGGACAGATGCAACTTAGTCATGCTGTGAGGTCCAAGTGCGAGATGATGATGAGGATGAGTCTGAGGATGATCAAGATGCTAGTCCAGATAGTGATGACCAGGTAGGAGAGGATGCGGAGATGTGCGAGGTTGATCTAGGTCATGATGAGATTCTTGCACCACCACACTACGAGATCGAAGGTCCTTCACATACAGCTCCTAAGGCACCGGATATATATGCTCAGATGCTTGCCATGATTTCCATTCTGGAGAGGATAAAGGTCAGACAGGAGAGGATGGAAGCTCAGCTTACACAGGTTGTGGAGGATGTTAGAGTACTAAAATATCAGAGACGGTCTCCTAGATAAATTGTACTAGGATTCCCTTTTATGCTTTCTTTGATGTAACTCTTTTGTAGAAATTTCCTAGAAGTTAATGAACTTCATTCTGTTTCACTTTCTTATTGTGTATTATGTCTTTCCTTTATTGCATTAAGTTATATTTGTTGAATCATAATTATTGTGAATTATTCAATAAACATATTATGCTTCATTATTTATGTTTCTAGTCCAAAGTTCTATGTTATTCACTTCTAAGAAAACTTGAATCATTTCTAGATCTATGACTCAAGAATGTTCTATTATTGTTTTCTGGGTTAGGATTGTCCTTGAACTGTGGGCTTTGATACCACTCTGTCACATCCACCCAACCAGTACCCTATCTAGCATACCCAAGTGTGTAATCCATAGCCCCAAAGATCAGTATCAAGGAAATCAACCTCCCACATTTACAATAATAAAATCAAGAACAAGACTAAAATCAATGTTAAACTATATTAATTAAGAGATCAAGATAATAGTCAAAAGAATATACAATATAATCAGAGTGCGAAAAATGATACCAATAGAATAAGTCAAATGTAGAGTGTAGCGGAAAATCACTCTATAGTAACAGTGGAAATGTAGATCGAAACTAAAAGAAAGATTACAACTGATTCCCAAATAAAAGGAAAAGAAAAGAAGTAATCAAAATCAAAACTAATGTTTCTTCAAGTCTATAGAGAACATGATTAGCACATTACTACGACTAATCCTGATACACTCCTCCGTCACCATGATATTCTTCACAGTCGTATTCACCATAGCCAGCACCTTGGGTGTAGTATAAGTCATCTGGGGCAATCTCATATGCTGCTCCGTCATAGTCATCAACACCTGCAGATAGATCTAACAAACATGTTGCAAAAAGGAGTGAGTTCAAAAGAAATCAGCAAGGTAGTTCATTCCACAATTACACAATAAAGCATGATAGCAAAACATAAAGGATGCAACATGATATGAAACAGACATGCATATATGATTCTAACTCTATGTATGCTGGTCTCTAATGGCAGACATGCTTTAAGTCATAGCACCATACTCCCCTGGGTAGGTCTCAAATCACTCTCCCTCAACCATCTCGGTATCTTGGATTCTCCGGTGGTAATTGGGTCCTACATCCCTCTTGGACATTTCTTGGTTGGGGTTTAGGTCACCACTCTCTCACATCATCATTGGCCTGAGTATTGGCGCATGTCAAGGTTAAACTTATCCCAATGCAAGTCTTGTAAAACCCAGCCCTAACCTTGACCCGGAAACCTTGTTATTTGTAGGTCCAGTGACCCAAAGTAAAGTAAGAAGTCAGCTTTGGGCCATCCCAGTGGAGGACTTGGTGTCTGGCTTTGAATCCATGAGAGTTGATGATGAGGTTCTATTTATGGAAACTGAATCTTGATGAAGATCGGATTAGTTGATGGACTTGGAGTGCTCTCTATCATGGTTTGAAGGCATTTCTACCTATTAGGTAAGTCACTTGATATGTGTGCAAAACCCCTTTAGGATTGGATTTGATCTGGGTCTTCAATTCCCTGTTTAGGAATTGCTGTCTGCATTGGTCGACTGATTGGTCGACTGGACCAGTCGACCAATCCACTCGACCAATGGGTGCTGTCTTTGGCAATTAGGTCTTGCTTGCTCTATTTAAGTCCAATCTCGAGTCTACTTCGTATTTTCTGCCTCCAAACTCTTTGGAACGAACCAAAGACCTCTGCAAGTCATCTCCCTTGCATCCTTGGTGATTTTCTTGACGGATCTTCGTCAAAACTCTTCCTTTTGCATCAAAGGTATGTCTACACTCTCTTCTTCTTCTCCATCTTTGTTTTTCTTTCCTTTTTGAGTTGAGACAGTAGAGGAGATGCTGCATTCTCTGTTGCAAACATCTCTGGACTTGTCTCTCATGATTTTCCTAAGGATTAATGGCTAATGCAATGATCTTAACCATGATCATTGCAAGCTTTTGAAGGAATCATGATCAAACCATGATCTAGTCTTTGTTTATCTTTTGATTTGAATTCTGATCTCCTTAGATCTACTATATTGATCATGTTAGTAGTCAATTGCTGTGTTTTCTTTTCATGATCCATGATCTATCAATCTCTAGTTGTTTCTCTTCTACCATACCATGTTTTCTTCATGAATCATGATAATTACATATATGGTAGGTTTTGTTTCCTTATTTAGATTTATGCTCTTAGGTCTATTTTCTTGAAGATCTAAGTATGCTTTTCATGATACCTTTACCTGAATCAATGATTCATTCTCCTATTGTTCTTGCCTTTGAATTCTTCAAGAACCATAATTGATCTAATTATGGTAACTTTTTGTTTCCTAATTTGTATCTTGATGACTTGATTTGATTAGTGTTTTGAGATCCCCTATATGTTAGGATACTACTAATGTAGTTTACCCCTTGATTAGTACCCTTTTGAACCACCAAATTCGGATTTTATATCTCAAAACTCTGATTTTATAGGCTACTGTCTGCATTGGTCGATTGATTGGTCGACTGGACCAGTCGACCAATCCACTCGACCAATGAGTACAGCAACTCCATAATTGGTCTGTTTTGGATGTTTTAGTATCTTTTCTGTTAGGGATCTTTCCTAATATGTTGTATACACTTGTTTAGGACCTTCTTCTCAAGTTTGTCAAGATCTTACTTGATTTCTTAGGATTCCTTTGCGAGTTATAAAAGGTAAGGATGGTTACTTCTTTAACAACATAAATTGCATATCCTAGTTTCTATATTTGAATCTTGTTAAGTTATTTCTTTAATTAGATTCTTATAATGTTATACTACTGTGGTACTGTCTTGATATCAGTAGCATTACTTATTCATATTGAATTGACTCATGTATGATTTACTTACCGCTTATATACAAAGTGATTGTAATTATTGATTTCTTTCCATATATGAAGTTACCATATATGTGATGTTATGAATTGATGCTTGTGTATGCTTAAGTATGGTTTGGAAAGGAGAGGTGTCCTTTTGACACTTCTGTCCTTGGACTACTACTGGAATATTATGGGATGTTTCCGGAGATGCCCTCTGGACACCTTCCTAAACTGTTGGATGACATATTTAGGATTGTCTAGTAGTGTTTGGCTAGGATGTCCCGTTATGTCAGACCCTAATCGGAGGGGTATTGAGACCGAACGACCCGTGGTAGCAATGGGGATTCATGGGCGCTCAAGACCGGTAACCAACCCGTGAGGGGACGTGAGAGCTTCCCGTTTACCATATGTTGATGACCAGTAGGGTTGATGAGTCCGTAGTCAGGGACTATGAGGACTCTAGTGTGAAGGATACCGGAAAGGATCGTCAGGGACGAGGAATGGACGTATCTGGATCTGACTTGATGTAACTAAGTAGAAGACTTGCATTTGGCTAGGCTTTACCCTGACATGTGCCGGTACTTAGACCAATGGTGATGTGAGAGAGTGGTGACCTATACCCCAAGCCATGGAATGTCCCGAGGGATGCCGGACCCATTACCAACTGATGATGAGTGATTGAGACTTTCCTAAAGAAGTACGGTGCTATGACTTAAAGCATGTCTGCCAATAGAGACCAGCATATATAGAGTTAGATTCATACATTCATAGTTTGTCTCATACCATATTGCATCTATGTTTGTTTTGTAATCCTGCCATTTATGTTATTATGGATTTAACTGCCTTACTGAGTTTCTTTGAAACTCATTCCTTTATTGTACAATGTTTGTTAGACTATTCTATAGGTACTGAATATCATGACGACCCATATGAAGAAGCGCAAGGAGAAGAGGCATATCTCCAGGAAGGTGATTGCTGTTACAACAATTACACTGAAGATCCTGCGAGTGGTTATGCTCCGTACGATGCTTAGTCCGACCATAGAGTGGAAGCGCCCTTGTGCTGTTTATGAGATTTATACTTATAGGGATGTTGTCTATAAAGTTGAGAACAATTTAGTTACCTATTGTACCTGCTATTGGGATTAGATTCTATCTTGTTTATTCTCTTTTAGAACTACTTTTCCGCTGGTTGTAGAGTGGGATTTCGCCTCACTTTACTTATCTGATTTAGACACTCTGATTATATCTAGTACTCTGATTTATATATGATTCATTCTTTCCTTATTTGGATCTATGGTTTATCTTCTGCACTTTTATTATTATTGTTCATGATTATGTTATTGTTTATGTGGGAGGTTGATTACTCGATACCTGATCTTCAGGCTGTGGATCACACTCTCGGGTATGCCAGATAGGGTACCGGCTGGGAGGACCGGCTGGGAGGATGTGACAAGTCTTCTACTTAGTTATATCAACGCAGAGTTAGACACTTCCATTCCTCGCCTCTGGTGATCCTTTCTGGTATCCTTCTCACTAGAGTCAGCGTATCCTATGGCTACAACCAACTCAGACTATGGATTCATCAACCCTATTAGTCATCCACAAGTAGTAAATGGGAAGCTCTCATGTCCTCTCACGGGTTGGTTACCGGTGTTGAGTGCCCATGAGCTCAAGTCTACTACTGCAACCCTACCAATGAATGGCCCCCACAATGTGATCCATGTCCTCTCACAAGTTGGCTACCGGTCTTGAACGCGCACAAATCCCCATTGTTGCCACAGGTTACTCGGTCTCAATCCCCTCCGAATCGGGTCTGATATAACAAGGTAAACCTAGCCAAACACTGCTAGACAAACCCTAGGTATGTCAATCAATAATTAGGGAAAGAGTCAAAGGGCACCATAGGAAAGCATCCCATACCACTTTAACTAATGTCCAAAGACAGAAATGTCAAAAGAACATTCCCCATTCCCCAATTATACTTAAGCAATCACATTCCCAAATCAGCCATTCATAAGCACAACTGATAAATCAACATATAGGGAAATCATCATTCATACATGACCAAAACCATAATTGAATTACATGAGCAAGTCCTACTATAGTTACAGTACTTACAACAACAATATAATTAAAAGAAAATATAAGAACAGTAGTATGATTATGAAATCCGAATCAAATACAAGTAAACATGCATTTTAGGTTATTAGGGAATCAACCGTCCTTACCTTAATCAACTTCGAAGAATTCCAGAGAAAGAAATAAGGAAACCCTGGAACAGTAGTCTAAGACTAACTAGCATAGATTAGGCATCAACAATAATCAAAAGGATAGAATTCTAAATTAATCAAAAACTAGGTTTTTAGAGAAAACAATCCATGAATTCTACAGAGAGAATGAGAATTCACTCTAGAAGAATAATAACAGTAGATCATAGTTAGAAACGAACCTAGGAATGAATCTGGCATGCTTTAGAAATCAAAACAATAGAATGATCACACATCCATGAAGATTTCACAAGATCTCTTCTTAAAATCAAGTTGTGTAGATCATAGATGTGAAATCCAGCCCTAACCCTAACCCAGAAACCCTGTTGCTTGTAGGTCCGAGGACCTGAAATGAAGGTAAAAGGCAACTATGGGCCATCTCAATGGAAGACATGGGGTTTGACCCAGAACCCATGGAAATTGATGATGGTGTTCCATACTTGGAAACTTTGTCTGAATTGGAGAAGAAACTACACATTGATGAAGGAGAGCCTGGTTGTTGGACCTAAAGCCTAGTTGGACATGGTTTTAAGGCATCCCTCCATGCTAGGTAAGTTGTTTGATGAGTTGTGAGAAGCCCATTCAAAAATATTGAGGTTTGGACCTTGAATTCCCTAACTTGGGCTTGCTGTCAGCATGGGTTGACTGATGGGTTGACTGGGCTAGTCGACCAACCAATCGACCCACAATGACAGCAGAGTCAATTGTGTAAAACTTTGATTTTTGTAGGGTTTTATTGTTCTATTTAAAGGCGAACTCCGTGTTTTTCACTCACTATCAATTCTAAAGTCTCTGGAGAACATGGGAAGAACCCTAGAACCTCCTCTTCAAAGCCAAGGAAGATCCCCAAGCATCCGTTTGAGTTTCTTCACCGAATCTTCTTCTACAAAGGTTAGTAATCAATTCGTTTCTTCTTTATCTATTCTCTCTTCAATTTTCTTCTGATTGTTTGATTATGAGGTAGGTATTACACTACTGTAATGGCCTCTTCTCTAATCCTCTTAGCCTTAGAGTGATTCCCCATTCACTCTATGTTCTTGAAGCCATATGGTGATGTTCCTCGTATTTCATCTTACCTAAGATTTTGATACTATTTCCTTAATTTTTCTACCTATCTTTATGATTGTGAGGAAGATCTCATACCATTACCATGACCTCCCCTTGTATCCCCATGATTGTTGGGTGGATCCCTATTTTCTTTTGCTCTTTGTGAACCTACCCTGGGTTTATTTTGAAGGAAATTTTAGGTAACCTTCAAGAAAGGGTATCCAATTGGGAACCCTGATTTTCTTTTATTTGTTGGATCCTCCCCAACACTTTTTCTTGATTGTGAATTACTATTCTTTATTTCCCTCGAGTGAATCCACATTCTCTCTAGTCTTTCCATGAGATCCACAAATTGTCTGCGATAAAACCCTAATTTTATGGTTCAATTAAAAATCTATTCTTTTGACCATGTTTTATGCTTAGATCTTCTTAGATAGTCTTAGTATGTTTCTGGGGAACTCCCCTTCAAATTTCAGAGCAATCGGACTTCAAACGAAGAAGTTATGACCGATTTAGGGTTTTCTGCCCCATACTGTTCTTTGGGTCAACTGGTGGGTCGACTGAGTCAATCGACCCACCAAGCTGCCCAAGCTGACAGTAACTTGTTTCTTCATCCAATTTGATCTGTTTGACTTCTAATCTTCTAGGGCTCATTCCTAATGATTAATTTATGCTTGTTTAGGGTTTGTTTGCTACTCTTGGACCTCTCCCCTTTATTCTCCGAAATTCGTTGAAGATTGTTTAAGTTAAGGACAATTGATCCCTAATAACCTAATATACATGTTTACTTGTAATTGATTGGATTACATGAGCATACTACTGTCATATTAGCTTTCTTATAATTATATTGTTGATGTAGCTTCTTCTACTATAGTAGCACTTGTTTATGTGATTCAATTATTATTTCAGTCATGTATGAATGATTAATTACTTATGTTTGGTATTATCAGTTGTGCTTTTGAATGAATAATTTGGGAATGTGATTGCTTAGGTTGTGATTGAAGAATGGGGAATGCTCTTTTGGCGTTTCTGTCATTGGACACCAGTGGAGGTGGTATGGGACGCATTCCTATGGTGCCCTTGGCGCTTTCCCTGATTACTGGTTGACAAACCTAGGACATGTCTAGAAGTGTTTGGCTAGGATGTCCCTATTATGTCAGACCCAATCGGAAGGGTATTGAGACCAAGCAACCCATGGCAGCAATGGGGATTTGTGGGCGTTCAAGACCGGTAGCCAACTCGTGAGAGGACAAGGATCACATTGTGGGGGCCATTCATTGGTAGGGTTGCAGTAGTAGGCTTGGGCTCATGGGCGCTCAAGACCGGTATCCAACCCGTGAGAGGACATGAGCGCTTCCCGTTTACTATTTTTTGATGACCAATAGGGTTGATAAGTCCATAGTTTGAGTTGGTTGTAGCCATAGGATATGCTGACTCTGTGGAGAAGGATACCGGAAAGGATCGCGAGAGGCGAGGAATGGAAGTATCTGGATCTAAATTGATATAACTAAGTAGAAGACTTGCATTTGGCTAGGCTTAACCTTGACATGCGCCAATACTCAAACCAAATGGTGGCGTGAGAGAGTGTTGACGTAAACCCCAGCTAAGGTTGTCCGAGAAGGTTACAGGACCCATTGCTAATCGGAGAACCCAAGATTCCAAGATGGTTGAGGGAGAGTGATTTAGACCATAATTGCCTTCTTCCATCGAGATGGCCCATAATTGCTTTCTTCCTTCACTTCGGATCTTCGGACCTACAAACAAATGGGTTTCCGGGTTAGGGTTAGGGGCTGGATTCACATTGGATGTCCATGAGCCCAAACCCTAACATATACAACCCTACCATTGCATGATCAACAGTGGACCACTGAATCTCCGCATGGATTGGTTACCACTGTAGGATGAAGTAGAGTCACGTCACTATTATCACAAGTCAGTCGGCTTCAATTCCCCTACCGAAAGGGTAGTAGCACCTAAGGGTACCTAGCCATGCAATCTAGACTTCCTATGTATGTCATCCAGCAATCATGATAGTTCTAGGGTCATCAGTGAACATGTGTCCCATACCACAACCCTCTGATATCCCAAGCAATGGATACCCTTCCATCACAACTACATCACATCATCAACCATTATAACATAATCATTCAATCTATATCACAAAATGATAAAGTATATATAAGCATCATTACAGCATACAGTCAACTACAATTCAATGACTTATACAACTACAGCAAGTTACATGAGCAATGAATAATATAAGAATTAAACAATTAATCATATAGCATATCATCGCATATAAATAATAATGTGTGTCCTTACCTATAATTGTTTAAAAAGCTTACTAGAATGGAAATAAACCTCACTCACAACAGTTCCAGCAAACTCAGAGAACACTAAAACATAGAGTTGCAAAAATATATAGAAGACATGAGTCAAATCAGAGCAAGGACCAACTTCACAGACCTACTGTGACCCAATCGGTCACTTGGGGCGGTTGGTTGGGTCAAGTGACTGCCCTGAGCGACCGCCCCTATTACAAACAATCTCTAAGTCCAAAATTCTGACTTTTGATCTCCCAATTTTAATCTGATTTTGGGAAGATTTAAATCCAAATTTCGTCCTTAAGAAGACTACAACACAAGCACGAAGCAGCAACCTAAAATTCTAAAGATTCAATCTTCGATTCATCTCCTTTGATTAGATCAATCCTTTATTTGGGCAATGATCCATTTTTGGATAGGATCTAATCAAATCATTGATGGGGAATAGAACCAATACAATTCAGTCACCACCAACTTAAGGGGAATAAATCCACACCACTCTAAAATATAAAACGAGAAAAGAGATTGTGGGGATCACTTACCTCTTCAAGATTCGGAAAATGGACGAAGGATTGGATCTACTTTGCAAACCACACTTCTCTCACCTTCCAGCACTTGTTCTCTGCCTCCTAACTGTCCACAGCAGCAATCTCGAATAGAATAATGAGTAAAAAGGTCGAGGATTATTGCAGGGAACCTACTGCCTAAGGCAGGTCATCAGAGTGAGATTTCACTCTTGGAGACCTTGATGACTTTTTTTGTTTACACCTGCTATTAGATAGACTTGGCATATATTATCAAGAATGCCATGATCTATAGAGTGACACATCCGGGGGGAGCAAACCTTAGATATGGGAGACTTCTAACGCGGATCTTCGAGGTCGACTTCCAGGGAGAGGAGGCTATACCAATCGGCCATGGGGTACTATAGGTCACAGATTGGTTGCTCAGATGCACTTACTGGGCGGACCAAACTCACCAGAGATGCCAGCTGATTAAGAGCCAGAGGGTATGGATGTAGAGTCCGATGATGATGATCATGGAACTCACCACCACCATCTCAGTTCAAGGTAGGGGGTTCATCCAAAGCTCAGGGTTCTTCAGAGGTGGCACCCGCTTGGGCTAGGGATCTGATCACTAGGGTGGATCACCTAGAGCTGGGTCAGGCAACGATGAGGGGCTAGTTAGCAGGGTGCATTGATCTTCTCTACCAGCTGAGGCCAGCATCACCACCACCACAAGAGTAGTTTAAAATAGGATTTACTCTTTTTAACTCAGTACAAACTGACTTTAGGATTTAGATATATTTATTGTCATTTTTATTTTTAGGCCATGTTCATTCCCTACTTTTGACTTGTAAAGCGTGAATCACGCTCCAAATTATGTAAGGCTTTTTCTTATTAATGAAGTACAGTTATGCTTGTTGCATTTTCATTATTGTCTCGTATGCACTTCTTGATAATCATAATGTGAGAATATGTTTCACTTCATTTATAGTAAGTTATGCTCAAAGAAAATTCACTTACTTTGTTGGATCGTTTCTAGTGAAAGATTTCCCTATTATTCACTTCTAATTCTTTTGAGTCACTTCTGGATCTATGACTTAGATTGCTCATCCAGTACTTGTATTAACTAATATTGACTTCGTAAAACCAAGGCTCTGATACCACCTCTGTCACAACCCACCCGCCGGTCTCGGTTACCCGCCTGACAACTCGTGGGTGCGATCCGTCACAGGATCCACGGTCTTACCCATCAATAATAATAAATCCAAGTATAGATAATTCAAGAGCAAGAGCAAGTTCAATAATTAATAAAAGGGATTATAGGAGTCCAAATACTCCAATAAAGTAATCAAAGGAAAAATCAAATTTTCAATAACGAGTTCAGCGAAAGCAATCAAAATAAACTAAAGAAGTTTCATTCCAGATTCTTTTTCTAAAGCTAAGATAAATTGTTCATGCTTACAAGAAAAGGGGTTCTCCAGTTCTTCTCCAGACAATCAGCAAAATATCTGTCAATCTGTCTCCTTTTGCCATCAATGGGTGTTGTAAGCGCACTCCAAGCATCCACAAGACACTTTGTGCACGCTATGTCCATCTCACACTAACGGTGCCACATCCTCTTCATACGAGAATGTTCGGTCTTTCTGATTATCTCCGACTTCAGACGTTGTGAAACCATCTGCACAGTTAGTATAACATATAAAGAAAAAGGAATGAGTTCTGATGAACTCAGCAAGGATAACACATTTCTCATCCATATGTCAACACAATCAGTAATGCATACATGATACGAATGATATGAATAATATGTAATATTATGAATGCTACTAAGATCTAACTATGCAACTCTCAAGATAGCTGACATGCTTTAAGATATAACACCAGCCCTCCTTTGGGTAGGTCTAGTCACTCTGATCCCTTATGAACTGGTTACCTCTATTGGGATCCTGAGTAAAGGGGTAAAGTCCTCATCAAGCATCCATGGTTGAGGAATAAGTCAACACTCTCTTACCATGACCATTGGCAATGAGTACTGGCACATGTCGGGGTTTCTAATCCAATGCAAGTCATACTGGTAACACACTACATGAAGTCCAAATACATCCCCTATGGCACCAACCAACTCGGTTCCGTATTCTTCATAGCCTAGGAATGAGAACCCTCATGGACTGGCTACCGCTGTTGGACTCCACTCCCTAACCCTATGGTCATCCATATATTGTTGGGGAGGAATGCTCTTATGACTCCTCACGACACCCGGTCCGCTCCTTGGACGTCCATGAACCCAACCCTAACATATGCAACCCTACCAATGCATGAACAACAGTGGACCATTGAATCTCCACACAGATTGGTTACCACTGTAGGATGAAACAAAGTCACGTCACCATTGTCACGAGTCATCTGGCTTCAATTCCCCTACTGAAGGGGTAGTAGTATGTGGGGTACCTAGCCATGCAATTCTAGACTTCCTAAGTATGTCATCCAGCAATCATGATAGCGCTAGAGGTATCAGTGAGCATGTGTACCATACCACAGCCCTCTAATGTCTCAAGCTAAGATATCCCAATGGAATACCCTTTCCATCACAACTACAATACATCATCCACCATCATACCACAACTAGTCATTCAATATCATAAATGATAAAGTACATAAAAGAACATCACAAACAGCAAGTATACAATAGTATCATCATGCTTTATACAATTACAGCAAGGTACATGAATAAAGAATAGTAAAGAAAGCAACTGATTTATCATGTACATGTCATTGCATAAAGACAAGAATGTATGTCCTTACCTGTAATTAAGCAGAAATTCCTTAGAAAGCAACCGATCACAATTAGAAGACTTTCAGTAAAGATAGAGAACACCTAAACTTTGAAACCCAGCCCTAACCTTGACCCGGAAACCCTGTCCTTTGTAAGTCCAAAGACCCAAAGTGGAGGAAGAAGACAATTATGGGCCCTCTCAGTAGAAGACATGGTGTTCGACTCCGAACCCATGGAGATTGATGATGGTGCTCCATACTTAGAAGCTTGTCAGTGTTCGATAAGAAACTACACCTGGAAGAACGAGAGACTGGTTGATGGACCACCTAATGCACTCTTGTACATGATTTGAAGGTATTTCTCTGTCCTAGACTTGTCAATTGAGATGTAGGAAGAAGCCCAAGTGATTTTGAGTTGATCTAGACCTTCAAATCCCTAACTTGGCTTGCTATCCTAGCCTGGTCGACTGGCCAATCGACCAAGCCAGTCAGCCAGCAGATTATAAGATCCAAGAAAATCTTGCTTTTAGGTCTTTTGCTGCTCTATTTAAGTACACTTCGTATTCTTAAGTCTCCCTTGCTGCCATAACCTATGATGGACATGGGAAACCTCCTCCAAAGCCTCTCCTTGGTGATTTTGAAGAACTCTTTGAAGATCTATAGTTTCTCCTCTTAAGTTCATCTTCAAGGTTAGTGATCTCTATATTTCTCTTTGATTTACTCTTGTTTGATCTTGTTCTTGCTACTGTGATTATGAAGAAGGTACTACACTCTTGCAAACACCTCTTCTACAATTTCTTATGATGAGAATGAATCTCCATTCATTCCACTCATGCTATGATTCATATAATTGATTCTTAGCCATGTTTCATATGGATTCTTCATGAAAGCATGATCTCTTTTTCAATCTGATTTCTCTAACATGCTAGATCTAATTTTAGGTTAGTATTCATCTTTGATCTATTGATTATGATCCTCTTGACATGATCCTTCATTCTCCTTTGCATTCATGGAGTTTTTTATTGAATACCATGATTTTGATCAAAATAGAAAGTCCTTGTTTGATGATTAATCTTTGATAGATAGACTTAGTTTACTGTTCCTAAGATTCCTTTTGAATTTCGGAGCGTTTCGAGTCCCGGAAGATAGGTTTCGGATCAAAAACTCAGTTTTGGCTTCGGTTACTGTTCACCTGGTCAACTGGATCAGTCAGCCAGCTGTGGACAGCATTGTATACTTCGTCCGATTTGATCTGTTTGACCTTCGATCTTCTAGATTATTCTCCTAATATTGTATCTATGCTTGTCTAGGGTTGATTTGCTAACTTTGGACTTGATTTTTTTGATCTCTAGAATATCTTCGGAGTTATTTAAGGTAAGGACAGTTGTTACCATAATTACATAGATTGTGTGAATCTTAGTTTCTATTTTGGGATTTTCTTAGATTCACTACCATAATTGTATTTTCTTATTATTATATTACTGTTGTAAGTACTTCAAGTACAGTAGTATCATGTTCATGTATTCTTTTGTTTATGAATACCTATTCTTGTCATTTACATGTGCGATTGATCATGTTTATATGCGTCTTTCTATATGATGAGATATCAGTTGTGTATGATATGACTGAATTAGGATTGTGATTGAATAGGTATGATTTGGGATTGGGGAATGTCCTTTTGACATTTTTGTCCTTGGACATCAGTGGGAATAGTATAGGATATTTCCAATGGTGCCCTTTGACGCTTTCCTAGATTATTATTTGTCTTACCTAGGGCTTGTCTAGCAGTGTTTGGCTAGGATGTCCCCGTTACATCAGACCCGATTCGGAAGGGTATTGAGACCGAATAACCCGTGGTAGCAATGGGGATTTGTGGGCGTTCAAAACTGGTGAGTTATATCCATGAGAGGACATAAATCACATTGTGGGGGCCATTCATTGGTAGGGTTGCAAATAGTAGACTTGGGCTCATGGGCGCTCAAGACCGGTGAGTTATATCCGTGAGAGGACATGAGAGCTTCCCATCTATTATTTGTAGATGATCAATAGGGTTGATGAGTCCGTAGTCCAAGAGGGAATACGCTCACTCTAGTGAGAAGGATACCAGAAAGGATCCTGAGAGCGGAGGAAAGGACGTATCTAGATATGAGTTATGTAACTAAGTAGATGACTTGCATTTGGCAAGGCTTTACCTTGACATGCGCCAATACTTAGATCAATGGTGATGTGAGAGAGCGGTGACCTAAACCCCTGCCATGGTATGTCCGAGAGGGATGCAGGACCCATTACCAACCAATGTTAAGTGATTTGAGACCTTCCCAAAGAAGTATGGTTCTATGACTTAAAGCATGTCTGCCTATAGAGACCAGCATACATAGGGTTAGATTCATATATGCATTGTCTATCTCATATCATATTGCATCATGTTATGTTTTGTCATAATGTTATTTATATTGTTGTGGAATAACTTGCCTTGCTGAGTTCTTTTGAACTCACTCATTTTTGCAAACATCTTTGTTAGACTAGTCTACAGGAACTAAAGACTATGATGGCCAGTATGAAGAAGCACAAGCTGATGAAGCATACTTCACGCAAGGTGTTGGCAGTTACGAAGATTTTGGTGATGATCCCTCGTGTGGTCATGCTACGTATCATGATTAGCCCTACCGTGGAGTGGAACCGGCCGTGCTTAATTTTTGAAGTTTATCTTTATGAGGACGTTCTTTATAAAGTAGAAGAAACTCTAGTTTAGTTTTATTACTTTTTTCGTTCCTTTCTTTTGGAATCGGTTGTAATCTTTCTTTTGTTCGAGCTACATTTCCGCTGTAGTTGTGGAGTGATTTTCCGCACACTCTACATTTTGATTATTTATATATTGGTATCATTTCTTTCCGCACTCTGATTATATTGTATCTTTTCTTCTTATCTTGATCTCATTATTTATATAGTATTACTTTGATTACTTCTTGTTCATGATTATGTTATTGCATATGTGGGAGGTTGGTTTTATCGATACTTGATCTTCGGGGCTGTGGATCACACACTCGGGTATGCCAGGTAGGGTACCGGCTAGGTGGATGTGACATAAACACAGGGTTACAAGATTACATAAGTAACATGAGTCAAACTGAGTAAAAGCCAAAAGTCACATTGCTACTGTGACCCAGCCGGTCGCTTGGGTCAGTCACTTGGCTCAAGCGACCACCTTGAGCAACTGCCCCAAAAATAGATAGCTTCAAATCCAAAACTCAGGCTTTTGATCATTCGATTCAATCCAGTTTTGGACGATCTCAATCCAAATTCCAGACTTAACAAGTCTATAACCATGGAGTAAAACAAAAACCCTAAATTAACACAGATCTATTACCTAAATCCTTCCCTGATTAGATCCATCCTTTATTCAAATGCAGGGATTCATTTTCAGACAGGATCCAATCAAGAACATTGAAAAGGGGATACAGTTTACAAGATTGGTAACCACCAACACAATGGGGATAGACCTACATCATTCAATAGCTGAAGAAAGAGAATGGGTGAATGGGGATTCACTTACCTACCCCAGATCAGTAAGAACAAAGGGGGAATGGTTCCAGATCACAATCCACACTTTGCTCACCTTCCAACACATCTCCATTGCCGCCTAACCATCCAAAATAGCAATCCCGAATATAATAATACGTTAATAGGGTGAGGGTTTCTATTTATAGAGAACATGGGCAAATTAGGGCAATTTCCGCAAGCAAGACCTAGCTGTACAAGGGTGCTTTGCTCAAGGGGTTGACACCCAACCTCAACCTAAACTTAATCAACATATGGGGGAGTTTTTACCTTCATTCTGAACATCTCCAAATGCCATTTGCCTTCCACCAAAGGTCCAGCTTCTCAGCAAGGCAGGTTCTTCATCAAGAGAATCCAGATCCATGGGTTCAGGGTATGGATCATGGACTTCTATCCGGACACTCCACAACTTAACCTAGCTTGACCTTTAGGTTATCGGACCTGCAATACGGATTCTGGGTTAGAATTATGGGGGTTGTTACAGAAGAAGTCACTTGAATGATGTTTGACCTTGAAGTTGGACCTTGAGTACAGTGTTGATATCTTTGGAAGGTCCTAGAAAGTCAAGCCAGACCTTTCCCTAAGTTGGTTGAAGGCCCAAGTGTTGGCTTTGACCCTGGAGATCCAAAATTCAGCAAGTTGATAAAGGGAGACCCTTTGATCGATCCTCCCTTGGTCGATACCATCAACCAAAGCAACTCCAAAAAACAAAATTGTCTAATTTGGAAGTTTAGGATTTTGGATTCCCTATACATTGCAACCTCGTTCTAAACCTAAATATTTTGCCTCTAAACTGTTGAAGAGCATGGGAAGAACCCTAGAGCCTCCTCCTCAAGCCAAGGAAGATCTCCAAGCATTCAACCAAGGTTCCCTCTTTGATTACTTTTCTTCAAGGTTAGTTTTCAAACTCTTTCTTCTCTGATCTACTCTCTCTATTGTATTCTCTTGTTGTTTTGATTATGAGGAAGGTATTACACTACTGTAATGACCCAACCTCTGATCTCCTTTCTCTTAGAGTGAATCCCCATTCACTCTATGTTCTCCCTTGAAGCCATATGGTGTTTCTCCATGTATTTGATCTAGTATTGATAGCATGATCTATTCTTAGTGTAGTTCTCTATTCTAATCTATGTTAGACCTCTTCCTTAATTGTTTTCTATGCATGATCTACTGTTTTCCATCCTTTGAATGAATCCCCTTTCATTCTAGCCTTTCTGTGATGATCTGCAGTTTTAGCCTAATAGGTTTTTTATTAGAATTCTTTTCCATTGACCATGTTTGATGTTTAGACCTTCACAGATAATCTTGGTATGATGTTTTAGAATTTTCCTGTTAATTTCGGAGTGTTCCGATGCTTTTGGGGAGTTTTCGAGCAAAATTGGAGATTCTGTCCATACACTGTTTGGTTGGTCGATGCATCAACCAAAGGACCATTGACAAAGCATGCTGCTAACAGCAACTTTCCCTGTTTTGTCTCCATTTCGACTCCGATCCTTTGGATTTGTTTCTTATGACATATACATGTTTGTTTAAGCTTGTTTAGGTGATTTTGGTCTTGTTCTCTGATCTCTCACTTAAAGGTTAAAAATTCAAAATTCGAGGTGAGTACGTTCACTCACAACATGCATATTTACTTGCTTGTTATGATATGATTCGAATGCATGAGTTAGCTACTGTAGTTTCACTTTCTTAACATTGTATTACTTCTGTAATTACAGTAGCATGTTCATATTGTGACTTACATGTTGAAATTGATTATTGAATGATGTGAATGTGATTTGGGCAATTGATGTGATATGTATGGAATCATGATATGATGTGAATGCCTAAGTTGTAGTTGTGGAATGGGGAATGCCCTTTTGGCGTTTCTATCTTTGAACACCAGTGGAGGTGGTATGGGGTGCTTTCCTATGGTGCCCCTTGGCGCTTTCCCTGAATACTGGTTGACATACCTAGGATTGGTCTAGAAGTGTTTGGCTAGGGAAACCCCTATTATATCTGACCCTATCGGAAGGGGAATTGAGACCGAGTGACTAGTTGCAGCAATGGGGATTTGTGGGCACTCAAGACTAGTAACCAACCCATGAGAGGACATGAATCACATTGTGGGGGCCATTCATTGGTAGGGTTGCAGTATTAGACTTGGGCTCATGGGCGCTCAAGACCAGTAACCAACCCGTGAGAGGACATGAGAGCTTCCTGTTTACTATTTGTGGATGACCAATAGGGTTAAGAGTCTACGTAGCCGGGAAGGAATCGGTGACTCTAGGGGGAAGGATACCGAAATGGATCGCCGGAAGCGAGGAATGGACGTATCTAACCCTAAGTAGATGTGACTCAGTAGATGACTTGCATTGGGCTAAAATTAACCCTGAACACGCGCTAATAATTAGACCAATGGTGATGTGAGAGAGTGGTGACCTAAACCCCACCCATGGAATGTCTGGGAAGGATGCAGGACCCAATTACCAACGGAGAACCCAAGATACCGGGAAGTTTGAGGGATAGTGATTTGAGACCTACCCAGAGGAGTATGGTGCTATGACTTACAGCGTGTTTGCCAATAGAGACCAGCATATGTAGAGTTAGAAGCATACTTGCATTCATTGTCTCATATCATTGCATTTATGTTTGCTTTGGATTGTGTGTAAATTTTTATTGTGATTGGATTACTTGCGAAGTTCTTTTGAGCTTACCCTTCGAGGAATATGTTCTTAGTTGTTTTTGCAAGAATGGAAGAGAACCTGTGCTTCGGTACGGAGGACCCTTCCCTACATGGTTCAGTTACGGAAATCAATGGAGAAGATCATGACTAGTGGTGTGACTAGCACACAGGTTTGGACTACACTGACGGCTCCTATTGACGGCAGCCGACATCATCTTATTTGCCGATGGGATCGTGAACTAGAAGCTGACCCGAAGTTACAAGAGCACAACCCTAAGGTGAAGAAGATGAAGACCGAAGAAGAAGAAGAGCCAACAGAAGATGTTGATTAGTTTACTCTTGTTCTTCTAGATTTTATTTTGAATTGTAATAGCTTTAGACTTACTTTAGATTTTCAATCTACCTTCCGCATTTGTTGTGGGGTATATTTCCACCATACTCTACAGGTATCTTTTGATTGGTATCTTGTTATTCTGCACTCTGATATTCTTTTGTGATCCTTTCTTGATTATTATTATTATTAAGTTACTTGAATAGAGTGATTTGTTCTTGCTTTTGATTGTATTATTGTGCTATATGGGATATGATCGCGCTAAAATTGATCTTCGAGGCTGTGGATCATACACTTGGGTATTCTAGATAGAGTACTGGCTAGGTGGACGTGATAGTTGATTCCTAACTCAAACCTAACCCTATACAACATGTGGGGGTGATCTTACCTTGATTCTGGACATCTTCAAACACCTCTTGACTCCGATTGGAAATCCATTTTCCCAGTAAGGCAGGCTCTTCATCAAGAGAATCCATATCCATGGACTTAGGATATGGATCATGGACTTCAATCCGGATATTCCACAGCTTATTCCGGCTTGACCTTCGGGTTATCAGACCTACAATACGGATCCTAGGTTAGAAAAACGGGGGTTGTTACTGTGAAATCCAGCCCAAACCCTAACCCGGAAACCCATTTGTTTGTAGGTCCGAAGACCCGAAGTGAAGGTAGAAGAAAATTATGGGCCATTTCAATGGAAGACATGGTGTTTGATCCAAAACCCATGGAGATTGATGATGGAGTTCCATACTTGGAAACCTTGTCAGAGTTGGAGAAGAAACTGCACCTTGAAGATGAAGAGCTTAGTTGATGGACTTGAGGCCTAGTTGGACATGGTTTGAAGGTCCCTCAATGCTAGGTGAGTTGCTTGTTGAGTTGGGAGAAGCCCCATCAAAAATATTGAGGTTTAGAGCTTCATTTCCCTGATTTGGGCTTGCTATTAGGCTTGGGTCGACTGGGCCAATCGACCCAGCTAGTCAGCCCACAATCACAGGGGCTTATGCATGAAATTCTGATTCTTAGGGTTTTTGATGTTCTATTTAATGCGACTACGTGGTTTTCAGCCCCACTTGTTTCTAAAGCCTCTGGAGAACGTGGGAAGCCTCTCTCAAACCTATTGTTTGGAGTTGTGGAAGATTCTTTGTGAATTCTCAAGCTTTTCGGCGATTATTCTTCATTAAGGTTGGTGATTACTCCTATTCTTTTCAATTGATCTATTCTTATATTAATCTGTTCTCATCTCTGTGATTATGAAGATGGTTTTGTATCATTGCAAATACCTCTTCCTCAATCTCTATTCTCCATTAACTCCAATGCTCCTGTGATCTACACAACCTGATTTTAGGGTGATATGTTTTGAGATCTTCATAGATGTGTGGTCATTCAATGTTTTTGATTTCTAAAGCATGCTAGATTCATTCCTATAATTAATTCTATCTAAGATCTACTGTTCTTTCTTTCTAGAGTGAATTCTCATTCTGTCTAGCCCCTCCGTAAAATTCACGGATTGATTTCGGTAAAAACCTAGTTTTTGATTAATTTAGAATCCTATCCTTTTGATCATTGTTGATGCCTAATTTATGTTAGATAGTCTTAGAGTTTCCCTTAAAATTTTGGAATGTTTCAAATCCCGGAAGTTGAGTTTCGGATCAAAATTCGGAGTTTAGGTCTGTATTGTTCACTGGGTCAACTAGGCTAGTCTGGCCCACGTAACAGTAGCTGGTTTTTTTGTCTGTTTCGATCCATTTGACTTTCAATCTTCGAGGGTTTGTTCCTAATGATTGATCTATGCTTGTTTAGGGTTTATTTGCTAACCTTGGACCTATCCTCATTTCTTTCTCCGGAATTCTTCGAAGTTGACTAAGGTAAGGACGGTTGATTCCCTAATAACATAAAATGCATGCTTACTTGTTTATGATTCGGATTGTATGATCTTACTACTGTTCCTTAAATTATCTTATAACTATATTACTATTGTAACTACTGTAACTACATTAGGATTTGTTCACGTAATTTATTTATCATTTTGATCATGTATGAATGGTTATTTCTCTATGTATTGATTTATCAGTTATGCTTGTGAATGACTGATTGGATATGTGATTGCTTAAGTATAATTGGGGAATGGGGAATGTCCTTTTGACATTTTTGTCTTTGGACATCAGTGGAGGCGGTATGGGACACTTCCCGATGATGCCCCTTGACTCTTTCCCTAATTATTGGTTGACATACCTAGGGCTTGTCTAGCAGTGTTTGGCTAGGATTACCTTGTTATATCAGACCCGATTCGGAAGGGTATTGAGACCGAGTAACCCGTGGCAGCAATGGGGGTTTGTGGGCGCTCAAGACCAGTAATCAACCCGTGAGAGGACATGAATCACATTGTGGGGGCCATTCTTGGTAGGGTTGCAGTAGTACACTTGGGTTCGTGGGCGCTCAAGACTGGTAACCAACCAATGTGAGGACATGAGATCTTCCCATTTACTATTTGTGACCAATAGGGTTGATGAGTCCATAGTCCGAGGTGGTTGTAGCCATAGGATACGCTGACTCTAGTTAGAAGGATACCAGAAAGGATCGCGAGAGGCAAGGAATGGAAGTATCTGACTTTGAGTTGATATAACTAAGTAAAAGACTTGCATTGGGCTAAGTTTAACCTTGACATGCGCCAATACTCAGATCAATGGTGATATGAGAGAGCGGTGACCTAAACCCCAGCCATGGAATGTCTGAGAGGGATGCAAGACCCAATTACCATCGGAGAACCCAAGATACCGAGATGGTTGAGGGAGAGTGATTTGAGACCTTCCCAAAGGAGTATGGTGCTATGACTTAAAGCATGTCTGCCAATACAAACCAACATACATAGATTTAGAATCATACTTGCATGTATGTTTCATATCATATTGCATCCTTTATGTTTTGCTATCATGCTATATTGTGTTATTGTGGAATGAACTGCCTTGCTGAGTTCTTTTGAACTCACTCCTTTTTGCAACATCTTTGTTAGATCCATCTACAGGTACAGATGACTATGAGGGCCAATACTATGAAGCCCAAGCGGATGACTCATACGGTACCCAAAGTACTAGCTACTATGACTACGACAGTGAAGACTACCAGTACAATGTTGGAGCATATCAGGATTAGTCCGACTCTAGCACTTATGTGCCGGCGATGGGACATCATCTCTTTTACTTATGGATACATTATTTATAGACTTGAAGAAACATTAGTTGAGATTTTGATTACTTCTTTTCTTTTCCTTTTGTTTTAGGAATCGGTTGTAATCTTTCTTTCTAGTTTCAATCTACATCTCCGCTATTAGTGTATAGTGGTTTTCCGCTACACTCTATAATTGATTTATTCTATTGGTATCATTTTTTCCGCACTCTAATTATATTGTATTTTCTTTGAATCTTATCTTGATCTCTCAGTTAATATAGTTTAACATTAATTTTATTCTTGTTCTTGATTATATTATTGTAAATATGGGAGGTTGATTTCCTCAATACTGATCTTTGGGGCTGTGGATCACACACTTGGGTATGCCAAATAGGGTACCAGCTGGGTGGATGTGACAGTTACAACAATTGCTTGGCCAATTGACCACCTTAAGCAACCACCATTAGTACTTTTCAGTACTTGGGCATTTTGCACTCCCCATTGGTCCCTAGTCCTGTTACAACCTTAACCAATATGTGAAGGGCTCTTACCTCGCTCATGGGCATCTTCCAACTCGACCTTCCTCATAGTGGATATCCACCCACCCATTCCATCAGGGTTCTGACTGGATCTTCTTCTAGTTCCAAATAAGGCAGGTTCTTCGTCAACACTATCCAAATCCATAGGCCGACCAAAGCATGGGCTTCAATCTGGATGGCCTACAACTTCTTCCGGCTAGATCTTCGAGTACTCGGACCTACAATTCAAGTTTTGGATTAGGAACATGGGGGTTATTGTAACCCGAACTTGTGATTTGAGCTTAGATTACTCAGTTTGCCTTAACTTTGCTATAGCATAGTTCAATATCAGTGTGTTTAACATGCATGTTTTTGAGTAATTTAATTTATCGATTAGCCATCCTTGAATGAATGTTGTGGCTTGAGTTAACTGAAAAGTTAATTGTAGATAGAAGAATGTGGAACAATGTATATTAGCTTGATTCTTATGTGGATTTAGTTAATTAGCGGGTGGGATAGGGATATTCACCTGCTTCACATAACCAACATTGGAATCTAGGCATAACTTGCATCCTTAGTTCAATTCCCCAAAGGTTATGACGGTTTTAAACTAGCATGTTAATGCATAAGTTGTGAAACCCGCCCCTAACCTTAACCCGGATACTCTTTGATTGTAGGTCCGAAGACCCGAAGTAGAAGTGAAAGTCAACTATGGGCCATATTAGTAGAAGATATAGTGTTTGACTCTGAACCTATGGAGATTGAAGATGATGCCCCATACTTGAAGACAGTGTTGGATATAGAGAAGAGACTGCACCTTGATGAATAGAAGATTAGTTGATGACCTTAGAGCTTGGTGAGATATGATTTAAAGCCATTTTTCCATGCTAGGTATGTTATAGAATATGCGTTTAAAGTTTCGTTTGATTCCGAGTAGTGGAAGACCCTCAAATCCCTGTCTTTGGCTTTGCTGTTAGCCTGGGTCGAGTGCTTGGGTCGACTGGGCCATGCTACCCAGCCAATCAACCCAGAGATGCTGAACTCGAACAGAATCTTCTGTTTTGAGTATCTTGCTTTATATACCCCATGACTTCGTGATTTTAATATCCCTAGCCTCCATAACACTTAGAGAACGAAGGGAAACCATCTCCAAGCCTCCAAGAGTGAAGAAGAAGACCTAATCTTGCAATCTTGCAAACTCTCTCTCTTGTTCTTCAATTAAAGGTTAGTAATCTATCTTTTATGTTAATGATTTATTCTTTCCATGATCACTCTCATCTCTGAACTGAGATTATGATGAAGATGCTGCAACCTTGTAGTCATATCTTTACAATCTCTTTTCATTCTCTTGTATTATGATCATCTCATTCATTCTTGACATGATTCTTATGATTTCTTCTTAAACTATGATAATATTCCTATTTTGATTCATATAGATGCTTCACTATGAATATTCATACCTCTGATCTACTGTGTTCTTGTACTAGAATGAGATCTAATCATCTCTAGTTCATCTCTTTCATTCATAGCATGTTTCCAATAAAAACTATGATTTTTACCAAAATAGAAACTATGATTTCAAATTAGTAAGTAATGGTTTTAATGGTTGTTTGATGTCTAAATTATGCTTTTTAGTCTTAGACTATTGTGTTACACATTCTCTCCAAGTTTCGTCGCATTCTGGATTGTGTAGCATAGGTTTCGGATCAAGATTCTCTTTTTAATTTTGGATTTGCTCTTGGGCAGATTGCCTGGGTCGACTAGAGCACTCAACCCAACCAATCAACCCGCAAGAACAGAATCTGTTTTCTTCGTCCGATTCGATTTGATTCATGCTTATTCTTTTAGGGCTACTTCCTAATGATTGTGTGATGCTATTCTAGGGTTTATTTGCTAACTTTGGATTCATCCTCTTGTCTGTCCGGAATACATTTGAATCTATTTAAGGTAAGGAAAGTTGTTACCATATTAACATAGATTTGCATAGATTTAGTTTCTAAATTGGGAACTACTTAGATTTGCTACTGTTATGTTAGTTTCTATTATGATATGAATGCTGCAAGTACATTAGGATTTTATTTCCTTATTTACTTTATGTACTTGATTATGTATGAATACTTACTCATGTATGTTTTCTTATTTATTTAATCTTGTCTTATTATACTCTTTCATATGATGAGATATCTGTCGTGGATGATACGACTGAATTATGATTGTGATTGCTTAGGTATGATTTGGGATTGGAGAATGTCCTTTTGACATTTCTGTCCTTGGACCTCATTGGGAGTAGTATGGGATATTTCCAATGTTGCCCTTTGACACTTTCCCGGATTATTGGTTTTCATACCTAGGACTTGTCTAGCAGTGTTTGGCTAGGTTATACCTTTGTTATATCAGACCCGAATCGGAAGGGTATTGAAACCGAACGACCCGTGGTAGCAATGGGGATTCATGGGTGCTTAAGACCAGTGAGTTATATCCGTGAGGGGACATGAATCACATTGTGGGGACCATTTATGGGTAGAGTTGCATATGGATAGACTTGGGCTCATGGGCGTTCAAGACCGGTAACCAACCCGTGAGAAGACATGAGAGCTTCCCATTTACTATATGTGGATGACCTATAGGGTTGATGAGTCCGTAGTCCGAGTTGGTTGTAGCCATAGGATACGCTGACTCTAGTGTGAAGGATACCAGAAAGGATCGCCAGGGGCGAGGAATGGACGTATCTGGATCTGAGTTGATATGACTAAGTAGAAGACTTGCATTGGGCTAGGCTTTACCTTGACATGCGTCAATATTTAGACCAAACGGTGATGTGAGAGAGAGGTGACTTAACCCTTAACCATGGATTGTCCAAGATGGATGAAGGACCCACTACCAACCGGCGTTGTGTGATGAGACCTACCTAAAAAAGTATGGTGCTATGACTTAAAGCATGTCTGCCTATAGAGACTAGCATACATAGAGTTAGACTCATACGTGCATTGTTGTCTCATATCATATCACTTTATGTTTTGTTTGTGATACTATGTTATTTATGCTATTATGGAATAACTTGTCTTGCTGAGTTTCTTTTGAAACTCACTCCTTTTTGTACAATATCTTTTGTTAGACTATTCTACAGGTTTTGATGGCTATGAAGCGCAATATGAGGAAGCGCAAGATGAAGAAGCGTACCATACGCAAAGTGTTGGCGATTACAAAGATTACTGTGAGGATCCCTCGAGTGGTTTCTCTTGTTACCAAGATTAGCCCTACCGTGGAGTGGGAGTGTCTGAGCATCATCGATGAAGTTTATGTTTATGCGGACATCCTTTATAAAGTAGAAAAGACTCTGGTTTAGTTAGATTATATCTTTCTTCTTGTCTTTAGAATCCGTTGTAATCCCATTTGATTTTCGAACTACATTCCGCTGTACTCGTGGAGTGAGATTCCGCCTCACTCTACTTTTGATTTATATATATCTATTGGTATCTTTTCTGCACTCTGATGATTATCTCGTTACTTATCTTTGATTCATTTGAATAATACTGTTAACATTGATTTAGTCTTGTTCTTGATTATATTGTTGTGAATGTGGGAGGATGATTTCACTAACTACTGGATCTTGTGGACTGTGGATCACACACTCGGGTGTGCCAGATAGGGTACCGGCTGGGTGGATGTGACATAAGTGGTTCATAAGATACCCATGTACAATTTTGTTCCAAGTTCTATGATATGCCTTATGCTGTAGCATTCACAACCCAAATCCAGGGGAGGGAAAATTGATTCCCAATATCCATACCTTGATTGTAGTTCTTTCTATTGTGTGCTATCCACTTTAAGATCTCTTGTTTAATTCATTTGTCCTTCGTTTAATTAGTTCGTTAATCAAAGTAATTTTGTCAATCTTATTCAAATTAGTCTAGTCTCCTTTTTACATTGAGATTCAAGGATAATATTCTCCATGGGATCGGTACTCTACTTACTCTACTACTTGATTGTGACACGTGCACTTGTGTAGCATTTTTAGATACAAGCAAACAAGAGGTGTTGGTCTTACCACCTAACCAACCTTGCATTGGTATAATATTTATGCTTTCAGTACAACTTAATCAAATTAGACTAACATAGGGTTGGGTTGGGCTGGGCCGGATTGGCTCGAGGGCCAAACCCCAACCCAACTGATCATTTTGTAACTGAATCCTCCCTTTTGACACAACACTAGGAGACTTTGAAGAATGGCAGAGCCTCAGGCCGAATTAATAGAATTCAGTAACCTCTGGCATGAGAAGGTTTAGGTATTTATAGAGGTCACTTGTTGAAGGGGGATCTTTAGATAGTATAGGCATGCTTCACTCTTGATCATTTGGTCTAGGTCGTTTGAATACTTTTTGGACTCTAGGTGTGAAATCCAGCCCTAACCCTAACCCGGAAACCCTATTGTCTGTAGGTTCGAAGACCCGAAGTGAAGGTAGAAGGTAACTATGGGTCATCTCAATGGAAGACATGGTGTTTGACCAGAACCCATGGAGATTGATGATGGTGTTCCATACTTAGAAACCTTGTCTGAGTTGGAGAAGAAACTGCACATTGATGAAGGAGAGCCTAGTTGTTGGACCTAAAACCTATTTGGACATGGTTTGAAGGCATCCCTCCATGCTAGGTAAGTTGTTTGAGGAGTTGTGAGAAGCCCATCCAAAGATATTGAAGTTAGGACCCTTAATTCCCTATTTTGGAGTTGCTGACATGGTTGGTCGAATAAGTGGTCGATTGGCCAATCGACCAACAAGGTCATTAAGGTCAAAATTGGAAATCCTGGTATTTTTAGGAGTTTTTATGCTATTTAAAGGGGGAAACTCCGTGTTTTTCACTCACAATCAGTTCTAAACCTATGGAGAACGTGGGAAGAACCCTAGAACCACTCCTCCAAAGCCAAGGAAGATTCTCAAGCATCCGTCCGAGTTTCTTCATCGATTCTTCTTCTAAAAAGGTTAGTAATAGAATCGTTTCTTCTTTGATCTATTCTCTCTTCTATTCTTCTGATCTCTTGTTTATGAGAAAGGTATTACACTACTGTAATGGCCTTCTCTAATTCTATTAGCCCTAGAGTAAATCCCCCAATTCACTCTATATTCTTGAAGTTCTTGAAGCCATATTTCAATGATTCTTGAAATTGACTTTACCTAAGATCTTGATCACTCCCTCATTATTTTTACTGATCTTGGCGATGGTGGGAAAGGTCTCACACCATTGTTACAATCTTTCCTTCTATCCCCATGATTGAGGGGTTGATCCCTAATTTTCCTTGTTACCATGGGAAACCAAAAAGAGGGTGATTTTGGGAGGAAACCCTTGGGTAACCCTCATGAGAGGGTATCCAAATTGGGGAACCCAAATCCTCTTTTAATTCGTTGGATACTCCCCAACACTTTTCTTGATTGTAAATTCTATGCTTTATTCTCCCTAATCTTTCCATGAGAACCATCGACTACATGTAATGAAACCCTAATCCTATGATTCAATTAGGATTCTACTTTTTGACCATGAGCTGATGCTTAGACCTTCTTAGATAGTCTTATTATGTTTTTAGGAAACTTCCTTTTGAATTTCGGAGCAATCGGACTTCAAACGAAGAAGTTATGACCAAATTAGGGTTTTCTGCCCCATTGGTCTTCTGGTTGGTCGACTGACCCAATCGACCAACCAAGCTGCCAACAGTAACAACAGCTTGTTTCTTTGTCCAATTCAATCCGTTTGACTTCTAATCTTCGAGGGCTTATTCCTAATTATTGTTATATGCTTGTTTAGGGTATATTTGCTAGTCTTGGACCTCTCCTCTTATTCTTCTAAAATTCTTCGACGTTTGTTTAAGGTAAGGATGGTTGATCCCTAATACCCTAATATACATGTATACTTGTAATTGGATTAGATTACTTGATCATACTACTATCATATTAATCTTCTTATAATTGTATTGTTGCTGTAGTTTCTTCAACTACAGTAGTACTTGTTCATATGATTCAATTATTATTTCGATCTTGTATGAATGATTACTTACTTATGTTTGTATTATCAGTTCTGATTGTGAATGACTGATTTGGGAATGTGATTGCCTAGGTTGTGAATGGGGATTGGGGAATGCCCTTTTGGTGTTTCTATCTTTGGACACCAATGGAGGTGGTATGGGACATTTTCCTATGGTGCCCCTTGGCACTTTCCTTGATTACTGGTTGACATACCTAGGGCATGTCTAGAAGTGTTTGGCTAAGATGTCCCTATTATATCAGACCCGATCGGAAGGGAATTGAGACTGAGCAACCCGTGGTAGCAATGGGGATTTGTGGGCACTCAAGACCGGTGAGTTATATCTGTGAGAGGACATAGATCACATTGTGGGGACCATTTATTGGTACAGTTGCAGAAGTGGAACATGGGCCCCTGGAATTCAAGACCGATGAAATGATCCGTGAGATAAACATGGGAACATCCTGTTAACTTGTGAGCCATGCCGGGGAAGGAACCGGCTCAGAAGGGTCACGAGTGAACGCATTGATTGGGGATGTAGCTAACCAATAGGGTTGATGAGTCCGTAGTCTAAGTTGGTTGTAGCCATAGGATACGCAGACTCTAGGGAGAAGGATACCGAAAAGGATCCTGAGAGGGGAGGAATGAAAGTATTTGAATCTAAGTTGATATGACTAAGTAGAAGACTTGCATTTGGCCAGGCTTAACCTTGACATGCGCCAGTAGTCAGACCAAACGGAGGCGTGAGAGAGTGTTGCCCTAAACCCCATCCAAGGAATGTCCAAGAGGGATGTAGGACCCATTGCCAACCGGAGAACCCAAGATACCGAGATGGTTGAGAGAGAGTGGTTTTGGACCCTACCTAGAGGAGTATGGTGCTATGACTTAAAGCATGTCTGCCAATAGAGACCAGCATACATAGAGTTAGAAGCATATCTGCATTGTCTGTTTCATATCATTGTGCATTCTGTATGATTTGCTATCATGTGTTATTATCTTATTATGGAATGATCTGCCTTGCTGAGTTCTTTTGAACTCACTCCTTTCTGCAACATCTTTTGTTAGACTTATTTGCAGGTACTGATGATTATGATGTTCAATACTATGAAGACCAAGTTGATGATTCTTATGGCACTCAAGGTACTAGCTAGGGTGACTACGTCGGTGAAGACTACTAATGAAATCCCAGCTAACCTTAACCTTACTGTTGTGCCAAATGCATACATACCATATGCATTATTCGATTTATTATGTCGTATGAGTTGCCTAGTTTCGCTTGGGAGAAGTTTACCTCGAAGATGATCTTTTCTCCCTTCAATTTCTTCTCGTGCCTTCTATTCCCTTTGATAGGAGTGTGATCTTAAGTCATTCCCATTATTGATCCTTCTATCCTTGTTGTTCTAGAGTGGATCTCCATTCACTCTATAACCTTGATTTCTCCACATGATGATTTCGAAGGGAAATCAAGTGTGATCTTCATGATTTGTTATCCCTTCTAATTGTTTCTATTTTCAAAGTATGTTAGATTTACTCCTTTGTTTTTATTACAAAAGACTTATTGTTATTTTTTTTCCGTAGATTTTGGGAGAAGAAAGTCGAGATAAAAGCGATATATCTCCATCTCTTTGGAAGCCTAGTACTCTCCCAATTTCGAGGAAGAAATTATTTTAAGGGGGGAGAATGTGAAACCCAGCCCAAACCTAGCTAGGACACCCTATTTGTTTTGAGTGAAGAAAGGCTTGTTTGTGTTTGACCTTGAAGTGGGACCCAAAGTTCAGCTTAGATATGCTTAGAAGACCCTAGAAACTCAAGCCAACCCTCCCCCTTAGTGTTGATCCGGGTGTTTGACCCAAAACCCTTGGATATTGTTGATGGTGCTCCATACTTGGAAGCATTGTCAGTGTTAGTCTTGAATCTGCAGCCTGAAGAAGGAGAGCTTAGTTGACATACCTAATGCACTCCCAGACATGATTCGAAGGTAATTTCCTGACCTAGACTTGTTGACTGACATGTAGGAGAAAACCCACCTCAATTTGAGTTGTTCTAACCCTTCAATCCCCTCCCCCAAGTTACTGTCATTGCTTGGTCGACTGATTGGTCGACTAAGCCAGTCAACCAACTCCAGTCGACCAAAGGAAGTATAAGCCCAAGAAAACCTGGTTTTTTGGTCATTTTGGGTTCTATTTATGTGGATCTTCGGGGTTTTAACCCCATTCAACTGCTGGGACTCTCTTGGAACGTGGAGAGAGCCTCTTGAGACCATTCCTTGGCTTTGGTGAAGGTCTCCTTCAAAAAGCATAGTCTCTCTTCTCAAATATCTTCCCCAAGGTATGGATTCTCTCCCTCTTACTCTCTAATATACTCTCACCTCTTCTCTTTATTACTGTTGAGGCCATGAATATGGTGTTGCAACCTTGCAACCACCTCTCCATGTGTTTCCCCCTTTTCATTTGCTTAAACTCCTCTCACCCCATTAATGCTATGCTCCCATTTGATTCTTATCATTGCATTACCATGATTTCCTTCCTAGCATCATGATTTTATTACCTAATCTGATTTCTATTGTATGCCAAGTCTGATTTTAGGTTAGTAATTGATCATAATCTATTGTCCATCATTTCATTACTTGAATTTTCCAATGTTCCTTGCATGTACATTTGATTTCATTGAAGACTATGATTCTAGCATTAGAAATTAGGGTTTCAAATTGGGGGTTTTCAATTGGGCCATTGGATTAGGCTAATTCTTGTTATGTAGTGTTCTTATACTATTACAATGAATCCCTCCAAGTTTCGGATCGATCCGAGCCCCGGAAGATTGATTTTGGGCCAAAAATCACTATTCACTTGGTCGACTGGGTCAGTCGACCAATCAGTGAACCAATTGATTGCTGAATTGTGTACTTCGCCGATTTGATTCGTTCGACCTCCGATATTCCCGATTTCTTTTCTAATCTTTCATTTATGTTTGTCTAGGGTCTTAATACCATATTTGGATCATTCTTTTGTGGCCTTTGGATTATCATCATCGGGCTTAAGGTAAGGACGGTTATACCCATATGACATAGACTATGTGATTATTACACTGATGTTGGCAACTTAGTAGGCTTAGCTTAGTTGTTTTAGACATCATATGACTACTATAGTTACCTTATGACAGTAGCACCATGTTTATTTACTTTGTTATTATGTCTATTCATTCTTGTCATTTACTTATACACTTGATCATGTGATGTTATGACGTATCTTTCACTATGATGATGTATCATGTATGTATGATATGATGAACTGAGAATGTGATTGGATAAGTATGATTTGGGATTGGGGAATGTCCTTTTGACATTTTTGTCCTTGGACATCGGAGGGAATAGTATGGGATGTTCTCCGAAGATGCCCATCGACGCATTCCCGGATTATTGGATGACATACATATGACTTGTCTAGATGTGTTGGCTAGGACATCCCCATTGTATCAAACCCGAATCGAAAGGGCATTGAGACCGAATCATACTATGGATGCTCAAGACCGGTAACCACCCCGTGAGAGGACATAAATCATACTATGGATACCCGAAAGGGGCCATTTATTGGTAGGGTTGCAAATAGTTAGACTTGGGCTCACGGGCGCTCAAGACCGGTAGCCAACCCGTGAGAGGACGTGAGAGCTTCCCGTCTACTATTTGTGGATGACCAATAGGGTTGATGAGTCCGTAGTCCGGGACTATGCTGACTCTAGTGTGAAGGATACCAGAAAGGATCGCCCAGGGTGAGGAATGGATGTATCTAGATCTGACATGATACGACTGAGTAGATGACTTGCATTGGGCTAGGCTTCACTTTGACATGTGCCACTACTTAGACCAATGGTGATGTGAGAGAGCGGCGACTTAAACCCCAGTCATGGATTTGTCCTGAGGGATGCAGGACCCAATTCCCCAAGCTTGAGTGATGGAGACCTACCCAAAGAAGTATGGTGCTATGACTTAAAGCATGTCTACTATAGAGACTAGCATATGTAGAGTTAGAATCATACTTGCATCATGTGTTTCATATCATTTTGCATCATGTTATGATTTGTATCATATGGCTTATGTATTATGGAATAACATGCCTTGCTGAGTTCTTTTGAACTCACTCCTTTTTGCAACATCCTTTGTTAGACTTTCCTGCAAGTACTACTACTGTTGACTACGATGGTCAACACTTAGAAGACTAAGTTGGCGACTCATACAATACTGGTTATAGCAACTATGTTGGTGAAGGCTACCAGTATGAGATTGTTTCTTATCTGGAGCAGTTCGGCTTTTGCACTTGCATGCCAGCAATGGGATATCGTCCCATTTTCTTTTGACCTTGTATTTGATTCATTGAGATCGTAGTTTAGTTCGTTCCCCTTTCACCTTGGGAACCGGTTGTAACCTTTACTTTTATTCGATCTACCTTCCACTGTTGTTGTAGAATGGTTTTCCCTATTCATTTCGCACTTTGACAATTTATTCTATTGGTATCATTTCTGCACTCTGATGTTCTTTTATGACCCTTCTGAGATCCTTCTTGACTTTTATTATTAAATTACTTGAATCCAAAGATTTGTTCTTGCTTTTGATTATATTATTGTGCTAAGTGGATATGATCGTTCCTAAACTTGATCTTTTGGGCTATGGATCACTCCCCTGAGTAATCCAGATAGGGTATAATACCCTGGGTAGATTTTGTAGGATGTGACACTACCAGTACAAGACTGATACTTATCAGTATTAGTTCGACTTTTGCACTTGTGTGCCAGCGATGGGACATTGTCTCATTCTTTTTTTTTATCTTTATTAGATTCGTTGATACACTGTCACATCCACCCAGAAGATACCCTACCTGGCATACCCGAGTGTATGATCCACAGCCCTGAAGAACAAGTATCGAGGAAATCATCCTCCCACATGCACAATAACATAATCATGAACTAGATATAATCAATGTTATAATGACATAAACAAGAGATCGAGATAAGAGGAGAGAATGACAATATAATCAAAGTGCGGAAATAATGATACCAATATATATATATATATATATATATATATATATATATATATATATATATATATATATATAATCAAAATGTAGAGTGCGCGGAAAATCACTCCACATAATACAACGGAAATATAGTTCGAAATCTAAAAAGGGAAAGATTACAACTGATTCTCAAAAGAAAGAAAGAAAAGAAATGATCAAACTAAGGTTTCTTCGGTCTTATAAAGAATGTCTTCATAAACATGAACAAAAGAAACTAAGCATGGCTGCTTCAACTCCAGTAGGGGCTAATCTTGGTACGCAGCATAATCACTTGAGGGATCTTCAATGTAATCTTCGTAACCGCAAGCACCTTGAGTGAAGTGTGCTTCATCGGTTTACATCTTGTAGTACTGGCCTTCATATTCTTCAATACCTATAGGATAATCTAACAAAGATACTTGCACAAAAAGGAGTGAGTTCAAAAGAACTCGGCGAGGCAAGTTATTCCATAACAACATAAATAACATGATTGCAAAACATAGCAGATGCAATATGATATGAGACAGACAATGCATGTATGAATCTAACTCTATGTATGTTGGTCTCTATAGGCAGACATGCTTTAAGTCATAGCACCATACTTCTTTGAGAAGGTCTCAAATCACTCATCATCAGTTGGTAAAGGGTCCTGCATCCCTCTAGGACAATCCATGGCTGGGGTTTAGGTCACCGCTCTCTCACATCACTGTTTGGTCTAAGTATTGGCGCATGTCAAAGTAAAGCCTAGCCAAATGCAAGTCATCTACTTGGTTATATCAAGTTAGAGTCAAATGCATCCATTCCTCGCCCCGGGCGATCCTTTCCGGTATCCTTCCCATAAGAGTCAGCGTAATCCCAGACTACGGACTCATCAACCCTATTGGTCATCCACAAATAATAGACGGGAGGCTCTCATGTCCCCTCATGGATATAACTCACCGGTCTCGAGAGCCCAAGAGCCCAAATCTACTATTTGCAACCCTACCAATGAATGGTCCCCACAATGTGATTCATGTCCCCTCACGGATATAACTCACCGGTCTTCAACGTCCAAAAATCCCCACTGCTACCACAGGTTACTCGATCTCAATACCCTTCCGAATCGGGTCTGATGTAACAGGGACATCCTAGCCAAACACTACTAGACAAGCCCTAGGTATGACATACAATAATCCGAGAAAGCGTCAAAGGGCACCATCGGAAGTATCCCATACTATTCTCACTGATGTCCAAGGACAGAAATGTCAAAAGGACACTCCCCAATCCCAAATCATACCTAATCAATCACATTCCCAATTCAGTAATAACATACACAACCGATATCTCATCATATAGAAAGTTACATATAAACATGTTCAATCGCATATGTAAATGACAAGGATAAGTAATCATACATGATTCGAATAATAGAGAAATACATGAACGAGGTACTACTGTACTTGAAGTACTTACAGCAGTAGCATCATACTAAGAAAGTATAAGAATGGCAGTGAATCTATGAAATTCCCAAATAGAAACTAAGATTCACGCAATCTATGTTGATATGGAAACAACTGTCCTTACCTAAAATAGCTTAGATGAATATCCAAAGATCAAAGAGAATGGTTCCAAACTTAGCAAATAAACCTAAACAAGCATAGATACATTATTAGGAAAGAGGCCTAGAAGATCAGAGATCAAACGAATCAAATCGGACGAAGAACATAGCTAGTGTCAGCCTTGGACGATTGGGTGGTAGCTTGGCCCAGTCGACCAAGCAATCGACCACCTGAACAATACGCAGCAGAAATCTGATTTTTTATCCGAAACTCATTCTACGAGATCCGAAACACTACGAAACTTGGAGGGAACCTCTAAAACAGTAATCTAATACTAAAATAGCATAGTTTAGACACTAACAATGATCAAAAACAATACTTACTAATTTGGAATCATGACTTTCTAATTCGGTAAAAATCATAGTTTTCGATGAAAACATGCTATGAACTCAAGAGAAAAACTAGAGATGATAAGATCTCATTCTAGAAGAACATAATCAGAAGATCATACATGAAACTATCATGCAAAACAGATCTAACATGCTAGAGAAATCAAATCAAAAGAACAATCATGGCTTCATAAAGAATTCACAAGGACCATGGTTAAGATCAATATGAAGATCATAGTACCATAAGAATGAATGGAAATTATAGAAGAGATGGTTGCAAGGATGCAACATCTTCTTCATAATCTCAATACAGAGAAAAGATCATAGTAAGAGTAGATTAATATCATACAAGAGAGATTACTAACCTTTGATTGAAGAACAAGAGATGAAGAACTTGAGATCTTGCAAGAGTTCTTCACAAACACCAAGGAGAGGCTTTGAGAGAGGTTTCCCACATTCTCTGAGGTTTTTAGAAACAAAGGACGCTAAGAAATATGTACTTCTATTAAATAGAGCACCAATAGATCTAAAAGAGGATCTTTGGCAGATTCTGTTCCTGTTGGTCAATTGGTTGGTCGATTGGCCCAATTGACCACCCAGTTGACCAAGCAAGACAGCAAGGCCAAAACAAGGAAATGAAGGTCTAAATCAAATCCAAATCCAATGAGCTTCTCCCAACACAACATATGACTTACCTAGTGTAGAGGAATGCCTTCAAATCATGTCCAACTACACATTAAGTCCATCAACTAGTCTCATCTTCATCAAGTTGTTGTTTCATTTCCAAGTCTGTCAAAGCTTCCAAGTATGGAACACCATCATCAACTTCCATGGGTTCTGGGTCAAACACCATGTCTTCCACTGAGATGGCCCATGGTTGGCTTCTTCCCTTACTTCGGGTCTTCGAACCTACAAACAACAGGGTTTCGGGTCAAGGTTAGGGCTGGGTTTCACATTCTCCCCCCTTAGAAGAAATTTCATCCTCAAAATTGAAAGCGTACTTGGGCTTCCAAAAAGATGAGGAAACTTCTCCTTCATGTCTTCTTCCTTCTCCCAAGAAGCTTCCTCAAGGATGTGATTCTTCCACCGAATCTTAACCAAAGGGATGGTACGATTCCACAACTATTTGTCCTTCTTGTCTAGGATTTCGGTTGGCTCTTCATCATAGGTAAGATCAGCACTAAGTCCTTCGGGTTCTTGCTGTAGTATGTGTTCCGGATTCTCTGTGTACTTCCGAAGCATCAAAACATGAAACACATTATGAACTCCAGCAAAAGATGGAGGTAAGGCCAAATGGTATGCGACAGATCCAATCCTTTCAAGAATCTCAAATGGTCCAACGAAATGAGGGCTAAGCTTTCCCTTAACATTGAATCTCATCACACCTTTCATAGGTGATACCTTTAGGAAAACTTTCTCCCCAACTTGAAATTCCAAGTCAGTCCTTCTCTTATCCACATAGGATTTCTGTCTTGACTGAGTAGAGTTAATCCTTTCTCTTATCATATCAACTATAGCACTTGTAGCTTCAATCATTTCTAGACCTAAGACTTTTCTTTCACTGGTCTCAGTCTAGTACAAGGGTGTCCTACAAGTGTTACCATACAAAGCCTTGAATGGAGCCATGCCTATTGTTGCTTGGTAACTATTGTTATAGGAAAACTCAACCAAAGCTAACTGTTAATCCCAATTCCCACCATATCCACAACACAAGATCTAAGCATATCTTCCAAAATCTGAATTGTTCGCTCAGATTGTCCATCAGACTATGGGTGATGAGCAGTACTCAAATTCAATTGGGTTCCCAAGGCTTTTTGCAAACTATTCCAAAACCTTGAGGTGAACCTAGGATCACTATCAGAAACAATACTCACATGCACTCTGTGCAGACGAACTACATTTTCCACATAAAGTCTAGCTAGCTTATCCAAAGTATGAGTGATTTTCATAGGAATGAAATGGGCTGATTTGGTCAACCTATCAACAATTACCCATGTGAAACCCAGCCCTAACCTAACCCTGACCTTGACCCGGTAACCCGGTTGTTTTTAGGTCCGAAGACCCGGAGTAAAGAAAGAAGCCAACTATGGGCCATCTCAATAGAAGACATGGTGTTTGACTCTGAACCCATGGATGTTGATGATGGAGTCCCATACTTGGAAGTCTGTGCAAATTTGGAAAGGAAGTTGCACCTGTCTGAATATGAGATTAGTTGAAGGACTTGGAGTATTATCTGACTTGGTTTGATGGCATTTCTACACACTAGGTATGTCACTTGTTGTGTGTGCAAAAGCCCATGAGGTTTAGAGCCCATTTGATCCTCCAATTCCCTATTTGAACCTTACTGTCTGCCTTGGTCGACTGATTGGTCGACTAGGCCAGTCGACCAAGCACTCGACCAACTGTGTGTTAAATCCGAGAAAATCCAATTTTAGGGTTTTTCACTTATATTTAAACCCTACTTCGTGTTTCTTAGTTACGGCAGCCTCCTAAACACTTTGTGAATGTGAGAAGACCTTTCTACAACTCTTCTTGGTGATTTCGAAGACTCCTCTGCAGATCTGAAGCCTCTCATCTCTGATCTGCCAATTCAAGGTTAGTAATCACTTTGACATTACGAATTTCTTTTCTTCGATCTTGTTTTTGATTGAGATTAGGAAGAAGATGCTGCATTCTTGCAACCATCCCTTCATGATCTCATTCTATTCCTTGATATCTATGATCATTGTCATGATCTTAACCCTAGCCCGAATATTTTCTTGAAACCCTGACCCTTGGATGATCTTTCTAGAAACCCTTGGTAACCTCCCATGCGAGGGAAACCTCGTGGGAAATATTTACGTTAATCTAAACTCTTTTCCAATGATTTTCTTGTTATTTTTGGCCAAGCAATTTATTCCCTTTCATCCTGTGATCATAGCCTTTTCATGGGAGCCATAAGGTTGAAACCCTAGTTTCTTGGTTCAAATCAAGAACCCATATTTTTACCATGACTTGATGATTTTACCTTCCCATATAGTTCTAATACATTCTAGGAAGTTCCCCTTCAAATTTCGGATCAATCCGACTTCAAACGAAGAAGTTATGACCAATCTAATTTCTGCAATTCCGTACTGACTGGGTTGGTCAACTGCTTGGTCGATTGGGTCAGTAGACCAAGCACTCGACCAATGATGTCAGTAGCCTCATTTTTCGCTCTATTTGATTCGTTTTCTCTCTGATCTTTTAGGTATCTTTCCTAATGTTGTTTCCATGATTGTTAGGAGTTTATTTGCTAAGTTTGGAGTTGCTCTCTTTGATCTTTGGATTATCTTCGGTGATAATCAAGGTAAGGACAGCTATTTCATTTTGTTTACTGTTCTTATATTTTATACTTCTGATGTACTACTGTAAGTACAGTAGCACTTATGTTTTCTTTTTATTATTTAAGCTTATATGAATTGTTTATTACTATATTGTTTAACGATTAGCTTATGCTTTTATATTCTCTTTTATAAGATGAAGTGTTGATTGAGTATGTTATGACTGATCTGAGAATGTGTTTGACTAGGTATGGTTTGGGATTGAGAGGTGTCCTTTTGACACTTTTGTCCTTGGACATTACCGGAAATAGTATGGGATGTTTCCGGGGTTGCCCATTGACGCTTTCCCGAATCATTGGTTGTCCTACCTAGGGTTGTCTAGCAGTGTTTGGCTAGGATGTCCCTGTTATATCAGACCTGAATCGGAAGGGTATTGAGACCGAGCGACCCGTGGTAGCAATGTGATTCACGGGCGCTCAAGACCGGTAACCAACCCGTGAGAGGACGGGAATCATATTGTGGGGGCCCTTTATTGGAGGGTTGCATATGGCTAGACTTGGGCTCATGGGCGCTCAAGACCGGTAACCAACCCGTGAGAGGACATGAGAGCTTCCTGTTTACCATATGTGGATAACCAATAGGGTTGATGAGTCTGTAGTCCAAGTTGGTTGTAGCCATAGGATACACTGACTCTAGTGTGAACGATACCGGAAAGGATCGTCAGGGATGAGGAATGGACGTATCTGGAACTGAGTAGATGACTTGCATTGGGCTAGACTTTACCCTGACATGCGCCAGTACTTAAACCAATGGTGATGTGAGAGAGCGGTGACTTAACCCCCAGCCATGGAATGTCCAGAGGGATGCCAGGCCCACTACCAAAAGGCGTTGTGAGATTGACCTACCCAAAGAAGTACGGTGCTATGACTTAAAGCATGTCTACCTATAGAGACCAGCATACATAGAGTTTAGATGCATACATACATTATCTGTTTCATAATTATTTGTTTCATATTGCATTGCATCTTGTTATGTTCTGATATATGTTATTTATGTTGTTATGAGTTAACTTGCCTTACTAAGTTTCTTTCGAAACTCATTCCTTTTTGTACAATCTTTTGTTAGATTATCCTACAGGTACTGACTACTATGAAGGACAGTATGATGAAGCACAAGCCGATGAAGCATACTACACGCAAGGTGTTGGCGACAATCAAGATTACCCTGATGATCCCTCGAGCGATCACATTGCGTACTACGATTAGACGTAATGTAGAGCTGGAACATCTATGTTGGACTGATGAAGTCCACTATTTTGAAGATGTCATCTATAGGATAGAAAACTCTTAAGTTTAGTTTGTTTTTCTTATTTTCTTTTGACTCGGTTGTAATTCTTTTTAGAGTTACATACTACGTTCCGCTGTATCTGTGGAGTGAGTTTCCGCCTCTCTCTACTCTATTTTGATATCTTCGGATATCTGGTATCATTTTCCGCACTCTGATTATATTGATTATTCATTTCCTGATTTGAATCTTTTGTTTATAATATTGAACATTGATTATTTCCTGTTTATGATTATGTTATTGTCTATGTGGGAGGATGATTTCCTCAATACTTGATCTTCGGGGCTATGGATCACACACTCGGGTATGCCAGTTAGGGTACCGGCTAGGGGGATGTGACAACCCATACCATGACTGTCACATCCACTCTAAGGGTACCCTATCTGAATTACCCGGTGGAGTGATCCACAGCCCAAAAGATCAAGTTTAGGAACGATCATATCCATTTAGCACAATAATTTAATCAAAAGTAGGAACAAATCAAAATTTTCAATTAACTTAATAATAAAAGTCAAGGAAGAATCTCAGAAGAATCACAAAGAGCATCAGAGTGCAGAAAGATACTAATAAAATAATTAATCAAAATTGAAATGAGGCGGAAACCCATTCTACAATAACAACGAAAGATAGATCGAGATAAGGTGCAGGTTACAACCAGTTCTTAAAAGAAGGGAAAGGAAAGGTAAGCAACTAAACTACAGTTTCTTCTAGCTTATACAATGTTTCCTAAATAACAAAATCATAAGAAACTAAGCCAGGCCGAATTTGCTCCTAACAAATATCAGTCTCGGACTGCTAGTCTTTATCAACGTGTTCACCGCCACCAGTGTGGTACGAGTACCAACTTGGTCTTCAGAGTGTTGACTGTCACAGTCAACAGTAGTAGTACCTGCAGAAAAGTCTAACAAAATATGTTGCAAAAAGGAGTGAGTTCAAAAGAACTCAGCAAGGTAGTCATTCCATAAAACATAAGCCATATGATACAAGCCATAACATGATGCAATATGATATGAAACACATGATGCAAGTATGGTTCTAACTCTATGAATGCTGGTCTCTAAGGTAGACATGCTTTAAGTCATAGCACCATACTTCTTTGGGTAGGTCTCAATCACTCAAGCCGGTGGGAATTGGGTCCTGAAACCTTCTGGACAACCTTGGCTGGAATTTCGGTCACCGCTCTCTCACATCACCATTTGGTCAAGTATTGGCGCATGTCAAGGTAAAGCCTAGCCCAATGCAAGTCATCTACTCAGTCATATCATGTCAGATCCAGATACGTCCATTCCTCGCCCTCGGCGATCCTTTCCGGTATCTGTCACACTAGAGTCAGCGTAATCCCGGATTACAGACTCATCAACCCTATTGGTCATCCACAAATAGTAAACGGGAAGCTCTCATGTCCTCTCACGGGTTGGTTACCGGTCTTGAGCACCCGTGAGCCCAAGTCTAGCTATTTGCAACCCTACCAATAAATGGCCCCTTTTAGGTATCCGCAATATGGTTTATGTCCTCTCACGGGGTGGTTACCGGTCTTGAGCGCCCATCAAACCATACCCTACCATGGGTCATTCGGTCTCAATGCCCTTCCGATTCGGGTCTGATATGACAAGGATAATCCTAGCCATACAACTAGACAATCCTATGTATGTCATCCAATAACCCAAGAAAGTGTCGATGGGCACCTGCGGAGAACATCCCATACTATTCCCTCCGATGCCCAAGGACAGAAGTGTCAATAGAACACTCCCCAATCCCAAGTTATACCTAAGCAACCACATGTTCAAGTCCAACATCTCACATACATTTGATACATCATCATAGCAGAAGTTCAGTCATAATATTGAAATGATTCATCATAAGTATAAGTGGCAATAATAATTAATCATTGTAGCAAGAATATATGAAATCACAATACTATTGTTCTAGAGCATGTATAACAGTCCTATGATGTTCACAAGTAATAAAGAGACCATGTTCACCAAGTAATGAAAATCAAGGCATAAGCACATAGCCTACGAATTTATGGCGATAACCATCCTTACCTTAATCGAGTCGAAACTAATCCCAAAGATCACTTAGAATAACCCAAAAGTCAGTGTTTGTACCCTAGACAACACACAAGTAACATCAGAGAAGAAAGCAATCGAATCGGAGGTCAAACGGATCAATTCGGCCGAGTACAGGGGTGCTACCATCTCTTGGTTGACTGGCTTGGTCGACTGTCAGTCGACCAAGACTTGTTATCCTCAGGGCACAATTGAAACTTGGTCCGAAACTGACCTTCCGGTGCTCCTATCGACACGAAATTTGGAGGGCATGTTTATAACAGTAAGAGGATACTACACACTAATTTTCATGATGATCCAATGGTTCAATCAAAAATGCCCAAATCGAAATCTTAGGTTCTATATGATACTTAACAAGAATTAAATTGGAATTGATAGAAGTTGTAAAGGATGATGGGAATCAATCAAATGAGTGTTAAGAATCAAGTTAGAATCTTAATTTCATTATAGCCTAGCTTAACATGCATCTACATATCAGATTTGAATCAAAATAGGTTAAATTGAAGAGAATCAAAGTGATGGAGTGCAATTAATCTCAATTGAATCATAACATAGCATGAGTGGGGAAGGATCAAGGAATTGAAAGGGGGAAACTCATGGTTAAGTGTTTGCAAGGTTGCAGCACTTTAGCCATGGTTTCAAGATCATCAAATGATAGAAAAATGAATAGATTAGAAGAAGAATAGAAGAAATCATACCTTGAGTTGATGATTAAGGTGCAACACAAATGATTGGAGTCAAAGATCTTCAAAAACACCAAGAAAAGCCCAAGAGAGTGTCCAACCTCATTCTCTAGAGTGCCAAAGCTTAGTTTAGGTCCTCATTCACGAGTTCCAAAAAGGTAGGGGCAAAATGGGAAGTGATTTAGTGAATATTAGAATTCCATTACTCTTGGTCGACTGGCTTGGTTGACTGCCAGTCGACCAAGAGGTCGACCAAGACATGAACAGAAACTTCGGACATGGATTCGGAAGGCTATACTGGGTCAAATTGAGTGAGGTTTTCTCCTAAAAGTCAATCAAGAAGTCTAGATTCCAGAAATACCTTTGGACCAAGAATTGGAGCTCTTTAGGTAATTCAAATAATTCAATCTTCATCAATGCGCAGGCAGGATTGGCCAAACATAGTTCAGCAACTTCGGACAGGGATTTGGAGGGTTATATGGGGTCAAATTGAGTGGGGTTTTCTTCTACAAGTCCATCAAGAAGTCTAGTTTCGGAAAATACCTTAGGATTGGGCATGGGAGTTCATTAGATCCACCAACTAAGCTCACCTTCTTCAGGCTGCAGATTCAAAACTAACACTGACAATGCTCTCAAGTGAGAGGCATCATCGACAATGTCCAAGGGCTTGGGCTCCGACACCAAATCATTAATCAAAAGGGTCCACAAGTCTCTATTTCCCCCACTTCAGGTCAAACACCATGTCTTCCATAAAGAGGGCCCACAAGGACAACTCCCATCATTTCGAGACATGGATCTACACTAAGGAAAAGGTCGGACATAACCTCCTAAGGCTTTCAAAGATAAAAACACAGAAATCACGGTCTAACATCAAGGTCTAATATTAAACAAGTATTTCTTCACCCAAAATAAATAGGGTGCCCCGGGCTAGGTTTGGGCTGGATTTCACAATGACATTACCTTTACTTGTCCGAGGCAAGCTAGTCACGAAGTCCATATAAATATCTTCCCACTTCCAACTAGGAACAGGAAGGGGTTAAAGTAATCCAGATGGAGGTTGTCGAATGGCTTTCACACACTGACAAGTCTCACACTTGGCCACAAAATCTTCCACATTGGCCTTCAAACCAACCCACCAAAAATGTTCTCTTAAGTCCTTGTACATCTTGGTGCTTCCAAGGTGTACTATGAAAATAGACTAGTGTGCTTCCTTTGAAATCTCCTTCTTGATTTCAACATCCGAAAGCACACAAAATCTTCATTTAAATAGTAAGGCACCGTTCATAGATATACCAAAGTCAGGGTCCGAATCAGGGTTCGAAGAAATCTTCTTGATCTTCTCTTTCAATTCCTAATCAGAAGCTTGCAGAGCAACAATTCTATCTCTAAGGGTGGATCTTGCCGTCATGGTAGAAAGAACAAATTCCGAACCTTCAGGAACAATTTCCAAACCAAGCTCCGAAATCGAAAACAACAATGGTTGACTCAAAACATCCAAATCCAACTCTTTTCTTTTACTTTTCTTGCTAAGAGCATCAGCAACCACATTTGCTTTACCAGGGTGATACTAAATGTCATAGTCATAATCAGAGACCAATTTTAACCATCTTGTTTGTCTCATATTTAACTCCTTTTGGGTAAAGAAGTACTTCAAACTTTTATGATCTGTGAAAATCACAATTTTCTCACCATAAAGGTAATGTCTCCAAATCTTCAAAGCGAAGACAACAGCGGCAAGTTCTAAATCATGAGTGGGATAATTCCTCTCATATTCCTTCAATTGCCGAAAAGCATAGGCTACGACTTTACCATGTTGCATAAGAATGCAACCCAAACCGATCTTTGACATATCGGTATAAACTGTCAAACCAACGGAGTCATCAGGTATAGTCAAAACCAAGGCACTTGTCAATCTATCTTTTAACTCTTGAAAATTCTCTTCACAAGCATCAGTCCATACAAACTTCTCTTCTTTTCTAGTTAGCATAGTCATAGGGGCAGCCAACCTAGAAAAGTTCTCAATAAACATTCTGTAGTATCCCGCCATTCCTAGAAAACTTCTTATTTCAGTCACAGTCTTCGGTCTTTCCCAATCGGCAACTGCTTGTACCTGTTTGGGGTCAACACGAATACCTTCAGCTGAAACCACATGGCCAAGAAATACTACCCTTGAGAGCCAAAAATCACACTTTAACTAAACTTAGCATAAAGCTTCTTTTCCCTTCGTCTTTGCAAAGTGAAATTTAGATGTCTCACATGCTCTTCTTCACTGTTCAAGTAAATCAAGATGTCGTCGATGAAGACTATCACAAACTTGTCAAGCACATCATGAAATACTCGGGTCATGAGGTCCATTAACACGGCGAGGGCATTAGTCAAACCGAAAGACATGACTCTAAACTCAAAGTGACCATATCTTGTTCTAAAAGCTGTCTTGAAAATATCACTTGATTTCACTTTCAACTAGTGATATCCAGATCTCAAGTCAATCTTTGAGAACACGGCTGCACCTTTCAACTAATCAAAGAGGTCATCAATCCTGGGCAGCAGATATCTATTTTTAATGGTCAACTTGTTCAACTCTCGGTAATCAATGCATAAATGCATACTACCATCCTTCTTCTTAACAAACAAAACCGGAGCTCCTCAAGGTGATACACTAGGCTGTATAAAACCTCTAACTAAGAGCTCATTCAGCTGGTTTTGTAGTTCTTTCAGTTCGGTAGGAGCCATTCTATACGGGGCTTTAGATATCGGAGCAGCTCCAGGGATTAAATCAATAGAAAACTCAACATCTCTATCAGGGGGCAGCCCTGACAGATCATCCAGAAAAAAATCCACGAAGTCACAGACAACCTTGACTTCTTCAATCTTCTTCTCTTCCTTAACCTTGCTTCCAAATGAAGCACTTTTCGCTAATGCACAGAGTTGCATCAATGCAGTCAAGGTCTTCTTACCAATTCTTCCTTTCTCCCCTTGAAATTCAAAAACTGAATTTCCACAAATCTGAAACTGAATTTTCTTCGAAGAACAAAGAATTACAGCTTTATGGGTTGTCAACCAATCAATTCCCAAGATGACATCAAAGTCCTTCATATCGAGAAGTACTAAATTGACTTCCAAATTCTTCCCACAAATCAAAACAGGACATTTATCTAACACTTCATCTAGTTTCACAATAGATCCAGTAGGAGTACTAATCATCAAACAACTAGATAGATTCTTGGGTGTTAGGTCAGTCTTCTTTATGAATGCAGATGAAATGAATGAATGAGATGCACCCGTATCAAATAAAACAAATGCAGGTGTCGAAGCGACTAACAATGTACCTGTCACTACATCATGGTTCACCTCTTGTTCAGTACCAGAAACACTGAACACTCTTTCGGAAGGAGGGACAAGAGCACTCTTCGCTACAAGGGCTGACGGCTGAACCGGCTCCTTAGGACAAGCATGAACGAAGTGTTCGGTCTGCTTACAGAAAAAGCAAATAGGGTCCCTTGGTCCAACTGGAGTCGCTGCAATAGGGGGCTTCTGAACCATGGGTGTCACATCCCCCCAGCCGGTACCCTAACTAGCATACCCGGGTGTGTGATCCATAGTCCCAAAGAACAAGTATCGAGGAAATCATCCTCCCACATAAGCAATAACATAATCATGAACATAGATAATCAATGTGCCAATATAAATGAGAGGTCCAAATAAGGAAAGAAAAGAGCATATATCATTAGAGTGCAAAAAGATAATAGATAATGTCATGTCAAGGAGTAAAGTGAGGCGGAAACTCACTCTACCAAACAGCAGAAAAGTAGCTCAAAAAGGAAAGAAAAGAGATTACAACTAATCCCAAAAAGAAGTAACAGAAGTAACTAAATTGTTTTCAACTTTGTAATGAATGTCCTTGTATGTGTAGACTTCAGAGATAAGGCAAGGACGCTTCCACTCCACAGATGGACTAATCATGGTACGAAGCATGACCACCCAAGGGATCTTCACAAAAATCATCGTAACAGCTATCACCTTGCAGGAAATATGCCTCTTCACCCTGTGCTTCCTCGTACATATCGTCATAGTAATCCGAACCTGTAGAGAAGTCTAACAAAAGATAGGGTACAAAAGGAGTGAGTCTCGAAAGAAACCCAATAAGGCAGGTTAAATCCACAATAACATAAATCACATGATTACAGAACACAACATGATGCAATATGATATGAAACGGACAATGCAAGCATGAATCTAACTCTAAAGATGCTGGTCTCTATTGGCAGACATGCTTTAAGTCATAGCACCATACTTCTTTGGGTAAGTCTCAGTCACTCGGCTCCGGTTGGTAATGGGTCCTTCATCCCTCGGGACAATCCATGGCTGTGGGTATAGGTCACCTCTCTCTCTCATCACCATTGGTCTAAGTATTGGCACATGTCAGGGTTAAGCCTAGCCAAATGCAAGTCTTCTACTTAGTCATATCAAGTCAGATCCAGATATGTCCATTCCTCCCCTTTCAAGATCCTTTCCGGTATCCTTCACACTAGAGTCCTCATAGTCCCGGACTACGGACTCATCAACCCTATTGGTTATCCACATATGGTAAACTGGAAGCTCTCATGTCCCCTCACGGGTTGGTTACCGGTCTTGAGCGCCCATGAGCCCAAGTCTATCCATATGCAACCCTACCAATGAATGGCCCCCACAATGTGATTCCTGTCCTCTCACGGGTTGGTTACCGGTCTTGAGCACCCATGAATCCCCATTGCTACCACGGGTCGTTCGGTCTCAATACCGTTCCAACTAGGGTCTGATATAATGGGGACATCCTAGCCAAACACTGCTAGACAATCCTAAGTATGACAACCAACAATTCAGGAAGGTGTCAATGGGCACCCCCGGAAACATCCCATAATATTTCCATTGATGTCCAAGGATAGAAGTGTCAAAAGAACACCTCTCCATCCCTAACCATACCTAATCAGTCACAATCATCAGTCAATCATATCATACACAATTCTAGTAACTCCTCATATAGAAAGTATACAATAACACGATCCATCTCATATACAATTGAAAATAAAAGACATTCATAAACTAAAGAATACAAGTAAGTAATGCTACTGTAATTAAAGTAAGTACATCAGTAGTGTATCCATAAAAGAATCCATTTATGATAACAAATCCGAATGATTCTAATATGGAAGCTAAAATCAAACAATCTATGTAATTATAGAAGTAACCCTCCTTACCTTATATAACTTTGAAGAGAATCCGAAGAATCAAGGAGAATCTTTCTAAACTTGGCAAGAAGATCCTAAACAAGTATACATACCTTATTAGGAAAGAAGTCCAAAAGACAAAAGATCAAACGAACCAAAACAAACCAAGACAAGAGCTATTGTCTCCATTGGTCGATTGATTGGTCTACTGACCCAGTCGACCAATTGAGTCAGTAACACACAAAAACAGAGGTTTCTTATCCAAAAACAGAATTTTGCGATCCGAAACACTACCATACAAGAAGGGAATCATAATGACAGTGTACTAGTACTAAAGAACAAGTCTAACACTATTATTGATCAAAACCTAAAGATATAAATAAGGAAAAAAAAAAACTTACCATGAAAGTAACAGTCAGGGTTTTTGAAGAAAACATGGTATGGTCATGAAGGAAAAATCAAAGATTGATAGATTACTAATCTAGTAAAGAAAACATAGCGATTGCACACTAATTTAATCAAGAAAACAGATTTGAGACTATAAGAATTCAAATCAGGAGATGAATCAAAGAAGAAAATCAAAGAGAAGACCATGGTTCCTTCAAAAGCTTGCAATGATCATGTTTAAGATCATTATACTAGCCATCAATCCTTAGGAAACCATGAGAGATGAGGGGAGAGATGTTTGCAATAGAGGATGTAGCATCTACTCTACTGTCTCAGTCCAAAAAGAAAAAAAAACATAGATGGGGAAGAAGAAGAGAGTGTAGACATACCTTTTGATGCAAGAAGAAGAGAAATGTGAGAGTTCTTCCAAGAATCCAACCTAGGGCGCAAAGAAATTGATTGGAATGGAGCTCTGACTAGTTCCAGAGGTTTAGGAGGCAGAGGAGACGAAGTAACCCCGAGGTTGGACTTAAATAGAGCAGCCACGACCTAATTAGCAAAATTCGATCTCACTGGTCGATTGGTTGGTCGATTGGCCCAGTCGACCAAGTAGTCGACCAAGCAAAACAGCAAGGCCAAAGTAGGGATTTGGAGGATCAAATGAACACCAAACCTAAAGAGTTTTTACACACACATCAAGTGACTTACCTAGGGTGTAGAAATGCCTTCGAACCAAGTCAGATAATACTCCAAGTCTTTCAACTAATCTCATCTTCAGTCAGGTGCAGTTTCCTTTTTAGCTCTGAGCTAGTTTCCATAATTGGAACACCAACATCAACATCCATGGGTTCAGGGTCAAACTTCGTATCTTCCACTGAGATAGCCCACAATTGACTTCTTCCTTTACTCTGGGTCATTGGACCTACAAACAACAGGGTTTCCGGGTCAAGGTTGGGGTTGGGTTTCACAATGGGTCTAGGATTAGCATTCACAAGCCTAGCATTAGGAATATTTACTGCTTGTCTATTCCCGCCATACTGACTATGCTGGCCGGCATGTGAAAATCCAGGACTTTGACCTACACTCCTAGGCTAAAAAGCAGGAGTAGGGTATGGTGTAGGTCTAACAAATTGCCACTCAGTACGGTCAACTAAGCCAGGATTCCTTGGTCGCTATGGTCATTGCACGCGAGCATTCTCCTTTTCAGTCTCTTCCAACTTTTTCGAATTCTAAACCACTTGGGCATAACTCTCTTTAAGTTGAATAGTGAGATAAGCCCTAATTGCAGGTCGCAATCCTTTGAAGAATTTCTTTGCCTTCGCACGGTTAGGCTTCAAGGAGTTAGGGACAAAGAAGAAAAGTTCTTCAAACTTTTGTTGGTAATCCAACACAGACAAAGGACCTTGCACAAGAGCTATAAACTCGGCTTCCTTGGCATCCTTCATAGCTTCAGGGAAATAATTCTTGCAGAAAGCCTCTTTGAAAATTTCCCAAGTCACAACACCAGCATGCAATTCTTCAAAAATGGGCCTGGTGGAGGTCCACCAAGCATCAGCTTCATGCTGGAGCTTCTGCTTAGCAAACAAAATCTTCTGAGCTTCAGAACACTGCAAATGACGAAAAGCCTTCTCTAGCTCTCTTAACCACTTGTTCAGAAACAAGGTGTCTTTAGTCACACCAGTAAAGGTAGACACTTGCAATTTCAAGAAACTTTCCATCAGATGGGTATAAGGAGTTCCAGCTAACCTTTCCGCATTCGAGACTACGACATTAGGATTTTCGTTCGCACCAGTATGAGTTTCATTATAAAGAGTCATGAAACCCGTCATCATCTGATTAAATTGGTTTGCTTGCTGCTGCATCATATTGCCCATGATGTTGGCAATATCACAGAAGCTTCTTATGTTCGGGGCACCAGTTATGTCATTAGCAATTTGATCATTTGCATAAGTCTGCTGATCAGAACCACAATTAGGTATACCCCATATGGTATCTCTTCATTCCCGTTGCTGCTGGACCCAACACGATGATTTCTCAACAGAACCATTCTGCAAAGCCAAAAATATCAAAAACACCGAAAATCGAAGGTTCAACATAAACCACATGTCCAAATGATTGGGAATCTTAAATTAGGCTTATAAACATCCATTTAGTCATCAAACAATCAATCATAGGACAAAAATCACATTTTTCCAAAATTCAACAGAAATTGGAGCTACTGTGACTGTTGGTTTACTGCTTGGTCGATTGGCCCAGTCGACCAACCAATTGACCAAGCCTGGCAACACGCGAAAATCAGGCTTTTAAGTCACAATACCTCATTCCAAACTCATTTAAACTCTTGCAAACTTGAGAGAGGGCTCTGGAGAGGAGGTTCTAAGGTCTAAGTCTTCCAAGTTGGTTTGGTGCTTCAACAACTCTTCATCACACTTAGATCATCATACAAGGTGAACACTCTTTTTCTCTCTCAAATGCATCTCTTCATGCTTGCACTTCAACAAAAATCATGTTATGCTTGTGTCTATTGTTAGAAATCATGTCTAGGAACACTTAGAAACATGTTCCATGAATTTTTAACACAATGCCATGCTTAGACAACAAGTACTAACACAATCTAGCACTCTTTCGTCGCTAACGCAACCAAAAGTTCCAAATTTTAAGAGAACTTCGATTTCTCTCAAATTGCTAGGAGTTTTCACACAAAATCAAATACTACATGCTTGAAATGATATGGTAGATGTGTACATGTAGTTTGATTCGATCAATTTCACAATTTCAAAAATTCAATTTTGACCTAATTTGCAAAAATCCCCAAATTTCCTTCTTGCTGAATTTTTGACTTTAGACCAAGATTTCGATGGATTTCTTCAAATAAAACATCTTAACATATTATTCCAAGTATTATGCACATGCTAGTATGTTCAATTTGCATTTTCCCCAAAATCAAATTTTTCCAAAAAATTACGAAAATGCCCTTCTTGCTGAATTTTTTGTAATAACACTGACAATTAATTTCCTTTGTCTTTTCCACAGACATTCACACTATGTAGGGATGAGGACGAGGTCGCCTAGTGGGTGCCAGGAGAGGTAGGGGTCAGGTTCCAACTCAGCCATAAGCAGAGGTTCTACTACTTGATCAATTCGACATGCCACAGGTAAAGTTCCTGTACGAGGCGTACTTTGAGTATTGTCGCATCGAGTTCGGTTGGCTACTTCACCTATTGCAACTCAAGGTATTTAGGATCGGGCAGAGATTTGACACTATGCAGTGGACTCATCTCTTCACGGCTGACTTGCCTGTGTATCCCAAGCTAGTGAGGTTGTTCTTCAGCAACCTCTCATCTACTGAGGAGGCCAGAGGTCAGAGCCGTCCTTTTCGACTGATCATCGAGAACCAGGTCCAGGAGACACAGATTAGGTTTTCCACGAGGACATTGGCTCATATTCTCCAAGTGCCTTATTATCCACGCGAGTGCAGGTGGATTATTACAGGAGCTGAGGTGGACAGCTACTTGTTACCATATGAGCTTCACGAGATATGTTGCTTTGGGACGACGATCGGTGCTACAGTCCACGAAACAGTGGATAGATGACGGATTCGGCTAGATTTATCAGTCGCATTGTGGGCCCAAACATCATGCCGAAGGCCAAACATCATCATCGAGTCATAGTGATGGAGGCCCTAGTCATCTACTGAATTTACATGGGATTTCAGATCAATTTGTCCTACATCATCCAAAACGTCATGATAGATCTGGTAGCACATTCGAGTACGAGGAACCTTTGTTTTGGACGATTACTGACATTGGTCTTCCGACACTTTGGGGTGAGGCTAGAGGACACACAGGTGGTCACTGGAGCTTTGGGATATGTTATCAGGACGAGGACTATTCGACAGATGCAGCTCACCCAGACTGAGAGATCCGAGGGTGAGGATGATGTGTCACGCCCTCCCAGCCGGTACCCTATCTGGCATACCCGAGAGTGTGATCCACAGCCCGAAGATCAGGTATCGAGTGATCAACCTCCCACATAAACAATAACATAATCATGAACAATCATAACATGAGTGCGGAAGATAAATCATAGATCCAATAAAGAAAGAATGAATCATAAATGAATCAGAATACTAAATATAATCAGAGTATCAAACAGATAAGTAAAGCGAGGCAAAAATCCCACTTTACAACCAGCGGAAAAGTAGCTCTAAAAGAATAAACTAGACAAAATCTAATCCCAATAACAAGTACATTGGATAACTAAATTGTTCTCCACTTTATAGACAACATCCTTGTAAGTGTAAATCTCATAAATAGCACAAGGACGCTTCCACTCAATGGTCGGACTAAGCATCGTACGGAGCATAACCACTCGCGGGATCTTCGAGTAATTGTGGTAACCGCAATCACCTTCCCCGGAGATATGCCTCTTCGCCTTGCGCTTCTTCATAGGGACCGTCATAGTACTCAGCACTGCAGGATAGTCTAACAACATTGTACAATAAAGGAATGAGTTTCAAAGAAACTCGGTAAGGCGCTTAAAATCCATAATAACATAAATGGCGGGATTCCGTAACAAACATAAATGCAATATGATATGAGACAAGCAATGAATGAATGAATCTAACTCTATGTATGCTGGTCTCTATTGGCGTACATGCTTTAAGTCATAGCACCGTACTTCTTTAGGAAAGTCCACTCACATCCTCAACCATTTAAGATATCTTGGATTCTCTCACGGATCATTTCACCGGTCTTGAGCAGCCGATTGGTAATGGGTCCTTCATCCCTCGGGACAAACCTTGGCGGGGGTTAAGTCAACACACTCTCTCACAACCATTTGGTATAAATACTTGGCGCATGTCGGGGTAAAACCTAGCCAAATGCAAGTCTTCTACTTAGTTACATCAAGTCGGATCCAGATACGTCCATTCCTCGTCCCCGACGATCCTTTCCGGTATCCTTCACACTAGAGTCGGCGTATCCTATGGCACCGACCAACTCGGACTACGGACTCATCAACCCTATTGATCATCCACATATGGTAAACGGGAATCTCTCACGTCCTCTCACGGGTTGGTTACCGGTCTTAAGCGCCCGTGAGCCCAAGTCTAACCATATGCAACCCTACGAATAAATGGCCCCCACAATGTGATTCCTGTCCTCTCACGGGTTGGTTACCGGTCTTGAGCGCCCATGAATCCCCATTGCTACCACGGGTCGTTCGGTCTCAATACCCCTCCGATTAGGGTCCGACATAACAGGACATCCTAGCCAAACACTACTAGACAATCCTAGATATGTCATCCAACAGTTTAGGAAGGTGTCCAGAGGGCATCTCCGGAAACATCCCATAATATTCCCGTAGTAGTCCAAGGACAGAAGTGTCGAAAGGACACCTCTCCTTTCCAAACCATACTTAAGCATACACATGCATCAATTCATATCATCACATATATGGTAACTTCATATATGGAAAGAAATCAGTAATTACAATCACTTGTATAACATTGGTAAGTAAATCATACATGAATCAATTTAATATGAATAAGTAATGCTACTGTAATCAAAGTTATGCAACAGTAGTATATCATTGTAAGAATCTAATTTAGGAAACATATTAATGATATTCAAATATAAAAAACTAGATTCATGCTATCTATGTAATTAAGGAAATAACCATCCTTACCTTTTATAACTCGCAAGGAATCCTAAGAAATCAAGTAAGATCTTGGCAAACTTGAGAAGAAGGTCCTAAACAAGTATATACAACATATTAGGAAAGATCCCTAACAGAAAAGATATCAAAACATCCGAAACAGACCAAATCTGGAGTTGCTGTACTCATTGGTCGAGTGGATTGGTCGAGTGGTCCAGTCGACCAATGCAGACAGAAGCCTATAAAATCAGAGTTTTAAGATATGAAATCCGAATTTGGTGGTTCAAAAGGGTACTAATCAAGGGGTAGACTACATCAGTAGTATTCTAACAAATAGGGGACCTCAAAACACCAATCAAATCAAGATATCAAGATCCAAATTAGGAAACAAAAAGTTACCATAATTAACTCAACCATGGATCTTGATGAATTTGAAATAGAAAACAAAGACAAGAACAATAGGAGGATGGATCATTGCTTTCGGTAATGAAAACATGAAAACATACATAGATCTTCATGGAATAAGGCTTAGAAGCATAAATCTAAATAAGGAAATAAAACCTACCATATATGTAACTATCATGCATCATGAAGAACACATAGTATGGTAGAAGAGAACAACTAGAAATCTATAGATTATGGATCATGGAAAGAAAACACAGTAATTAACTACTAACATGATCAACATAGAAGATCCAAAGAGATCAGAATTCAGATTAGAAGTTTAACAGAGATTAAATCATGGTTTGATCATGATTCCTTCAAAAGCTTGCAATGATCATGGTTAAGATCATTGTTCTAGCCTCAAATCCTTAGGATGATCATGAGAACATGTTCAGAGATGTTTGCAACAGAGAATGCAGCATCTCTTCTACTGTCTCAACTCAAAAAGGAAAGAAAAACAAAGATGGAGGAGAAGAAGAGAGAGTAGACATACCTTTTGATGCAAAAAGAAGAGTTTCGACGAAGATCCGTCAAGAAAACACCAAGGATGCAAGAGAGATGACTTGCAGAGGTCTTTGGTTCGTTCCAGAGGGTTTGGAGGCAGCAAATACGAAGTGGACTCGAGATTGGACTTAAATAGAGCAAGAACAACCTAATTGCCAAAGACAACACTCATTGGTCGAGTGGATTGGTCGACTGGTCCAGTCGACCAATCAGTCGACCAATGCTGACAGCAAGACCAAAACAGGGAATTGAAGGTCCAGATCAAATCCAATCCTAAAGGGGTTTTGCACACAAGTCAAGTGACTTACCTAATAGGTAGAAATGCCTTCAAAGCAAGATAGAGAGCACTCCAAGTCCATCAACTAATTAGATCTTCATCAGGATTCAGTTTCCATAAATAGAACCTCATCATCAACTTTCATGGATTCAAAGCCAGACACCAAGTCCTCTACTGGGATGGCCCAAAGCTGACTTCTTACTTTACTTCGGGTCATCGGACCTACAAATAACAAGGTTTCCGGGTCAAGGTTAGGGCTGGGTTTTACATGATGATGACTCAGAGAGGAAGGTGGCGAGTCAGATGGTGGTGGAGAGGATGTTGGTCCAGATAGTGATGATCAGGCCGAAGATGATACTGAGATGCACAAGGCTGATCCGGAGCATCACGAGAATCCCACATCATCGCATTTTGAGATCGGAGGTCCATCACACATAGTTCTAGAGACTTCGGATCTGAGTGCACAGATGAGATCCATGATTTCCATGCTGGAGAGGATGGAGGTCAGGCAGGAGCAGATGTATACTACGATGGAGTTGAGGCAGGAGCAGATAGAGTTGAGACAAGATCTGTGAAATCCCACTTAATCCTAACCTTGCTACTTTCAAATGCATACCTATCATATACATTGTTCGATTTATTCTCTGTCGTATGAGTTGCCTAGTTTCAATTGGTAGAAGTTTACCTCGAAGCTGATATTTTCTCCCTTCTATTTCTTCTTGTGCCTTCTTTTCCCTTTGATAAGAGGGTGGTCTTAAGTCATTCCCACGACTGATCCTCTTACCCTGCTATCCTAGAGTGGATCTCCATACACTCTATAACCTGGTAAATTCTCCACATGATGATTTCGAAGAGAAATCAAGTGTGATCTTCATGATTTGATATTCCTTCTAATTGTTTCAAGACTTCAAGCTTTTCATCTCAAGTTCCTCAATCAAAGGTTAGTAATCTCTCTTGTGTTGTATTGATCTACTCTTACTATGTTTTATCCTTTGTGATTGAGATTTAGAAGAAGATGTTGCATCCTTGCAACCATCTCTTCTACAATCTCCTGTCACTCTTAAGGTTTTATGATCTTCATATTGATCATTGCCATGATCCTTGTGAAGTCTTCAAGAAGCCATGATCATACTTTCGATTTGATTTCAAAGCATGTTAGATTTATTCCTTGTTTTCTTACAAAAGACTTATTGTTATTTGTTTCCCGTAGATTTTGGGAGAAGAAAAGTCAAGGTAAAAGCGATGTATATCCATCTCTTTAGAAGCCTAGTACTCTCTCAATTTCGAGGATGAAATTATTTTAAGGGGGGAAGAATGTAAAATCCAGCCCAAACCTAACCAGGACACCCTATTTGTTTTGGGATAAAGAAAGACTTGTTTAATGTTAGACCTTGAAGTCAGACCTTGATTTCAATGTTGTTATCCTTGAAAGCCTTAGGAGGCCATGTCCGACCTTTTCCATAGGATAGATCCTGTGAAATCCGGCCTTATCCTTACCCTGACCCGCCCGGAATTTGTATTGTCTGTAGATCCAATGACCAGAAGTGAAGGGAAAAGTCCTTTTGGAACCTTTTGGTTGATGATTTAGTGTCGGAGCCCAAGCCCATGGACATTGACGATGATGCTCCACACTTGGAAGCATTGTAAGTGTGCTGTGAGAATCTGCGCACCGAAAATGGCTGAATTAGTTGAAATACCTAATGAACTCCTGTGCTCAATCAGAATATATTTCCCAAAACTAGACTAATTTATGGACTTTTAGGAGAAAACCTCACTCAATTTGACCCTATATAGCCCTCCAAATCCCTGTCCGAAGTTGCTGAACTATGTCTGGCAAATCCTGCTTGCGCATCGAAGAAGGTGAACTTATTTGGTGGACCTAATGAACTCCCATGCTTTATCCAAAGGTATTTATGGAAACTATACTTCTTGATTGACTTGTAGGAGAAAACCACACTCAATTTGACCTTGTATAGCCCTCCGAATTCACATCCGAAGTTGCTGAACTATTTCTGAAAATTATGTTGAAACTACTGTTGGTCGATACCATCAACCCAATGTATCGACCCAACAAGCCCAGATTTGAATAAAAAGGTGCTTTTTGGGTATTCCTACATCCTTTTAAGTGAAACCTCGAACCTAAAACATTATTTCACTCATTTTAACATCTGAGAACGTGGGAAAGCTCCTCTAAGCCCCCTCCTTGGCTTGGGTGTTGATCTTCTTCAAGAATCCTTTGTCTCTCTTCTCTAATCTCTTCTACAAGGGCTTTAAGACTATAATTGGACCATTCTCTTGTGACTTCGGATCATCTTCTTTACAATTTGAGGTAAGGACGGTTATTGCCATATAACATAGACTGTATGACTTTTACACTATTGTGGGTAACTTAGTAGACTTAACTTATTAATTGATTTTAGACATCATATGACTACTGTAGTTACCTTATGACAGTAGCACCATGCTTAATTACTTGTTTTATCATGTTTACTTATTCTTGTCATTTATTTATACACTATATTATGAGATGCTATGACATGTTTTCAATATGATAATGTATTGTTGATATGTAATAGATGGAAATAAGCATGTGATTGCTTAGGTATGATTTGGGATTGGGGAGTGCCCTACTGGTACTTCTGTCCTTGGACATCAGAGGGAATAGTATGGTATGTTCTCCGAAGATGCCCATCGACACTTTCCTGGATCATTGGATGACATACATAGGACTTGTCTAGATGTATGTCTAGGATGTCCCTGTCGTATCAGACCCGAATCGGAAGGGCATTGAGACCGAACGACCCATGGTAGTAGTGTGGATTTGTGGGCGCTCAAGACCGGTAACCATCCCGTGAGAGGACATAAATCGCATTGCGGACACCCGAAAGGGGCCATTTATTGGTAGGGTTGCAAATGGCTAGACTTGGGCTCACGGGCGCTCAAGACCGGTGAAATGATCCGTGATGGGACGTGAGAGCTTCCCGTCTACTATTTGTGGATGACCAATAGGGTTGATGAGTCCGGTTGGTAATATCCGTGACTCTAGTGTGAAGGATACCGAAAAGGATCCCAAGAGGGGAGGAATGGACGTATCTGGAACTGACATGATATGACTAAGTAAATGACTTGCATTGGGCTAGGCTTTACCATGACATGCGCCAATACTTAGACCAAATGGTGATGTGAGAGAGTGGTGACTGAAACCCCCAACCATGGATTTGTCCGAGAGGGATGCAGGACCCAATTCCCCCCGGTGATGAGTGACTGAGACTTCATAAAGAAGTATGGTGCTATGACTTAAAGCATGTCTACCTTAGAGACTAGCATACTTAGGGTTGGAATCATATATCATCATTGTCTCATATCATATTGCATCATGCTATGTTGTGCATCATATGATTTATGTTATTATGGAATAACTTTCGTTGCTGAGTTCTTTTGAACTCACTCCTTTTTGCAACATATTTTGTTAGACTTTCTGCAGGTACTACTACTGTTGACTGTGACGGTCAACACTTTGAGGACTAAGTTGGTGACTCATACCACTTTGGCTACGATGACTACATCGGTGAAGGCTATCAGTTCAAGACTCATATTTGTCAGGAGTAGATCCGGCCTGGCTTAGTTTCTTATGATTATGTTATTGAGGAGACATTGTATAAGTTAGAAGAAACTGTAACTTAGTTGCTTACCTTTTGATTTCCCTTCTTTGGAGATCTGGTTATAACCTTTACCTTATTTCGATCTAACTTCCGCACACGTTTGTAGAGTATATCTCCGCTATACTCTATAATTGTCTTTTGATTTGGTACTTGTTATTCTGCACTCTGATGTTCTTTGTGATCCTTCTGTGATCATTTCTTAACTTTTATTATTAGATTACTTGAATACCATAATTTGTTCTTGCTTTTGATTATATTATTATGCTAAGTGGATATGATCATTCCTAAACTGGATCTGTTGGGCTGTGGATCACTCCCGAGTAACCCAGATAGGGTACCCCTTGGGTGGATTTAGGGCGGGATGTGACAAGAGCGGAGAGAGTCTCAGCTCACTCAAATTGCCAAGGACGTCAGAATGCTTAAAGATCAGAGATGATCACCTAGATAGATTGTGTCACATCCCGCCCAAATACACCCAGCCTATACCCTATCTGGGTTACTCGGGGGAGTGATCCACAGCCCAAAAGATCAAGTTTAGGAACGATCATATCCATTTAGCACAATAACATAATCAAAAGCAAGAACAAATCATTGTATTCTAATAATTTAAAAATAAAATTCAAGAAAGGATCTCAGAATGATCACTAAGAATGTCAGAGTGCGGAATAACAAGATACCAAATCAAAAGACAACTGTGGAGTATAGCAGAAATATACTGCACAAGCATATGCGGAAGGTAGATCAAAATCTAAGTAAAGCTCTAAGCTAATACAAGTAAAGTAAAAAGTAAGTCTAGAAGAAACAAGAGAAATCTAATCCACATCTTCAGTCAGCTCTTCTTCATCTTCTTCACCTTGCGCTTCCTCATACGTACCGTCAAAGTATTCCGAACCTGTAGAGAAGTCTAACAAAAGATATGGTACAAAAGGAGTAAGTTTCGAAAGAAACCCAGTAAGGCAAGTTAACTCATAACAACATAAATAACATGCGGCAGAACATAACAAGATGCAATGCAATATGAAACAGATAATGTATGTATGCATCTAAACTCTATGTATGCTGGTCTCTATTGGCAGACATGCTTTAAGTCATAGCACCATACTTCTTTGGGTAGGTCAATCACACAACGCCTTTTGGTAGTGGGTCCGGCATCCATCGGGACATTCCATGGCTAGGGGTTAAGTCACCGCTCTCTCACATCACCATTGGTCTAAGTACTGGCGCATGTCAGGGTTAAGCCTAGCCCAATGCAAGTCATCTACTCAGTTACATCAACTCAAGTCCAGATACGTCCATTCCTCGTCCCTGACGATCCTTTCCGGTATCCTTCGCACTAGAGTCCTAATAGTCCCTGACTACAAATTCATCAACCCTATTGGTTATCCACATATGGTAAACGGGAAGCTCTCATGTCCTCTCACGGGTTGGTTACTGGTCTTGAGCGCCCATGAGCCCAAGTCTAGCCATATGCAACCCTCCAATAAATGGCCCCCACAATATGATTCCCGTCCTCTCATGGGTTGGTTACCGGTCTTGAGCGCCTGTGAATCACATTGCTACCACGGGTCGTTCGGTCTCAATACCCTTCCGATTCAGGTCTGATATAACGGGGACATCCTAGCCAAACACTGCTAGACAGCCCTAGGTATGACAACCAATGATTCGGGAAAGCGTCAATGGGCAACCCCGAAAACATCCCATACTATTTTCGGTAATGTCCAAGGACAAAAGTGTCAAAAGGACACCTCTCAATCCCAAACCATACTTAATCAAACACATTCCCAGATCAGTCATGACATACACAACCAACAATTCATCATATAAAAGAGAATGTGAAAGCATAAGCTAATCATTAAACAATATAGTAATAAACAATTCATATAAGCTTGAATAATAAAAAGAAAACATAAGTGAAGTGCTACTGTACTTACAGTAGTACATCAGAAGTATAAAATACAAGAACAGTAAATAAACTCAAAGTTTCTTAAAGTAGAAACCAGAGAGTATGCGATCTATGTTATTATGAAATAACTGTCCTTACCTTGATTATCGCCGAAGAAAATCCAAAGATCAAAGAGAGAGATTCCAAACTTAGCAAATAAACTCCTAACAATCATAGATACAACATTAGGAAAGATACCTAAAAGATTAGAGAGCAAACGAATCAAACTGAGAGAAAAACGAAGCTACTGCCTCCTTTGGTCGAGTGCTTGGTCTCTTGACCCAGTCGACCAACCGAGTCAGTACGGAATTGCAAAATTTAGCTTGGTCATAACTTCTTCGTTTGAAGTCGGATTGATCTGAAATTCGAAGGGAACTTCCTAGAATGTATTAGAACTATATGGGAGGGTAAAATCATCAAGTCAAGGTCAAGAGATGGATTCTTGATTTGACCCAAGAACTAGGGTTTCAACCTTATGGCTCTCATGAAAAGGCTATGATCACAGAATGAAAGGGAATAAATTGCTTGGCCAAAAATAACAAGAAAATCATTGAAAAACAAGTTTAGATTAATCTAAACATTGCCCATGAGGTCTCCCTCGCATGGGAGGTTACCAAAGGTTTCCAGAAAGATCATACAAGGGTCAGGGTTTCAAGAAATTAATCAGGCTAGGGTTAAGATCATGACGATGATCATAGATCCTCAAGAATAGAATGAGATCACGAAGGGATGGTTGCAAGAATGCAGCATCTTCTTCATGATCTCAATCAAGAACAAGATTAAAGAAAAGAAATTTGTAATGTCGAAGTGATTACTAACCTTGAATTGGCAGATCAAAGATGAGAAGCTTCAGATCTGCAGAGGAATCATTTGAATCACCAGAGAGAGTTTCAGAAAGGTCTTCTCACATTCAAAAAGTGTTTAGGAGGCTGCCGTAACTAAGAAACACGAAGTAGGGTTTACATAAAAGTGAAAAAACCCTAAAATGGCATTTTCTCGAATTTAGCAAACCTTTGGTCGAGTGCTTGGTCGACTGGCCCAGTCGACCAAGCAGAACAGCGAGGTTCAAACAGGGATTCAGAGGGCTATACAAGGTCAAATTGAGTGGCGTCAATCAAGAAGTCTAGTTTCTAGAAATACCTTCGGATTGAGCACGGGAGTTCATTAGGTACTTCAAATAATTCACCCCTCTTCGATGCGCAGTTTCTCACTAAACACTAACAATGCTTCCAAGTAGGGAGCACCATCAACAATATCCATGGGTTTCGGGTCACACACCATGTCTTCTATAGAGAGGGCCCACAAAGACTTCTTCCTTCACTTCGAGACCTTGGATTTACCCTAAGGAAAGGTTTGACATGACTTCCTAAGGCTTTCAAAGGGTAGCAACACTATTATCAAGGTCCAACTTCAAGGTCAAACATTAAACTAACCTTTCTTCACCCAAAACAGATAGGGTGTCCTAGCTAGGTTTGGGCTGGATTTCACAGATTGTACCTAGGATTTTCCTTTTATGCTTTATCAGATGTACTCATTGTAAAAATTTCTTAACATTAATGAAATTCAATTTGTTTCACTTTAATATTGTGTATTATGCACTTCTCTTTTTATTGCATTATGTGATGTTTGTTAAGTCATAATTATTGTGTATTATTCAAATAACATATTATGCTTCATTAATTAAGTTTCTAACCCAAGTATCCTATTATTCACTTCTAAGAATACTTGAGTCATTTTTGGATCTATAACTCAGGAATGTTCCGTCATTGCTTTCTGTGGTTAGGATTTCCTTGAACTTTGGGCTCTAATACGACTCAGTCACATTCACCCAGCCGGTACCCTACCTGGCATACCAGAGTGTGTGATCCACAGCCCCAAAGAACAAGTATCGAGGAAATCATCCTCCCACATGCACAATAACATAATCATGAACAAGATATAATCAATGTGTAATGACATAAACAAGAGATTGAGATAAGAAGAGAAAATGACAATATAATCAGAGTGCGGAAATAATGATACCAATTATATATATAATCAAAATGTAGAGTGCGCGGGAAATCACTCCACATAATACAGCAGAAATATAGTTCGAAATCTAAAAAGGGAAAGATTACAATTGATTCTCAAAAGAAAGAAAGCAAAGAAATGATCAAACTAAACTAATGTTTCTTCGGTCTTATAAATAATGTCTTCATAAACATAAATAAAAGAAACTAAGCATGGTCGCTTCCACTCCAGAGTAGGGCTAATCTTGGTACGCAGCATAATCACTTGAGGGATCTTCAATGTAATCTTCGTAACCGCTAGCACCTTGAGTGAAGTGTGTTTCATTGGTTTGCGTCTCGTAGTACTGGCCTTCATATTCTTCAGTACCTACAGGATAACCTAACAAAGATATTTGCACAAAAAGGAGTGAGTTCAAAAGAACTCAGCAAGGCAAGTTATTCCATAACAACATAAATAACATGATTGCAAAACATAGCAAATGCAATATGATATGAGACAGACAATGCATGTATGAATCTAACTCTATGTATGTTGGTCTCTATAGGCAAACATGCTTTAAGTCATAGCACCATACTTCTTTGGGAAGGTCTCAAATCACTCATCATCGGTTGGTAAAGGGTCCTGCATCCCTCTCGGACAATCCATGGCTTGGGTTTAGGTCACCGCTCTCTCACATCATTGTTTGGTCTAAGTATTGGCGTTTGGTCTAAGTCATCTACTTGGTTATATCAAGTCAGATATGTCCATTCCTCGCCTCGGGTGATCCTTTCTGGTATCCTTCTCACTAGAGTCAGCGTAATCCCGGACTTCGGACTCATCAATTGTCACATCCACCCAGTCGGTACCCTATCTGACATACCCAAGAATGTGATCCACAGTCCAAGGATCAAGCATCGAGGGCCCATGCCTCCCACATACGCGATAACACAATCATGAACAATGATAATCAAGGTAAAAGCAATAAATAACAGATATCATGAATAAGATATGAACAAATAATCAGAGTGCGGAAATAAATGATATCAAGGGTCTATATATAATCATAAGAGAGAGAAAATGAGCGAAAGTCATTCTCTCAATGGCAGCGGAAAAGTAGTAAAATCAAGATAAGTTACAATCCCATGTCTAAAGTGTAACTCAAAGAAAGTTAATTAAATATCCCAAATGTTTAACAAAAATCCAGGGAAATGGGGCACTAAGCAAGGGTTTCTTCTATCTTAATGATTATGTCTTCATAAGTATGGACGAAGAGAGGCCAACACGGCCGCTCCCTCACTATAGTGGGGCTAACCCTGGTACGTAGAGTAATCCTCTTCGGCACCATAACTCTGATCTTCACCGTAGCAACCACCCGGAGGGTAGTATGTGGAATCATAGTCCGTCTCGTAGGGTATGCCATCGGAGTCTTCAACACCTGCGGGAAAGTCTAACAACATTTGCACAAAAGGAATGAGTTCAAAAGAACTCAGCAAGGCAGTTATTCCATAATTCATAACCATATAAGTACTAATCATAACAAGATGCGAAATGACATGAAACATATGATGCAAGTATGATTCTAACTCTATGAATGCTAATCTCTATGGTAGACATGCTTTAAGCCATAGCACCATACTTCTTTGGGTAGGTCTCAATCACTCAAGCCGGTGGGAATTGGGTCTTGCATCCCTCTCGGACAAATCCATGGTTGGGGTTTCGGTCACTGCTCTCTCACATCACCATTTGGTCTAAGTATTGGCGCATGTCAAGGTAAAGCCTAGCCCAATGCAAGTCATCTACTCAGTCAGATCCAGATACGTCCATTCCTCGCCCCGGGTGATCCTTTCTGGTATCCTTCACACTAGAGTCAGCATAGTCCCGGACTACGGACTCATCAACCCTATTGGTCATCCACAAATAATAGACGGGAAGCTCTCACGTCCTCTCACGGGTTGGTTACCGGTCTTGAGTGCCCGTGAGCCCAAGTCTAGCTATTTGCAACCCTACCAATAAATGGCCCCTTTCGGGTATCCGTAGCATGGTTTATGTCCCCCCCCCCGGGTTGGTTACCGGTCTTGAGCGCCCATCAAACCATACACTACCACGGGTCGTTCGGTCTCAATGCCCTTCAGATTCGGGTCTGACACGACAAGGACAATCCTAGCCACACAACTAGACAATCCTATGTAAGTCATCCAATAACCCAGGAAAGTGTCGATAGGCACCTTCGAAGAACATCCCATACTATTCCCTCCGATGCCCAAGGACTGAAGCGTCAATAGGACACTCCCCAATCCCAAGTTATACCTAAGCAATCACATACTCAAGTCTATCATATCGCATATATTTGATGCATCATCATGATAGAAGTTAAATCATAATATCGAAGTTAAATCATAATATCGAAATGATTCATCATATATACAAGTAAAAAGAATAATAAATCATTATAACAAGAGTATATGAAATCGCAATACTACTGTTCTAAAACATGTATAGCAGTCCAATGATATTCAAAAGCAATTAAGAGGCTATGTTCATTAAGTTATGAGCATCATGACACAAGTACACAGCCTATGCATTTATGGTGATAACCATCCTTACCTTAAGTTGAGTTGATGATGATTCAAGAGTTACCAAGGAATGATCCAATAGTAGTGTTAAGACCCTAAACAAACATAAATAAGAGATTAGAGAAGAAATCGGGAAGATTGGATGTTGAACGGGTCAAAACTGGTTGAAGTTGCTATCAGCAACAAGGTTGGTCGATGCTCTTGGTCGATGGCGCATCAACCAAGGAGGATCGACCAAAACAATCTCGGGCTGCATATTGGATTTTGGGGGTTTTGGTCTAAATTCGGTCTTTCGGGGATCGGATCGATCCGGAACTTGGAGGGATGCTTAAGAACAATATAAGAACACTACAAATCAAGAAATTAACACAATCCAATGGTCTAAATAGAAAGCCCCAAATTAGACTACTAAGTTCAATAGACAAGAATCATGGCATGGATTGAAATCAATTGCATTTGCATTGGAAAGGCATGAATTAACTAGGGGAACTTATAGGGATTTGATTAGGATCATATGCTAGTAATAAACATATACATAGCACACTATATACCTCAGTTTATGATAAGAATGCATGAAGTTAAGGAGAAAATCAAGGAATGTATATGCTAGGCTTGAAATGAGAGCATAGCATCAATGGACAAGGGAGAGGATCATAGGTTAAGCAAGAGTGAGCACTTGGAGTGATGGTTGCAAGGTTGCAGCACCATTTCCAAGGTCTCAACAGCAATAAAAGGAGTAGAAAAGAATAGAATAGAGAGTGAGAGTGATGAATCATACCTTGTAGTTGTTGATGGAGACAATGAAAAATGATTGACAATGATTTGGGTGGAATCTTCTTCACCAATGCCTAGGAGGTGCTTTGGGAAGCTCTCCCCACGTTCTCAGGAGTGATAATGATTAAAATAGGGCTCAAAACACGAGGCTAGTCTAAATAGGATAGGGAATATTCCAAAGAATCATTAATTTTGAGTCTGGGATACTTTGGTCGATGGCATCGACCAAGGAGGATCGACCAAAACATGTTTCAGCAGAAAATCCAGAAATAGTTCAGCAACTTCGGATAGGTATTTGGAGGGCTATACAGAGTCAAATTGAGTGGGGTTTTCTCCTATAAGTCAATCAAGAAGTCTAGTTTCGGGAAATACCTTCGGATTGTGCACGGGAGTCCATTAGGTACTTCAACTGATTCACTCTTCTTCGATGCACAGATTTTCACTAAACACCGACAATGTACTCAAGAAGGGGTATCATCGTCAATGTCTATGGGCTCGGACTCTGACTCAAAATTATCAATCAAAAGGGTCCACAAGTCTCTTCTACCACTACTTCGGGTCTTCGGACCTATAAACAACAATGGATCCGGGGCAGGGTTAGGATAGGGCTGAATTTTACATCAACCCTAATGGTCATCCACAAATAATAGACGGGAAGCTCTCATGTCCCCTCACGGATATAACTCACCAGTCTCGAGCGCCCATGAGCCCAAGTCTACTATTTGCAACCCTACCAATGAATGGTCCCCACAATGTGATTCATGTCCCCTCACGGATATAACTCACCGGTCTTGAGCACCTATAAATCCCCATGCTACCACGGGTTACTCGGTCTCAATACCCTTCGGAATCAGGTCTGATGTAATGGGGACATCGTAGCCAAACACTGCTAGACAAGCCCTAGGTATGACATACAATAATCCGGGAAAGCGTCAAAGGGCACCATCGGAAATATCCTATAGTATTCCCACTGATGTCCAAGGACAGAAATTTCAAAAGGACACTCCCCAATCCCAAATCATACCTAATCTATCACATTCCCAATTCAGTCATAACATACAGAACCAATATCTCATCATATAGAAAGTTACACATAAACATGATGAATTGCATATGTAAATGACAAGGATAAGTAATCATACATGATTTGAATAATAGAGAAATACATGAATGAGGTACTACTGTACTTGAAGTACTTACAGTAGTAGCATCATACTAAGAAAGTATAAGAATGGCAGTGAATCTATGAAATTTCCAAAATAGAAACTAAGATTCACGCAATCTATGTTAATATGGAAACAATTGTCCTTACCTTAAATAGCTTCGATGAATATCCAAAGATCAAAGAGAATGGTTCCAAACTTAGCAAATAAACCCTAAACAAGCATAGATACATCATTAGGAAAGAGGCCTAGAAGATCGAAGATCAAGCGAATCAAATCGGACGAAGAACACAGCTACTGTCAGCCTTGGTCGATTGGGTGGTAGCTTGGCCCAATCGACCAAGCAATCGACCACCTGAACAGTAAGCAGCAGAAATCTGATTTTTTATCCGAAACTCATTCTACAAGATCCGAAACACTACGAAACTTGGAGGGAACCTCTAAAACAGTAATCTAATACTAAAATAGCATAGATTAAAAACTAACAATGATAAAAAAAACAATACTTACTAATTTGGAATCATGACTTTCTAGTTCGGTAAAAATCATAGTTTTCGATGAAAACATACTATGAACTCAAGAGAAAAACTAGAGATGATAAGATCTCATTCTAGAAGAACATAATTAGAAGATCATACATGAAACTATCATTCAAAATAGATCTAACATGCTAGAAAAATCAAATCAAAAGAATGATCATGGTTTCATGAAGAATTCACAAGGATCATGGTAAAGAACAATATATAGATCATAGTACCATAAGAATGAATGAAAATTATAGAAGAGATGGTTGCAAGGATGCAACATCTTCTTTATAATTTCAATACAGAGAAAAGATCATAGTAAGAGTAGATCAATATCATACAAGAGAGATTACTAACCTTTGATTGAAGAACAAGAGATGAAGAACTTGAGATCTTGCAAGAGTTCTTCACAAACACCAAGGAGAAGCTTTGTGTCACATCCCCCCAGCCGGTACCCTAACTGGCATACCCGGGAGTGTGATCCACAGCCCCGAAGATCAAGTATCGAGGAAATCATCCTCCCACATATACAATAACATAATCATAAACAAGAAATAATCAAGGTTTAAATATTATAAACATAAGATTAAAGTCAATAAATAAATAATCAATATAATCAGAGTGTGGAGAAATGATACCAAATATCCGAAGATATCAAAAGAAGTAGAGCGAGGCGGAAACTCACTCCACAGATACAACGGAATGTAGTATAAGTCTAGAGGAATAACAACTTAAACAAAAGAAATAAGAAAGACAACTAAACTAAGAGTCTTCTATCCTATAGATAACATCTTCAAAATAATGGACTTCGTCAGTCCAACAGAGATGCTCCAACTCCACGTTGCCTCTAATCGTAGTATGCAACTTGATCACTTGAGGGATCATCAGAGTAATTTTGATTGTCGCCAACACCTTGCGTGTAGTACGCTTCATCGGCTTGCGCTTCATCGTACTGTCCGTCATAGTAATTAGTACCTGTAGAATAGTCTAACAAAAGATTGTACAAAAAGGAATGAGTTTTGAAAGAAACTCAATAAGGCAAGTTAACTCACAACAGCATAGATAACATATATCAGAACATAACAAGATGCAATGCAGTATGAAACAAATAATGAATGTATGCATCTAAACTCTGTGTATGCCGGTCTCTATTGGCAACCATGCTTTAAATCATAGCACCATACTTCTTTGGGTAGGTCACGCGTACGGCTCCTGTTGGTAGTGGGTCCGGCATCCTCGGGACAATCCATGGCTGGGGGTTAAGTCACCTCTCTCTCACATGTCAGGGTAAAGCCTAGCCTAATGCAAGTCATCTACTCAGTTACATCAACTCAGGTCCGGATACCTCCATTCTTCGCCCTAGGCGATCCTTTCCGGTATCCTTTCCACTAGAGTCCTAATAGTCTCGGACTACGGACTCATCAACCCTACTGGTTATCCACATATGGTAAACGTGAAGCTCTCACGTCCCCTCACGGATCATTTCACCGGTCTTGAGCGCCCATGAGCCCAAGTCTAGCCATATGCAACCCTCCAATAAATGGCCCCCACAATATGATTCCCGTCCTCTCACGGGTTGGTTACCGGTCTTGAGCGCCCGTGAATCACACTGCTACCACGGGTCGTTCGGTCTCAATACCCTTCCGATTTGGGTCTGATATAACGGGGACATCCTAGCCAAACACTGCTAGACAGCCCTAGGTATGACAACCAATGATTCGGAAAAGCGTCGATGGGCATCTTCTCCCATACTATTCCCTCCGATGTCCAAGGACAAAAGCGTCAAAAGGACACTTCCCAATACCAAACCAATACTTAATCAAACACATTCTCATATCAGTCATAACATACACAACCAACAATTCATCGTACAAAAGAGAATGTAAAAGCATAATCCGATCAAGCAGTAATAAACATCACATATAAGCTTGAATAATGAAAAAGTATAAATAAACAAGTGCTACTGTACTTACAGTAGTACATCAGAAGTATAAAGTACAAGAACTGTAAGCAAACTCATAGTTTCAAAAAGTAGAAACCAGAGAGTATGCGATCTATATCATTATGAAATAACTGTCCTTACCTTGATTATCGCTGAAGATAATCCAGAGATCAAAGAGAACAACTCCAAACTTAGCAAATAAACTCCTAACAATCATAGATACAACATTAGGAAAGATGCCTAAAAGATCGGAGAGCAAACTTGTCACACCCCACCCGTCGGTCTCGGTTACCCGCCCGACAACCCCTGGGTGCGATCCGTCACAAGATCCAAGGTTTTAGTCTATCAACAATATTTAAGACAAATATAGATAATCATGAGCAAAGAATATTCAATAACTGAATTAAATGAATTACAGGAGCCCAAAATACTCCAATATCAAAGGAAAGAAATAAAGAATAAAGGATAAAACAAAAATGAGGGCAGCAGAATAATTCAAAAGTATTTATATGCAGTTTCTTTCCAGTTTGCTTTTCTAAGTCAATGAACTTAGACTCCAATTTAATAAGGTGAGGGGTCCTCCAATTCTTCTCCAGTCTCAATGCGAACTGCCTGACCACCTTTCACCTCTGACCATCAATCGGTGCGATAAGCGCACTCCATGCACCCGCAGGAACTCCCGCACATGCTATTTCCATCGCCCACTGGCGGTGCCACATCTTCTTCAAACGGGATGGTTCCTTCATAGGGAACCAGCCCATCTTCAGATATAAATCCTTCTTCTGTATAGGCTAAAAACATACAAAGAATAAAGGAATGAGTTCTAAAGAACTCAGTAAGAAACAATCATATATCACATCCATCATCCAAAAATGCCATGATACAACAGTAATATGAATGAATGCAAAACATGAATGATGCTATGATTTCTAACTATGCAAGTCTCTAATAGCTGACATGCTTTAAGATAAACACCAGCCCTCCTCTGGGTAAGTCTCATCACTCTGATCCGGCAAGGACTGGTTACCTCTGTAGGGATCCAGGGAAAAAGGGAAAGTCCACACCTGGCTCACAAACCATGGTTAGGGGTTAAGTCCACGCTCTCTCACCACGACCATTGGTAATGAGTACTGGCGCATGTCGGGGTTTCTAATCCAATGCAAGGTTATAATGGTTACATGTCTACATGAAGTCCAGATACATCCCCTATGGCACCAACCAACTCGGTTCAGTATCCTTCGCAACCTAGGAGTAAGAATCCTCACGGATCTGCTACCTCTGTTGGACTCTACTCCTTAACCCTATGGTCATCCACATATTATTGGGGCGGATGCTCTCATGATTCCTCACGACACCTGGTCCGGTCCTTGGACATCCATGAGCCCAACCCTAACATATGCAACCCTACCATTTATATGACTAATAGTGGACCACCAAGTCACATCACTGTCATCACGGGTTACTCGGTTTCAATTCCCCTACCGAAAGGGTAGTAGCATGTGGGGTACCTAGCCATGCAATCTAGACTCATCCTAACAATGTCATCAATTAATCATGATAGTGCTGAAGGTATCAGCAGGCATGTGTCCCATTCCACAGCCTTCTGATATCATCAGCCAAGATATCCCAAAAGGAACACCCCAACTATCATAACCATATACCAATTACCATAATCATATAACATTCACAATTCACCAAGTAATTATGAAATCAAGCAAACAGCAGTAGTATACTAGAAATAAATACAACTACAGCAGCATATAACAATAGAAATTAAGACTAACAACTATCAGATTAACATGTTCAAGTATATGTAGATAGATAAGATAGACTGTCCTTACTTGCATATAACTGAAACGTCCGTAAAATGGAATCCAGTAACTATTAGTAGACTTTTCTTTTAAACAGTAATCACATAAACATAGGGTTATTAGAATATATAAGTCACATAAATCAATTTGAATCAGAACCGAAATCCAATTGGTCACTGTTTACCAGCCGGTCGCTTGTGCCGGTCGCTTAGGTTAAGCGACCGCCACTAGTGACCGCCCCAAAAACAGTGAGTTTCAATCCGAAACTCAGGCTTCTGATTACTCGATTTCAATCCGGTTTTCGAGTAATCTCATCCTAAGTCTCGAATTAAACACTACCTAAGCCAAAAGGGTGAGAGAAAATAATCCACTATCATCAATAGATTACCCATAACCCTCTCCTTGATTGGATTAACCATCTCACGGAAGTAGGGTTCCGTTTACGGTTATTCCATCTCAAGTAGATTAAAAAAAGAGGGTAAAACTATCCAAGGGGTAATCACAGAGACGAGGGAAAAAGGGTAAAACCAAACTAACGGAGAAAAAAAAGTAAAGAACGAAGGGTTAGTTCAATACCTCACACCAGAAAGCAAGAGAAGAAAAGAACTGATCTTCCAAGTCACTGTCAGTACTCCAGAGACTCTTTCGGATCTTCCCCGCAGCCGTCTAAACTCCCAAATAAGCAACCACGAATAAAGTATTCGTTAATTAGACGGAGGTTACCTTATATAGAAGTCTGGGGGCAAAGTAGGGCAAAATCCCCGAAAACAAACCGGGCGGTCGCTTGGGCCGGTCGCTTAGGTTGAGCGACCGCCACTAGTAACCGCCCCCATGTAATTTGCCATACAAGGGTGCTTTTACTAGGGGCTGATACCCAAGGCCAACCTAGCTCTAAATAAGAGATGGGGAAGATCTTACCTTCATTCCGGACATCTCTGAACAACACCTGACTTCCGAAATTCCCAGCTTCAACCAAGGCAGGCTCTTCAGATAAAGGATTCAGATCCATGGTTCCTGGGTATGGATCATGGGCTTCAATCCGGATACTCCACAAGTTCACCCGACTAGACCTTCGAGTTCTCAGACCTGGAATACGGATCTCGGGTTAGAAATACGGGGGGTATTACAAAACTAATCAAATCAGGCGAAAAACGAAGCTACTAACTCCTTTGGTCGAGTGCTTGGTCGAGTGCCCAGTCGACCAAGCAAGTCAGTACGGAATTGTACAGACTGCTTTGGCCATAACTTCCTCGTTTGAAGTCGGATTGATCCGAAATTCAAAGGGGAACTTCCTAGGATGTATTTGAATCATATGGGAAGGTAAAAACATCAAATCATGGTAAAAATATGGATTCTTGATTTAACCCAAGAAATTAGGGTTTCAACCTTTATGTCTCCCCAGGAAAGGTTATGATCACAGGATGAAAGGGAATGATTGCAATCAAGAACATAATAAGAAAAGCATAGAAAATCTAGTTTAGGTTAATAGAAACATTACCCATGAGGTTTCCCTCACATGGGAGGTCACCAAAGTTTTCTAGAAATCAAGCAAGGGTTAGGGTTTCAAGAAAATATTCAGCTAGGGTTGAGATCATGACGATGATCATAGATCTCAAAGAATAGGATGAGATCATGGAATAGATGGTTGCAAGGATCAAATGGGCTCTAAACCTTATGGGCTTTTGCACATACATCAAGTGACATGTCTAGTGTGAGGAAATACCTTCAAACCAAGTCAGATAATACTCCAAGTCCTTCAACTAATCTCGTCTTCAGACAGCTGCAGCTTCCTTTCCAAATCTGCATAGACATCCAAGTATGGAACTCCATCATCAACATCCATGGGTTCAGAGTCAAACACCATGTCTTCTACTGAGATGACCCATAGTTGGCTTCTTCCTTTACTCTGGGTCTTCGGACCTAAAAACAACCGGGTTACCGGGTCAAGGTTAGGGTTAGGGCTGGGTTTCACATTCTCCCCTCCTTAAAAGAAATTTCGTCCTCGAAATTGAGAGCGTACCTGAACTTCCAAAAAGTTGAGGAAATTTCTCCTTCATATCTTCTTCCTTCTCCCAAGAAGCTTCTTTAGGGGTATGGTTCTTCCAATGAATCTTTACCAAAGGGATGGTGCGATTCCGCAATTGCTTGTCCTTCTTATCCAAAATTTCAGCTGGCTCTTCATCATAGGTCAGATCAGCACTAAGTCCTTCAGGTGCTTGTTTTAGTACGTGTTCCGGATTCTCAATGTATTTCCAAAGCATCAAAACATGAAACACATTGTGCACAGCAGCAATAGACGGAGGTAATGCCAATCGATAAGCAACAGGTCCAACCTTTTCCAAAATCTCGAAAGGTCCAATGTACCGAGGGCTAAGCTTTCCTTTAACATTGAATCTCATCACACCCTTCATAGGTGAAACCTTCAAGAAAACTTTCTCCCCAACTTGAAATTCCAAATCGATTCTTCTCTTATCAGCATAAGATTTCTGTCTTGACTGGGTAGACTTAATCCTTTCTCTTATCATATCGACCATTTCGCTAGTAGCTTCAATCATCTCCGGACCTAAGACTTTCCTTTCACCAGTCTCAGTCCAATACAAGGGTGTCCTACAAGTGTTACCATACAAAGCCTTAAACGGAGCCATGCCTATCGTTGCTTGATAACTGTTGTTATAGGCAAACTCAACCAAAGCTAAGTGTTCATCCCAATTACCACCCATATCCACTACACAAGATCTAAGCATATCTTCCAAAGTTTGAATCGTCCGCTCAGATTGTCCATCAGACTGTGGATGTTGAGTTGTACTCAAGTTCAATTGGGTTCCCAAGGCTTTCTACAAACTGTTCCAAAACCTTGAGGTGAACCTAGGATCACGATCAGACACAATACTTACAGGCACACCATGCAAACGAACCACATTATCCACATATAGCCGAGCAAGCTTATCCAAAGTATGAGTGATCTTCATAGGAATGAAATGGGCTGATTTGGTCAACCTATCAACAATTACCCATATAGTGTCATTACCTTTACCTGTCCGAGGTAAGCTAGTTATGAAGTCCATAGAGATATCTTCCCACTTCCAACTAGGAATAGGAAGTGGCTGAAGTAATCCAGATGGAGGTTGATGAACGGCCTTCACGCGCTGGCAAGTCTCACACTTGGAAACAAAATCATCAACATCGGCCTTCAAACCAATCCACCAAAAATGTTCTCTTAAGTCTTTATACATCTTGGTGCTTCCAGGGTGTATCGTAAAGATCGATTGGTGTGCTTCCTTCAAAATCTCTTTCTTGATTCCTTCATCTGCAGGCACACAAAGTCTTCCTCTAAACAATAAGGCACCGTCCATAGATATACCAAAGTCAGGATCCGAATCAGGATTCAAAGAAATCTTCTCAATCTTCTCTTTAGAATCCAGATCAGAACCTTGCAGAGCAACAATTCTGTCTCTAAGGGTGGATCTCGCCGTCATCGCAGACAAAACAACTTCTAAACCTTCAGAGACAACTTCCAAACCAAAATCCAAAATCGAGGACAACAAAGGTTGACTCAAAGCATTCAAGTCCAATACTTTCTTCTGACTTTTCCTGCTAGGAGCGTCAGCAACCACATTCGCCTTACCAGGGTGATACTGAATGTCACAGTCATAATCCGAGACCAATTCCAACCATCTTCTTTGTCTCATATTTAACTCCTTTTGGGTAAAGAAGTACTTCAAACTTTTATGATCCGTGAAAATAGCGATCTTCTCACCATTGAGGTAATGTCTCCAAATCTTCAAAGCAAAGACAAATGCGGCAAGCTCTAAATCATGAGTGGGGTAATTCCGCTCATAATCCTTCAATTGCCAGAGGCATAGGCTACGACCTTACCATGTTGCATCAGAACGCAACCCAAACCAATCTTCGACGCATCAATGTAGACTGTTAAACCATCGGAACTATCAGGTATAGTTAAAACCGGAGCACTTGTCAATCTAACCTTCAATTCTTGGAAATTCTTCTCACATGCGTCAGACCAAACAAACTTCTCTTCCTTTCTAGTTAGCTTAGTCATAAGAGCAGCCAACCTAGAAAAATTCTCAATAAACCTTTTGTAATATCCTGCCAGACCAAGAAAACTTCTTATTTTCATTACAGTCTTCGGTCTTTCCCAATCAGCAATTGCTTGTACCTTTTCGGGATCAACATGAATACCTTCAGTAGAAACCACATGGCCAAGGTGTCACATCCACCCAGCCGGTATCCTATCTGGCATACCCGGGATGTGATCCACAACCCGAAGATCCAGATCGAGCGGCCATGCCTCCCACATACACAATAACATAATCATGAACAATATAATCAATGTATAAAACAAGCAATAAATAGATCAATTGAATAAGAGAAGATAGTAAATCAGAGTGCGGAAATATTAAATGTCAACTTCATATAGAGATAGTCTCAAAGAGAAGAAGTGATCAAAAGTCACTCCTCCGGAAGTAGCGGAAATGTAGTTAATAAAATTAAGTTACAATTTGTGCCGAGAACAAATCCATAATAGTTAGGGTGAAGATATCCAAATGATTACAGTTATCTAGGGAAATGGGGCCTACATATATGTTTCTTCTATCCTATTGATTTCTTCTTCAAAAGTGTGGATAAAGTAAACCCAACGTGGCCGCTCCCTCACTAATGTGGGGCTAACCCTGGTACGCACTATAATCCTCCTCGGTATAGCAATCCTGACTCTCCGCGTAGCCATCACCCGAAGTGTAGTATGCGGGATCATAGCTCGGGTCATAGGACGTGCCATCAAGGTCTTCTGTACCTGCAATATAATCTAACAAATTGCACAAAAGGAATGAGTTCAAAAGAACTCAGCAAGGCAAGTCGTTTCATAATACACAGTTCATTCAACACAAGTCAAAATATGATGCAATATGATATGAGACAATGATGAAATATGATTCTAATCTTAAGTATGCTAGTCTCTAAGGTAGACATGCTTTAAGCCATAGCACCATACTTCTTTGGGTCGTCAGTCACTCCCCCTCAATCATAAGATATCTTGGGTCTGCCGTGGTAATTGGATAAGGTCCTCATCAAGCCATGGTTGGGGATTTAGTCACCACTCTCTCACATCACCATTGGTATAAGTATTGGCGCATGTCGCGGCAAAGCCTAGCCCAATGCAAGTCATCAACTCGGTCTTATCATGTCAGATCCGGATACTTTCTCTATAGCACCGACCAACTCGGTTCCGTATCCTTCACACTAGAGTCAGCGTATCCTATGGCACCGACCAACTCGGACTAGGGACTCATCAACCCTATTGGTCATCCACAAATGGTAAACGGGAAGCTCTCACATCCTCTCACGGGTTGGTTACCGGTCTTGAGCGCCCGTGAGCCCAGGTCTATCCATTTGCAACCCTACCAACAAATGGCCCCTTTCGGGTATCCGCAGTATAGTTTAAGTCCTCTCACGGAGTGGATACCGGTCTTGAGCGCCCTTTAACCATACCTACCACGGGTCGTTCGGTCTCAATACCCTTCTGATTCGGGTCTGATATGACAAGGGAAAATATCCTAACCATACACCTAGACAATCATATATATGTCATCCAACAACCCGGGAAAGCGTCGATGGACACCTTCGGGGAATATCCCATACTACTCCCTCCGATGTCCAAGGACAGAAATGTCGGAAGGACACTTCCCAATCCCAAGTCGTACGTAGTCAATCACAAACTCAATCTCATCATATTATACTAACTCAATGATTTCTCATATAAACAAATACATATTATAACATGATTGATCATATGTAAAATCATAAAGTAAAACTGAACATGATATTCTAAATGATATATACATTCTATCACTGATAAGAAAACACATAACAGTCATGTATAGTAAAGAAATACTCATATGAACATAACCATTAAGTTCCCATAATGTAAGCATGTTGATATAATTAACATACTTGAGTTAACGACTGTCCTTACCTTAATCAAGTTGTAAATAGATTCAATGATTACCAAGTATGGTCCCAAAATCAGTGTTGATACCCTAGATAATCATACAAGTAATGTCAGAGAAGAAAGCAATTGAATCGGGGTTCAAACGGATCAATTCGGCTGAGTACAGGGCCTTAACAGCTCTTGGTTGACTGGCTTGGTCGATTGTGTTGGTCTGCTGATCATGACCACCAATCGGTATCTCGTCACTTCCGTGACCACTAGATTCACCACGCCCACTTCTTAACGTAACCATACTGCAAAAACCAAAATGTCAAAAACACCGAATTTCGAAGTTTCGACACAATCCACAAGTCCAAATGATTAAGAATCTTAAATCATGCTTAAATACATCCATTTAGTCATCAAACAATCAATCATAGGACAAAAATCACATTTTTCTAAAATCCAACAGCACTTGGAGCTACTGGGTCCTTTGGTCGAGTGCTTGGTCGAGTGCCCAGTCGACGAATGAGTGGACCAAGGCTCACAGCACGCGAAAATCAGGGTTTTAAGTGCCAAAATCCCATTCCAAACACACTTCAAACCTTGCAAACTTGAGAGGGGACTCTAGAGAAGAAGTACTAAGGCATTCCTAAGTGTTTTCCAAGTAGTTTGGTGCTTCAACAACAACACTACAACACTCAACAACTTCACACACGGTAAATCTTCATTCCCAAACTCAAGTTCATCTTCTCAAACTTGCATATCATCCAAAAATCATGTGTTGCTTGTGTCTATTGCTAGAAATCATGCTTAGGAACACTTAGAAACATGTTCCCTAGGTTTTTAGCACAATTCCATGCTTAAACAACAAGTTCTATAACAATCTTGCATTTCTCACATCGCTTTCGTACCGAAATCGTTATCTTTAGAAAAACTTTGATTTCTCTCAAATCGCTTGGAGTTTTCGCACGAAATCAAATGCTACACACTCAAAATGATATTGTGAACGTGAACATGTACTTTGATCACACCAATTCCAAAATTTCCAAAAATCCAATTTGACCTAGAATGCAAAATCCCCAAATTCCTTCTTGCTGAATTTTCAACTTTAGACCAAGATTCCGATCGATCTTCTTCAAGTAAACTTCATAGCTATGCAATTCCAAGTATTGCATACATGCTAGTATGCTCAATTTACATTTTCCCCAAATTTCCAATTTTGATGAAAATTACGAAAATGTCCTTCTAGCAGAATTTTCGAAACAATACTAACATGCAATGTCTTTTTATCTTTTCCAACAGACATCACACCATGCAGAGAGGTGGACGAGGCAGAGGCACGATAGTTGGAGCTAGGTGAGGCAGAGGTAGAGTTCCAACTCAGCCTAGAGCAGAGGTCAACCGACTCGATCTCTTCGACACACCACAGGCAGAGTTCCTATACGAGGCATACTTCGAGTACTGCCGCATGGAGTACGGGCGACTTCTTCACTTGCGAGAGCTTTGGGTCTTCCAGATCCGACAGCGATTCGACACTCGGTCATGGACTCATCTCTTCACAGCAGACTTGCCCGTCTATCCTGAGCTAGTGAGGCTGTTCTTCAGTAACCTCACGTCCATCGAGGAGGCCAGAGGACAGGGTCGTCCTTTCAGACTCATACTCGAGAGCAGGGTCAGAGAGACACAGATCCGCTTCTCCACTAGGGATCTGGCGCACATTCTCCATGTACCACACTATCCACGACAGTGCTTATGGATACCTATCGGGGTAGAGATAGACCAATTCTTGATGCCATACGAGCTTCATGAGATATGCACCACTCTCTGGGATGACACAGAGTGCTACCTTCCGAGACACAGTGGATAGATGACAGATTCAGCTAGGATCATCGGTCGCATCGTCGGCCGAAACATCATACCTAAGGCCGGACATCACAACAGGGTTTCTGTGATGGAGGCCGTAGTCATCTACTGCATATACACAGGCTTTTAGATAGACCTGTCCTACATCATCCAGCAGGTCATGATAGATCTAGTGGCACGTCCTGGTATGAAGAACCTTTACTTCGGGAGATTACTGACATTGATCTTCCGACACTTCGGGGTTAGTTTGGAGGATACAGAGGAGCTTACTGGTTCACTAGGATATGCCATTGGGACTAGGACAATCAGGCAGATGAGGCTCACTCAGACTGTGAGATCCCCGGGTCCAGATGGTGAGGAGGATACAGATGAGGATGAGGATGAGGTGGAGGCTCCAGCAGATGAGGGTGATGCTAGTCCAGATTCTGATGATCAGGCAAAGGATACAGAGATGCATGAGGCTGATCCTGAGTATCCTAAGATTCCCAGATCACCACACTTCGAGACAGGAGGCCCTTCTCATTCAGTCCCAGAGACTTATGATTTAGGTGCTCAGATGAGATTGATGACTTCCATGCTAGAGAGGATGGAGGTCAGACAGGAGCAGATGTATGAGAGGATGGAGTCACGGCAAGATAGGATAGAGTCACAGATTACTCAGATGACCGAGGATTTCAGATCATACAGAGATCAGAGGAGATCACCTAGATAGATTGTACTTAGGATTTCCCATTATGCTTTTCAGATGTAAACTTTTCTTAAAGTTAATGAAGTTCTTTTGTTTCGCTTTATTATTGTGTATTATGAACTTTTCTTTTATTGCTTATATGACATTTGTTCAAATATAATTATTGTACATTATTCAGAAGTATTCAGTTATGCTTCATTAAACAAGTTTCTAATCCAAGTGTTCTATTATTCACTTCTAAGAGTAGATGAGTCACTTCTGGATCTATGACCCAGGAATGTTCTGTAACTGTTTTTTGTGGTTAGGATTTCCTTGAACTTTGGGCTCTGATACCACTCTATCACATCCCCCCAGCCGGTACCCTAACTGGCATACCCGGGAGTGTGATCCACAGCCCCGAAGATCAAGTATCGAGGAAATCATCCTCCCACATATACAATAACATAATCATAAACAAGAAATAATCAAGGTTTAAATATTATAAACAAGAGATTAAAGACAAGAAATAAATAATCAATATAATCAGAGTGCGGAAAAATGATACCAGATATCCGAAGATATCAAAAGAAGTAGAGCGAGGCGGAAACTCACTCCACAGATACATCGGAACGTAGCATAAGTCTAAAGGAATAACAACTTAAACAAAAGAAATAAGAAAGACAACTAAACTAAGAGTCTTCTATCCTATAAATAACATCTTCAAAATAATGGACTTCGTTAGTCCAACAGAGATGCTCCAACTCCACGTTGCCTCTAATCGTAGTATGCAACTTGATCACTTGAGGGATCATTAGAGTAATTTTGATTGTCGCCAACACCTTGCGTGTAGTACACTTCATCGGCTTGCGCTTCATCGTACTGTCCGTCATAGTAATCAGTACCTGTAGAATAGTCTAACAAAAGATTGTACAAAAAGGAATAAGTTTCGAAAGAAACTCAGTAAGGCAAGTTAACTCACAACAGCATAGATAACATATATCAAAACATAACAAGATGCAATGCAGTATGAAACAAATAATGAATGTATGCATCTAAACTCTGTGTATGCTGGTCTCTATTGGCAACCATGCTTTAAGTCATAGCACCATACTTCTTTGGGTAGGTCACGCGTACGGCTCTTGTTGATAGTGGGTCCAGACAATCCATGGCTGAGGGTTAAGTCACCTCTCTCTCACATCACCATTTGGTCTAAGTACTGGCGCATGTCAGGGTAAAGCCTAGCCCAATGCAAGTCATCTACTCAGTTACATCAACTCAGGTCCGGATACCTCCATTCTTCGCCCCGGGCGATCCTTTCCACTAGAGTCCTAATAGTCTCGGACTACGGACTCATCAACCCTACTGGTTATCCACATATGATAAACGGGAAGCTCTCACGTCCCCTCACGGATCATTTCACCGGTCTTGAGCACCCATGAGCCCAAGTCTAGCCATATGCAACCCTCCAATAAATGGCCCCCACAATATGATTCCCGTCCTCTCACGGGTTGGTTACCGGTCTTGAGCGCCCGTGAATCACACTGCTACCACGGGTCGTTCAGTCTCAATACCCTTCCTATTTGGTTTTGATATAACGGGGACATCCTAGCCAAACACTGCTAGACAACCCTAAGTATGACAACCAATGATTCGGAAAAGCGTCAATGGTCATCTTCGGAGAACATCCCATACTATTCCCTCCGGTGTCCAAGGACAAAAGCGTCAAAAGGACACTTCCCAATCCCAAACCAATACTTAATCAAACACATTCTCATATCAGTCATGACATACACAACCAACAATTCATCGTACAAAAGAGAATGTAAAAGCATAATCCGATCAAGCAGTAATAAACATCACATATAAGCTTGAATAATGAAAAAGTGTACATAAACAAGTGCTACTGTACTTACAGTAGTACATCAGAAGTATAAAGTACAAGAACAGTAAGCAAACTCATAGTTTCAAAAAGTAGAAACCAGAGAGTATGCGATCTATATCATTATGAAATAATTGTTGTCACATCCTCCCAGCCGGTACCCTAACTGGCATACCCGAGAGTGTGATCCACAGCCCCGAAGATCAAGTATCGAGGAAATCATCCTCCCACATATTCAATAACATAATCATAAACAGGAAATAATCAAGGTTTAATATTATAAACAAGATTCAAAACAAGAAATGAATAAACAATATAATCAGAGTGCGGAAAATGATACCAAATATCTGTAGATATCAAAAGAAGTAAAGTGAGGCGGAAACTCACTCCACAAAATACAACAGAACGCAGTATGTAAGTCTAAAAGAAATAACAACTAAATCAAAGGAACTAATAAAGATAACTAAACATCAGAGTTTTCTATTCTATAGATGACGTTTTCAAAATAGTGGACTTCATCAATCCATTTGAGACGTTCCACATATACGTTGTCTTTAATCGTAGTACGTAGCTTGATCAACTGAGGGATCATCAGAGTAATCTTGATTGTTGCCAACACCTTGCGTGAAGTACGCTTCATCGGCTTGCGCTTCATCGTACTGTTCGCCATAGTAATCAATACCTGTAGAATAGTCTAACAAAAACAATACACAAAAGGAATGAGTTTCGAAGAAACTCAGTAAGGTAATTAATCCATAACAACATAAATAACATGGATGCAAACCATAATAACATGCAATGCAATATGAAACAAGTAATGTATGTATGCATCTAAACTCTATGTATGCTGGTCTCTATTGGCAGACATGCTTTAAGTCATAGCACCGTACTTCTTTAGGTAGGTCATGCATACGGCTCTTGTTGGTAGTGGGTTCGGCATCCCTCAGGACAAACCATGGCAGGGGTTTAAGTCAACACTCTCTCTCACAACCATTTGGTCTAAGTACCGGCACATGTCAGGGTAAAGCCTAGCCCAATGCAAGTCATCTACTCAGTTACATCAACTCAGGTCCAAATACGTCCATTCTTCGCCTCGGGCGATCCTTTCTGGTATCCTTTCCACTAGAGTCCTAATAGTCCCGGACTACGGACTCATCAACCCTATTGGTTATCCACATATGGTAAACGGGAAGCTCTCATGTCCTCTCACGGATATAACTAATCGGTCTTAAGCGCCCATGAGCCCAAGTCTAACCATATGCAACCCTCCAATACATGGCCCCCACAATGTGATTCTCGTCCTCTCACGGGTTGGTTACATGTCTTGAGCGCCCGTGAATCCCCATTGCTGCCACGGGTCGTTCGGTCTCAATACCCTTCCGAATTGGGTCTGATATAACGGGGACATCCTAGCCAAACATTGCTAGACAGCCCTAGGTATGACAATCAATAACTTGGGAAAGCGTCGATGGACAACCCCGGAAACATCCCATACTATTTCCTATAAAGTCCAAGGACAGAAGTGTCAAAAGGACACCTCTCAATCCCAAATCATACCTATTCAAATACAATCTCAGATTAGTCATGACATATACAGTCAACAGTTCATCGTATACCAAAGAGAATATAAAGTCATGATCTAATCATTAAGATAATAACCAATTCATATAAATATGAATAATGAAAAGATAACCTAAACAAGTGCTACTATTCTCACAGTAGTATATCAGAAGTAAAAGTATACAAACAGTAGTTAATCTCATAGTTTCATAAAGATAAAAACTAGAGAGTATGTGATCTATGTAGTTAAGGAGATAACTGTCCTTACCTTCTAACTTGTAAAGGAACTTAGAGAATCAAGTAAGACCTTGACTAAACCTGAGAAAAGAGTCTTAAACAAGTGTATACAATAAGTTAGGAAAGATACATAGAAGGAAAGATCACAATTCAATCAAAACAGACCAAGAAAGGGATTGCTGCACCCATTGGTCGACTGATTGGTCTACTGCCCCAGTCGACCAATGAGTCGACCAACAGAGACAGTAGCCTTAAAAAATCAGAATTTTTAGAATATGAATCCGAATTTGGTGGTTCAAAAGGGTACAAAATAAGGGGGAAACTCTAATGGAAGCATCTAAGTCTATAGAGGACATCAAACCATTAGTCAATTCAAGTTTCTAGGTTACAACTTAGGAACCAGAAAGTTAACCTAATTAGGTTAAACATAGATCATGAAGGGAAAATATAGTATGATCAAGGGTAAGGAATTAAAGATTGATAGGCTACAATTCTAGTAAAGAAAATAAAGTGAGTGTCTTCTAACATGATCAAAATAGGGGTTCTTGATTTTACTCAAGAAACTAGGGTTTCACCCTTTTTGGCTCCCATGAAAAGGTTGAGAGCACCGGATGAAGGGAGGTAAATTGTTAGGTCAAATACAACAAGAAGAATTAAAAAATATTGAATTTAGATCAACCTCCACATTACCCATGAGGTTTCCCTCACATGGGGGCTTACCAAAAGGTTCTCCTGATGACCACACAAGGTTAGGGTTTCAAGGGTTAGGGTTTCCAGGGTTCAACTGGCAAGGGTTGAGATCATGATGATGATCATAGATCTCAAGGAACATGATGAGATCATGGAATAGATGGTTGCAAGAATGCAGCATCATCTTCTTGATCTCAATCAAGAACAGATTAAAGGAAAGAAAATTAGAGATAGAGAGGAAAGAGATCATAAACATACCTTTGATGCAGGAGGATGAAGATTACTTGAGTTCTTGCGAGATATCAACCAAGGATGCAAGGGAATCGATTAGAATAGGGTTCTAACTCGTTTCAGAGGCTTAGGAGGCAGATGAGGCGGAGTATTCCCGAGACTAAACTTAAATAGAGTAGCCACGACCTAAATTTCAAAAACAGAATCAATTGGTCGATTGATTGGTCGCCTGGTCCAGTCGACCAATCAGAACAACAACTTCAAAATAGGGAATCGAAGGCTCAGATCAAGTCCAAACATCAAGGGGTTTTGCACACACCTAAAGTGACATACCTAGTAGGTAGAAATGCCTTCGAACCAATACAGAGAGCACTCCAAGTCCATCAACTAATCCAATCTTCATCAGGGTGTAGTTTCCATAGAAGGGACACTGACATCCACACTCAAGGATTCCACTCCAGCCATCAAGTCTTCTACTGAAATGGCCCAAAACTGACTTCTTGCCTTACTTCGGGTTATTGGACCTACAAACAACAGGGTTTCCGGGTCAGGGTTAGGGCTGGGTTTCACAATTGTCCTTACCTTGATTATCGCCGAAGATAATCCAAAGATCAAAGAGAGCAACTCCAAACTTAGCAAATAAACTCCTAACAATCATATATACAACATTAGGAAAGATGCCTAAAAGATCAGAGAGCAAACTAATCAAATCGGGCGAAAAACGAAGCTACTGACTCCTTTGGTCGAGTGCTTGGTCGAGTGCCTAGTCGACCAAGCAGTCGACCAAGCAAGTCAGTACAGAATTGTACAGACTGCTTTGGCCATAACTTCCTCGTTTGAAGTCGGATTGATCCGAAATTCGAAGGGGAACTTCCTAGGATATATTAGAATCATATGGGAAGGTAAAAACATCAAATCATGGTAAAAATATGGGTTCTTGATTTAACCCAAGAAATTAGGGTTTCAACCTTTATGGCTCCCCAGGAAAGGTTATGATCACAGGATGAAAGGGAATGATTGCAATCAAGAACATAATAAGAAAATCATAGAAAATCTAGTTTAGGTTAATAGAAACATTACCCATGAGGTTTCCCTCGCATGGGAGGTCACCAAAGTTTTCCAGAAATCAAGCAAGGGTTAGGGTTTCAAGAAAATATTCAGCTAGGGTTGAGATCATGACGATGATCATAGATCTCAAAGAATAGGATGAGATCATGGAATAGATGGTTGCAAGGATGCAACATTTTCTTCCTGATCTCAATCAAGAACAAGATCGAAGAAAAGAAATTCGCAATGTTGAAGCGATTACTAACCTTGAATTGTCAGAACAGCGATGAGAGGCTTCAGATCTGCAGAGGAGTCTTTGAAATTACCAGAGAGAGTTTCGAAGAGGTCTTCTCACGTTCAAAAAGTGTTTAGGAGGCTAGGCAGCCGTAACAAAGAAACACGAAGTAGGGTTTAAATAAAAGTGAAAAACCCTAAAATTACAAATTCACGAATTTCACACTCCTTTGGTCGAGTGCTTGGTCGAGTGGTCCACTCGACCAAGGAGTCGACCAAGGCAGACAATAAGGCCAAGATAGGGAATTGAAGGATCAAATGGGCTCTAAACCTTATGGGCTTTTGCACATACATCAAGTGACATGTCTAGTGTGAGGAAATACCTTTAAACCAAGTCAGATAATACTCCAAGTCCTTCAACTAATCTCATCTTCAGACAGCTGCAGCTTCCTTTCCAAATCTGCACAGACATCCAAGTATGGAACCCCATCATCAACATCCATGGGTTCAGAGTCAAACACCATGTCTTCTTCTGAGATGGCCCATAGTTGGCTTCTTCTTTTACTCTGGGTCTTCGGACCTAAAAACAATCGGGTTACCGGGTCAAGGTCAGGGTCAGGTTAGGGCTGGGTTTCACACTTTGAGACATGTTTCCCACGTTCTCTGAGGATTTTAGAAACAAAGGAGGCTAAGAAACACGTACTTCTATTATATAGAGCACCAACAGACCTAATAGAGGATCTTTGGCAGATTCTATCCCTGTTGGTCAATTGGCCCAATCGACCACCCAGTCGACCAAGCAAGACAGCAAGGCCAAAACAGGGAAATGAAGGTCTAAATCAAATCCAAATCCAATGAGCTTCTCCAACACAACATGTGATTATCAAGTATAGAAGAATGCCTTCAAATCATGTCCAACTACACATTAAGTCCATCAACTAGTCTCATCTTCATCAAGGTGTAGTTTCATTTCCAAGTCTGTCAAAGCTTCCAAGTATGGAACACCATCATCAACTTCCACGGGTTTTGGGTCAAACACCATGTCTTCCACTGAGATGGCCAATAGTTGGCTTCTTCCTTTACTTCGGGTCTTCGGACTTACAAACAACAGGGTTTTCGGGTCAAGGTTAGGGCTGGATTTCACACCTTAGTTGTTTGTTCCCCTTTTATTTTGGGAACCGGTTGTAATCTTTCTTTTTGATCTACTTTTCTGCTGCTACTGTGGTGTGATTTTCCATCTCACTCTACATTTTGATTTATTCTATTGTTATCATTTTTTTCGAGCTCTGATTGTATTCTTGAACCTTATCTTGATCTTTTGATTAATAAAGTTAACATTTGATTTAATCCTGTTCTTGATTATATTATTGTGAATGTGGGATGATGATTTCCTCGAGTATTAGATTTTCGGGACTATGGATCACACACTCGGGTATGCCAGATATGGTACAGGCTTGGTAGATGTGACACTATGTTCGGATCTTTCCTTTTTAGGTAGGAGCCCTTTCTATATTTGAATCTTGACCTCCAGTGGGATAAAACTTTCTTAAGATGTTGGATTTGTGCATGGCAAAATCTTCAGAGTTTCCTTACTCGTACTCCCTTACCTCCATCTATAGTCTAGCAGGGGCCCCACCATTGACCTGACATTATTTGATCCAAATGGTTCACCTAGTTTGCCCGGTCAGCCTGGTGGCTATTGTTGGACCTATGAATCCTAAATAAGTTATGGTATAGAAACAAAATGTTATAAAAAGAAAAAAAAATAAAAAGTATCAAAACTGAAAAACTAAAATCAATTTTATTGGGTTTAATCCTAAACGGGTAATAGTATTAAAAAAAAAAATCATAGTAAAAGAATTCAAAAAAGTTGAAAAATAATAGAATTCATTTCATTGGGTTCCGTCATGGCATACATATTTAAAACTAATAAAAAAAGAAAAAAAAAACAAATAGAAAACTAAAATCCATTTTGCTGGATTTTGTTGAATGAGTCATGGTATAAGAGTTATTTATTAAATTTTTTTTTTTGAAGAGGCAAATATATTTTACAAATGCTACTTTCTTATTTTAAAAAAATAAAAAAGAGAAAAAAATTGAAATGCTTCATCACATGACTCCATAATTTTATTGGATGGTCCATTTTCTTGTCAGAAATGGATAAGTGAAAATTCATATCACCTTGGAATTGTATGCTTTTCATTTTTGACAAGGAAATGAACCAGCAATTTTCTTATAGATGTGCGACATATTTCTGTAAGTCACATCCAAGGGTTGATGTGGAATTTTTTTCAGTATAAAGACGCTTTTATATTTAGGAAAATTGGGGATGGAGATATTATATATGCCGCTGGTAAGGGTTGAACCAACGACATGTGAAATTTTTTCAGGTCCATCATCCATTTCCCTTTGAATGAAGGATACATGTCCATCAATTTTATCCAAAAATTGAGGTAATATTTAGAAAATAATTTTATTTTATTTTAATTTAATCTGAACCTTTGGATGAGACCTCCATTAGTCAATTTACGTTTGGAACCCTTGGATTCCTTTCGTTTATTGGTTTGGGGCTGTGAGAGAATCGGGAAAAGACGAGGGGCCGTGCGGAATTTTATGCTTTGTGTTTGCTGCATAGGTGCTCTCGAATTAGAAGACCGAACCGCGACATTTCTTGGGATGCCTGATGTTTGTAATGCCTTACCGGTTTATATTTGGCTTTCCTTCCCCCACAAGAAGGTTTCGATGATTAACTTATGAGAACCCAAATGGTTATTATGTAGGTCTTCATGTAAATAGTTGATTTAGGAGCTAACAGTTTCTGCTACTTCGAGAATCCTGCCATCCGACGAAGAAATTTACAGAAATCTAGTTATTCAATGGTATATCTACTGGAAATTGGGATTTCGCAGCAAAACCTTGGAAGTGACCCTCCTCTTCTCCCCTTTCATTAGTTTGCTTCCTTACAGTTGTGCCATGGAGTAGGAAAACATTCTCTGCTTCTTGGTAACATCCGAAAAAACCACATTTCAAAGCCCCTACTTACCAGAAAAGGAGGAGGCAAAAATGGGGCTTGGTATCTCCGTATTGATTGGAATGAAGGCAACTTGTATGTTGTTGGTATTTGCTTATCTCAGAGCTATTGGCTTCTTCTTGTTGTCAATTCCTTTCTTGTATGCTTCGTTAGTAGCTATGTTGGTCTCTGTTGCATCTCATCCAGCTATCAATCTTCCCATGCTCTTGGGGAAGAGAACTGATGGAAGCTTCCCCATTTGGTCGATCATTTTGTTTGGTCCATATTTGTATTTTGCTCGATTCTTCTCGCTTGCAAGGAGAACTTGGAGTAAGGAGCCTCCTTATAATGAAATTTGCGATGGTATATACGTTGGAGGGTGGCCTTCTTCATTAGATAAGTTGCCACCTGGTGATCCTGCCATTATTGATTGCACTGCTGAATTCCCGAGAAATGCATCATTCGCAAAGAACTCGTATCTTTGTATCCCGACTTGGGATACGAGGTCTCCTCAACCCACTGAAATTGAATCTGCGGTTCGTTGGGCTTGTAGAAAGAGAGATCAGAAAAGGCCAATCTTCATTCACTGTGCTTATGGTATAGCTCTTTCTCTTAATCGATGTGGATTCCACTTGATTAATGTGTTTATTTTGCAAAAATTAATCTTGTTCACAGTTTACATTTTAAGTGCAGTAACTAGGTTCTTTTACTGTTAGTGAAGTTCTAGTGATGTTTAATATCTAATGGATATCTTCATTGCAAGGTATATGTAATTCTATAACTTTGAAAGGTGGATATTTTAAAATTAAATCACAAACAGATCACATTTAATTTGTCCTACTAGGTCTCTTCTCTTGTGTTATATTAAAGCTAGTATAACAAACAGTTGATTGCCAAATTTTCAACCTTTTCCCGTGAACCTGGATCCATCTGATTTTCCCCAAAGGTTGGCAAGCCATGCACCCTTCTCTGCTTGAAGTATGTCTTATCAATTGCAATGTACTGAAATTTTTTAATTTGTTATACATTTTTTGTTTCTACATCCTTTATTACATTTGTCCATTGTTTGAAGTAAATGTCGTTTGATTTCGTTAGTTCCTTCTGGTGCATGGTTTATATAGGGGAGTAGAAGGGATTGTCAAAGAATTATGGGACTGACTTGTCCAGATTTTATGCAACATTGTTTTGTGTTGATGGGCATCAATGAAGGTGCTAATTACCTTATACAAGGTTTTGCTACACAGAAAAACTTTAGCTGCATCTGTGTCAGAATAGCTTGAATGCTTCAGGCAATAAGCATTAGATAAATTTCCAAAGGTATTGTCCCTTCCTTAATGTTCCACCTTTTGTTTTATTGGGCTGATCAACCCCCAATACTGAAATTTTCAGATGTTTTCGATATTTCAAGAGGTTTTCTGCTGAACAATCATGTTTTTTTTTTTGGCGCCCCTGTTCTTTTGCCTGGGTAAAGGAGGAGGATTTATCTGGTTCAAATGCTTAACCAAATAATTTGTAAACTGCTGATAATTTTCAAGTTGTAATTATTAAAAGGCGGCTGAAAAAATAGTCATGCCTTATAGAGAATGCAATTGTAACCTCAAAGGGGGGAGGGGGGAGTGAATAGGTTACCTCTAGTTGATTAGTCTAATTTTAACAATTATTACAAATTTAAAACAGTTAAGACAATTGAAACAACCACAAAGAAATTTTATTGTGGTTCAACTTACCTAAATCTATGTCCACTCATCTCTTGGCCTCAAGAGAGATTCCACTAGTGTTTCTCTTTCAATACAATGGTTAGAGAACAAATCCTATATGATCTTTGTTCACCGGGCAAGGTTCCCTTACAATCATTCTTACTAGGGCAAGAGTAACCATTGCAATCCTAATCAACCTAGAACTAGAATTTAAACAAAAGAAAATGCAAGCTACAAGTTACCTATCAAAGAGTGTGACACTTTATCCCTTGAATGAATTGTGATGCAAGATGGAATGTAGTGCACAACTATAATGCCTGCACACTTAGGGATTGCTTGAGCTTCCAATTAGCCTTGAATCACTTCAGCCTCAATCAACCTTGATGGATTTAGAAAAATTCTTCTAGGTGAGCACAAAGAGTGAGAGCCTTGAATATATTGTGAAATGAGAATTTTTAGATTTTTGATCACTTAAAGAGGTACATAATGCAGGCAAAAAGTAAACTTTTAACTTACAAAATAAGGGGTTATATATAGGAGAAGTAATGGGAATGACACGTGATAAGAAATGAATAGTCTGAATGGACCATATTGGGTAAGTCGTCAGGCCCGACCCGATTCAACCAGGATGGGACCAGGCTTAAAGCAGAGGAGGTGCAATGTGCGCAGCAAGAAAACCAACTCAAGACAGAAAAGGCAAGAATCCCAGTCGTGATGAACATGAGAGACATGGAAGGAAGGGAATCTACATAAAGGAGGAAACCAGGATCCTTCGGGATTCCCGAATCATATACAAATTCGAACCTTAAGATCGAACAAACCACAAGGAAGCACCTCGAACATATCCAATGGCTCATATCCTAAGGTAAAACCTATATTACCCTGCACCTAAGTAGGGCCAAGGTAACTAAGTCATACTGAATTTCGTGTGATTTCTTGTTTATGCTCTGCAACTCAGCAGGCTTTTGAGTGGTACTTATACTGACTTGATCATCGGAGGTAGCTTCTTGACCACTGTGGTCGGCCTGTGTCTAACTCTCTTTTGCAAGCCTTTGCTGATCAGGCATATTCAAGACGCATCAACATGTGTTCCAACTTCTAACGGGTTAATAACAACCATATTTTCCTTAAACGGCTTGCCTTTTCACAATCTAACCATTAGAAAAATTGTCGTCTGTACTCGAAAGGCATTGCCATTTGGGAATTGGTGCCGTTCCATTTGGTCTCTGGAGTTTTAGAGTTTGTTAGAGAATAGACAATATATATAGCACAACTGGCCATTTGCAAGGAAACGGCTTGCGTTTAGTTCAACAATCATGGGATTTGTCGTATTTTGGGATTTTGGTCTTTCTCACCATCCCTAAGTCCATTTTAAGCCTTTCTAACATGTTCTAGGTCTATCTAGGGTTAATTTAGACATAATGTATGAGTGTGTGCTAAATTAGAAGTGTGATGTATATTCTAAGTGCACTTCTCTTTAGTCTTCGAGTCTTCATAAGATTTTCAAGTGGACTTCAAGTCTTTCACATACACACTTGTACACTCTTGGGTTTGGTTTTTGACTTATGTCTTGACCCTGTCCATATTTTGATCACCTTGCCTTGTTCTAATTCACTTGACTTGACTTGAACTAATTAGACATTTCTTAAACAAGACATTAGTACCTTGTAGTTGTTATCATCAAAATTAAGTGAAGGCTGATGTGGCAATCCCCAATCAACTCTATGTTGATCAACCTACAACAACATCATCATCATAATCATCATCAAGCCTTGTCCCAACTAAATGGGGTCGGCTATGTGGATTCTTCCCTTCCAATCAACTCTATTTGAGGCCATGCTAGATACAAGGCTTAAGATATGCATATCCTTTCTCATCTTTTCTCTTAAAGTTACCTTAGGTCTGCCCTTAGCTCTTCCAATTCCTTCAATCTAGATTATATCACTTCTCCGTACAGGGGCACTTACAGGTCTCCGTTGGATGTGGCTGTGCCACCTCAAACGATTTTCTCATAGCTTATCACTTATCGGAGCAATTCCCAAACCAACTCTAATATGATCATTCCTTATCTTATCCTTCCTAGTTTTGCCGCTCATCATCCATCTTGGCATCCTCATTTACGCTACATTAAGTTTATCTATATGATTTATTTTTAACAATCCAGCACTTAACACCATACATTATAGCAAGTCGAATGACGGTCCTATAGAATTCTCCTTTAAGCTTTGAAGGAATACGTTGATCACACAAGAACCCGAATGCACCTCTCCACTTCTTTGGGAAACATCATCCTTTATGTCACCTTTTTTTATTTATGATTGAATGAAGGTACCTAAAATAATTGCTCTGAGGAATCTACTTATCATCAAGTTTCACCACCTCATCATCCACCCAATCATGACCAAAGTTACAAGCTAGATAGTCTTCTTTCTGCTTAGTGTAAAACCTTTTGATTCCAACACATACATAAAACGAGTGTAGCTGAATTTCGACATAAGTATGGAGGAGTGAAGGATGGGAATGGATAAATCAGATACAGATTCTTTGCATGACTTGAACTTGTAGGTAGTGACAACAGGTTACCAGAAGTGGAAAAGTTGGATGAGCTGTTTTGGTAGTCTGAAATGAGAAAGCAGTATTTGCAACTGGTAGGGAGAGCTATGGTACAGGATAAAATTGATGAGGTCTGTTGACAAGCGTGGTTAATTTCTAAGAGATATACCCAGACACTTGGTGTTGATTGTTTTGGAACCTTTTCTCTAGTTGCCAGATTTAAGTTTTTCGGTTTCATTGTTTCTTTAGCTACAAATTTTGATTTGCCCTTGTACTAGTTGGACATGAATAATCTTTTCTTTATGGTGATCTTCAGAAAAGTGTACATGGAGTAACTTCCTGAGTACAGGGGTGTCAAGGGAAGTGTGCAAGCTTCACAAAGCAATGTATGGGCTTAAACAATCTCCACGAACATGGTTTGGTTTTTCATAATCTGCCTTTGTTTGAGATCAGGATTCTAAAGTGATAATGTTGGTCATCTATGTAGATGATATTATCATATCTGGCAATAATTCTATTGGTATAGTTGAAGTTAAAACCGATATTCACCAGCACTTCCAAATGAAGGAATTGGGTTTACTTTGGTATTGATGTGGTCTGAAGCAAAAAGGGTATCAATTGTCTCAAAGGATGTATGTCCTTCATTTATTGACAGATATAGCATCCCTTGCACCCAAACCTATAGATACTCCTATAGATCCACATCAGATTTTTGGCCCTACTAATAGTGAGGAATTCGATGATCCCTATTAGTACATATATGACTTGTAGGCAAGCTTATATATATATATATAGGTGTAGGAGCCGGTTTATGCATTCTCCTGAGAAGATCCATTGAAAAGTTGTATGTAGCATCTTGATATACCTTAAGGGAGCACCAGGAAAGGGGCTTGTCTGTTGTCCTCACCACCACATTGACTCGCTGATTTTTCTGATATTGATTGGGCAGGGGCAGGGGCAGATGATGATACTGGTGATGTGACCTAATTGTAGGATCTTGAGATATGTGGTTACCTCCCTAAAATTTAGGGTTACTCCAGGATTCAATCTATTGTGAAACAACAAGTAAAGAATTGATCTTTGGGAACTAAAGATTTTGACTAACCTATATGGGATGGGTTTGATGGTGAAATTTTGGGTGGTTAAGGTTTTGGATAAGTTTGGGTTAACAAAAATCTAGATGCGTTGAAAGAAGCTGAGAAGGAAATAAAGTTAGGGTTTTAACAAAGAAATATGGGATGTGTTAGGGTTTTAACAAACCCAAATTGGTGATGTAATAGATATGGGACAAAAATGGAAATGGGAACCTAGCGGTTGGGTATGGGAGGGTTTAGGATGGATGGAGGAAATTAGGCTCAGCAATAATATAGGTGGGATAAATTCCTTGAGTTGGTAAAGTTTGGTTATAGGTGTCAGAATAGGCTTAAATTTGGAAGGAATGTAAGTAATAATATAGGAAGGTGATTCCCCAAGTTTGGTTTTTTTTTTTTTTGGGGGGGGGGGGTGTTTGGATGGCTAAATTGAAAGATATTAAGTTTCTTGCTTTTAGAGTCTGGGGAAGTACAAAAATTCCACAAGATACTTATATCTTGAAATCAGTTGGTCAGAATGGAGTCAAATTAGGATCTAAGGTCACTAGGGTTAGGGGGACGAGGGTCCTAAAGTTTAGAACAGATCTAGTGGTTAGATTGGTATATATTTGACCTTAAAATTTGGGTATTTAGAAAAGTCCGAATATTCATGAAAATTCAAGAAAATAAAAAGAATGGTTTGATGGTTGAGGGAAGAGGAGGGGAAGCTAGGAATGGGGAGGGGAGGGGCTGTACTTACTGGATTAGGGTTTGGATGCTGCTCTAATGTTGAATTGCTGCTGGAAGATGATAGAACCTTGCTGAAGACTGCAGCTTGATTTCCCTCAAGACTGATTTTGTTTATTCAATCCAACTTAAGTTTACAGTGAGATGGATGGACTATATATAGCCTTACAATTGGAGGGAAAAGACTTGGACTCAAAGAAGGAAACCTAACTTGACTCAACTAGGAAATCCTTTATAAACTAGAATCCCCTTTACAATTCAATTAAATAACAACCACAAATAATAAAAAACAAGTTGCAAAATAAAAGCTAATTATCCAAAAGGAATCTTATTATAAAATAGATTCCAATTGGGAATTCCACTTTGGCTAGGACTTGTTTATAACTCACAAAATACTATTCCAAATAAATAATTAAAGATATATCCATGACCCTTGGATCGAGGAGGTTCCAATCGGACCCCTTTTGAGGCCAAAGGGGTTGGGAAAATGACCAAAAGTACCCTTTGGCATTTGGCCAGCTTTGGATTGGGCTTTTTTGGGTTTAGGGTTTAGGCCTTATTATAGGGCGCTCATCCCTGCACATCAACTGGCAATTGTACATCCGTGGGTGGCAACCTCATCACTTAGTGAAGCAAAAAGTTGACTCGCATGGCCAAGTGCCGAAGTTGAATATAGAGCTATGGCTTAAACCACTATTGAGTTGTTGTGAATCCAGTACTTTTTTCTTAAGTTGGGGTTGCCAATATGGTTCAAATTTCGGTCGAAACCATTGAAACTTCGGTTTTGTGCCTAATTGAGATGAAACCAGGGGGCAAAATTCGACTGAGATTAGTTGAAACCTTGTTTAAAATTCACAAATCTCGGTCGAGTTTTATGAAACTTCGTAGAGCTTGTAGTGCTGCCAATTGAAATTTTGGGGATTTCCATATTTTTGCCTCTTTTAACCTCTTTTTCACTAAGAAAATCATTACTCCTTTACCTTCATCTTATTTTCTGCTTGGCTTTATGGTTATAGTTCTTATGGAGTATATGATGGAGTTGTTGGACATGGGGGGTCATCTATTGATGCTAGTAGTAAACTATACCATTTGTGGTTTTGTTTGCATGTGGGTATGGGGATTGATCAAGTGTATCATTTGTGGATTTCATCCTTGCATCTTCATCACACCTAGTTGGGCCAATTCAACCATCATCCTCTTACAACCCATTCCCTAATGATACATTCCCTGGGTTGGGATATCTAGCTTATGCCAATGATGATACAGATAGATTCAAAGTATTGGACTCCTTGATAAATATTCCAAGACAATGTGGGAGTCTTTTGTACAGAATTTAGAGCAGTGGATCAGATCTTACTTGTACCAAGTGTCTTGTGGGATGGACCTCCAAGATGTTAGCAAACGTTTTCTTTCTCTTCTTCTTCTTCTTCTTTTTTTTTTTTTTGTGGCATTTATTGTATTTGTATGAAACATTTAAAGTACTTATGTAATTTGTTAAATTTTTTGAGTCTTTGTATTTTGTCGGAATCCCTCAAGTATACTACCACTTGAATGGTACTCTTTATTGATTTCTATTTAGCTAATTACCTATACCATTGTGTTCTAGGTTGTATGCAAAATCCAAATAAAAAAGCATAAAAACAGGGCCAAAACCATCCATCGAGTTTTCTTGGGAAAATTCCTTGGTTTTGACTGAGATGGTCAAAATATCAACCTCATATTGGTTTTGAGACTTGTCGAAACCTGCCTTGAAACTGAGATTTTCAATCCTTGGATGCCAGGTGACTTAACTTATGAAGATGTTTTGTGATAATTAAGCTACAATCTATATTGCCAGTAATCCTGTCTTCCATGGGCTACACTGAGGTTACATCAAGCAATGAATTCCCAATTATAGTTGGGCTACATCAAGTAATGAATTCCCAATTATAATTGGGCTACATCAAAGATCAACTTTAAAAGCCCATATCTATTTGCACTTATACTAGATGAATTAACCAAAGACATTAAGACAAGGTTCCTTGGTGTATATTTTTTGCTGATGATATAATGAATTCCCAATTGCAGTTGGGCTACATCAATGATTGATTTTAAGCCCATATCTATTTGCACTTATAATGGATGAATTAACCAAAGGCATTCAAGACGAGCTTCCTTGGTGTATGCTTTTTGCTGATGATATTGTGTTGATAGATGAGACTCAAGTAGGGGTTAATAGCAAGTTAGAATCGTGGAGAGCAACTTTGGAATCAAGAGGCTTTAAACTAAGTATAATGAAGACATAATATCTAGTATGTAACTTTATTCATGATCGGACAAACAATGAGGTGGTGAAACTTAATGATAAAGAGATTCCTCAAAGTGATTGTTTTAGGTGTCTTGGTTCAATCATAAATAAAAGAGGTGATATAAATGATGATGTTTCCCAAAGAATCAAAATAGGGTGGATGAAGTGGAAAGGTGCGTCCGTGATCTTGTGAGATCGACATATTCCATTATTCCATTAAAGCTTAAAGAAAAATTCTATAGGACCGTCGTTCGACTAGCTACGATGTATGGTGCAGAGTGTTGGGTTGTTTAAAAGAATCGTATGGACAAACCCAGTGTAGCAAAAATGGGGATATTAAGATGGATGAATGGCAAAACTAGAAAGGATAGGATAAAGAATGATCATATTAGAGTTGGTCTGGGAGTTGCTCCCATAAGTGATAAGCTATGAGAAAGTCATTTAAGGTGGCACGACCACATTCAACGGAGGCCTATAAATGCCCTTGTACGGAGAAGGGATATAATTCAAATTGAAGGAACTAGAAGAGCTAGGGGCATACCTAAGATAACCTTAGGAGAAGTGGTGAGAAAGGATATGCATAGCTTAGGCCTAGTACCTAGCATGGTCTCAAACATGATTGATTGGAGGGCAAGAATCCAAGTAGCCGACCCCATTTAGTTGGGACAAGGCTTATTGTTGCTGTTGCCTGTTTTCCATGAGCACACTGAGCACATTAAAGTTAATTGCCACCTTGTTTGAGATGCCGTTTTGAAAAGGAAGATTGTCACTTCCTTTGTTTCTACTACTAAGCAATTAGGAGACATCTTTACCATTTCACTCTTTGGACCTGCACTCAAGAATGGGTGTTGCAAGCTAGGCATGGGCGATTTATATGCTCCAGCTTGAGGGTGAGTGTTGATGATTATGGCTTAGCATGGCCAAGATATTGTGAATGCATAGTCTTGGCCATGTGCAATTCTGAACTTGCTCAGTATAGTTTACTTTCTATTTTCCTTGTTGCTTTGTTGAAAAGTTATCTCCTTGGCGGTTCGTGGCAAAACTAGAGGGGTCTGAACCAATACAGGGGTATTTTGGTCACTATTCACCTCTGGTTCAAGTCCTATTTAGTTGGAATAAGTCCAGCTATGTTTGTGGAGTCCTTTTCTACTTTCCTTTGGTTAGTTAGAGTCCTAGCTTTTGAGTATTTTAAGAGTTTTATTTTGATTGGGAAATTGTTTGCTTGAGTCCTTAGTTATCTTAATAGCATGTACTTTTTAAGAGAAAGTTTAATTAAGCATGTGTGTTTAGTAGATTCCAAATCTAGGGTTGAGGTCTTCAAGTAATTAGATTCCACTTAGAGTGTTTTGGTCAAGAGGTGGGATTCTTGTCAATTAAGGATCCCCACCCCAAGTTAAAGTCTCTTGTTATAAATAATTAGATAGTCTACGTAATTTTCAGTTTTGGATGAATAAAATTTGAGTTGAAGAAAGACTTGAGAGAAGTCATGGGTTTCCCAAGCTGGAGAGGCCTGTGGCTGGAATTGTGCAGTGTTACTGCAATTTTAGAAGTCCTTCTTCAAGTTTCAGCAGCAACATCATTCCAGCCTCCCTCCAAGTAAGTACAGCCCCTCCCCTCCATTGCAACCCATCCCAGCCCCTCCCCCTCTCTTGCCTAGGCCTAGAGTCCCATCCCAACCCTATCGCAAATACTCCCTTCCCCTTCAACTTCAGCCAGCCCCTACCCCTCCCCCAGCAACCGTAGCCCCTCCCCCTTTCCCTTCTTCCTGCAATAGTAGCAGCCGCTCATCCCCTGTTAACCCTCAATTCCCCACCCCTTTAGCCCCTCCCCTTAGGATTACATTACTCCCTAGGAGCAAGTCTTACTGTTATTTCCTTCAATTCAGCCCTGCTTCCCTAACTTTCAGAATACCCTGCACTTCATCTTCTTCTTTTAGGAATTCTGCAGAATTTGTACTTTCCATAGTACTTGGTTCAAAATTTCAAACCTGAATTACCTTTCTACAGCAGAGTTTTAGAGCTTCAAGGGTACCCTAATTGCTGTGTTTCCTGGCAACCCAAAAATCTAGGGAAATTCCCAAAGTATCCCTAACCCTAGATTTGGGTTTACCTCATGGTGATTTAAACAAACTGCACCAAACAAGGCCATAGCCCAGCTATATCAGAGCTATTCAAACAGTGTTCTGTCAATTCACTCTAAGTCTACTTGTCCTTTGTATTGTATTCGTCTCTTTTTCCTTTTCCTTCTCCACCCCTCCCCCACCCTTTTGCTTTGGAAGAGAAAATAAATAATGGATACCTTTGTATTGTAGTGTTTCACTTTAGAAAGCTGATCTCAACCCTATATTGGGGTCTCTGCTTTTCTTGTAGAACTTTCTTCCATTTAAGTTTCGTAATTTAAATCCGATTAATTTTTCATACTTCCAAAGGAACAGCACAAAATGCTAACTGTGTTGAATATATATGCTGTATATTGTGTACGAAATTACTTGGTTGCATATATATTTAACTAGCTTAAACTGCCTCGCATCACCTTGTTGCGCTGACAACTATGGTATGTAACAAGCACTTCGATGCTTGTTGAGTTAACTCTTTTATGGATTGTTGATTCTGGTGTGATAGAACACATAACAAGGGAACGTTCGAGCTTCGTGGAATATCACTGTATTTCAAAAGGAAGCATAAGAATAACAATGGGGAATAGCTCGAGTGTTGAGGTCCATGGCGTAGGCACATGCAAATTAGTTTTACGGGGTGGCCAGACGCTGTTACTCCATGATGTGTTGTATGCTCCAGAATCCAGATATTCGATGGAGTCTTGTTTCTTTATTTTGCTTATTAGGCATGGTTTTAGAGTTGTATTTGAGAATAATTTTATGGTTTTGTATCTAGGAGATATGGTTTGTTGTAGTGGTTTTTTCCATAACGGTTTTATTGTATTGGATACAATTAACAATTTATTTAATTCTAGTAGTGCTTTTGTGTGCCAAAATACTATGTATTGATTATGTTGTGTGGTATACTAGACTAGGGCATATTGGCTTTAGATAGGATGAACATGTTGGCAAGGGAAGGCTTATTGGGCCAAGGTTCCTTATCTGAATTGCCCACCTGTGAATCATGTCTAGTGGTAGAAGCAGCTAGAAAATTGCTCAAATCGGCTTTGGGAGCCTCTCTTCCTCCAAAACTTTTCCATTCAGATGTTTGTGGACCCATGAGTGTGCGTACTAGGAAAGGACAAACCTATTTCATCACATTCATAGATGACTATAGCGGTATGATCATATTTGTCTAATTTCCCACGATTTAAAAGCTTTAGAATGCTTTAAGAAGTTCATGAGCTTAAGTTAGAATCAGTTAGAAAAGAGAATTAAAACTCTTAGAATAGATAGAGGTCAAGAGTATCTCTCCAATATGCTCAAAGAGTTATGTGATGAAAAGGGGATATATAGGTAACTTACTATTCCATGTACTCCACAGCAAAATGGGGTTGTTGAGAGGAGGAGTAGAACATTGCTAGACATAGTGAAATCCGTGATGACGCAGGCAAACCTACCTATCTCTTTTTAGAGAGATGCTTTGCTGACTGCAGCCTATATCCTCAACATAGTTTCAACTAAATTGGCTCCTTCCACACCATATAAGTTGTGGATCAGAAGGAAGCAGGATTTGAGTCACATGCGCGCATGGGGTTGTGTAGCATATGTTCACTCTACCTCTCACCAATATGAGAACCTTGGACCTAGAGGGAAAAAAGTGTTTCTTTATGAGATATTCTGAACACTCGAAAGGCCATATCTTTATTGGGCTAGATGAGACTGAGAGAACGGAGGAAAATGATTTTCCATCTTTTGCAGGAGTTAACAAAGAGTCATTGGAATTCTTTGAAATATATGATAGTGATCTTATCACTTTAGGGATTCAGCTTTTGGATAGTGAACATGGGGTTCATCTAGAAGATCCTAATGGGAGTGGGAGTGTAAATGTGATAGCTCCCTTAGAGGGTGAGCAATCTAACATGCACTTGTGTTGTAGTGAGTGCAGGCTAGTTCCTCGTCGACGATTCGACATAGAGGATGAAGAGTACATGGTAGCTCCTGAAGAAACTGACTTTGAGACAATTGAGATGACTCCAGTAAATGAGCAGGAACCAAAGAGAGTGCAAGAAGCTCTTGCGGGAACGAGCTCAGAGGAATGGCTGAAAGCTATAAGGGAAGAGTTGGAGTTGATGAGTGTTAACCATGTATGGGACTTAGTTGACTTATCGTTAGGCCGAAAGGCAATTGGGAAAAGTGGATTCTCAAGATAAAAGAAAGGTGGATGGATCTATTGAGAGATTTAAGACTCGTTTGGTAGCTAAGGGCTACACCCAAAGAGAGGGTGTTGATTATGAAGAAAACTTTTTCCCTGTGGTTAGGTTTGCCTCCATCCGCCTCATATTAGCCATTGTTGCTCAAATGAACTTAGAGCTTTATCAGATGGATGTAAAGACTGCTTTTAACAATGGAGAACTTGAGGAAGAGATCTATATGGATCAACCTCAAGGCTTTGAAGCTAGAGTGCATAGTGTGCAGGCTCAAAAAGTCTATATATGACTTAAAGCAAGCATCTAGACAGTTGAATGTGTGCTTCCATCAAGTTATAATGGAAAATGGTTTTTCCATGCTTGAAGAAGAGCACTGTGTTTACACCAAGAGATTTGATGGTAATTTTGTAATTCGAACATTATATATAGATGACATACTCATGGCTAGCAATAGAAGGAACTATTAGAAACCAATAAGAAATGGTTGTCCTTTATATAACTATCCTCCATCTTTGATATAAAAGACATGGGTGAAACAAGCTATGTGCTTGGTGTCAAGATTGTCAAAAATAGGCAAAAGAGATTACTAGGTTTATCTCAAGAGACCTATATTGACAATATCTTGAAGAGACACCAAATACACAACTACAAACCAATACATAATCCAGTGGAGAAGAGTTTGCATTTAAGCATTGACATGGGTTCTAGGACTCTACAGTAGAAAACCAAAATGGAAAAAGTTCCATATTCCAGTGTTGTGGGTAGTCTAATATAGCCTATGATGTGTACTAGGCTGGATATTTGTTATGCAGTGGGTTTGGTTAGTCGGTACCAATCAGACCCTAGCATAGAGCGTTGGAAAACAATCAAGAGGGATATTGAGGTATCTTAGAGGAACAAGTAGGGAAGTAACTATATACTGAGGATCAGATTTGTGATTGGTTAGCCATAGCGATGCTAACTAGTTTGGAGACATTGATGAGCGCAAATCAACCTCTAGATATGCTTTCTTGCTGAATGGCAGGGCCATTTCTTGGTGTAGCAAGAAGCAGACTTGTATAGTGTTGTGGACCATGGAAGCAACGTATGTGGCATGCTCAGCTGTGATGCAAGAGGTTATTTGGTTGAGGAGATTCCTAGGACATACTAGGTTTCTGATGACATCCAAAGAGCCAACATTTGTCTTCTGTGATAGTACGACATCTTTTAGTTATGTCAAGGACGCCAATTATCATGGGAAGACCAAACATATACAAGTGAGATATCATTTTGTTAGAGATACTATAGCAAGGAAGGAAGTTGTACTTAAACACATATCAACAAGTCAGATGGTAGCTGACCCTCTTACCAAACCTATAGCAAGGATGTTTTTATTTCTTATATAAAATTTTTGGGCTTGCGTAGATTGTGACTTATATATGTACTAAAACTTTCTTATTATTGAGTAATATGAGTTCATACCAGTCTCTTCCTTCATACTTTCTGTGTGATTGTGTTCTTTTAGCATGAAACTTGATATGTCAATAGGCATGAGAATGGCCCAATCACACGAGCATTCGCCTCTGGCTCTTTAGTAGCAAGCGGAGATGAGACAGATTGTGATTGACCTTGTGTAGGTCGACTCATAATCATGTTGTCGCATTGATTTTGGAATCAAGATGAGATTCTCTATGGTGAAGAGAACCAACATGAATGCTCCCACCATTCATGTTGCCTATAGAAGCTAGGTGTGAGTACTTTATGTGGCATTGGGGTAGCGATAATAAAGTTACTCAAGTTAGGCGCAAGTGGTGTGACTAGACTAAGACTTGTATGGCGTTGGGAGAAACATACATTCTATTGTGTATAGAATGCTCCACCATAGCATGTATGTCATACTACATGTGCTTAGCGACCATTGGAAATGAGCGGATGGATCCTTACTCCTTTCTTGTGTTAGTCTTGGACATTATGGTCCATTAGTGTCCTTAGTGACTTTTGACGATATTATAAAAAATGAGGGGTTGATGTGGCTACTTTGGGGTATTACCTATGATCATGATTGATTTGACCTAAAGGGGCATTACTGGGAAAGGAGTAAATCCCAAGTGTAGTAATGGTCTGGGGCAAAAGAAAAGGTTTGATTTAACTACACCTTAAAAGTGTTTGTTGGTGCCAACTGTATTAGTTACAGTAGCAAACATTTTAAGGATAAAAAGGTGATCTTTTAGAGGGATCAAATACCTTTTGTCTGGTGAGTTTGAATAAACCTAAGACACTGTGGTATACTTATGTTTATTTTGATGTGTTTCTTTGAGTGATGCTGCCATCTTGGCCTTCTTAGAAGGTTTCTAGTTTGGGGCTCACGAGTGCAGGTATATCACCTGTCGCATGACCTATTTACCAGTATGATTTGTGGATGTTAGTGTCTGAGACACAAGTGGTCCATACATCTAGGATATATAGTGGAAAGATCGAAATGTACATATCTGGGATATACATGTGTGTCTGGGACACACTATGATAGAGAGATTGATACTTGCCCTTGTTCAAGTGGAAGATGTTGGGAATTTTAATTATGCCCAAGGGCAATTATGGAAATGCATAATTTGGCGGTTACAATATATGAGGATATATTGGTAACCACCGTCCCACTCTCATAACACACATTGAATTTGTTAGACTCTTTCTTTCCAAGAAACGCAAGAAAGGAAGAAAGGAAAACACAATTTTGGCTGCTCTCTTCTTCTTGATTCGATCTTGTACTTTGACCGCCAATTTACAATGGTATTTGGGTTGTGAATCGTGTTCTCTCTCCTTGTGACTGAGAATCTACCGGTGCTGAATTGTGTGGAGGAACAACTACGTGGATCCAATTTTTTTCGCTGCATTTCATTTGGGAATAACATATCTAGGTAAGATTCTATTCCTTCACATTGTGGATTGATGAATCTGAGTATCATGCTATCTCCCATGTAGAGAACCGATAGACTCAATAATAACTAACTCAATTGCTAAGTCAGATCAAGGCTCTTTAACCAAAGTGGACTCTATAATTAAAACTGGAATTAAATTCCAGCAATTAAATATGGCAGAAAATGCCCAAAATACCCCTCCAAGGGGGTTCGGCCAGCCTAGGGAGGCTTCTTAGAGCACTCTTGTGGGGCCCACTTAGGCTTTCAGGTAAAGCGACCAAAGCGATTGGGGCACCGTCTAGTCGATTAGGCGACAAGTGGCCCTTAGGCGGCAATAAAGCGACTAAAGCGGTCGGGTCAAAATTTTTAATACTACTACTTTTTAATACAAATACTTTTTATAATAAGCTAAACAAACAATCAACAATCACATTCAACAATATTATTCATATATAGTTTAGTGAAATTATTTTACAAATTATTTTTAACATGACTTTTTCTTAAATATACATGAATAATATTCGAATTGGAATCAGAACTGATGTATCTATTTTTTGCATTTTTTTAACAAGCATTGCTGACATGATAAATTAATAGATCTCAGTATTCCGATTTTCGAGTCATTATGTATTTAATGATTCATTGCTTATCAATGTTGAGTATGGCTCATGCTTCACATTCTGTTGCTAACAGACACTTTGGGTCTCGGAGTTCATTTGCAAATTGGGCCTTGATTCCGAAAGGACTCACCTATTTAAATTTATGTACAACTTTGTAGAATAAATTATGATTAAAAAAAGTAAAAAAAAAAGTAATATGTACAAATTACAAAATGTAAAAAAGTGGTTGCTTTAGTGTTTAGGCAGCAATAAGGCGCACAAGGTAGCAAAGCGGTAGCGCCTAGGTAAAAAAGCGGAAAAAATCAACTGTTAATTAATCGGTCAAAAATTAGGCGGCTTAAAAACCGCTTTGCCGCCTAGGCGGACGCTTTGACAACTATGAAACTAGGGTTTAGGGTTTCTTGAGAATGAAGATGAATTGTAGAAAAGTTCTAAACTAAAGGGTTGCAGGTCTATTGATAAAGATGGCAGTAGAGATAAGACTGGAGAGCTCTGCAATCCTAATGGAGGGGTTCAAGAGAGGTTAAGGTATGGAAGGGTTCTGAGAAGGGGGAGGGTTGCTGCTGCCACAGGGAAGAAAGGGGAATAGGGAAGGGTTGCATGCGGTTTAGGAGGATGGGAAGGGGTAGGGAGGGGCTGATGTCTACTTGAATTGGGGACTTGAAGTTGCAGGTTTACTTGAATTAGTGTTGCTGCCGCAAGCTTGAAGGAGGGAGGGAACTTAAAGAACTGCAGAAATATCACTCACACTCAGCCGTGGGGTTCCTCTTGGGAGCCCACAACTCTACTCTTATTTCAAATGTGTATTTTTTATTTGATAACCAAGTTTGATTTGTTTCAAGGTGTGAGGGGCTAGTTACAGCCTTATTATATTGAAGGAAAACAACTACGACTCAATAAAGAAAACCATCTTGAACTGAACTTAGGAGTTAGGAAAGCTACTTGGACTCAACTTAGGGAATCCCATTTGGATTAGGATTCCCTAATACAACTAGACTTAACTTCTAAACTAAAAAAGGACTCTTAAGGAAGAGTTCCTAAACAAACACAACTTGCAAACTAACTTTTCAAAAACGGAATCCTACTTGAAATTGGTTTCCAACATGGACTACTACTCAGACAGGGACTCTAACCAGCTGACCAAATGAAAAACAAAAGTGTACTTCCTTGCTCCTAAAATTATTCTGGATTCTTCTGGAGCACTTTGGAGCGCAAAGGAGGTGGGGAAATGACTAAATTACCCTTCATAGGGTCAGCCACTTCTTGGGTGCGCCAATAGGGGCCTGTTATGATAAGGTTATTTCAAAAGACTTCCCCTTGGATATCTGTGGCTGAGATTTGAATAGTGTGGTGGTAGGGAGGTCCGAGTGATGATGGTACATTTTTTTATGTCAAACAAGCTTTGTAGGAAATATAGCTTATGAGGTGGTGCTCTTGAGATAGCAGGTTTTCTTGAGATGGTTAATCTTCTAAAGATGAAGATTTAGGGTTTCTAAGTGTCATAATGGGGTGAAGCTTGGAGGCGATGATGGCAATGATATAAGGCAATATTCTCCAAGTTTGAGACAGATCTGATGGATAGATTGATATAGATCTAATTTTGAGTGTTGGGCTTCTTGGGCACTCCAAAAGTTCAAGAGAAATAAATAAAAGGGGAATGGATGGGGTGGGAAGATCTTGATCCGCAACTAACCTTGCTGCTTATTTTGTTTTTCAATGGGGAAGTGAAGGATGACAATGGCAGGCTGAATCCACAATCTAAACATGAATTTTGGACTCGAACCACCCAAGTATGTTAAGCACCTTGGACTTTAAACACCAAGTATCCCCAGTAATTGGAGTGCTAACCATAAAGAAGCCCCAACCTACACTTTAAACACTGGATCAACAATCCACAAATGGAATAAAACCCAAGCCTAAAGCTGGTAATATATTTATCTGAACTGTATCTGAACTCTTCCCTTAGGGTTGTATAAATAAAGGCCATAAGCCTTACAACTCATAATAAAAATAGAAAATTCACTCAGAAAAGAATTAGAACTTAGAACATATTATACCTAGGATTCATTGCTGAACTAAATACTTTAAAACATTAATAACACAAGGAAAAGACTAGGTATGCCCTTATAACTTGAATTAGCATAAAAGAACCAATTATGAAAGGATTGCATTGTCCCTTGCTTAAATACTGAAAGCTAAAAAACTATTAAAACAGAAACTATAAAGCTGTTAATTAGCTGGGGGGTGAATCCATCTGCTGGGAAACAACCTCATGAGGACCTGCATCATTTGGCTTCTGGAGGATATCATTGATTCTGCTACTGATCTATATATGATATTTGTAGAGAGCAAGAAAGAGGGATGAAGGGGTGGTGGGTTGCAGTCGTGAATGTGCGGAAAGTTAAGTATAGAGAAGGCATGGCAAGGAAGAGGCAGTGGGGCTAAGGTTGGCTTGCAGTGTGCCCAGGTGAGTAAGGAAAGTAGGGGCAGGGGAGCCACAGTTGGCAAAGAGGGGGGGGGAGAGTTGGGGAGGAAGAGGTGAGGGAGAGGCAAAGCCAAATGAAGAGTGAGATGCCACACAGTGGTGATGCAAGGCTGTAGCAATGAAAGGCTGACATGACTCTCACAGTATTCATTAGCAAATAAAATGTTAATAAATAGGGATAATTGTTGTTGCCTCCTTGTACTTTGGTTTTATTACTACTTTTTCCCTTGTACTTTTTAAAATTCCATCCCTTAACTTTGTCTACAATTCCTAATGCCCCCTACCGTTATCTTCTATTAGTTTACTTATGATGTGGCATCTTTATATTTTCTCAAAACCCCCAAAATAACCTTGTAATTTTCTCTTTACTTATTCATCCTTTTGACAAGTTATAGTACTACCCTTATTAACTATGGAAAAAAATTAGCCATAAATTCGTTTTCTTCTCTAAAAGGGAAGGTCGAATAAAGGAAACTCAAAACAGAAACTGAAGATGATGGAAATAAATTTGTTTTCTTAAAAAAAAAAAAGGTTGAATAAAGGAAAGAAGTGATTGAATAAAACTCAAAATAGAAACTGAAGATGAGGGAAATAAATCCGTGTTTTTATATTGCTTGTACAGATGATTGCACAATTTGATATGGGTTTCAAAATTATAGACCACAAAATTTCGGAAATTGACATTGAAGAAGTGGAAAGGCTACTTTTGAAAAGCATCGTGTGTAAAGGGGAAGAAATAACATGATCTAGTTCCTTCGATGATGATGAATAGTTAATTCTGTTAACTGATTCCTTTCTTCTACGGGGAAGTTTTACAGAGATATATGCAGAAGAAGATGATAGGGAAGAAGAATATTTTAAACATTGGAATTAGCTAAGGGCCTATTTGGTTACATGAATCCAGAGATTTCAAATCTCTGGATTCACAAATGGGAGATTTATACCCGTTTGGTTGTGTGAATCTCTAGATTCATGAAATCTAGAGATTCACCTTTTTACACTAAAAACGTGAATCTGTAGATTATGGTTATGAGGTCTCTACTATAAAAGCATTAAACATTTGAACCATGACTCCATAAATGTTTTTTTAGGATGAATCTACAAATTCCATTCCAAAGATTGAAGCCTAACCAAATAGTTAATTTTATGAACCATGACTCCATAGATTTGAAGTCTCTAGATTTTTGAAATCTCCAGACTCAAGAAACCAAATAGGCCCTAACAGAATCGAATAACAAAAGTGTTGACAAGAAAAAAAATCGAAAGAAGGCAGAAAGAAGAAGGAAAAGAACCCGTTGCTTCAAGGATTTGAGGTCTTCGTCACTGTAACAATATTTATGGTTGCGATTCATCATTGTCAAATTTACTAGTGCTAAAGTCACTGAACATCAGGAGCTGGTGTGACCATTAAGAAGAAGTAGAAGAAGGCGGTACAATTGAAGGATAGGAACTTTTTGGCAAAAGAGTTGAGGTTTAGAAGGGAGAAAGATTCGTGGCCTTGGTTTGTCGTCGTCAGTGAGCAGAGAAAGAGAGAGAATGAAGTTTGAATGGAGTTTTTTTTTTTGTGTGTGGGGGTGGGGGTCAAAATGAATGGAGCTTGAAATAAGGGTAAAACGGGTGTTGACTTTGGTTTTTATAAATGAGGGTAGTATCATCTTTTGATTTCTTAATTTTAATGAAATTACATATCCAAACTTAACAACTACTTAACACCATTTGAAGGGAGGGGGGCAACAATAATTTTGTAAAGAACGAGGGTTTGATTAGTAATAGAACCAGAGTACACCGGGGGAGGGTTGCAACAGTACTTATCCCTAATAAATATGATACAAATCATGCCGGCATAACCATCCCTCTCACATTTTTGAATTATGGTAGAAGGCGAAATTGCTGTTGGGGATGTATTAATATCTAACTTTATATCTCACATACAGTTTATATGGGTAAATATCCAAATGGTTGATAAATATTTTGTACATATCTGAACTTTTGGTCATTGATGTAGATTCCTGCTAGAAGTGACAGAGTAACTGCTGATGGGAGATTCAAGAATTCCAATTCTGAAATTCTTGTGCCAGCAGCCTGCTGGTGAGGGGCTGTGGCTATGTTTTGAGACTAATTTTTATCCTGCCTTCACCTGGAGGCCTTGTAGTGTGGAGATGACTGCATTGAGGTGGGAGTTAGGCTGGGGCAATATATCAAATTGATTCCTTCTTCAAGAGAAAAGGAAAATTGATCTATATGTATTAAATTTTAGTTGCATTTGATCACACTCGAATGTTTTATAGTTTACAACATTATGTTCCCATTGTTTTTGGCTGCCTACGTTTCTGTGCAGTTCATTAATTGCTCAAGAGTCGGAGATCTAGAATCATATCATTAGTTGTTGGTTAACTCCATTCACATCTTGTCTAGGTCATGGGAGAAGTGTTGCAGTGACTTGTGCTCTCCTCGTTGCAATTGGTGCGGCTGAAGACTGGAAAAATGCTGAGAAGATCATCCGAGAAAAACGACCTTGGATTCACATGAATGCCCAGCATCGCAAAAGCCTGGAAGAATGGTCAAAACACCGGTTTCTTCCTAAAAAGATTGATGGATCAGGTGTCAGTTCTGTAATTATGTCTGATGCTTGAGGAAGCTCAGAATTCAAGTCGTGATACTGATGCAGCTGTTATCTTTGGTAAGTTCTTTGCGAACCTACGCAACCAAATTCAGTTGGATTGCCTGATCAAATTTGTTAAATGTGTTAATTAGGATCAAAAGGCCTGCATTGCTGCTTAGAAGGCCCTAGGAGCTGTGCTTGATGATTTAATGGTATCCAACTTTATCTGCTAATACTTTCTCATTTTATGTTGTGACCAGGAATGTATGGGTTTACTGGTTAGGATCAAGAGATCCATCTGAAAACCATTGTTCAATTACCATCTACATGTATGATGCTTATTGATCCTCCCATTTCGAAGCCATGTTTGAAAGGAGAATTACGTGATTAGGTGCTTTTAGGTTTCCATTTACAAAAGTAGCCATTCAATGTTTCACTTAACAAATTAGTTAAAACTGTGTTTGTATTTACAAAATTAACCAAAATAGTGATTTTTCATCTCTTTGGACATTTTTACCCCCAAAATTTGACATACTGACGTAGGGGTGAAAATGTCCAATGGGTATGAAAAAATCGTGACTTTTCCCTTTTGGACAAAATAAGATTTTTCCCTTTGATGTGGTTTGTTTTAGGGGTAAAAAATGTCCACAAGGATGAAAAATCACTATTTTGGCTAGTTTGTTAATTGAAACATTGTGTAGCAATTTTTGTAAAGAAAAACCTACAAGTAACCAATCATGTAATTTTCCCATATTTGAACAATATGAAAATAAAATTAAGGGAAACCGGAGAAGATTGATGTGAAATCAATTTAGATTAATCTGTTGAGGTTCTAGTAGATGAAAATGATTACGAAGTTAAGAGTTGTAGCTGGAGTTGGAATTGGAGTGGAAATACCTGATAGGAGATTTGGGATTGGAAAAACACAGAGAAAGGAGTTCAACATAGCCCTGATTTTTCTAGTAACAAAGTATTTGTCTGACCCAAATAATTTTTGTTTGCTGCAGCGCTAGTATCTTCCATGTTGTGGTTCTTCGATCACTGACACGTGGTATTTTCACGATTCAACCACTATGAGGGAGATCGCAGCTACTAAGTCTAAAATATATTAGGTGTTGCGACTTGAAAGCTGCATGGGAGATACTCATGCAATAGCAAACAAAGATTTCAAATATTTCCTTAACCAACATTGTGAAATCCCCTAAAATTCTATTTTGAAACATTACTTGTGGATCCGAAAACTTGAAGATTTAGTAGAAGATAATTATAGGCCATTCAAATTGAGACTATTAGAATAGGATCGGAATCTATGGACTTGATTGGTGAGGATGTTGGTTTGGGCACTTTGTTGGATTTTAGAACTGATTCGAAACTGGATGGATTTGGAAAGTGAATTTCTGACTCATAGATGACAGAATTGGGAGGTGCCCAAGTCCAGCTAAGAGCCCTTAGAGGGTTGTTTGGCAATAACTCTTGGTGTTAAATGGGCGAGAATCAGTTTTTAGTGTGCTTGTGCCCATTTTCTCATTTCACCCAGTCGAAATCTTGTTTGGTAAAACTAGAATGGGCACATGCCAATGGCAAAATGGACACAAATCTGGTTTGGTAAGTCGTTTTTTATTTTATTTTATTTTATTTTTTTATTTTGTTTATATATAAATAAATAAAAATCATCTTAAAAACAAGTTAAAATAGAAGTATTTAAATTTAACACCTGAATTATTCTCAATACCAAAGGTATTATAAAAAAATGTTAAGAATATAATTATAGTTCCAACTAATATGGTCACAAGACATCCCTTTACAATTCACAAACCTAGTCAAATAAACATTTGCTCGAACATACTTAAACAAGCGTTCATCAAACCATACTTGAACAAACATACATTCAAACGTACTTGACAAACATTCATCTTATTAGTATCTAAGCAAACATAACCAAATTATCCAAATGTAATGCAGCAAACACACATACAAACGTAGTCAAATAAACAATAAAAACAGTACCATCCAAATATCAATATCCATACAAACACTCAACAAGTTCATCAAATCAAATCATGTTAAACTGTTCCAAATAAACCAATCTAACTGGTGGTTGGGACCCAGTGTTCAACAACACCTCAATAGCCTTTGCAATACTATATATTGTGTGTTAGGTTGATCACCAGAGCCCCTTTAATACTTTACAACCTTCTCCTTCATCATATCTGAAATTGATTAAAGTACACTTTAATTGCTCTGCTCTTCCTCCTTTTCCTCATTGCGTTGGGGACCTTGTTATAGGAGGGACAGATCCACGGTGTCAGCATCTAAGAGGTAGTAGAGGTCACATCATTACGTGGTTCAGACATTATCTCTATGCCATCTCCACCTAAGTTGGATTCACCAACCACTAAGACATCCTGATCCGTGTCTAAGTTAGTTGCATCCATATGGCGCAGTGAAATGTTAGTAGTTGCTGCCCCTTCCGGTTACATAAGTACCTCCAAATACCTCTTGAAGCTAGGGCCACTCAGGAAAGCCATGCTTCTTGAATTTGATCCAACTTTTGTTCTCTTATCAAAAAGCATTGCACTGTTAACAAATTTGATGAGCTAGAATATATTGTTTTAAGGGGAAAAAAATAAAAGAAGAAGAGTAAATTACGGATTGCACGCTTTAGTGCACTAAATTACAGATTGCACACTCTCAAAATTACAAGTTGCATACTCCTAACATTTCATTTAAGATGCTGTTAAGTCATGAATAAAATGACCATATTACCCTCATTATAGTACAATGACCAATCTACCCCCATTTAGAGCATCCATACCCAATCCTTACAACTCTCTCTCTCGCGCGGAATGCATTGGCGACGTTTTGGTCTCATCTCAGAGGGACTTCCATGATGAGATTACTTTTGAAAGGGAAGGGAAAGGGAAGGTAGAAGAGTAGAAGACCAAATGATTGTAGCAACTCATGCTCTGCCCTAATTTCAAGCTTTCGTCATTTCTATTTCTCTACGTATAACTAAGAAGAAGAAAAATTTGTAAGCACCAAATAGTCAAGAACTGGAATGATTGGGGAAGGTTCGATTAATTTATAGTGCCAAAGATTCCCGACATAAATAAAAGGGGGGAGAGAAGTGCCATAAAAGAAGAACCCAAATGATGGAATTCTACAAATTCAGTTAAAGAAGAAAAGAAACCGAAAGAAATAAACAAATCCAAGATGGTACATGATATAGGAAGAATAGTACCAAACCCGGTTGATTCGGGTTCGGGTCATTGATCCCAGTTGGACCATGGTCGAGTCAGAATACATAGTGACATTAGCCTTAACGTGATCGGGACCGGTCCTGACCAGGTCTCAGCACTTGTACACGGATGAATAGTTTGACGGTTACATGGTACAAACGTGATTCCAAAGATTGCGGGATACATGATCAAGTCACAATAGGTAACTTCCATTGATACAAAGTGGGGATTGTGCCAAGATTGGTAACTACCCACCACAACGAATAAATAGGGTAAAACCCTAAAGATCCAACGGTGGTCAAGAGAGGATGCAGATGAATCCAACGATTGGGATTGAGAGAGAGGCAAAGGCTATATAAACCAATGACCTATGCGCAAACAAGGTATCTAAATTGTTTCTTTTACAATCATATTCAATTTATGCTCTGCAATTAGGCAAAGTTTTGTGAACAGTTCATTAACTGACTTAGCCTTCGGAGGTGGCATCCCGACCCCACGGTCGAGCCACATCTAATATTGTTTTGCAGGTGTTTCTTCAAGCATATTAGGGCTAAGAAGATTTTGAACACATCATTTGGCGCCGTTTGTGGGAAACGCTTTAGAAAGTCATGGTTACCAGATCAGAGGCAGCAACAGCAATAGCTGTGACCCAAAGGCTTCAAGATTATCAACCTCCTCTAGGAGGAGGCATCCAAGAAGGAGATGTTCCTAAAGGAAGTCGTGTTCGAGAGGCTCGTGAAGATAGAGTGGTTGGAGATGAACATCTTAACAACCCAAACAATCTTCAGGAGCAGATGAATCAAATGCAGTTGCAATTTCTGGAGATGCAATAGACGCTTAGTACGATAACGAGACAGGTAGTATCTCCCCAGGCTTCTAATCTTCATGATCAGAAAGAAGATTGAAGGCGTACACGAGGAACGAGTATACATCTATCTCCTGCTCGAGGACATTCTCAATAGGGAGATAGGCAACCGCCTAAAGGTCAAAATTACAGGCAAGATCCCCGAAGAGGTAGATCTTGAGAGCTAAGAACTGGAGAATTGCCAAGAAGAGATGGTCGGCACGATCGGCCACAAGTGAATCGAACTGGAATTATTACTAGATTGGAGCGAGGAGTTCGCACTCACACAACCAACCTCCTAGCGTTCGGGTTGAGACAACGCCCGAAATATGTAGGAATTAATTTGAAGTCGAAACTCTGTGGTTTGAAAATGAGAGAAGATTTTCAAAAGAGGGATTTTGGGAAAGAAATGGGTAAAAAGAGACTATGATGTTGCTAGCAAGTGTTGTAATTGTGAAATTCGGCCCAAACCTAGCCAGGACACCCTATTTGTTTTGGGTGAAGAAAAACTTGTTTGATGCTAGACCTTGATGTTGGACCTTAATTTCAGTGTTACTATCTTTGAAAGCCTTAGGAAGTCATGTCAGACCTTTCCCTTAGGGTGGATCCATGTCCCGAAGTGAAGGAAGATGTCTCTATGGGCCCTCTCTGTAGAAGACACGGTATTTGACCCGAAACCCATGGATATGGTTGATGGTGCTCCATACTTGGATGCATTGTTAGTGATTGTTTTGAATCTGCAGCCTGAAGAAGATGACCTTAGTTGGTGGACGTAATGAACTCCTGTGCTCAATTCGAAGGTATTTCTGGAAATTGACTTGTTGATTGACTTGTAGGAGAAAACCCCACTCAATTCGGACCCGTATAGCCTTCCAAATCCCTGATTCAAGCCTGATGTACATGCTTGGTCGACTAAGTCAGTCGACCAAAGCCAGTCGACCAATGGTTGTACAAATCCGAGAATAAGATGCTTTTTGGATATTCCTCTCTCTATTAAAGTGGTTCTCGTGTTTTGAACCCTATTATACTCATTTAGGCCACTGAGAACGAGAGTGGAGCTTCCCAAGGCACTCTCTTGGTGTTTGTGAAGGATTCTTGCCCCCAATCATTGCAATCATTGTCTCTTGTCTCCATTTGCACATTCAAGGTATGACTCATCACTCTCACTCTCTATTCTACTCCTTTTCTTTTCTTTTCTTGTTGTTACAACCTTGGAGCTGATGCTGCAACCTTGCAACCATCAGTCCAAGTGTTCACTCTTAGCTAATCATTGATCTCATTCTATTTACATTGATGCCATGCCCTCATTTCAATCCTTGTATATGCGTTACTTTGATCTTCTTCTTAACTTCATGTGTTCTTATTCTAACTGAGGTATATAGTGTGCAACGTCTATGCTCTAGGCTAGCATATGTTTCTAATCCATTGCCCATCAATTCCCCTAGCTAATTCATTCAATTCCAATGCAATTTCATTTGATTTCAAGTCATGCTATGATTCTTGTCTTTAGAACATAGGGTCTCAATTTGGGGGTTTTCAATTTGGCCATTGGATTAGGCTAATTCTTGTTATGTAGTGTTCTTATACTATTACAATGAATCCCTCCAAGTTTCGGATTGATCCGAGCCCGAGAAGATTGACTTTGAGCCAAAAATCACTATTTGGTTTCAGGCACTATTCATTTGGTCGACTGATTGGTCGTTAGTCGACCAAGTCAGTCTACCAATGAGTTGGTGAATTGTGTGTTATGCTGATTTGATCCGTTCGACCTCCGATTTTTCCGATTTCTTTTATAATCTTTCATTTATGTTTGTCTAGGGTCTTAATATCATATTTGGATCATTCTTTTGTGGCCTTTGGATTATCATCATCGTAGCTTAAGGTAAGGACTGTTATATCCATATGACATAGACTATGTGATTGTTACATTGATGTTGGCAACTTAGTAGGCTCAACTTATTGGTTGTACTTAGATATATATGACTACTGTAGTTACCTTATGACAGTAGCACCATGTTTATTTACTTTATCTATCATGTCTATTTCATTCTTGTCATTTACTTATACACTTGATCATGTGATGTTATGACGTATCTTTTAATATGATGATGTATCCCTCTCGACCATGGAAGCAGAGTATGTGGCATGCTCCGCTGCAGTTCAAGAGGCTGTTTGGTTGAGGAGATTCCTACGACATACTAGATTTGTGATAACATCCAAAAAGGCTGCCATTGTCTACTATGAGAGTACGATAGCTCTTAGCTATGTCAAGGACCCCAAGTATCATGGGAAGACCAAACACATACAGTTGAGATATCATTTTGTTAGAGACATTATATCAAGGAAGAAAGTTATACTTAAGCACATATCTACTAGTTAGATGGTAGCTGACCCTCTTACCAAACCTATAGCCAAGGATGTTTTTATTTCTCATATAAAATCATTGGGCTTGCGTAGATTGTGACTTACTTTTGTACTAAAACTTTCTTATTATTGAGTAATATGAGTTCATTACAACATTTATGTTTCCACTTTCTGTGTGATTGTGTTCTTCTAGCATAAAACGAGAAATGTGAATAGGCAAGAGAATGGCTCACTCACACGGGCATTCACCTCTGGCGCTTTGGAGGCGAGCAAAGATGAGATGGATTGTGAATGACTTCGTGTAGGTCAGTTCATAATCATGATGTCACCTTGATTTGGAGTCAAGATGAGTTTCTCTATTATGAAGAGAATCGACATGAATGTTCCCACTATTCATGTTGCCTATAGGAGCCAGGTGCGAGTACTTTATGTGGCACTAGGGTGGCGACAATAAAGAAACTCAGGTTAGGTGCAAGAGGTTGCGACTAGACTAAGACCTGTATGGTGTTGAGATGGACATACGTTCTATTGTATATAGAATGCTCCACCATAGCACGTATATCATACTATGTGTACTTAGCGATCATTGGAAATGAGATGATGGATCCCTGCTCCTTTCATTGTGTGAGTCCTGGACCTTTATGGTCCATTAGTGTTCTTAGTGACTTTAGATGACATCATGAAATGAATGGATGATGTGACTACTTTGGGGGTGTTACCTATGGTCATGATTGATTCGATCTAAAGGGGCATTACCGGGAAAGGAGTCAATCCTAAGTGTAGTGATGGTCTGGGGTGAAAGGAAATGTTTGATTCAACTGCACCCTAAAAGTGTTTGCTGAAAGGTTTGATTCAACTGCAACCTAAAAGTGTTTGCTGACGCCAACTGTATGTGTTACAATAATGAACATTTTAAGGACAGAAGGTGATCTCTCAGAGGGATCGAGATATCTTTAGTCTGATGAGTTTGAATAAACCTAGGACATTGTGGTATACCAATGCTTATTTGATATGTTTCTTTGAGTGATGTGCCATTCTGATCTTCTGGGAAGGTTTCTAGTTTGGGGCTCATGCATACAGGTATATCACTGGTCGCACAACTCATTTTGCCAATATGACTTGTGGATGTGAGTGTCTGGGACACAAGTGGTCTATGTATCTGGGATACATAGTAAAGAGATCAATATATGTATATCTGGGATATACATGTGTGTCTGGGACACAAGAGGTCTATTTATCTGGGATACATAGCAGAGAGATTGAATGTGTATATCTGGGATATACATGGGTGTCTGGGACACACTATGACAGAGAGATTAACGCTTGCCCTTGTGCAAGTAGGAGATGTTGAGATTTATTAATTATATTAATAAATTAAATGCCCAAGGGCAAATCTGAAAAATCACTTTTAGGGTGGTTACAAATATAGGTTATATATTTGTAACCACTGCAACACTTGATATTACAAGATAATGAGTGATTCATTCGTGCATGAGTTTTCCAAAAATAGAGGTGGCTTCTATCTCTCTCTCTCCCTCTCTCCTAGAAACGTAGGAAAGGAGTTCCTTGCTTTAGATCTCCTGACCATCCTTTCCACACGGCATTTGGGTTGTAGAATCTATTCCTTTTCCTAGTGATTATGAAATCACACCGGTGGAGCTTTGGTGAAGGAACGAGGACGTGGAATCCAGATTATTTCCACTAATATGACATTGATTAGTTACATTTTTACATGTTAACATATTTTAACTATATAATTTTCTTTAAAAGGAACAAAAAGGACAAGAAACATCTGTGTCTCTTTCTTCTCTTTGTTTCTCTCGTATTGTATTGCTTGAAGAGTCCACTGCCAAAATCGAACAAGAAAGTAGATTTCACGTTGCTTTGCTTGCTCAAACAGGGAGATGTCTTCTTACTGGTGATTAATTACATCAGTAGTTTGAAAAATGAGCTTGGGCATGTTGAACCATTTGCAACTCTGTTGTTGTCTGGCAAGAGCTATCATCCCCTAGCATGTTCCTGCATGTTTTGTCAACAACATTAGTTAAACCCACAGAGAGAGAGAGGAGAAGAAGAAAAAGAAAGAAGCTTACTCTAGAGAGCGGGTTGCCCAGAGTGAACTAAGGGCTCGTAACCTATTGTAGTACTCTCCGATTGCCAGAAAACATTTCGCTGCTTGTCGAATGGTCAGAAGCCGACAAATCTGGTGAAGTGTTTGCTGTCTCAAATTATCAGCCTGAGAGAACAAAAACAATGCATGAGGTGACCCACCATTTCAAGTTTGGAACTTGTTTTAGTGGTGCAACCCATGTAACGCTTTGAGCGACTTAGAATTTAATGAAATTTACATGACATGCATCAACGTGGCACCACAAGAGAATCATTACGTCAGACGCACCATGAAGCAAGACCCTTCAAAACTTCACCTCTTATATATGTTAAAGAGTAATTCATGGGTTCCACTACCACCTCATGTACTACTCTCCTCATTAATTCGGAGATGATGAAAAAAATAAAAATTGAAAGATCGAAAGAGAAGGGAATAAGTTCAGAAAAGAAAGTGACATGTTTGTCCGGATTCAACCAAAGTCATGAACCACTACTTAATTGGAGTTGTTCAACTTCAAACGGGTCTTAAGGGTTGAAAGCATATTATCTTACTTACAAGACAAGAACTCTTCCAATAAGAAATCCGAAAAAAAAGAAGGGATTTTTTCTAATTTAATAAAAAATATTGATATACACATCGTGCCATGGGTTGGGTCCTTTTCTTACTAACTTTTGATTAGGATGTTTTGATGTTGTTACAATGTTAATTAAGGATTTTAAAGTCCTATATGGGTTTTTATACTTACTTTTTCCTTTTAAAAGATAATAATTCTTGACCAAATATTGGACAAGTAACAAGTGACACCGACTAATTAAGCTTATTCCAAAATATCTGATGAGATTTTTAATTTTTAATTTTTAATTTATTTTTTTCTTTTGTGAAATATAATCTGAAAAGAGATTGGCTTCTAATGAAACATTTTAAACTTGTTGTTGCTTCACAAATAAATAAATAAATATAGATATGGAAAATACTTTATAAGTTCAAGTTTATATATGAGGTACAAGATACCTTAGAAGCCAATCAATGTCTTGGAAATGAAATCGCTCTAGTGTAGGTCCCATATATAATTGATTTTATATCATTAACCCCTAGTGTGTCATGTACTTCATTGTACAAAAGCATAATCTAGGCTCTTGTTTTAGTGTACAATTGCTTCATGTGAGACGACAAGTCTCCACCTCATATAGAGTGGAATTCCTTGCCTGCCTTCTCCAACTTTATGTAAGGTGGAGATTTCTCTCCACCTCATATAGAGTGGACTCTTTATCCTAATTCTAATTATAAAATAAAAAAATAAATCTTTTTTAATCAAAAATTTATTTTTAAATTGTAAAAACACAAAATCATCCGGACCAGTGTTCACATAATTAATCAACTACCCAAATGGTGTATTTGCCTCATCTCCTTGGTAAATTTCTCAATAAATGTCCAATGAGTTACTTAGTAATATTATATTCTCCTCCAAAACTAGCTAGCATAAATCCAAAGAGTATCCTTAAATTGGAACATCATATATAGTATTATAACTCATTGAAAATTTATTAGGATATATAGCCCTTCCAATTTCCAAGTGGAGGATATCCAAACTCATCAAAATAGTTTTTTTTTTTTTTTTTTTTTTTTTTTTTTTTTTTTTGGTTAAGAACTCATCAAAATAGTGAGTAAAGACAATTAGCAAGAGAGATAGATCAAAAGGTGGAGTGCATATATGGCAGTTACCTGACGGACGAAACCTTCAAGGTTGGAGAGTTTGGAGACAGCAAGAGCCATTTGACCCATATAGTCAGCAACAGCAACATTGTTGGCGATGGTGATGGTGGTTCCATCACCCAGAGATAGAGGAGGAGGCTCTGAAGCAATGGTATCAGCTAGAGACTGGTGGAGCTGCTCCAACCCCTGAGATAATGCCTCCTCTGCTTGCTGTGAGGACTGCTTCAAACTACAAATCCCCATCAACTGCTGCTCCGTGAATGCATCCAACTGTGCCATCAATATCTTAATCAGTTCAGATGGTCGGAAGCCACCCATCCAGAGGAACCAACGCTCCGCCGGAGTTATCCACATTCCGTTTATCAGGTGGAACACGTCGGCTTTCGCGGCAATACCCTTTAGATGGAAGATCTCATCGTAGTGAGATAAGTATCTGTCCACCAACACTCTTAGCTCACCGTCCGGTAGGTGAGCCTGCAAAGCTGTCTGGAGCTCCGACATGTGCCGGTGCTCGTCTTCTAACCATCTTCCATATTCCATGTCGAATAATGCAGCAGCACCGGACCTGATGTTTCCACCACCTCCACCTCCACCTCCACCTCCACCTCCCATTCCCAACAACAAACCCTAACACCACCACCACCACCCCAGCAGAATATGGGACCCGTTAACAAACCATCTCCATAAATTTAAATTTGCATGAATTCATATATTCTTCATCAAATTTTATATATAATACATCCCTAAATTTATAAAATATTAAATCTATATCCTCTTTAATGTTTCTGTTATATTTTTTCAGAAAAACTATGAACATTCAATCAATTAGAGGATTGTGCTCCCCTTATACTTTTCTGTCACACATTTACTAGGAGGCCTACCTCTAAGCAACGAGAAAGTAGACCAAAGGTGAAACTTTTAAATATGTGATGAAGTGAGCGTAAAGAGAGCACAATCCCCTATGCACAAATGGCTGATATTCCAGACTTGTATGTTAGTGGCTGAGATTCATTCAATTCCATCAAGTGAAAAAAAATAAAATAATGTAATTTTCAACATTTTTAATTTCAAAACCTGGGATTTGGCTCGTTGTAGTTCTTGTTCTAGTTGAGTAAGCTTGATCCTACTAGATTCTAGCTGCTGAACATAAGCCTGTCCAGAAAAAAAAATAAGGGTTAGAGCAACAAGAACAAGAAGAAGAAGACAAATAAATGGGAAAACAGATGAAAACCCGCTAATTTTTATTTGCTGAAGCACCTTTTTTCTGAGTCTACTCTTCTTTGCTGCTTCTCTATTCTGTGCTAAACGTCTCAACGTCTGAAACAAGTAAACCCAAATATTCAAACAACATTTGGTAATTTCAGCTTCAAAAGTCAATAAGGAGTGATTCTTAATTAGTTATATTAATAAAATACAAGAACAATTGAAGAAAAATTATCACAAGTTATTGACCTTTGCATCAAGGATTTTTTCTGAAGTTGAACTAGGTGAGCCCTTTCTCTGCAACATTGAGAAAAGAAATAAATTTGGTTTAAAAGCTAAATTGATCTAAACTCATCAAAGGAGAAGTTCCTTACAGGCTTTCTAGGCAGTTTTTGTTGTAAGAGGAAATTGGGTATTTTGGACTGGCAAGCCCATGTGGAAAGTCCACAGTAGTTGGTGCACACCATTGGTTGACCATTTTCCATTTTCATATTTTTTTAACAAAGAAAAAAGGAAGACAAAAATCCAGATTTCTCCATGAATTTTGATTCAAACATGACTCCAGAGCCTGATATTTTGAATTTCAATGGCTAATTTGTCATTAAATGAAAATTTTCCTTCAAGAATTCAAGAATGATATGAAATTTGCTAATTTATGACCCTTACAGAGTTACAGCAACAAATGGTAGGCCCTCTTGGAACTTGGTGATTTGGGTTTTCAAGAGAATATAGCTTTCAAGACAGATATGATATGATGGGTATGAGAAACAATGAAAAAGGAGCCATTTTCTTCGGTTCTACAGATCAGACAGAAAAGGTCTTCAGTGGTAAACAAAGATATTAGATAATGAAACAGTGACTGCTTTCAAAAGAATGCATATTCTGGGACGAATCGTGAACCTTTTCATTCCTATACTTCAGACATTTTTTTTCTTCTAATCAGACAACCAACAGAAAAAGAATGTCTGCAATTTTATTTTTTGGTAAGAAAATGTCTGCAATTTTATTGATTCTCTGATGGTTCTTGGGATTTGTAGAGGCACAGTTTCCCAGTTTACAGGTCCAGAAACAGTGTAATTAACCCCAAAAGATGCCACCTTTTCCACTCTTTTTTTTTTTTTTTTTTTTTAATGAGATCATAATTCATAACAACAGTAATTTGGAACCTTTACCGATGGTTTGGATTGTTGATCAGATGCTGGTCTAGTTCTAAAGATATCACTTGCCATCTCTACTTGCTGTAGCTGAAGCGGCTGCTGATCAAGAGCTTGCTTTAATGCCTTGTTAGTGATAGTAGATTCTGGTTCAAACTGGGCATCAGTGCTGTGAGCCGATCCTGAACCACTGCTTTCTTCTTCGGACTTTGAACTTCCCTGAAACCAAAATGAAAAGAAAGAAAGACAGAAAACATTTTCTAGTAAGCATTTGATAGAGAATATTACAAAAATCATTGGATTCATATTTGAACTCACTTTACTGCTTTTTCATGAGTTACCCAGATGAGAATTTCAGACGAAGAAGCACATTTGATTATCAAGATTCAAGAACCCAATATCAGAATGATAAAAAGGGAGAGTCTTTTTAGTCGAAGGAAAAGTAAGTACTCTGGAAGTTTGCTGGAATCTCATTGGCCATGAAGGGAACATCTCCAGAGTAGCAGCTGGCCTGGTAGTGAAAAAAGCTGCAAAAATCACAACCAAAATCTTGAGAATCATCAAATAAAGACTTGTGATTTTTTTCTAATATAAAAAAAGAAGGAATTTATTCTCTTTTCTGCTCTGCAGTTAAGAGAGTCAGTAAAATCATTTTTCAGTATTCACTGGTCCAGGTTTCCATGTTTGATGCCACACAGTATTCAAGTTCCTGTACCAGAATGATTACAGTATTGGAAAAAGCAAACCACCTTGATGCCACTGTAGACAAATTCAAACCTGTTACTAATCTCTCTCTCTCTCTCTCTCTCTCTCTCTCTCTTTCCCACAACTGTGTGTTTGCTTTTGGAGTTGGTAATCCTTAGTAAACGTCATAGAAGCAGTAATGATAAAGAACTATAAGAAGTACATTTTTTTGCATCATCACCAAGCTTGACTCCTTGAAGAACGATTGCCTCTTCCAAATCTCCAAAATCAAACGAAGATCCTTGTTGATTACTGAAAGAAACCCATGTAGATAACATCAGAAAAAAAAATGATTAGCAAAGAAAAGAAGTTATAATGGGAAAGTTGATTAGAGAGAGAAGAAATCCCAGTAATGGTTTTGAGATAGAGAGGAATTATGAGGAGATTTGAGAATGGTACATGAAATTGGTTGCTGGAAGGCCGATCCCTTGTATAACTGCATATGGTATATGTTGATTTGAAGATCCTGAACCTGATAGACCAGTACTCTCTCCTACTCTATGACTCTCCATGCAAAAAAACTTCAAACCATCTTAGAAAAAGTTGCAGAAACAGTTTAGAGGAGAAGAAAGATGCTGGAAGAACGAGTCCTCTTCTATAGGAAAACCCAACTGAGAGAAATATATTCAGATGAACAAAGGATCGTATCCTTCTTTTCAAGTTTAGGTACATGAGGCATGAGGGTTCAGTTCTTTCAATTCTCTGCTGGCCATCAGGCATGCACCTTTTAATTATTGTTCAGTATTCATCTCTCTCTCTCTCTTTGGAGAGGGGAAAAAATCCTGATTATGCAGGGTTACTTTATTACCTTCTGCAGTAAAAAATTTCAGAAATGAGAATCATCCATAGGTACAGACGTACAGTACACTCAAGATCTTTGAAAGGACAAACTTACTAACAAGAGAGAGAGAAAGAGAGAGAGTGAAAAGGAGAAGAAGCAAACAAGAAAAACAAGTTAAAGGAGAAAAAGAAAGGTTCTTTTGGCAAGGAAAACACTAAAACCACTGACTCCTACTCCACTGCCATCTTAAACCGACCATGCCATTCCATTGGCCGTTGATGGGCTCTTCTTTTCTTTTTTTTCTTTTTCTTTTTGAATAGGCTATTCAGAGTTTTAAAAATTAGAACAAAAAAAATATATATAGCGGATGATATAATGAGACAAGGTTTTCTTTGAACAAAAGAAAAGAAAACGCAATGAAAGGGAAAAACAAGAAAAAAAGTTCGAGGATTTGTCTTGTTGTATAACCCTTAAGGGGTGACCTTTGAGAATAAATTTATTTATTTATTTTTGGTTAATACCTTCTCGAGTTAAAACACTTCAATAATCGTCCACAAGCAAATCCACTTGTATTTTAAATCCTACCCCTTAGATGGATTTGTTTAGTATTATCCCATTGTTAATAGGTCAACATCCATTCCTTGTCATCACCAAACAAGCTTTAATAAAAAGAATTCTTTTAGGAGGAATTTTGAATGATTTATTATATCTCAATTATAAATTATAAATTATATATCTTCCCCAAAGAAAGAGAGACGTCTTAGGACATAGATATTAATAGGTGATTAGTTTTTCTTGTTCATCATCGAATTAGTTACAAGGATTGAGAATCCGTAGGTTTAAAAGATGGCAGGAGAAGCAGAAAGTGTTGAAGAAAGAAGCTTCTAACTCAAAGCCTCTTTGAACTTGTAGCTTCTATGAGAGGCTATCACTACTTTTGCCAGAAATACATCCACAAGTCATTATAGTTCATGAACTCATACCCATTTGAAAGAGATAGGTAGAAATATTTAATGTTTATTACTTTATTCTTTATTCATCAACTAGAAAGAAAGATAATATTCTTCCCTTACCTTCCTAGAAAATATTTTTCCTCATTCCAATGATTGGCAAAAAGATAAAAGGTTGAATTAGATATAAAGCTGTTATAGATTAGATAAGCTCATTACCAATTATGTGACTAGCCTGATAAACTTTAGAGCAAGTCCTTCGTATAGAAGAAAACTGTAAGAAGCTGTTCTAGATTCCAAATACAAAAAGACCCATTAGATTCCTAAATTGAGAGTTCTATTCAACCATGGCAACACCTTTAAACCCTTTGGGTTTGGATTCCATACAATTAGAATAAAATGTACATGATCGTAGATTGGTCAAAACCCCATCTAACAACTTACCAATTATGAAACTTAAAGGCATAATATTCATGTGGGAGGACCCATCCGGTGGTATCTACCTGAGTGGCTCTAAGATAGTGACATGTAAGTCTATGATTACAAAGAGGGGAAAAATCACATCAGTTATATTTGAGGGGGAAAACAATATATCATTGATCTGAGAGACATAAGAAAGATGTCTGCACAACAACAAACAAAAATTCATGTGAGAAACGAATACAATCTTAGATTTCCGACTTGATGGATCTTAATAGGTCAGGGATTCAGTGTGGCATCTCAATCTTTGACATTTTTTGTATCTTGTGTCTTTTTCTTTTTTTTTTTTCTTTTTTCCTTTAAAATTTATGAAAGGGAAAATTATATTAATTAACTGCAGTTACATATATCATTTAGGTTCAAGTCCCTTCAACTATTATCATTGAAGGCTACATTTGCTAAGTTAGTGAAAGAGTTGAGTGTGGGTGTTGGGGTAATTGTATTACAAATTCTTCAAAACACAAAAAATGAAATTGCAATACAATTGAGAGATGAAGATCCTTAGCTAATCCGGAGAGCTTGATGTTGCAAACGAACAAACCACTAATCAATGAGGTTGAGTCACACCTTGAGTGATGTCTTTAAGGTAATTGATGCACCCTACTACCAAGGGTTCTTCGCACCACCACCTCTAAGATAAAGCAACCTCCAACTAGAAGATTAGGTAGTTCTTCTAGTCCCTTCAAGGAGCCAAAAGCTAGAGCACAACACTTAGACAAATTCAAAGAAAGAAATTAACTTTGTAACACAAATTATGCAAGTGTGAGGAGTGTCTCAATTGCACACCACATGCAAGGAAGGCTTGGGTTTATATAGGCCCAAACCTCACCTTACACCCCTTAGGATTCTTAAGGCAATGAATTGGATTTAATCCATTCAATAACCTCAACCCAACTCATGGTAATTGTCATGAAGTTGAAATGAGAATTGATGGTCAAGAGTTAGAATTGAAGTAAATTCCACCCTTCAAGTAACCCCACCACACCACCATGATCAAGACCATTAAGACCCATGACCAATATCATGAGGAGCCTCATAACCAAGGTCATGAAGGGCCTCCTTTACTCATGGTGCCTCTATACCACCCTTACCTCATGAGTCCCACACACTAACAAAATAATTAAATAAAAGAAATGTAAAAGCTAATTTTGAAACTTAATATAGATAATATAGATTTTTAATAAAAAACCTAACAATCCCCCACAAGTTTCAAAATTGCAAAAAAGGATTCGTGTTGTGACTTTATTAGACACTAAAGGACACATCGTTGTAGGTGTCTTTCGGACTTGAACCTACACTAGGTCTAATGAGTCGCGCTACAGGGTACGGGTAGAGTCAGACTCCTTGAACCTTTCCTAATTAGTGTAGCTGATCGCCCCATCATCCATGTCCTAAAGGTCGACTTTTGGAGCTACCTTTTATACTACACATTGGACTTTTGAACCGGCCATGTCCCTTATCCTGGAATCATGAATGTTTAAAAAACTCGCCTATAAGTTCTCATTGGCGGCGGCCAAACCACCTACATCCACTTAGGTTAGTCTCTGATGTGCACCACAACTAACACACCCCCACATTCCTTGGGATTAGACTAATTAAGAGCTTCGCTCAACCTTACCCTTGTGGTAGTAATATTACCTTCATCTACACCCTAGAATGGAATAATTATAAATAGTACTACTGAAATGGTCTTCCCATGACTTTGTTTGTACCCCTTGAACCTAATTCATGTATTTAGCCTCTTCACATAGGTAGGGTATCCATCATGTGACCCGAGGATTAAGCATTAACCCCATTCCTGTAGATGCAATACACAAGTTTTTGACAGCCTTTGTGAACATGTCAGCTTGATTCCTTTCTGACTTCACATAATCGATAGCTATCATTTCTTCATCTATGTACTGTCACACAAGATTGTGTCTAAGGCGTATATGCCTCCTTTTACCATTGTACACCTTATTCTTTTTTAAAGATAACAAGATGTCAACATGGCTTTCCCCGCACATCAAGTGGTACATTAGAACTCAACAACATGGAGTTCATCGTCTCTTTAAGAGAGATCTATTTTTCCTTTCCGCTACCCCATTTGATTCCGGTTGGTACAGAGCGTTATTTTCATGGATAATCCCATTTTCCTTACAAAACTTATCAAGATTAAAATACTCAGTCCCTTTATCGGTTCTAAGTCTTTTAATCTCTTGCCAAGTTGATTTTCAACTTCCATTTTGTAAGATATAAATGTCTTTCTGGCATCATCCTTTGATTTGAGCCAAAATAACATGGTATATCTAGAATAATCATTTATGAAGGTGATAACATAATTGTTTCCTCCCCTTGACTCATGTGACTTATAGTCACTTAAGTCACTATGGATCAATTCCAAGAGATCACTCTTTCTATCCATAGTCTTGTGAGGCATTTCGGTTAACTTAGCCTCCACACAAGTTTTACACTTGTCCTTGGGAGATTCCATCTTATCATTGATCATCCCTAACTTATATAGTTTAGTGATATATTTCACACTACTATGACCTAACTTACCATGCCAACGAATGTGTTGTCTCCTTGTTTGTTGATGATGTTGCCTTCAACGGTATTGTTTGAAGGCTCTCCTCCGGTGTTAACTCCATCAACAACCTCAATGGTATTGTTCTCGTCTTTGTTGAAATCGCTATCTCCAAGACTTGCCATTGGATCTTTTAGAATCAATTACCTTAAACTTGTTGGGGGTAATTGTATTACAAGTTCTTCAAAACACAAAAAAAGAAATTGCAATACAATTGAGAGATGAATATCCTTAGCTAATCCGGAGAGCTTGATGTTGCAAACGAACGAACCACCGATCAATGAGGTTGAGTCACACCTTGAGTGTTGTCTTTAAGGTAATTGATGCACCCTACTACCAAGGGTTCTTCGCACCACTACCTCCAAGATAAAGCAACCTCCAACTAGAAGATAAGGTAGTTCTTCTAGTCCCTTCAAGGAGCCAAAAGCTAGAGCACAACACTTAGACAAATTCAAAGAAAGAAATTAACTTTGTAACACAAATTATGCAAGTGTGAGGAGTGTCTCAATTGCACACCACATGCAAGGAAGGCTTGGGTTTATATAGGCCCAAACCTCACCTTACACCCCTTAGGATTCTTAAGGCAATGAATTGGATTTAATCCATTCAATAACCTCAACCCCACTCATGGTAATGGCCATGAATGGTCATGAAGTTGAAATGAGAATTGATGGTCAAGAGTTAGAATTGAAGTAAATTCCACCCTTCAAGTAATCCCACCACACCACCATGATCAAGACCATTAAGACCCATGACTAATATCATGAAGAGCCTCATAACCAAGGTCATGAAGGGCCTCCTTTACTCATGGTGTCTCATTCTGTAAATGATTGTTTTGATATATCATGGAAATTTTTTTGGCTACAAAAATCAAATAATTCTCTGTGGTACCACCCTTACCTCATGAGTCCCACACACTAACAAAATAATTAAATAAAAGAAATGCAAAAGCTAATTTTGAAACTTAATATAGATAATATAGATTTTTAATAAAAAACCTAACAGTGGGTGATTATAGAAACATAAATTTAGTATTGTTAACATTTGTAACTGTTGACATTTATTAATATGCCCAAGACCAAAAGTGGAAGTTCACTTAGTAGATGGTTACAAAATATAGGGATATATTTTGGTAACCACTGCATTACTTTATGCACAATTGACATTACGACAATTCAGTTTTGGAAACGACTCTCTCTCTCTCTCCAAGAAACACAACAACATAAGGAAAACTCCATGAAAGTTTTTCCTCTCATTGGTTTGATCTCATTTTTCCATCCATCTACAACGGCATTTGGATTGTGAATTTTCTTTCCTTTCCTTGAGATTGTGGAGGATTTGCCGATAATAATTATGTGGAGGAACGAGAACGTGGATTCGAGTTTTCTTTTGCTGCAAATCTTTCTAATTTGGGATAAGAAAATTCAAGTGAGGATCTATCTCCCATCTATTTATATAATAGAAAGATAACCGACATTGGCATCAAAGCCTGGTTTCCACGGTTCTTTGCTCCTCCCGAATTCATTTGTTTGTTTTCTTGGATTGGATCCAATGGGAGGATCAAGGGTTTAGTAGAAACCTTAAATTCTTTGATTAAATTTTTTTATTGGGATCCAAATGAGAGGATCCTTGTGATTTCCCTTATGTAAAAACATGCATGAATTGATAATCCATAAGAACAAGTTTTCTTTGATGTTTCTTGGATTTTTCGTGAGTTTTTTGGGAGAAAAAACGGATTTTTCTATCTAGGCGGAGATCGATTCGTACAAGGTGTACAGAATGTCGTTTGGTCCACAGAGGACCAGGCAGAAATTCCGTCTAGTGAGATGGAAGTCCATCTAGGTAGACGGACTCCTAGACGGTGATCCGTCTCAGAATCCGTCTGACAATTCTCTAGTTCAGAAGGTGTTTCTGACTTTCTGGACACCAATAGCCCAACACTCTGAGTGATGTTTGGGCATTAAGAATCTAATGGGGCTAAGTGGGAGCTATTGGGATAGAACTGTTCTGTGTGAACCACTTCATAGCATGAGCATGATTTGAGTATTTTTAATTTTATGAATAGTAAAATAGTTTTGATTTGAGTTATTTAATCATGTTTCTAGCGCAGAATGAAACTAGTATATAAATTCTATGTGGATTTGCATAAGGATTTGATTGGATGTTTCTTAGCATGTCTTTTGGTTCAAATGCTTATCCCATAGGTTAACCATGCTAGTGTGAATTTGTTGCTTATGTTTTATGTTAAAAAAAATAGTATTCATCCTTGCATGTATGGTCTCTAATTTAAATGACTGCTACCAAGAGCGTTGTTATTGACCTCACCAAAGGAGACAAGCTGAATGAGAGAAAGTATGACATCTGGAACGGAAAGGTGCAATATCTCTTGAAAGAGCAGGACATGTTGGAAATCATAAACCATACAATGTCCCCACCTGAAGAAGGTACTACTGCATAGCATCGCAGGGACCTTGAGATTTACAATGCCTAGAAGAGAAAGGACAGGTAGCTAGGATTACTATCCTAAGCTCTATGAGGGATGACCTGGTGCTTTGATTTAAGAAGTATAGGACTGCCAAGTCTTTGTGGGAGGCAGTGAAGTTCCAATATGGAGGGAATTCCACCACCAGAGGCCGCCAGCTCGGACTCACCTTTGATGGTTACAAGATGCGCCAGGGTCACACCATGAGGCAACACATAACCATCATGTCCAACATAATAAGTGAGTTGAGCACATGTGGGCGCCAAAAGAGTGATAAAGAACAAGTCTCTGCAGTCATCAAGTCACTGCCCAAGACTTGGGAGGATATGAAGATTTTCTTGACTCATGCTGATGATGTCAAGACTTTTGATCAAGCTACCAAGCACCTTGAGCTACAGGAGGATTGGATGTTGGCTGATGCCCCTCCCATTGAAGTACTTGCCGATGAAGTAAGCACCAGTAAGGATGTAGGCTCTAAGCGCAAGAGGGAAAAAGCTCAACCTCAATGTTCCAAGCAAAGTAACAAGAGTGGAACGAAAACAAGAATGACCCCAAGCGTTCTAGGGGGACCAAAGTTGGAAAAAAGAAATCATCTTTGATTTGCTTCAATTGTCGAAAGCCTAGCCACTTTGCTCGTGATTGCACTAAGCAAGATATATGTACTTTGTGCTACACCTCATCTTGTTACGTGACAAGCTCTTCAACACTTGTTGAATTAAGTTATTTGTGAATTGTTGATTCAGGTGCGACAGAACACATAATAAGGGAACGTTCAAGCTTTGTGGAATATCGTTGTATTCCAAGAGGAAGCAGAAGAATAACATTGGGGAATAGCTCGAGTGTAGAGGTTCATGGCGTTGGCACATGCAAATTAGTTTTGTAGGGTGGCCGGACGTTGTTACTCCATGATGTGTTGTATGCTTCAGATATTCGGTGGAATCTTGTTTCTGTTAATTTTCTTATGGGACATGGTTTTAGAGTTGTATTTGAGAACAATGCTTTTTTTTTTGTTGGTATCTAGGTGATACAGTTTATGGTTGTGGTTTTCTACAGAATGGTTTATTGTATTAGATACAATTGATTATTTATCTAATTCTAGAAGTGCTTTTGTGTGCCAAAATATTGTTTGATTGTATTGTGTGGCATGCTAGACTAGGGTATATTGGCTTAGATAGGATGAATAGATTGACAAGAGAAGACCTCTTGGGCCAAGGTTCACTATCAAATTTGCCAACCTGTGAATCATGTCTAGCAAGGAAAGTAACTAGAAAACCATTCAAAAAGGCTTTGAGAGCCTCTCTTCCTCTAGAACTTATCCATTTAGATGTTTGTGGACCCATGAATGTGAAAACTAGAAAAGGACAAGCTTATTTTATCACATTTATAGATGGCTATACACAGTATGGTCATATTTATCTAATTTCTCATAAGTCATAAGTTCTAGAATGTTTTAAGAAGTTCATGAGCTTAGTTGAAAATCAGTTAGATAAAAGAATTAAAACTCTTAGAACAGATAGAGGTCAAGAATATCTCTCCGATATGTTCAAAGGGTTGTGTTGGTGCAACCTAGAGAGGGGGTGAATCGGTTGCAACTAGTGGATTGTCCCAATTTTTTGGTTTGTTTGGAAATACAAGGTAAATTGAGTATTCAAATGAATTTAAACAATGACAAGCAACCACAACACAAGATTTATAGTGGTTCGACTTTACAAGTCTACATCCACTCCTCTCTTGGTCTCAAAAGAGATTTCCACTAGTGATTCTCTTTCAATACAATGGGTAGAGAATCAAACCCTTACAATCTTTGTTACGGGGCAAGAGTACCCTTTACAATCTTTGTTTATCCTAGGGCAAGAGCACCCTCTTCAATCTTTGTTCACGGGCAAGAGCACCCAAACAATCTTTGTTAACAGGCAAGAGCACCCAAAACCAATTCTAATCTACCTAGAGTTAGAATTGAAACAGTTAGAAGAGAAGGATGTTACCTAACAAGAGGTGTGACATTTTACCTCTTGTGTGAGTGTGATGCAATACGAGTTGTATGCTCAATTGTAAAATGAATGCACCACCAAAGCCTTCAATCACCTCAAGCTTAACTCCACAAGCTTACTTAACACCTTGGTATCTTCTTCAAGGTTGGAGAGAGGGTGAGAGGCAAAACCCAATAGATTTCTTGTAATTTGAGAGCTCGAGAGTACTTAGGGAGTAGTTGATCAATTGGCAAGGTTCAAGGTCTAAAATGGGGTAAATTGGGCTTATATAAATGGCCTTTGAGTGCCTTAGCCCAAACCCCAACGGGTAGAAAACGGATAGATTTTAGTCCAAATTTTAGTCCAGATGGACGTCCGTCTGAAAAATATACTTGTTGCAGATTTTTTACTAGAAGGATGTTCGTCTGACTAGAAGGATGTCCATCTTAGACGGACGTCTATCTAACCAGACGGATGTCCGTCTCAGAAGGATGTTCGTCTGACCAGAAGGATGTCCATCTTAGACGGACGTCTATCTAACCAAACGGATGTCCGTCTCAGAAGGATGTCCGTTTGAGCTTCTGTGACCAGACGGATGACTGTCTGGATCAGATGGACGTCCGTCTGAGGCACAGAATGCACATTTAGGTGCATACAGGGACTTGATTGGGTCTTTGGTATTTCTAACCAACCCTAAGCCTTATACACTCTCCTAACATGTCCTAGGTCAGTCTAATGACATGATATGTGTATAATTTAATGTAGTTACATATGAATGTACATGAAGTGACTTAAATCCTAAGTTGCTAAGTCTTCTTGGTTGAGCTTGAGTTGATGATCATTGATGTTATTAAGTCTTCTTGTACTCCATTCTTCATGCTCATCTTGACTTAGACTTCATGTCCATCTTGGCTTAGTCTTGGCCTTGACTTGGGCTTAGGCATTTGGCATTGAGTTGGATTTGGTCCACTTGCTCTCATATTGAACTAGACAAACACAACTCAGTATAGCCATTAGTAATTCATGTTTGTTATCATCAAAACTAATGGAGGCTGATATGACAATGCTGATATGGCATTTCCCAACAGGTTGTGTAATGAAAAGGGGATATTTAGGTAACTTACTATTCTAGGGACTCTAGAAAAATGAGGTTGTTAAAAGGAGGAATAGAACATTGCTAGACTTGGTGAGATCCATGATGGTGCAAGAAAACCTACCCATCTCTTTCTGGGGAGATACTTTAAGAACTATAGCCTATATCCTCAATAGAGTTCCAACTAAATCAGTTCCTTCCACACCATATGAGTTGTGGACCCGAAGGAAGCTATATTTGAGTCACATGTGTGCATAGGATTGTGCAACATATGTTCACTCTAGCTCTAACCAATATGGGAAGCTTGGACCCAGAGGAAAAAAGTGTATTTTCGTGAGATATTCTGAACACTCGAAGGACCATGTCTTTATTGGGCTAGATGAGAGTGAGAGGACAACAAAACTCGAGTCTAGGGATGCGACATTCTTAAAAAATGATTTTCCATCTCTTGCAGGAGTTAACAAAGAGTCACTAGAATTCTTTGAAATCCAAGATAGTGATATTGTCATCTAAGGACTCAAATTTTGGACAATAAACCTGGAATTCATCCAAAAGATCCTAGTGGGAGTGGGAGTGCAAATGTGATAGCTCCCTCAGAGGGTGAGCAATCTAACATGCACTTGCAACTTAGTGAGCGCAAGCTAGGTCATCGTTGACGTTTCGACATAGAGAATGAAGCCTACATGGTAGCTCTTGAAGAAACTGACTGTGAGATAATTGAGATGACTCCAGTCAATAAGTAAGAACCAAAGAGCAAGAAGCTCTTGTGGGAACGAGCTTAAATGAATGGATGAAAGCTATAGAGGAAGAGTTGGGGTCGATGAGAATTAACCATGTCTAGGACTTGGTTGACTTACCGTCGGGCCGAAAGGCAATTGGGAACAAGTGGGTTCTCAAGATCAAGAGAAAGGCGGATGGATCTATTGAGTGATTCAAGGTTTGTTTGGTGGCTAAGGGCCACACCCAAAGAAAGGGTGTTGATTATAAGGAAATTTTCCCCCCTATGGTTAGGTTTGACTCTATCTGCCTTGTTGGGAAATGCCATGTCAGGATTGCGACATCAACCTCCATTAGTTTTGATGATAAAAAACACAAATTACTAATGTTTACATTAAGTTGTGCTTGTCCTGCTCATTACTAAAGTGGACCGATTCCAACTCATTGGACCAAAACTCACCGTATGCTCATGCCCAAGTCAAGATCAAGCAATCTTGGACAAAGAATCAAAGTCAAGATGAGTATCAAGTTCAAAGCACAAGAAGATGCAAAGATCAAGTCAAGATCAAGACTTAGATAAATTTAGGACTTAGGACACATTCACATACATTCATATGTAATCACATTTAATTATATGCATATCATGTCACTAGACTGACCTAGGACATATTAGAAAAGTGTATGAGGCTTAGGGTTGACCAAAAAGACCCAAAAACCCAACTAAAGTCCAAATCCTCTAGCTTGTCTAAGCCATATGAATGACTGTTTGACCAGACGGATGACCGTCTGGTCTTGACTTAAGCCTAACGGCTATATTTTAACGGATAAAAATTGAGAAGAAGCTCCGTCGTCACGAGTAAAATTTCATTGAAAAGTTCTATCCGTTGGGAGGTCGAGCCAAGCAATTGAATGACTTCTTTATAAGCCCAACCACCCCCATTTGAGACTCTCTACCTTACCTACTGAGCTATTACTGCCTCACAACTCTCAAAGCTATCATTTTGTAAACTAGCATTGATTACTTGCCTTCCAACTCCATCCAACTTTTAAGGACATCCCAAAGTTGTCAAGCAAGCTCATTGGAGTCAAGCTTGGAGTTATTGAAGGCCATTGGGACTTCTTAGTAGTGCATCTCATAGCTTGGGTATTCATTCTTCATTGCATCACACTCACATAAGGGGTAAAATATCACTCCCCTTGTTAGGTAATATCCTTCACTCTTCAAATTGTATTGATTGTTCAATTCTAGTATATTTTGATTAGAATTGGTAGAGGGTGCTCTTGCCCTACTTAGAACAAAGATTAACAAGGGAATATCCTTTGCTCTTCAAATTGTATTGATTGTTCAATTCTAGTATATTTTGATTAGAATTGGTAGAGCGTGCTATTTCCCTACTTAGAACAAATATTGTAAAGGGTGCTCTTGCCTTATTAAACATAGATTGTAAAGGGTTTGATCTTTACCCATTGTATTGAAAGAGAATCATTACTAGAATACTCTCTTGAAGCCAAGAGGAGTGCAGGTAGACTTGTAAAGTCAAACCACTATAAATACTTGTCTTGTGGATTGATTGCATTATTTAAATATCTTTAAAATACACAATTTACTTTGTATTTGCAATTAAACTCAAAAATTAGGCAAGTCCACTAGTTACAATCTATTCACCCCCCCCTCTAGGTTGTATCAACACGCCTCATATTACCCTTTGTTGCTCAGATGGACTTAGAGCTTTACCAAATAGATGTAAGATTGCTTTTCTCTATTAAGAACTTAAGGAAGAGATCTATATGGGTCAACCTCAAGGATTTGATGTGAAATCCCCCAGATTTCTACCCCTTTAACCCGTGGTTTTAAGACCGAGAACCTGGGCCTTAATTCGGCGACAATTGTGGACCATTCAATTCGAGCCCAAAGGATTGGAAATTGAACCAATGTTGGTAGATGACCCTTATAATGACTCAAAAACTCTCCTAGAGTTTAAGTGAAGAGAGAAGATTAGTCACGATAGTGTAGAAAGGGTGATCTTGAAATGTCCATAGGTCAGCGATGGAGAATATGATTGACTCAAATAAAGTATCAAATCGAAGATTGTCGAAAGACCTTTCCAACGAGCCAAAAATCATCAAAATCGGAGTTTTTTTGGAGGTCCAACCAAGGAATAGAAGTTTGGGCCGTTTGGGTGAACCAACCCCCACCCCATTTTCTATTTAGGGGCAAAATTGGAATTTCGGATTTTTAAACCCTATTTATGTTTTATCTCATCTGTAAACGTATTTTTGGAGGCTAGAAAGAGGCGGAAGCTTTGGAGAAAAGGAGAAACGAAAGAGAGGAGCGACTTCCATCCTTCCGAAGGTTTTTATGATCCGAATCTTCGCAAAATCACTACGAAATGTTAGTTTTCTTTAACCCTTCTCTTTAATCATAGTTGACAAGAGTTTATCTTCTCTTCTTTCGTGGAGATCTTGAAAGGGAAGGTTGTTAGGTATCTTGGATGCTTTCCCTTCTTGTATTAATGTCACATCCTAATTTATGGGAGTAATTTCTCTTCTCTTCTTTTGAGGGATCTATGAAAGGAATAATGATAGGTACCCTAGATGCTTGTCTTTTCTTATATTAATGTTTCCTTGAGTATGGGAGTAATGGTAAGATCTCATGCTAAGGTTTACGCATTTTGACTCTCTAGGTCACCAGGTTAACCACGGGTGATTTATGAGAGCCAAATTTAGGGCTTTTTGAGATGGGTCAAATTTAATCAAATTGAAAGTACCCGTATGATTCTTTTGTTGCCAATTAGACTTTCCCAAAGTTTTGCTTCATTATAGACTTCAAATTGGTGGCGAATTAGAGACCATTCACTAGTGAGGTTGAGAACTACCCTTTTTAACCTAGTTTTCAGATTTGGGTTTTCGTGGGAAGATTTTAGGATATCCTTTGAAAAACCCAAATTGGCTCTAATTTGTGATAATTATTTATTTTGCATGAATAGGTTAATATATCTTTAGTCACTAATTTGTGAGAAGGAATTACTGATCATTGGAGAAAAGAACAAAGTAAAAGGTGAGGAATATACTTAACTTTATATTACATGTGTAATGATGTTAGTTACTTTTCATTATTGATATCTTGTATTGCTTTAGTATTATCTTGTGGTTATTTTATGTCTTTTGTTAAATATGAATTGCTATGATTTATGTTTATTATTACTTCTGATGTTGCTCCTTGCTTTGAAATCTATTATTGTTGTTATGAAATGGAATGTGATTGTATGAGAGGAGAAATATTATTATTTCCTCTACCTTGTATTTTCTACTAGGGTTGTGGGTTCACCCATTGCCCTAGCGACATTATATGATTGCTTATATTGTGGTTGGGAATGGGGAATGCTCTTTTGGCATTTCTGCCATAGGATACCAGAGGAGGCGGTATGGGATGCATTCCTATGGTGTCCTTGGCTCTTTCCCGATTATTGATTTACATATTTAGGGCATATCTAGAAGTGTTTGGTTAGGTGATCTCATGAGTACTACTACCCTTTCGAGAGGGGTATTGAAGCCGGTTAACCCGTGATGTTAGTGGTTGGGTCCCGTGTATCAAGCAGGCCCACTATCATCATGAGATGGTAGGGTTGCATATAATAGACAAGGGCTCATGGGCGCTCAAGACCGGTGAAATGACCCGTGAGAGGATATGGAGAGCATCCTGTCCATTATATGTGGATGACCATAGGGTTAGGGGTCAACGTAGTCCGAGTTGGTTGGTGCCATAGGATACGTTGACTCTAGGTGGGAAAAGATACTGAACCAAGTTGGTTGGTGCCATAGGGGAAGTATCCGGACCATACGTAGTACGAGACCATACGACTTTACATTGGGCTTAGAGTAATGCTTGACACGCGCCAGATCTTATACCAATGGTGATGTGAGAGAGTGGTGACCTAATCCTCGACCATGGCTTGACAGGACTTTACACAACAACCGCAGAGAACCCAACAGACGTGCTTGAGTGCCGTGAGGGAAGAGTGATGAGACCGGCCAAAAAAGACTGGTGTATGACTTAATGCGTGTCTACCATAGAGACTTCATGATAGAGTTAGGACCATAATCATTCATATATCATATCATTGTCATTAATTACATTATCGATATTCATATTGTATGTGTGGTGTGGAATCTTGTGAATGAATGCATGATATGATGTTGAGTTGACCTCACTAAGTTCTGTTGAACTCATTCCTTTTATATGTCTTTTTCTATTAGATTATACTGCAGGTTATGAGGACTTCTTTCGAATGGAGGATTCGTTGCTAATATATCTTCTTGATGGAGTGACCGAAGAAGAAGTGGACGCACATGGAGCTTCATGCTAGTATCAAGACTGTTCTTTTGGACTGGATTCCATTAGAGAACTAGTTTAGTTTATTTTTCCGCTGCGAATAAAACTACTCTCTTTTCTTTTCAAAACTTTGATGTTATACTTTTATTTTTGAAGTAATGGATGATTGTAACCATTATTTCAGTTTTGATAATTTATTACTTGAACTTGATTTATTCTTGTCCATTTAATTATACTATATCATGTTTTGTATGGATTTGTCACTGAACCTAGATCTTGCGGTGTATCACCCCCACGGGCATTCGGGTATGACCGGATCCGGCTGGGTGGGGTGTGACATTTGAAGCTAAGGGACTAGAGCACAGAGTGTGTGTAACAACCCCCATAATTCTAACCAAGAATCCGTATCGCAAGTCCGATAACCCGTTGTGGAGTGTTCGGATAGAAGTCCATGATCCATACCCTAAACCCATGGATCTAGATTCTCCTGATGAAGAACCTGCCTTGCTGAGAAGTTGGATCTCTGGTAGAAGGCAAGAGGTGTTTGGAGTTGTCTGGAATGAGGTAAGACCTCCCCTATGTGTCATTTAGGGTTAGGTTTAGGTTGGGAGTCAACCCCTTGAGCAAAGCACCCAAGTACAGCAATGTACTAGGGGGCGGTTGCTTAAGGCGGTTGATTGGGCCAATCAACCGCCCCAAGGGACCGCCATGGTCTGCTTGTGGGAATTTGACCTAATTTGCCCCTTGTCCTCTATATATAGCCAACCCCGTATTTTTAACTCATTATTATATTTGGGATTGCTGTTGTGGACGTCTAGGAGGCAGTGAACACATGCTAGAAGGTGAGGAAAGCTTGATTTGCAATCTGGATCTATTCCCTCGTCTGTTTTCTGATCTGGTTGAGGTAGGTGAAACCCTTTCACTCCTTTCTCTTCTTTCAACTTTGAATTGGTGTTGGATCCATCTCCATCATGTTGGGGTGACCTAATTATGATTGGCTGGTTACCCTAATCAATCTGTTTAAGAAGATCCTGTCAGAAAACTAATCCCTGCATTCGAATAAAGGATGGATCTAATCAAGGGAGAGGATTTGGGTGATAGATCTGTGGTAATTTTAGGTTTCTGATTTGCTCCTTGGTTATAGACTTGTTAAGTTTGGAATTCGGATTGAGATCATCCCAAATCAGATTGAAATCAGGTGATCAAAAGTCTGAGTTTCGGAATTAGAAACAGTTTGTATTTGGGGCGGTTGCTCAAGGTGGTCGCTTGAGCCAACCGACCTGCCCAAGCGACCGGCTGGGTCATAGTAGTAATGTGACTTTTGACTTTTACTCTGTTTGACTCATGTCTCTTATATAATCTTGTAACCCTGTGTTTAGGTATTCTTTCACTTTGCTGAAAGTCTTATAATTGTGATTGGATTGCACTCTAGGAAGCTCTTACTTAATTACAGGTAAGGACACACTATCTTGTTTATATGCAATGACATGTATATGATGAACCAGATGTTTCCTATATTATTCATTAATCATGTACATTGCTATAGTTGTTTATTTCACTTTAATGTTGTTATTTACTTACTGTTAGTGTTATATTTATATACTTTGTTACTTCATGATATTGGATGATGGTTATGATATGATCTTGATTGATGTAGTATAGTTGTGGTATAAAGGATATCCAATTGGGTATCTTTGCTTGAGATATCAAAGGGTTGTGGTATGGGACACATGCTCATTGATGCCTCTAGCACTATCATGATTATTGGACGACATACCTAGGGAGTCTAGAATTGCATGGCTAGGTACTCTACATGCTATTACCCTTTCGATAGGGGAATTGAAGCCGAATGACCTGTGATGATGGTGACGTGACTCTGTTTCATCCTACAGTGGTAACCAGTCTCTGCGGAGACTCAATGGTCCACTGTTCTTCATGCAATGGTAGGGTTGCATATGTTAGGGTTGGGCTCATGGATGTCCAAGGAGTGGCTCGGGTGTTGTGAGGAGTCATGAGAGCTCTCCACCCCAATAATATATGGATGACCATAGGGTTAGGGAGTGGAGTCCAACAGCGGTAGCCAGCCTGTGAGGGTTCTCATTCCTAGGTTGTGAAGGATATGGTGTAAAATCCGACCTTATCCTAACCCTGACCCGGCCTGGATTTTATACTGTTGCAGGTCCGAAGACCCAAAGTGGTGGTAGAAGAGACCTGTGGGCCCTCTTAGTGGATGATTTGATGTTTGATACAGAGCCTATGGACATTGACAATGATGCCCCTTACTTGAGCACATTGTCAGTGTTGAGTGAGAATCTGCGCATCGATGAAGATTGAATTAGTTGAAGCACTTTTTGGAACCCCGTGATCAATCCAAAAGTATTTTCTAAAACTAGACTTGTTGATTGACTTGTAGGAGAAAACCCCGCTCTATTTGACCCTGTATAGCCTCCCGAATCCACTCCTGAAGTTGCTGTCATGGCTTGGTCGACTGACAGTCGACCAGCCAGTCGACCAAGAGTAATGGAATTCGAAAATGCACTAAATCACTTCCCATTTTGCCCCTACCTTTTTGGAACTCGTGAATGAGGACCTAAACTAATCATTGGCACTCCAGAGCTCAAGGTTGGACACTCTCTTGGGCTATTCCTTGATGTTTGGGAAGATCTTTGACTCCAATCATTAGTGTATACATTAATCATCAACTCAAGGTATGATTTCTTCTATTCTTCTTTTAATCTATTCATCTTTCTATCAATTGATGATCTTGAAACCATGGCTGAAGTGCTGCAACCTTGCAAACACTTAACCATGAGTTTCCCCCTTTCAATTCCTTAATCCTTCCCCACTCATGCTATGTTATGATTCAAATGAGATTAATTGCACTCCATCACTTTGATTCTATTCAATTTAACCTATTTTGATTCAAATATGATATGTAGATGCATGTTAAGCTTAGACTATAATGAAATTAAGATTCTAACTTAATTCTTAACACTCATTTGATTGATTCCTATCATCCTTTACAATTTCTATCAATTCCAATTTAATTCTTGTTAAGTATCATATAGAACCTAAGATTTCGATTTGGGAATTTTTGATTGAACCGTTGGATCATCATGAAAATTAGTGTGTAGTATCCTCTTACTGTTATAAACATGCCCTCCAAATTTCGTGACGATCGGAGCACCAAAAGGGCAGGTTCAGATCAAGTTTCCATTGCTGCCCTGTGGTTAACAAGTCTTAGTCGACTGACAGTCAACCAAGACAGTCAACCAAGAGCTGTTAAGACCCCTGTACTCAGCCAAATTGATCCATTTGAACCCCGATTCGATTGCTTTCTCCTCTGACATTACTTGTATGTTATCTAGGGTATCAACACTGATTTTGGGACCATACTTGGTGATCATTAAATCTATTTACAACTTGATTAAGGTAAGGACAGTCGTTAACTCAAGTGTGTTAATTATACCAACATGTTTACATTATGGGAACTTAATGGTTATATTCATATGAGTATTCCTTTACTATACATGACTGTTATATGTTTTCTTATCAGTAATAGAATGTTATACATCATTTAGAATGTCATGTTCAATTGTACTTTATGATTTTATATATGATCAATCATGTTATGATATGTCTTGCTTATATGATGAATCGTTGATTTAGTATGATATGATGAGATTGAGCTTGTGATTGACTACGTACGACTTGGGATTGGGAAGTGTCCTTTCGACACTTCTCCGAAGGTGTCCATCGACGCTTTCCCGGGTTGTTGGATGACATGTATAGGATTGTCTAGGTGTATGGTTAGGATATTTTTCCTTGTCGTATCAGACCCAAATCGGAAGGGTATTGAGACCGAACGACCCATGGTAAAATATGGTTGAAGGGCGCTCAAGACCGGTATCCACTCTGTGAGAGGACTTGAACTATACTGCGGATACCCGAAAGGGGCCATTTATTGGTAGTGTTGCAAATGGATAGACCTGGGCTCACGGGCACTCAAGACCGGTAACCAACCCGTGAGAGGACGTGAGAGCTTCCCGTTTACCATTTGTGGATGACCAATAGGGTTGATGAGTCCGTAGTCCGAGTTGGTCGGTGCCATAGGATACGCTGACTCTAGTGTGAAGGATACGGAACCGAGTTGGTCAGTGCCATAGGGAAAGTATCCAGATCTGACATGATACGACTGAGTAGATGACTTGCATTGGGCTAGGCTTCGCCGTGACATGCGCCAATACTTATACCAATGGTGATGTGAGAGAGTGGTGACTAAATCCCCAACCATGGCTTGATGAGGACCTTACCCAATTACCACGGCAGACCCAAGATATCTTATGATTGAGGGGGAGTGACTGACGACCCAAAGAAGTATGGTGCTATGGCTTAAAGCATGTCTACCTTAGAGACTAGCATACTTAAGATTAGAATCATATTTCATCATTGTCTCATATCATATTGCATCATATTGTGACTTGTATCGAATGAACTGTGTATTATGAAACGACTTGCCTTGCTGAGTTCTTTTGAACTCCTTCCTTTTTGTGCAATTTGCTAGATTTTACTACAGGTACAGAAGACCTTGATGGCACGTCCTATAACCCAAGCTATGATCCCGCATACTACCCTTCGGGTGATGGCTACGCAGAGAGTCAGGATTGCTATACCGAGGAAGATTATAGTTCGTACCAGGGTTAGCCCCACCTTAGTGAGGGGGCGGCCACGTTGGGTTTACTTCATCCACACTTTTGAAGAAGAAATCATTAGGATAGAAGAAACCTATGCGTAGGCCCCATTTCCCTGGATGACTGTAATCGTTTGGATATTCTCTCTCTAGTTCTTATGGATTTACTCGTTACACTGTTTGTATTCAGGATGTATTAACTACTTTTCCGCTACTGTGAAGGAGTGACTTCTGATCACTCTTTCTCTTTGTGACATTGTCATTTAGAAGTTGATACTTAATATTTCTGCACTATGATTTATTATCTTTTCTTATTCAATTGATCTATTTGTTGTTTACTTTATACATTGATTATATTGTTCATGATTATGTTATCGCGTATGTGGGAGGCATGGCCGCTCGATCTGGATCTTCGGGCTGTGGATCACATCCCGGGTATGCTAGATAGGATACCGGCTGGGTGGATGTGACATATGGAACCGAGTTGGTTGGTGCCATAGGGGAAGTATTTGGACTCCATATAGTGTGTTACCGGTATGACCTTGCATTGGATTAGAAACCCCGACATGGGCTAGTACTCATTGCCAATGGTTGTGGTAAGAGAGTGTTTACTTAATCCCTAGCCATGGATGCCTGATGAGGACTTTACCCCTTTACCCAGGATCCCAATAGAGGTAATCAGTCTGTGAGGGATCAGAGTGACTAGACCTACCTAGAGGAGGGCTGGTGTTATATCTTAAAAGCATATCAACTGTCTAGAGACTTGCATAGTTTGATCTTGGTAGCATTCATACTTTTGCATATCATTCATATCATATATGCATTGCTGATTGTGTTAACATATGGATGAGAAATGTGTTATCCTTACTGAGTTCCTTAGAACTCATTCCTTTCTTTGTATGTTATACTAACTGTACAGATGGTTACATGTCCTTGGAAATTGGAGAGAATTCATATGATTGAACACTCTCGTATGAAGAAGATGTGGCACCGTCAATGGGAGATGGAGATAGTGTGCACAAAGCCTCCTGCGGATGCTTGGAGTGCACTTATAGCACCCATTGACGGCCGAAGGAGGTAGATTGCTAGACATTTTGAAGATTCTGGAGAAGAATTGGAGAACCCCTTAGCTTGCTAATTTAGAAAAACAGTTCTTGGCTTTAGAAAAAGAATCTGAAATGAAGTTAATTTAGTTTATTTTGATTGCTTCCGCTGAACTCGTCATTCCTTTTGGACATTGATTCTTTTATTGGAGTATTTGGACTAATAAAATCCTTTGATTAATTATTTGAACTTGCTTGTGCTCTTGATTCATCTATACTTGCATTTATTATTATTGATGGGTAAGACTGGATTTTGTGACAGATCGCACTCATAGGTTGTCGGGCGGGTAACCGAGACCGGCGGGTGGGGTGTGACAGTGTCACATCCACCCAGCCGGTACCCTATCTGGCATACCCGAGTGTGTGATCCACAGTCCACAAGATCTAGTATTTAGTAAATCAACCTCCCACATTCACAATAATATAATCAAGAACAAGACTAAATCAAGGTTAACAATATTATTCAAATGAATCAAAGTAAAGTAACGAGATAATCATCAGAGTGCGGAAATGATACCAATAGATATATAAAATCAAAATGTAGAGTGAGGCGGAATCTCACTCCACGAGTACAGCGGAATGTAGTTCGAAAGTCAGAGGAGATTACAACTGATTCTAAAGACAAGAAAGAAAGATATAATCTAACTAAGCTAAAGTCTATTCTAATTTATAAAGAACGTCTTCATAAATATAGACTTCATCAATCACGCTTAGATGCTCCCACTCCACAGTAGGGCTAATCTTGGTAACAAGTGAGACCACTTGAGGAATCCTCAATGTAATCTTCATAGTTACCAACATCTTGCGTATTGTACGCTTCTTCATCTTGTGCTTCTTCATATTGCGCTCCATAGTCATCAAGGCCTGCAGAATAGTCTAACAAAAGATGTTGTACAAAAGGAGTGAGTTTTAAAAGAAACCCAGTAAGGCAAGTAATTCCATAATAGCATAAATAACATGATCGCATAAACAAAGCATAATGTGATATGATATGAGACAGACAATGCATGTATGAGTCTAACTCTATGTATGCTGGTCTCTATAGGTAGACATGCTTTAAGTCATAGCACCATACTTCTTTGGGTAGGTCTCAAATCACTCTCCCTCAGCCATCTTGGCATCTTGGGTTCTCCATTGGTAGTTGGGTCCGGCATCCCTCTTGGACAATCCATGGCTGAGGGTTAAGTCACCTCTCTCTCACATCACCGTTTGGTCTAAGTACTGGCGCATGTCAGGGTAAAGCCTAGCCCAATGCAAGTCTTCTACTTAGTTACATCAACTCAAATCCAGATACGTCCATTCCTCCCCCCTGGTGATCCTTTCCGGTATCCTTCACACTAGAGTCAGCATAGTCCCAGACTACGGACTCATCAACCCTATAGGTCATCCACATATAGTAAACGGGAAGCTCTCATGTCCTCTCACGGGTTGGTTACCGGTCTTGAACGCCCATGAGCCCAAGTCTATCCACATGCAACTCTACCCATAAATGGCCCCCACAATGTGATTCATGTCCCCTCACGGGTTGGTTACCGGTCTTGAGCGCCCATAAATCCCCATTCCTACCACGGGTCGTTCTGTCTCAATACCCTTCCGAATCGGGTCTGATATAACAGGGAATATCCTAGCCAAACACTGCTAGACAAGTCCTAGGTATGAAAACCAATAATCTGGGGAAATGTCAAAGGCCAACATTGGAAATATCCCATACTACTCTCAATGAGGTCTAAGGACAGAAATGTCAAAAGGACATTCCCCAATCACAATCATAATTCAGTCATATCATCCATGACAGATATCTCATCATATGAAAGAGTATAATAAGATAAGATTAAATAAATAAGAAACATACATGAATAAGTATTCATACATGATCAAGTACATAAAGTAAATAAGGAAATAAGATCCTACTGTACTTACAGCATTCATATTATAATAGAAACTAACATAACAGTAGCAAATCTAAGTAGTTCCCAAATTAGAAACTAAATCTATGCAATCTACGTTAATATGGTAACAACTTTCCTTACCTTAAATAGATTCAAATATATTTCGGACGGACAAGAGGATGAATCCAAAGTTAGCAAATAAACCCTAGAATAGCATCACACTATCATTAGGAAGTAGTCCTAAAAGAATGAGCATCAATCGAATCGAAACGGATGAAGAAATCCAATTATGTTCTTGCGGGTTGATTGGCTGGGTTGACTAAGTCAGTCGACCCAGGCAGTCTACCCAAGAGCAAATCCGAAACCAAAAAGAGAATCTTGATTCCGAAACCTATGCTACACAATCCGGAATGCGACGAAACTTGGAGAGAATGTCTAACATAGTAGTCTAAGACTAAAAAGCATAATTTAGACATCAAACAACGATTAAAACCATTACTTACTAATTTGAAATCATAGTTTCTATTTTGGTAAAAAACATGGTTTTCATTGGAAACATGCTATGAATGAAAGAGATGAACTGGAGATGATAAGGTCTCATTCTAGTACAAGAACACAGTAGATCAGAGGTATGAATAATCATGGAGAGGCACCTACGATACTAGAATAAATCAAAATAAGAATATGATCATAGTTTAAGAAGAAATCATATTAAGAATGAATAAGATGATCATGGCATAAGAGAATGAAAAGAGATTGTAAAGATATGACTACAAGGTTGCAGCATCTTCATCATAATCTTAGTTCAGAGATGAGAGTGATCATGAAAATAATAAATCAAGAACACAAAAGATTGGATACTAACCTTTGATTGAAGAACAAGAGAGAGAATTAGCAAGATTAGATCTTCTTCTACACTTTTGGAGGCTTGGAGATGATTTCCCTTCGTTCTCTAAGTGTTTTGGAGGCTAAGGATACTAAAATCACGAAGTGATGGGGTATATATAGCAACATAACCTAAACAGAAGATTCTGCTCGAGTTCAGCATCTCTGGGTCGATTGGGGGTAGCCTGGCCCAGTCGACCCAAGCAGTCGATCCAGGCAGACAACAAATCCAAAGTTAGGGATTTGAGGGCCTTCCACTACTCGGAATCAAACGAAACTTTAAACACATATTCTATAACTTACCTAGCATGGAAAAATGGCTTTAAATCATATCCCACCAAGCTCTATGGTCATCAACCAATCTTCTCTTCATCAAGGCGTAGTCTCTTCTCTATATCCAATGCTGTCTTCAAATATGGGGCATCATCTTCAATCTCCATAGGTTCAGAGTCGAACACTATATCTTCTATTGATATGGCCCATAGTTGACTTTCACTTCTACTTCGGGTTTTTGGACCTATAGACAAAAGAGTATCCGGGTTAAGGTTAGGGCCGGGTTTCACAAACAGTGTGCCAGCTTAAGAGGTCAATATATGGCTTAAAGCAAGCATCTAGACAGTGGAATGTGTGCTTCCACCAAAAAATGATGGAAATGATTTCTTCATGCTTGAGGAAGACCATTGTGTTTACACCAAGAGATCCGATGGTAATTATGTTATTCCGACACTGTATATAGATGACATACTCATGACTAGCAATAACAAGGAGCTATTGGAAACCATTAAGAAATGGTTGTCCTCCATATTTGATATGAAAGACATGGGTGAAGCAAGCTATGTGTCTGGTGTCAAGATTGTCAGAAATAGGCAAAAGAGATCACTAGGTTTATCTCAAGAGACTTATATTGAAAATGTTTTGAAGAGATACTAGATTCACAACAGTGAACCAATAGATACTCTAGTGGAGAAGGGTTTGCATTTGAGCCTTGACATGGGTCCTAAGACTCCAGAGGAGAAAAGAAAAATGGAAAGAGTTCCATATTCCAGTACTGTGGGTAGTCTTATGTATGCTATGATGTGTAATAGGCCGAATATTTGTTATGCAATGGGTTTGGTTAGTCGGTACCAATCAAACCTAGGCATAGAGCAATAGAAAGTAGTCAAGAAGATATTGAGATATCTCAGAGGAATGAGCAATTACATGTTGTGTTACCAATGATCAGATTTGCAATTGGTTGGCTATGGCGATGCCGACTGGGCTGGAGATATTGATGAGCGCAAATCAACCTCTAGATATGCTTTATTGCTGAATGGCAAGACTATTTCGTGGTGTAGCAAGAAGCAGACTTGTATATCACTCTCGACCATCGAAGCAGAGTATGTGGCATGCTCAGCTACAATACAAGAGGCTATTTGGTTGAGAAGGTTCCTACGACATACTGGATTTGTGTTGACATCTAAAGAGCCTGCCATTATCTTTTGTGATAGTATGGTAGCTCTTAGTTATGTCAAGGACCCCAAGTATCATGGGAAGACCAAACATATACAAGTGAGATATCATTTTGTTAAAGATACTGTAGCAAGGAAGAAATTTGTACTTAAACACATATATACTAGTCAAATAGTAGCTGACCCTCTTACCAAATCTATAGCCAAGGATGTTTTTATTTCTCATGTAAAGTCATTGGGCTTGCATAGATTGTGACTTATTTTTGTACTGAAACTTTTTTATTATTGAGTAATATGAGTTCATTCTAGCATTTGTTTTTCACTTTCTGTGTGATTGTGCTCTTCTAGCATAAAACGTGATATGTCAATGGGCATGAGAATGGCTCACTCAATGAGCATTCGCCTCTGGCGCTTTGGAAGCTAGCAGAGATGAGGCGGATTGAGAATGACCTTGTGTAGGTCGATTCTTAATCATGTTGTCGCCTTGTTTGGAATCAAGATGAGTTTCTCTATTGTGAAGAGAATCAACATGAGTGTTCCCACTATTCATGTTGCCTATGGAAGCTAGGTGCAAGTACTTTATGTGGCATTGGGGTAGCAACAATAAAGAAACTCGGGTTAGGCGCAAGTGGTGCGACTAGACTAAGACCTATATGGTGTTGGGAGAGACATACATTCTATTGTGTATAGAATGCTCCACCATAGCACGTATATCACGTGTGCTTAGCGATCATTGGAAATGAGAGGATTGATCCCTGCTCCTTTTATTGTGTAAATCCTAGACTTTATGGTCCATTAATGTTCTTAGTGACTTTAGATGACATCATGAAATGAATGGATGATGTGACTACTTTGGGGGTGTTACTTATGGTCATGATTGATTCGATCTAAAGGGGCATTACCCGGAAAAGAGTCAATCCTAAGTGTAGTGATGGTCTAGGGCGAAAGGAAATGATTGATTCAACTACAGCTTAAGAGTGTTTGCTGGCACCAGCTGTATAAGTTCCAGTAGTTAACATTCTAAGGACAAGAATGTGATCTCTCAGAGGGATCGAGATACCTTTTGTCTGGTGAGTTTGAATAAACCTAAGACATTGTGTATGCTAATGCTTATTTGATGTGTTACTTTGAATGATGTTGTCATTCTGGCCTTCTAGGAAGGTTTCTAGTTTGGGGCTCACGAGTGCAGATAATATCACCAGTCGCACGACCCATTTGCCAATATAACTTGTGGATGTTAGTGTCTGGGACACAAGTGGTCTATGTATCTTGGATACATAGTAGAAAGATTTTTTATGTTTTTTTTTTTTTTTTGTAAAGATAATTTCATTCAACAACACATGAAAGCAAGGCATCAAAATTACAAATGTCTGATCCAAGAGGTGGAAAGAGGCCAGCTGATCCTCCTTGTAGAGGCAACAGCCTTCCTACCCAAAGAGTGTGCTACACGATTACACTCCCTGGGACTAAAAGAGAAAGAACAAGACAAAAAGTAAGAAGATAAGTGAGTAACATCCTCCACAATAGCTTTCAAACTGACAAGGGTAAGAAAGGGATTGTGCAGCCAATGAACAACCTCCTGGCAGTCACTCTCCACAGCAATATAATCAACTCCTTTAGCAGTAGCTGCAATTAGCCCCTCTCAAATACATAACACCTCTCCTTCAGACACCGAACCGAAATCTGATTAGATTGAAATGGCAAGAGTGGGCGCCGCTGTGTCTCCGCGAAGTACAAAACCCAATCCTCCTTTCTTCCCTCGTGTAGCGGCATCTGTGTTGAGCTTGTAAACTCCTCTAGGAGGTGCTGTCCATTTCAGATTTGTTCTCTCCAATGGTAAAAGAGGAATGTCATTAGTAGTCGAGACTTGAAAGGCTTCTTAAAAATCCGCTACACACCTTAGAGCATTTTGTACAACCTGCAATGGAGAGAGTTCCACACCTTCAAATAAGAGTTTATTACGGGCCAACCAAATTTCCCAACATATGAATGCTGATATACTCGACATCCACAACTTGCTCTATTTGTCTTCACCCATTTGATTCCATACTTCTATAAAAGATGGAAGAGATATGTTAGAATGTGGGGCAAAGAAGCCCAAGGGAGAAGAAAACCAAACGGCTCGAGCAAAAGAGCAATCCAACAATAGATGTTCAACACTTTCCTCATCCCCACCACATCTAGGGAGCAAGAGTTCCTAATCAAATTCCTGATTTGAAGAGCCTTAGCAGTAGCAAGACCTTTAGAGAGAGCTCTCCATTAGAAGGTTCATTTTTTTAGGGATGTTTTGCAGCTCCAAATAGCTTTCCAAATTCCTTTAGGGACCTACATCTAGGTCAGTTCAGCACCTTGTACTTCACTATTCTCTTTGTCCAAAGTTTCACATAGTCTGTGGTAAGTAGATTTACTAGAGTAGATACCATTTGAAGCTGGACCTCAAATATGATGGTCTTCTTTCGGGAACAAAGCAAGCTTTATAGAGAGAATAGCCTTTGTATCCTCCTCATGAAACACTTCCCTTATAATATTAGCCTTCCATACTCTATTAACTTCATCAATTAAATCAGCTACCCAAGTGACCCTAGAAGACCTGAAAGATTGGTGCACAACTTTATATTCAGGGTTTTGAGGAATCCATCCATCATCCGAAATATTGATTTCACACCTTTACCAATCCTCCACAATAGCCCTGCTTTTAGAACTTCTCTCCCTTCAATGATTCCTCTCCAAGCCCAAGAGGGAGAAGAGGATAATCTAGCCTTCAGAAAATCACAGTGAGGGAAATATAGTTGTTTATAAAACTGAGCCCAATAAGATTGAGGTTTCGACCAAAGCCTCCAAGCTAATTTACCCAATAAAGCTCTATTATGTAAATCAAGGTCTCTGAAGCCTAATCCCCCTTTCTCTTTTGACTTGCTCATCTTGATGATACCCAACATATCTAGTGCTCCTTATCATTATTACCCCAATAGAACTGAGAAATCGCACTCCTTAACTTCTTGTGATGTGCCTTAGGGATCTTAAAATGTGAGGCAACATAGGTGTACCCTGATAAAGCCACTGATTTAACTAAAATCTCCTTGCCTGCATGTGAAAGTAAATTACACTTCCATCCCTGCATTATGTTAAGAGTTCTTTCTTCCACATCCCTAAATAGAGAGATCAAAATGTGTATATCTGGGATATACATGTGTGTCTAGGACACACTGTGACAAAGAGGTTGACACTTGCCCTTGTGCAAGTGGGAGATGTTGGCATTTATTAATATGCCCAAGGGCAAAAGTGGAAGTTCATTTATTGGGTGGTTACAAAATATATGGATATATTTTGGTAACCGCCGCATTATTTTAAGCACAATTGGCATTACGACAATTCAATTTTGAAAATGGCTCTCGCACTCTCTCTCTCCAAGAAACTCAGGAATAGAAGCAAAGCTCCATGTAAGTTTTTCGTCTCCTTAATTTGATCTCGTTTTTCCATCCATCCACAACAATATTTGGGTTGTGAACTTTCTTGCTTTACTTGAGATTGTAGAGATTGCCGGTGACAATTACATGGAGAAACGAGGACATGGTTTCGAGTTTTCTTCTATTGCAAATCTTTCTAATTTTGGATAAGCGAATCCAAGTAAGGATTTATCTCCCATCTATTTATAAAATAGAAAAGTAACCAACAATAGCAATAGCTGCCAAAACCGATGTTAGATCTATGGGCCATGCACTTCTTCTTAGTTGTGGCTGTAGATCAAGGGCTTTTTCCTTGTTCCATCAAATCTCCTTGAAGTGGGTTTTTGAAAGTCGAGCTTGATCTGTTCCAATCTGCATTCCATAAAGCAAAGCCTAATTGATTGGATGTACAATACTAGATATTTATTTGATTGGACGGTGAAGTGTGGTAATATTTTGATTGAAGGACCTACGCAATTGTGGTCAGATCCATGATGTAATCACCCAATACGCTAATGGCATGAGACGGAGAGGAGTAACTTCTATTGGCAAAAAAAAACCCATTTTAACTAAAACTAGATGTGTCCAGTCCAGTCTGCCTTGTTTCATGCATCACAATTTGGTATGGAAAATGTGTCGTACTAATATCTTAACTGATTTCATGCACGGGCTTGAATGATAAAAAAACAGAAGCTACCTAAGATTCTTACGGTTAAAACTTACTTAAAAATTCAACCAAAAAAAAAAAACAACTTTTATGGGAAATATCTCATCTCTGTAACGTCAAAATGGCTCATCTGAAATGGGATTGAGAATTTTCAAATGGGAAGTTTGAATTGGAGCTATATCTTGATGAGCCACATGAAAAATGGGCTGTTGATTTTGACATTTTTACATACTAGGAAGGGAGTTGAAAAACAGTACCTTAATTTGGCGCAAATGGCCCGTGATATATTGACAATTTTTGTGTCAACAGTTGCATCAAAATTAGTATTCAGTGCAAAGGGTAGGGTAATCGATAGATATCGAAGTAAGTTGCCTCCCTAGTAATGTTGAGACCCTAGTATGCCTTCGAGAATGGATGTTTGATGTGAATTTTGGAGGTAATACATTTTTTTTCTTCTTATAATCATCATGCTTTATCTCATTAGATATCATTTTTTTTTATTCTAATTTAATATTCTTACTATTGTTTTTGTCATTTTGTGTAGTTGAACCGGATCCAGATCAAGATACAAAAGAATTATCTGAAGCATTGCAAAATATTTTTACAACGTATCCAACTTCTGTTGAATCGTCCACAATTCCTAGTGGCACAGTTTAAGTTTTTCATTTTAAAACTTTTCTTTATTTAATCAATCATCCCTTTGACCTTTCTTTATTTGTCACATTTTCTTGCCCTCTTGCTTATTTGGTGCATTGTTTGTCTCATGAATGTATAATATGCATTGGCAACTGGCAAGGTCCTTGGTTTACCATTAAGATTTGCCATATGATTCTTGATCAAGTTTTTGATATTTTTTTCACTAGACTTTGGGTGATTTTTTTGAGTCAAATTTGGTTTCTCAGCTACATGTTTTAATGACTGCCTTTCTTATTTAATTTCAATTTTAGCATGTATTCAGGCTGATATTGACAAAGACCATACCGATTGAGAGCACCTGGGCATGCTAGAGAGGCTTATGAATAGGAGGATTTTCACTGGGCTGATCAGGTCAATCGTGATTGTATGAAGCTCAACCTCCTGTGCAACTTCACCTGCAAGTGCCCAAGCTTCAGATTCATAACTCGTGTACCAGTTATAGCCAGACAACTTATGAATAAACCGAACCTCTCCATTTTGTGTTCTCCTCTACTTCTCACCTCCTCTGTTCCATATAAGTCATGTACAGTTTATTGTGTTGGTATTCCCCTTCTTGAATTTTCTTTGCTCTTCCTTTTTTGCGTTTTTATTTACAGTAGTTGTACACGAAATACAGGTGGGATACAGAGGCCTCTGAATTAACTTCACCACTCTAGTTGTAGCTGCTTTTGTGCTATCCATGAAAGCATAATATTGAATTTTTTAATGGTCAGTTTCTTCTTTATTTTATTTTTTTATTCTCCTAATGATGATTATGTTGAGTTGTTTTTATATGATAATATAGTTTAAGATGGAAACTTTTATGCTGATATACAGTTGAAGAATGTTTGTTTCATTTGAATCATTAGCATTTTCATGAACCACTCATCTGAAAGTTCGTTTTTTCGTTCGTACCAACATTTTGTACTGCACTGAAACCGTGTTCAAACCGTTTTCCCATACCAATTTTGTACCAAAGCCGAACTGGACCTTTTTTGCAAATACCGAAACCATACCATACCGTTTAAATTCAATACAATATAGTTATGATTTTCGGTATTCAAAGTTAGTACCATATCTAAGTACCGAAACCGTACCGATTGACACCCTTAGTGGCGAGGGTATCTTTTATTAGAATATTTAAATCATTTTTTGTTGCAAACAACAATTCTTTTCTTTCAAACTCTAATATTTATTTATTTGATCTTAAACATGGATGATTAAAACTTAATCTTTCAGATTTCATGATTTGATATTTAAACTTAATTTTCTCGTCCTTAGATTTATACTATATCATACGTTAGTATAGAATTGTTACTGAACCTTGGTCCAGTAGTGTATCACCCCATGGGTATTCGGATATGATCAAATCTGACTGGGTGGGGTGTGACAGAAACGATTGTGCTAGCAACTATGTAAAATTCTCACTTCAAACCCCCCACCACTAAAACCAAATGATGAAACATTTTAGCATCTGATGAACTGATGGAAACATTGCCGCATAGTGCCATGGCAACTCCAGCCATTGCTACACCCTTAATACATGTTTATGGTATTAAACCTAGTGATACTTGGCATTGATTACTATTTTTACGTTGCAGCACAGAGATCATTTTAAAAAATATATAGCTAACATTGTATTAAACACAAAGAATTCCAAAGAAAGAAAAAGCACTCCTTAAATCAGTAACTACTGTAAAGAATAGTAACTATTAGTTACAAATAATTAACTATTCATCAGCAAAAACTTCCTGCAATTGCTATGCTTTACTACTTTCACTTGCTGGGTTACATCTGTAGACCAAAAAATTATTGATAAGAAAAGTTTTACTGATATGAGCTACAAAACTCATGTCACTACACAGATAATCAAGAATCTTCCGTGACCAAATGGTTGATCCCGTCTATCTCCTCCAATAAAAGGACATTCATCTAGCAATAACTGATAAATAATGCAAAACCTTGCTCTGTGAGATTAATAACGAACTCCTTTTTTTTTTTCCTTTTTTTCCCCCTCTCTCTTCTTATTTAAGAAAAATGTCAAAGGAAGGATAAAAAAGAAGTTAACTTGCTGAGTTATTTGACTGACTTTAAGAAACCAATACCAACCCAGTCAGTTCAGAGGTATTTATAACACATGATATGGATAACTATGTCAAAGCTACCTTTCTTTATTCTTTTAGTTATCTGCTTCACTAACTTGCTCACAATGTAGAACAGAGATCAACGTTCCTGAAATTTTCTGACTTTCCCATTCTCATCTGCTTGTGATCTTAACAAGCCTGGCTAACACACCAAGAAGATTATGCTCATTAGCCAATTCATATTTTAGTCAAATCAACTATTCTGAAAACAGCCTTAACAATCTATAAAAAAATGTACTAATTAGGGCCTGCAGTTCCTCAACCTATTCATTTGAACATCACTAGTTGGCCTGAATGCTCTCACCACTTGAAAATTCAAATTATGAAGAGACACATCTTTTCTAGAATTTGCGAACGAGTGCAAACAGTAGTAAAATAATAAATTAGAGACAAACAGCTCGGCTACTAGTAAAGAGCAAGTTAATACTGAAGAAGTACCGAATGTAGGGGAAATAATACCATCAATCCTCAATCTCAATAACATTCTGAAATAGCATGGCAATCCAAAAGTTCCAGCACCTACTCAAAGTCATCAATCAGACAAAAGGTTTCCTTCCACAACCATAAGGATGATCCAAACATCACACTCCACTCCCATTATTTCCCTTTTTGTTGGATCTATTTGACATAGAAATGCACCTCAGGACACATCAATTCCGCAGATTTTCCCAGACAGTATTAGGCTGAAAGTAAAATTTATGCAGTCCTTCCCATCAGAACACACGCCAGTTTTGGATAATGAATCAAGAAAAGGAGTACCTGACAAGTTCCACATGAATAAGGAGAGCAGAGCCAGGATCTTCAGCAGATTCAGTAATTTTCTAGTTACTAAATTTTTATTACACCAAGTCTTTTTCAAGGCCTCCTATTACAATGTACAGTTAATAGCAAGAACCCATATAAAACCAGATCAGGGTTACTGGATCAGCTTCTTCAAACCCTCTGGCACTTTTGTAGGAGACCAATAGATTGGCTCAACTATGCTGTCTACCCCAGTTTTGAGGAAAATTTTCCTTTATATGAGTTAACATTTTGTAAGCTTTATAGTAGATACACCATGGATTGAATATCAATAATCTAGTAAAACAATTGACCTTCCTCAAAAGAAAAACTTGAGAGAAGTACCAATCAAAACCCCTTCATTTCCCTGCTGTCCTCTTATATGGCTGATGTTAGAGGCATTGAGGCATACTGAGAGACAAGTCAGAAAGATGAACAGACCATCTATTGGTGGTGACTAGAGTAACTCGGTTTCTGCAGAAGTGACAGAGAGAAGAGTGGACAAACTGTTGCTTGACTAAGACCTATGGAAGCCAAAGCCCTGTATGGTACAAAAAAAAATACAAGTGGCATGCAGGCAAAACTGGAGTGCAGCAGAAGAGATAAACATAAAATCCTGGGTTATGTGGTAGGTTAAGAAAGAGGACATTGTCTCAATCAATGCATCCAACAGGCCCAACACAATCGGATCTCCAGTTCAACAAGAACTAAAGTACCAAGATCACCAATGAGTGCAAAAACAATGTTACCTGCACACTTCAAATAATAAGCCATATCCATGCCCATATGTAAGCCAAAGCAAGCAGATCAATCTCTTCCATCATCCAGGTTGCATCCATTCTCATTTCCCAGTAGCATAGAATTATAAAGAATCCAAACTACAAAAATTACGCATTAACATTAGAAACATTGAAGTTAATGGGTTGCCATTTGGAAAAGTTATTGCTGGGTGAAGATCACAGTAGAATGACCCACCATCATGATTAAGAGATTAGGAGTACTATAGAGACCCCACAATAAGCTTGTAACTACAAGAGTTTCAAATTTCAACAGATTTTAGGGTATATACCAAACTTTCCATTTTTCATGAAGAACGAAACGAACTAAATATTAAAACAACATCAATACTTCAATGAATAAACCAAAGCCTAGAAAGTTACAGATCAAAAAACATTAATCAGTTAACCTCCTAGTACTTCACTTTACATCATAAATGTTCCTGCTGTCCCCATTGATGCTTTCATGCCCATCTTCCCTCATTCAGTCCCACACTAACTCAGTCCAAACCTTTGGAAAGGGAATTACCCGTAAAGGGAAAGGAAACTAAAATAGCTAATGAAAATATCATTGCTTTGATTGACAAACACTTTTCAACACCAACCTCCACCCCCCCCCCCCAAAAAAAAAAAAGGAAAAGAAAAAAAAAGAAAGAAAAGAAAGAGAGCAAAAGTGCTTTTGGTTTCTGTCCGCTATATGGCCATCAATTGGGTTGGATTATAATATTGTTGCCGTATTTTGGTGAAAATAGAAGATACAGAAGAAAGCATAAGGTAGTGGTTATGGCTGCAGGTCCCTCGGTTAAGAGATTGAGAGGCACAAAAGATGTTATTTGTCTCAAGGATCTGATCTCTTTCAGATTTGACATGGGAGTTGATTAGACTATGGGAAGACAATGGTGTTGTGAGACATTTTGTTCGGTCTGTTTCCCAAACTTAATACTAAAGAAAAAAGTTTGAAAACTACAAAAATCTACTAGCACACCAAATCAGCAAAGAAATTGCAATGTAGCATAAAATAATAATTTGGAAACCCAGTCCAAAAGGAATTGCTGGTCAAATATTTTCTCCTTCAGCCAGCTCTGAAAGTTGGAGGCATGGTAAGAAATCTCAGTCTCGAGGCTGATCGAGATCAGCCAGAAAACCAAGATCTCGGCCGAGATATGGTAAAAAATTGGGGCAAACTTGAGTGAACTTGAGGGCCATCTTGGAGGGATTTAAGGGTTAGGTTGGGCTGAAACTTGGTATTTAGCCTATTTAGGCCTTTCAAACACACTGGCCTTAAATTTGTGAGAAAAGAAATCTATGTATAAGTTCCAACTCGACACTAAGTTTGAAATCGAATTGCTATAGTAATGAACATGCAATGATGCAATCTTATAAAACATGAAATGTAGATTCATTAATTGATATAAATGAAAACCAAGTGATAACATACATCAAATAACTCAAATTATTCAACACAGTATTTGGAAAAAATCAAATTTGGTTAAAAAAATTCCCCTTGATTGATGTTGTTTTGTTGTGGTAGATGAGTTAAGAACTCCTTAGAAGAGTTGTAGGGGAAAATCCAGCAAGGTTCCGACCAAAAAGCAGGCCAAAAATGAAGAACACAGCACTCATGTTGAGACGAGACAAAACTCTCGTCTCAACTCGAGTGAAATTGGGTAAAAAGGGGGTGAGATGGACCGAGATCTCAAACCAAGTTCTCGCCCCAATGGAGGTCTAGCAAGATCTTGTACTATGGTTGGAGGTTTCCTTTCCGGCAAAACACGGAGCATTATGCCTTCATATTCCAACAAATGTCTCCATCTTCCCCTAGATAGTTTATGGAAACAGGGTATGTGTTGATGGGTTATTTGATACCAAGGGATCTCAAAGTGGTCATTATATGCTCCATGTGTGAAAAATATTGGTATGTCTAGAAATTTCAACCACTTCTGTTACACCACAGACCCTAATTATATTTAGATGCTTAGAAGCATAGATCAAGATCTCAACAAGCTCTCGGTAAAGTTATTTTTTTTTTCAGAATTTTGAGATGATACGGAATACAAGTAAATATCTCAAGATATCTCAATGAGGCTTCAATGTTTTACAGTAATGAATGCTTCCCACCAAAACTTGGCTCCGCTTGAATGGGAAAAAAAAAGAAAGTACACCACCTTGTTAAGAGTTAAGACCTAGGTCTTGGCCTTTTGGGTCAGTCAAGTAGGGCTCATAAACTAAGATATGTAACAATACTTGGAAGAAGATTGGTCTTAGCAAAGACAATGGACCTTTAGAAATATTTTTCTCTATTTAAAGTTGGCTAAAACAACAGGGGAAGCATTTACATGTTAGTGGAACAGAATAAATCCCGACTCTTAATATGGTGAGGGTGGTCTCATGATCGCTTTTTCGGAATTCTGCCCTCGCCACCCCCAACAAAAAAAAAAAAAAAAAAGGATCCCAGAAAAGAGAAAATTAACAGGTGACGTTTTTTCCATCCTGTGGTCAACATAACACATAGGCCTTGCAACCGGCAGTCCTTAACATTTCAGACAGTTTGTGAGGAAGAAGTCAAAGAATCTTCAAGCATAAATTCAGGATATTAGCAAAGATCTATGAGGAGATTAAAGAACTCTTGATTCTTTTTTTCTTTTTCCTTTTTTTTTTTTTTTTTTTTTTTTTGTGTTGGGGGGGGGGGGAGGGTGGTAGTCTTCTACCTATTGTAAGTTAGAACTGCAAAACAGTATACAGGCCAAGACCATTGTTTGATCCACATGTTCGAGTAAGAAGCAAAGAAAAATTTACTAGGACAGTAACAAGATTAGAATAACACATTTGGCAGCAGCTAAATAATAATTTGAAGAAGGTAGACTTAAGATGGGATGTTGGGAACTTGGGATGAACTAGCGGTATGGTGGTAAAGCTAAAAAGGTATCTTACCAGGTAGACCCGCAAGGGGGGGGGGGGGGAACTAGAGAAGATAGAAATAAGAATAAACATATTGAAGGTACTTTAGGAGTGGTTCAAATAGAAGTTGTCATTGAGTGAAAGTAATTTCAGGTGGAATGAACATGGCAATGATTCAAATGGAGGAGCTAAAATAAACAATAGTCAGACCTAAATAAGTTAATGATGCAGATATAATTTCTTTTACAGCTTGACCCATGCCCAACCACTATTTACTACCATGATGAGAGTTTGGATATTATTTCTTGGGAGCTTACTTGCTTGAAGAATGAAGATTCCATCTACCATGACAAGGTGTGATGTAACCCGGGGTCTGGGCCAATCTTCAGGAACCTCTTTGAGACCAGCAGTACTTTAGGGTTAATGGTTTGCTATTTTAGGTCAAATCTCAATCATTTCTTACCGGACAGCAGCTGTATATGCTCAATTGTCACCTCCTGTATAATGGTTCTGACATCCAAACCATGGTTTTGGAGCCGAAGATATGGTTTGGCCAGGCTGTTTAAGGCTGAAACTTGAGAGAATTAATTCTCTCTTATCGTTCTGTAATTTCAGAATTAATTCTAAGGCTAGGGATCAAAACTAGGTTTCCTAGTTTCAGGGTGGTTAGGGTTTGGAGGGGAGGTAGAAGGATGTGGGAGATGATGATCAAGGGTTTGGAGAGACAATTACGGAGATACGAGAGCTTAGTTGATTCTAGGGTTTCTAGGGTCTTGGGAATTTAGGGCAGCAGGTAATTAGGTTTAAACTTGGTTTGGCTGGTCCAATTGGGCTGAAATTAGGAGGAAGGTTACCATGGTTAGGGGAATGATGTTCCTAAAGTTTGGGATAGAACTAACAGCTAGATTGCCGTAGGTCTGATCTTGAATTTTATGGATAAGGAAAAGTCTGAAATTTTCAGAAAAAGTCAGGAAAAGAAAACGGATATAGGGGAGATGAGGAGATGCAACTGCATGGTCAGGGGAAGGGGAATGGGGTTGGGAGATGATTTGGGGATGAACTTATTTGCAGGAGAAACGGTGGTTGGACAATTGCAGAAAATTGGAAGTCTTCAATGGCTAGTGGCTACACAAGCTAAGCAGAAAGTGGACAGAATTGAAAAATTGCAGATATTGTTTGAGAACTTCAAAACCCAGGTGGTGGGCTCTCTCCCACAACTCCAAATTTTCCTTGAAATGCTTCTTCTTTATTCATTCAAATCTGCCTTGTTACAAGGGTGGCCCTATTTATAGCCATCTTAAATTGGGGGAAAATAATTAAGACTCAAGAAACCAATTAGACTCAACTTAGGGAATCCAATTACAATTCAACTTAAGGATAAGGACTCCTAAAGCAACTAGAAGAGGAGTCTTCTAGAGAATTCTTGAACAAAGATAAGTTGAAAAAGAAACAACTAACTTCCAGAAGGAATCCTACTTGAAAATTGGATTCAACTGGGCTCCTACTCAGACAAAAACTCTTCAATCTTGTTAACCAAGGACTCAAACTCAAAACAAAAAGTAGATCTAGATAATTTGTAGAAGGTGCAGTACAACAAGGGAGATCCCTTCTCTAACTAGGACTCTAACCAAACTAGGACTCTAACCACTTGTCCATTGGGGGGAAGAAAAAAGAGAGTAGATTTGATCCTAAAATTATTCTGAACTCAAATAGACCTTTTTGGACTTTAAAGGAGGTGGTGAAATACCACTTTTGCCCCCCATATAGTTTGGCCATCCAATAGGTGCCCACGTTTTTGGGATCTGTTTTGGGGCTCAAAATCAGAGGTGCCCTATGGTTGCCAATCCTGGTTGCATCAAGGTGTGTTAGAAATTATTGCTTAGGATCTCACTATTGGTTGCAGTGCTATTTTGGCTTATTTTTTGTGATGCTTATCCTTTGAGATTCTGATAATAGGTTTGACATTATTTGTCCATGTGTAATGCTACACATGAGGTTGTAGGCTTATTTAGTATTTGCCCAAGACTATTATCTTATATGGTATTCTTCAGCAACTACCTATGTACTTGATTGGCAGTAACCTATATTGCTTATTTGGCTAGAGAAACAACTACCTACTTGTTCTTTAGTAACCCATACGATGTATGGGCTCTATCTTTGCCTTTAGTTCAGCAGAATTTCTACCTACCTACTACTCGCCTTCACTGTGAAAAGGTAATGCGTGGCTTTGAAACTACGTGCTAGACTAGACTAAGAATCCCTATATTTAAATAGTAAGATTTTTTAGCTTCTATTGGCTATTGGCACTTCTATAGAATAGAAAGGAGTTGTCAGCATTGGAGCTGCCCTTTTATCTTTCCTCTTGGAAATTAGCATTTGGTTAAGTAGTTTGAAAGTTATGAATGAACGTAGGTTAGGGTTTCTAAAGTTGCATGAAGAAGATCATATTAGACTCTTCTAGGGATTAGGGCTGCTGTTAGGGTTGTGGGGAATCTGAAACATATTCGACCAGGGGCTTTGTATTAGTTGACTGAAAAGCAGAGACTGTTGGTAATTTTTTGTTCAGTTTCAGCCCTAGAGTCTAGGATTTGATGGAGGTTAGAGGGGATGAGATTCTAGGGTTTCAGAATTAGGGTAGATGCTGGTGTTGGAGTCTGTTAGAGCCCTGGGATCATGACATGTGGAGGAAAGAGAGTGGGCAGAGATGCCATAACTAACTCATGGTGGGTTATATATGGGGGTGAATACATGAGGTTAGGTATCAGATATTTTCTAAGGTTTGGGCAGCCTTTGGCTGAGAGCACCATATGGTGTAGGGGTAGACAGGCACCATCAAAACCAGTGTTATTTGTCATTGCGTTTGTTCTCCATTATTCTAGCAATTGAATCTTATTAGTTTTCGTATTTTTAAAGGCTGATTCCTAACAAACTGGTATGAGCGTGTTTCGATCCGAGAGAAGGTAAATGGAGACCTGATTGTCCATGTTTTCCGGTGAGGGGAGCATGAATGCATGGCTGAGGAGGTTATACTCTTTTATTTGGAAGAGGAGACTGGGTACAGTAGTGGCTCTCCAACACCTAGAAGGGGATACCTAGGGTTGCGTTTATCAGAGAAGTTGGCTGAACTTCGAATTGAAGAAGCTTCAAGGAGGCCCTGCAACTTGATTTCCGTAAAGAAGCTGAGTCTAGGAATGCCAGTGTTGAGGAGAACAACATCGAGGTCGTAGAGTTGGAAAGAAATGTACAGGAATTATTAAGGGAGAGTTTAGGGCTGGAAGGCCAAATTACTGCTCTAAAATCGAAAATTGGATCCTGGTTATAGTAGGTCAAGATTGACAGACAACGATTTGGAACGTGTATGGAAGAAATGAGGGGTTTCATGGAGGTTAGGGGAAAATCAATTGAAATCGATTCCCAATCTTCGGAGATCCAGAGAGAGAAGAGCATGATGGAAGTGGAAGTCACTAAGAACCCTTCACATTGTGCATACACCAATTGAAACCTGTCTGCAGTAAGGATATACTGTTTTGCATTGCACATGAACCCATAGTGGAGATAAAAATTTCAGGTTATAAAGGTCAATCTATCACCAGAGTGGATTCAATAAAAAATGCAGAACTCATCTTCGCATATCTAAACAAAGAAAGGGAGGTACATGTGAGTGAAGAAAGGGAGAAGCTTCATCAATTCAGAAAGAATGACGAATGGGCGGCAAGGAGTCCAGAGTAGCCTCTTTGGATGAGCACGAAGACAACAGAGAGGGAACATGGATGGTTACAACACAGGAAGTGGAGGAAACAAGTAGCGACGTGGGGGTGGTTATGAAAGGAACTCCACAACTTGTTCTACCCACGATCCACTACCATAATCCAAAGGAGAGGTGGTCATTCCCGGCATGCAAGCGATTAAGGATAGTGATGGGATGAGTCTTGCGGGAGAAGAGAAAGAAAAGAGAAGGCTGAACTAGGCCACAAGTGGACCCTTGAGCTTGGTCCGGTTGAACAGTTGAAGTGGTCGAGCCGGTCAAATAGGTGGGCCTATGCAGCTATAAAGGCTCGTACATGGGCTTTTAAAACACAATGCTCTAGGCTCAGCCAATCTAGTGGGCTAGGAAGCATACAGGCAAGGATCCAGCCCATTTCATTAATTCCTAGACTAGCCTAGCACATTATCATCCTCAGCCCAGCTAACACAATTGAACCTCAGCACATTATCTTCTACCTCACTCCTCTCGATGGTTCTTGCACACACCATAGTTGTCAAGGCGTCGCCTAGGCGACGCCTTGGCGTCCTGGCGGCATTAGAGGGTCTAAGGCGATACTCGCCTCAATTAGAGCCCATAAGGCGGTCGCCTCGGGCTCTGAGGCGTCGCCTCGGACGCCTCGGACGCCTCAGACCCTGAGGCGACTACCTTATTGGATTTTAAAAACCACTACTTTTTATTCCAAATCAAAGGCCAAAAAATAAATTGGAAATTAGATTCCAATTGGGAATAATCTAATGGTTGAATGCTTATATAAATGTTACATGGGATCATTTGTAACATTATTTCTTCAACCCCCCCCCCCCCCCAAAAAAAAACAAAAACACAAAAACAAAAGGAAAAAATCAAGAATTTGTCGAGTGAAAACCCAAAATCCCTAAGCGGTTGCTCTCGAGTTGGCAGCACTGTATCAGACAGCTAAAGTTTGTAACTTCTCGACTCGCCTTCTTCTCCTATTTCTATCTTTAATGAAATCGTAGGATTTTTTCCTTTGTATACATTCATTTAACCTATCAAGATGATTGCATTAAAATTGATGTTTGGGTTTACCGTTTACTTGCTGGTTATTGGCTTGTGTGCTTTTGATCACCCTGTTGTTCTTATTAATTAAGTAGGATTAATCACCATTGCTACTAATAGGTCCCTGCAAACAGCCACAGAAAACCTGCAGTATTTTGGTTTAGACTTGAATCAGTTAGTTGTCTTGATTGATTGGTTTTCCATACTAGACGATATACTGGAATTCTAGCGGAAGAATAAATTCAAGAGACAGAATGGGCTTTTTCTCAAGTTAGGGAGCTTTTGCTCTTCTGATTGGGTGATTGGGAAATTATAAATCAAGACAGAACATCTGGATTGATGCAGGGATTTTAGAGTTCAGAATATAAAATCAAGAATGACCAAAATTATTGATTATGAAGTAAACAGTAACGAGATTCAGAAGAAGAATGACGCAGTTTAGGAATCAGAATTTCAGGAACTTTAGTTGCAATGGGAAAATCAGGAAACTTGATACTTAGAGAGTTGATAATTAATGGAATTAGTGTATGAGATGCACACTAAAAAGTAAAAATTTCACTTAAAACGCCTTGACCGCTTCAAAAGCGCCTCGTTGACTCATCGCCTCAACTAGCTAAAACCGCCTCGCATCGCCTCGTCGCTGTGACAACTATGGCACACAGAGCACAAACGGAGGAGGTGGAGGCCAAGTGTTTGAACGCCATCCATCTACAGCCGACAGCGGGAACTCAGGGACACCGGGAGCTGACTGCGGTGGCGGACAGCTTTCAAAGGACGATGACCCTAGTGCCTCAACTCTACTGTTAGGTCAAGCTATCGATTTAAGCAAATCAAGCTGAGATTGGAATCTGAGCTGGCAGAACCCTTCACATTAACCTGTTTGTGGCAATTTATCGACAAATTTAAAGACTTTTACACCCTTCTTGGTGGATCTGGTTTTGGACTTACGACGTTGGGCGATGTTTCATTACGTATGCAAATGGAGATGTTTCCATCGTGCACCCAAAGGAAACTTTGGAATCTAGGAGTGAATTTTTCTCCACTTCTCCGCTTGAACAACATGCAGAGGAATGTGTAGATGACCTGCATTTGGTCGATTCCTATGCACATTTGAAGAAAATATAGGCAGTGTTTTCACTTAAGGGAAATGGCTGCCAATGCCCATATAGAAACCCATGGTGCCAGTCTGCTGAGAGTCCTTCATTCATATATTGATGCACAACTAAGTGCAGCAGATGTTGTGTTCTATAGGGAACTTGTCAATATTGGTTTTTGGCTGAACACAGTCCCAATGGCTGTTCCAGGTGTGTCCTTCCCATCACCTGAGCTTCCAAGGTTTTTCTTCATATGGGTTGCTTGGGTGTATGTGGGTTTCGAATCTATTGGATCCCAAGGAGGTTTGGTTTGAAGAGCTTGAACAAGAATGGTTGTGGCAAGCATGTGAAAACTGAAAACTAAGCTTCTAGCTTTCCTACACCTTGAGGACAAGGTGAATTTTGAGGGGCCAATAGCATTAGGGCCCTGGCATCATGAGGAGGAAAGAGAGCTTTTTTATTTATTATTATTATTATTTTTTTAATTTTTTGGGGTTGGGTAGGGAGTCATCATAACCAACCCATGCTGGATTATTTATAGGGGGAAATATGTGAGGGTAGGTATCAAATATTTTGTGTAAGGTTTGGGCAGCCTTTGGTTGAGGGCACCATATGGTGTAGAGGGTGACAGGAACCATCAAAAGCAGGCATTATTTGTCATTGTGTTTTTTCTCTGTTATTCTAGTAATTGAATCTTATTAGTTTTCGTATTCGAATGTGGGTTCCTAAAAGAGTTGAAGGTCAATGGGCATGGGGTGGTGTTGTATCAAGGAGAATAGGATTTGGCGGGGGAATTGAGGAGTTGCAGAATTTCAGGTGAGGGGATGGCTTCTATGATGCCGCAAGGTGGAAGGGGAGATTGGGAGAGATGGAGAAGGGATAAAGTTGGGGGGAGGGGCTTGGGGATTGCTTACTTGATGTTTGTTAAAGAAGACTAAAGGACTGTTGAAGAAGATCCACTGAATGGAGGTGCCACAGGGTTTGAATGCTTCCTTTTCCTTGCTCTGTAGAAGAGAATAGGGCTGATGTTAAAAAATTGCAAACACTTCAAAAACAAAAACAGCCACATGTTTTCCCCACTTAAGAAGGAAATACAACTTAAGATGGGGTTTCAGCTAGACCTTTCCTAATGGGACTAGGACTCCTTTACAAATCATAGGCTGACTCAAACATTAAAAAAAAAAAGTATGATTGGGATCCTAAAAGTATGCGCATCTAATTGGAAGCAGTAGGGCTTGATGGGGAAATTACACCACAACCGCCTACCACTCATTTCTACCAGAGAAGGAGCAGCAGAATCTTTCCCTGTGGTTCAGCTACTAAAGAGGCCAATCTGGACCCTTAGGAACGGTCCACATGCCATTTTTTTTTTATATATATATTAGTATTCATATTCTTTCAGATTTTCTTTTGTAAGGGTAATTTAGACCTTCTTTTCACAGCCTTAGAGTTATTAGGTTTTATTTTATTTCTTTGAGTTATTGGGGGTATTTTTGGTAGTTTCAATCAAAGAACCATTTTCCGTTCGTTTCACCTGGTTCGCTGGGCGGGCAAAATGGAGAAATATCTCCGATATCTCGGCGATATTTCGCCACCCAGTTCGGCCAATCCCCGTTTGCAGATCTTGGAAACCCTAAAGTCATATTAGGGTACTCTATCTTAGAGTGTAGATTGGGCTATGCTACAGTTAACAGTCGAATTTGCCGGTGAAGGAATGTGGTGAAACTGAAAGGAAGGCTAAAGGGCATCGTCTCAAGAATTTACGAAGGTTCTCTTTCTTCTTCTCCGGCCTGGGAAAAGCAGTGAACTGTAGAAGTCCCCAACCGAAAGCAGCCTTTGGTTCTGTTTCTTTCTCTTTCTTTCTTCTTCTTCTTCTTCTCCTTCAACGATCCGGCGACATTTCGCCGGAGTCGTGGATCTCTCGGTAGCCATAAGCCTCCTTCTTCTTCTTCTTCTTCTTCTGCGTATCTCCTCCTTTCCTCTTTCATTCAAGAATGGGATTTCATAGAGTGATAGAGATCTCTGTTCAGTCAATCAAAGTTTTGAAGTTTTCCGGCAAAGTTTTGAAGTTTCGCCGGAAAATCGACGATTTTCCGGCAAACTTTGAAATATCGGTTTCGTTGTCTTTTTTGTTCGCCCACCGGCAAACTTGGCGAATTTTGCCGATATATTGTTCCATGGTTTCAATTATTTCTTTCTTTTAAGTATGCAACAGCCTAAGAGGAAGGCACAAATGAAAGAATTAGGAAAGAAGAACTCACGCTGCTCTCTCTCTCTCCCATGGCAGAACCATCTCTTCCCTCTTGCTCCAGGTAATCTCTCTTCCCTCCTTTCATCCTTGTTTTCCAATAGAAAAATTCCCCTTGCTCTCCTTTACAAGAACCTACTCTTTCTTTTTTTTCTCAAAAAAGACCTAGTTTGTTTCCTGGAAATCTTTTTCTTCTCCCACAAAACACCCGGTTTTTCTGTTTTCCTGCAGAAAAATCTTGTTTCTTTTTTTATTTCCCTCTTTCCTTTATTTCCTCTTATTTCCCTACCCTACGACAGCCTCTGTTTTTCCTGTTGTTAGTCTCCTTTCTCTTCTCTTTGTTTCTTTTCTTTCTTTTATCTTCTTGTTCCTATGGCAGTCCCACTTGCTGCCTTATTTTCCTCAATGTATGCAATATCACCGAAATTCAGGGATATATCGCTGAATTTCGGTAGTTTCAGTTCATGGCGAACCGAAGCCATCGCCAATATCTCATGAAATATCGCCAAAAATATCGCTATTTTTGGCGATATAAGTGAGAAGTCACCGAATTTTGGGCGAACTATCTCATTATTTTTTGGGATTTTCTCTCTCCTCTCCAAACCTCCCCCAGAGCTTCTCTCTCCTAGTTCTTGGCATTTTTTCCATATTTTCGTTCGATCTTTGACATAAAACCTTAGTTCTCACTTCATTATTGACGGATATAGCATTATTCACGGCGATCAAGTGAGATTTCAAACAGATCTGGGTGTTCTGTGGAGTTTTTCATCTAAGAGGTAACTATTGTTCTCTAAACTTTTCTTTCTTTTTTTAAATGCATGCCATAATATTGTTGGATGGGTATGAAATTAATATATGTTGAGAATACAGTAGGCTGATCTACAAACTCATGGAGTCGGATTTTTTTTTCACTAAGTAATTTATTTATTTATTTTCGGGCGTCAAAATTTGTATTTTTCTACATTGCAAATGCTTACTTTTTGCATGATATATGTGTTGTACCATGATTGAAAAAATATATGTGAATCTCCATGGGCCGATCTACAGACTCACGGAGTCGGAATATTTTCGACCTAATAAATAATTATTTTATTTTTTGAAATTTATTAAAATATTAATATAAAATCTAAATAATTATGAAAAAAAAAGAGAAAAAATTAGGAACAAATAAGGGAAATGATTTTGAAAATTAGAGAAAATTATGGAATAACTATATAATTATTTTCAAGTGTTGCTCGTGTGGTTTCATTGTCAGTTTTGATAAGGTAGCATTTTCTTTTGTCGAAAAAATTTAAATATTGTTTAAAATATTATATTGGTATTGTTTAATTATTTATACAATCATTTTCGTTGCAACAATTATCATGTCTAGCAGTAGGAGAGAAGCAAGTTCACACGGAGTACAGAAAGGCCGGGGACAGGGACAGCCACAGCCACAGAGAGGTGCAACAAGGGGGAGGGTTGATCCTACATGGCAGTATTGTGTTGCTATTGATGGCAACAAGAGTAAAACAAAATGCAACTTCTGTGTGGATAGGTGTTGAACTTAGGTGGCATAAGCAAGTTTAAGGCTCACATCACCGGTAGTTCAAAGGATGTGGCCACCTGCACTGAGGTGAATGTTGATATCGAGAAGGTAGTTAGAGAGATGGAGAAAGAAAAGGGGAAGAAGAAACAGGAGAAGAGGAGGGTGAATGATGCATCGGATGAGGAGGTGCGGGCACCATCATCTTACAAAGTTGATTCAGATTTTGATTAGGATGTTGATCCCGTTGATATCAGAGTGCAGGAGGAAAGGGACATTAGACGAGCAATGGCTGAGAGTAGGGAGATGCAGTACCAGGAGGAGGAGAGGGTCAAAGCTAGATTTACAGGAGTTGGTCCCTCTTGGCCTGCAGGGGTTGGATCATCCGGATCAGGGGTTGGAGCATTTGAATCAAGGGGTTGGAACATCTGGATCTAGGGACAGGGGTGGTATACATGGTTTGTTCAACCGATCACAGAGTCAGAGGGTCACTTCTATGGCAGATCTACGGAGACCACGTGACTATCCACAAAGGAGGGATCCTATTGTAGAGCAGGATCCTAATATTTTCAGAAAGAAGGGGGCCAAGCAGCCCAAGATTACTGGTGCATGGAAAGGTATGGCTAAGAAAGTGAAGAAGGCAGTGTCAAAGTGGATGCACTTTAGTTTGGTTTAAGCAAACATAGCACAGGGTCCTTATTACAAGAATATGATTGACACTATTCCAAAGGCAGGTCCTGGATATGCTGGTCCCACCCCTAAAGAGGTGATGACCACCTTACTGATTGAGGAGAAGGAGGAGCGCAACAAGTACATCAGTGATTTGAGACAAATGTGGGGGTCATATGGATACACCATTATGTGTGATGGATGGACCGGTCCGACAATAAAGTCTATCATCAACTTTATGGTGTATTGTGATAGGAGGACCCTTTTAATAAAATATATGGATACCACTGGGCAAACAAAAGACCATAGGTATATACTTGGACTCCTGCAAGATGTTATTGATGAGGTTGGGAAGAATAATGTGGTGCAGATTATCACCGACAATGGCTCCAACTTCAAGAAGGCGGTGAGGTACTGGATGAATACACTTGGATATAATCTATATTGGACACCCTTTCCAGCTCATTCTATCGACCTCATGTTAAAGGACTTCGGTAAGATCAGTATTATCCAGAGCACAGTGGAGAGAGCCAGCTAGGTAACAAATTTCATCTATAATCATACTGCTACTCTGGATATGATGAAGTGAGCATGCGAGGGTGAGCTAGTGCAACCTAATTCTACAAGATTCGCCTAGAATTTCATCGCCCTCAATAGTATTAAGGAAGGCGGGCTTGAGATCCACGTTTGCATCAAAGGAGTGGTTCTCATGGGTTGGATCAAAGTAAGTATTTTTTTTCTCTCTACTATTTGTTTAACAAGTTCTTAACTTATTATACATCTATACTATGAATATCTAATATGTAGTATTTATTACTAACTTAATGTGTTTGTGATAATTTAGTACAAGTAGTGGGCGCACTGCACAGATGAAAATCTCGTCTGATGAGTTTTGGAGGAATGTGACAATTGTGCTGTAGACCTTAGATCCCATAATAAAGGTCTAACGTATGGTTGATTCCTCCCTAAGGGGGCCCACTATGCCCAACATTTATGTAGCCCTTGAGCAAATGAAGATACCAATCCAAAGAGCTAACCCTAGAGGTTGCATCACTTACCTAAATATTGTGCATACTAGATGAACTGCTCATTTAATGCATCCGATGCATATGCATAGGGCGGGTAAGTCATTAGTATGAGTTATTAATTTGTAACTTGTAGTAGATATTAAGTCTTTAACTGTGAGTTTGTGAATTATGTAGCCTATTATCTCAATCCCAAATATCACTATAGTGAAAATTTGGGGTTGCGGTCAGACTTGCTCAATGCCGTTATGGAGGTTATCTCGAAGTTGGAGCCAAACCCAGTGGTCCAATCAAATTGCCACATGGAGGTTAGAACTTAATACTTGTTTTTTATTTGTGAAAGAATTTAGCTAACCATCAATACAAATTATTGCAGATCAAAATGTTTAGGGATGCACTGGGGGCCTCTGGTTCAGTTGTTGCTTTACATTATCGACAAAATTATGATCCAGGTTAGATGCATGTTACTACTATTATTATTACATTTTACATATAAGTATATAATTATATAAGTAGGATTTTTTGTTAAGCATTAACTTAATTTATTTGTGATAATGCAGCTGAGTGGTGGGTTCTGTATGGGGGCGATGCAAAGAACCTCCGAAGAGTGGTGGTGAAGATCCTCTCCCAAACTTGCTCTGCCTCTGGGTGCTAGAGGAACTGGAGTACATTTGGCATGATTCACTCCAAGAGGAGGAACAAGTTGGAAAGTCAATGCCTGAATGACCTCGTGTATTGCCACTACAACATGAGGCTGAAGTTAGAGCATGCCAGGTTAAATGGTAACCATGAGATGGACTAGGACGTCTAGCTCGATGATATCTTCGAGGTCACTGCAAATGAACAACATCCCCTCACTGATTGGTTATTGGACAGGGGTGAGCTGGTGTTAGACAAGCCTAGAGGTAGGCTAGACCCAATCATTACTCAAGCTGTGGGAGTTGATGTAGATGAGTACATGGCATCTCGAGAGGGGCAGGTACATGTACAGGCGGTTGCCGCCACTGCAGATGGGGATTGGATAGTGGAGCCTGGCACGCACGAGGATGATCCAGACGACACCCTTGTTCCCAGTTCCAGTCAAACTCGGAGGGGTGATGATGATGATGATGATGACGATGACGATGGTCTTGGTGGTGGTGGTGGTGGTGGTGGTGGTGGTGGAGTAGATGAGCGATCACATGTTCCATTATCAAAGACACAGCATCCCCCCAAGAAGTACACTGGAGAGACTTAGTACACGCAAGCCACCCAAGATAACGATCATGGAGGTAAGCTTTATTTATCGTGGTCATCCTACGAGCTACACTCGGCCAAGGGAGGGGGAGGGTCATAGGGGGAGCAGTAGCATATGCATGGGTATGGGTCGTATGGCTATGGTTATAGTGACGATACTCGATCCTATGGCTCATACGGCCATTTCGATCCAATGGACGGGTTGTCGGGAGTGATGGGGTCCATGAGCTTGGAGCCTGTAGGCTCCACATTTGCTTATGGTTATGGTGTCCCTTCCGCTTATGGACACAATGATACATACTTGTCTTCTAGGAGTTCACACTACCATGGGTATAATTATGGATCTTCCATGAGCTTGGGTTCAAAGGATGGCAGCACATCCACTTATTGGGGTTATGATGGTTGGGGTCATCATCATCAGAGTGTCCCGCTTATGCCTCCATTTGGCTCGGAGACAACTGCTATGTAGGAGACAGCATACCAATATCCTTTCGATCATACAATGCCAATTGAAGAGCTCTGTTCACGTTACCCCCTGATGGGAGTAGTTTTCCAGCCATAAATGATGCCAATTATAGAGCTCTGGTTTCTTTGTATGTCAACAATCATCAGCATGAGATGTCTTGGAGTGACTTCAAAAAAATAATGGAGCATAAGCTTGAAGTTGTAGCCTTTGGGCCTTGTACCACACTATCACACAACACAAAGCTGACGGATCCACTAAGGCATAGTACTTGGTATTAAGTATTGATAGGTCGTAGTTGTATACTTGCATTTGTATACTAGTATAGTAGTATTTTTTAATGATGTTTATCGCTCTATTGTCATTGTGCATATTTATGTTGGTTTAATTGTTTAAAATAATGTTATAGAATTACAGTTTACCCGTATATAGTCGAGTATATGCCGATTGAGAACACCAATTTGGGTGAGTTTTTAGGCAAAACCAGTCATTCCACTGTGTTTATTGGCATCAAATTAGGGTAGACACCAAGTTTCAGCCCAGATTGACCAAAAATACCCCCCGAAATGGGGGGGGGGCAAAATCTGCCGAAATATGGACGAAATCTCGCCGATATTTCAGCCGGCGATATGGGCTGAAATTTCGCACCCTGATTTTCCTCTTGTCCTTTTGGCATTCGTCTTTTCTGCCACTTGCTATTTCCTGCTGGCTACACTGTCACTGCAGTCCTGTTCCTAGTAGTTATATCTATTTATATTTTCTGCTACATCCATATTGCAATTCTACTGTGCTGCCTTCTTGTTCAACATTACCTGCTGGCTACATATTTGTTGATTTGGGTTTGGAATGAGAGTTGTCTTTATCTTTTACATTGGTTGTAACTCACTCCTATATTGAGTAAAAATTGGATATATTATGTCTTGTATGAATTTCTTTATTTCCTTGAATGTAATGCCCCAACCCCTCTAGCCTAGTCTTGTGGATTGGATGGTTAAATATTAAATCTGATTTGCACTTCCACAGTTCCACGACCCTTAAGTTTGAGTATTGCATGCTAGTTATAATTTCCTTTGCTGGAATTTTAATTTAGTATAGTTCTCTGAGTATGAAAATTAATTCTGTGCTGTGCAAAACCCCTCCCTTCTTGATTTAGATTCCTTTGTCTTGTAGAATACCCTAATATAGGGCTGTCCTACATGAATCTGGTGTTAGAGCATGGTTAGAATATTTTGATTTTTCTTTATTCTGCATCTCAGAGTGTCTAGGAACCTTTGCATCAAGTTAGCATTTTAGTTCTTAGTAGTAACAACCTCTAGTCCATTGAGCAGACCCTCCAGACCCTCACTGACAAGCTTACCATTGTGGAGACAACCCCTCCCACAAATCACTAGGTAGACTACCCCCGTTGAGCACCCTGGCACCGACCCTAACTTAGAGGATCACCATTCAGTAGGTAGTGAAGTAGTAGGAAACTCTGTCTTTAGGAATTTTCGAGGTAAAGGGAGAGGTAGAGGTCATGACCCCCGTGGGAACGAGCCGTTCGGAATCCCACTCCATACAGATTTTGTCTAGATTCCTAATTGGAACACCTCGATAGGGGATGCAAGCTACAGGAGGCCTCAACCTTCCACAAGTGCCCCCAAACCACCCAATAACCTGCCCAAGCCATTTGACAATAAGTGTAAGGGTATCTTGGGAGCTAACCCAGTGAGGTGTTTCAAGTGCCAAGGTACTGGACACATTGCCAGAGAATGCCAAACCAAAACCTTTACATGGGGATCATGAGGATTGTGGAGTTGAGGATGATCAGAGTGGCAAGTATGAGGATCATCATCCCCAGGAGGATATTTCTGATGAGGAGGTTAATGGAGAGGTCGTCACCTCCAGATTAGGACTGGTGAGACATGACCCCATAGACCCCATCCAGCGACGAGCTCGAGGCTATTGATATTTCTCCTCTGGGTGTAGTGTGTTGCATGATATCGCAACCTAAGGACAATGAAGAAAACTAGCGGTGGACTAATATTTTCATCACCTATACTTGCCACTTGGGAAAGAAATGTAGAGTTGCCATTGATAGTGGGAATTGTATGAATGTGGTGGCATAACATGTTGTGTCCCGGATGAGGCTTAAACCTGAAGTTCACCCCAAGCCTTACAAGGTTGCCTGGGTCGATTAGTCCTCCATTTCCGTTGATTGAGATGTTTAGTCCCCTTACACTTTGCAGGCTATGAGGATAAAGTTTGGTGTGATGTCCTAGACATGGATGTCGCCCACATCATTTTAGGGAGAACTTGGATCTATGATTTAGATGTCACTAATTATGGAAGATCCAACATCTGTGTGAGTTTAATGGGAAGAAAATTAGGTTAACCCTTTGTGCTCCTAAAGAGATTAGAGTCCCTGAGAACAAAGGAAGCACTGCAAAACAAACCTCTGAGAAAACACTCAACATCTTGAGTCAAAAGAGCTTTGAAAGGGAGTGTAAAGAAACACAGGTTATTTATGCCCCGGTTGCCTAACAGAGTAATACAGAGACATCGCACTTAATCAACCTTTATTGAGAAAATTCAAGCAGTTGTTCCTAGAGGGGACTTCCAGATGAACCACCACCTATGTGTGACATTCAGCATGCCATCGATCTAGTTCCAGGCTCATCCCTGCCAAATTTGCCTCACTACCGTATGAACCCTAAAGAGCATGTTGAATTGAAGCATCAAGTTGATGACCTTCTCCTAAAGGGTTCATTTAGGAGAGTCTCAGTCCATGTGTAGTGCCGCTTTGCTCACGCCAAAGAAAGATGGTACTTGGCGCATGTGCATGGATAGTCGAGCCATAGGCCCATACATAAAATCACCGTTAAGTATAGGTTTCCCATACCTAGACTCAACAATATGCTTGACATGACAGCTAATGCTAGCATATTCTCTAAAGTTTACCTAAAAGGTGGGTACCACCAGACACGGATGAGGCTAGGGGACGAGTGGAAAACGGCCTTTAAGACAAAAGATGCCCTTTATAAGTGGCTAGTCATGCCTTTCGGGCTCTCTAACACCCGTAGTAGTACCTTCATGAGGATCATGACAGAAGTGTTGAGGCCCTTTATAGGTAAGTTCATGGTGGTCTACTTTGATGACATCCTTATATATAGTGAGACCCAAGAAGCTCACCTTGATCAGCTGCGTCAGGTATTCCAGAGGCTTCTAAAAGAGAAGCTTTATGCTAATCTTAAGAAGTGTACCTTTCTTTAGTGACCAGGTGGTGTTTTAGGTTTTCTTGTGTCAAACAATGGAATATCAGCTGACCTCAAGAAAGTTTAGGCAATAGAAGAATGGCAGGAACCAACCAATATTCATGAGGTTAGGAGTTTCCACGGTTTGGCTACTTTCTACAAGCGGTTCATCCACAGGTTTAGTACTATAATGGCTCCCATCACCGATTGCATTAGAAAAGGTGAGTTTAAATGGACTAAGAGTGCTACTACGGCCTTTCAGGAGATTAAGAGACTGATGTTTGAGTCCCCAGTCTTGCGCTTACCAGATTTCTCTAAGGTCTTTGAGGTAGCTTATGATGCATCAGGGGTAGGTGTAGGAGGTGTTCTTAGTCAAGAGTCCCACCTTGTTGCCTATTTTAGTGAGAAGCTAAATGAAGCTAAGCAACAGTACTCGACATATAATAAAGAGTTTTACGCAGTAGTACAGGCTTTAAGAAACTAGTGTCATTATCTGCTACCGCAAGAATTCGTCCTATTTTCCAATCATCAGACTCTCAGATACTTGAACTCCAAGAAGAAATTAAACCCTAGGCATGCCAAGTGAGTTGAATTTCTACAGGTTACACCTTTGTGCTTAAGCTCAAGCAAGGAATGGAGAACAAAGTTGCCGATGCTCTTAGTTGAGTGAATGCCTTGTTGCGCCAATATAGTGCCCATAGTTGTCAAAGCGGCAAGGTGACCAAAGCGATTGGGGGTCTTGTCTAGACAATTAGGCGGCATTAAGGCGACCAAAGCGGTTGGGTCAAAAATTTTCAATATAACTACTTTTCAATACAACTACTTTCTATAATAAGCTAAATAAATATTCAATAATCACATTCATCCAGAAAAAAAGCATTCAAGAATCATAATTATGAAAAATAATTCAAAAAAAGAACACAAATATAAGTTCATCTCATCAAACCATGGTTGTCAAAGCGTTTGCCTAGGCATTTACTGATTCATTGATTCTTGATGTTGAGTATGGCTTATGCTTCACATTCTATTGCCGGTGGGGGTGTGGGGGCAATGCCCCCAAAGCAAAAAATAGGTTCTATGTCACTTTGGGCCTTGGAGTTCCTTTACAGATTGGTCGTCAATTAAGCGGTTGAAAAACCGCTTTGCCGCCTAAGCAGACGCTTTGACAACTATATTGGTGCCCATAGTAGTGCGAAGTCCCTATTGCACAATTTGAGTGTGCAAGTTGTTGGGTTTGACCAAATGAAGGGGCAATATCATGTTTGCCCTGAGTCTGGAGGGATCTTCACTACTTTCAGCAGTGACCCACCAGAGCCACATCCTAATTATACCTTGAGAGACAGATTCTTATTTAGAGGTCATAGACTATGCATTCCTCAGACTTTATTAAGAGACCATCTGATTTGGGAAATACATAACGGCAAAGCCACCAGACACTTTGGTTGAGATAAAACCATTCCGTTAGTAAACGACCAATTTGATTGGTCTGGCTTGCAGAGAGATGTAAATCGTGTCATTCGCCAGTTGTGCATGTCAAATTGCAAAATAGCACAAGTAGAACACAGGTGTGTATACTCCTCTACCCATTCCCCAATCCCTATGGCAGGACCTTGGCATGGACTTTGTGTTAGGCTTACAAAGGAGCTTCGAGAGGCAATGACTATCTTTATGGTAGTAGATCACTTCTCAAAGATGGCTCACTTCATCCAGTGCTCGAAGACATCCGATGCCTCTGCAGTGGCAAAATTGTTCTTTCATAATATCTTCAAGTACCATGACCTTCCCCTCACCATAGTGTCTAACAGAGATGTCAAGTTCACTAGTCACATCTGGCGCACCTTATGGTGCATGTTAGGCACCAAACTCCAGTTTCCACAGCTTTCCATCCTCAGACTAACGGTCAAACTAAGGTCGCTAATAGGAGTTCAGGTAATCTTCTTAGATGTCTAGTTAGTGAGAGTTTGGGTACGTGGGATCGTATTCTACCCCATGCTGAGTTTGCCTATAATATGTTTAAGAAACCGGTCCACTGGTCTATCTCCTTTCGAGATTTTCTCAGGTTTTCTACCTAGAGCCCCCCATATATCTTACACATGCCCTAGTCAGCTCTAAAGTTAGTGAGTCAGCCGAGTCTTTTACACAGCACATACATAATTTACATTCAGAGATACGACAACAGGTTGCTTCCAGCAATAAGGAATATAAGTCTCGTGTAGATGTTCACTGAAGGCTGCAGGAGTTCAAAGTAGATGACTTGGTAATGGTTCGGATCCACCGGGCTAGATTTGTGAGAGGAAAAGTGAGCAAGCTTTATTCTATTAGGGCAAGCCCATTCAAGGTAATTGACTTGCCAACTGATATGGGGATAAGTAACATCTTCAATGTTGAAAGCCTCACTCCTTACCATGACCAACACACCACCCCTCCACCATATCCACCTGTAGTTGGAGATTCCCCTTTTGATATTGCTCAGCAGACCCCTTTTGCCCGCATTACCCCTTCACCTCCACTACCCCTATTTACCACATCACCTGAGGAGATTGAGGATGTGCTAGATAAGAGTCATTTCCACCACCCATGGAGGATGGCATAAGTTTTTTATTAGATGGCGTGGATAACTGGCGAGCAATGATTCTTGGATTACATACGAGGAGTTTCAACGACAGGACCCCAACTTCTTAGAGTACTACCAAAGCTCTCATCTGAGGTGAAGTCTATGCATGCAGGGAGAATTGATGGGGACATCACACCATGACCACCCACCACTCATTTCTACCACAGGGGGAGGAGGCGGAACCTTTCCCTATGGTTCAGCTACTAGAAAGGGTCATTTGGACCCTTGAGACCGTGGTCCACATGCCACTTTTTTCTAATTTAGGTATTCATATTCTTTCAAATTTTGTTCTGTAAGGGTGATTTAGACCTTCTTTCCATAGTTTAGAGTTATTAGGTTTTATTTTATTTTCTTAGTTATTGGGGTATTTGTGGTAGTTTCATTTATATTTTTCTTTTAAATATGTAACCAGGCCAAGAGGAATGCAAGAATGAAAAAATTAGAAAAGAAGAACTCCTCTCTCTCTCCTGGCGAAACCAGCTCTTCCCTCTTGCTCCAGGTAATCTCTTTTCCCTCCTTTCACCCTTATTTCCCACTAGAAAAATTCCCCTTGCTCTCCTCTACAAAGACCTAATTTCTTTTTTTTTCCCCTAAAAAAAGATCTATTTTCTTTCCTGGAAATCTTTTTCTTCTCCCACAAACCCCACGGTTTTTCTGTTTTCCTGCAGAAAAATTTTCTTTCTTTTTTTTCTTCCCTCTTTCCCTTATTTCCTCTTATTTCCCTACCCTAGGGCAGCCTCTGTTTTTCCTGTCATTAGTCTCCTTTCTCTTCTCTTTGTTTCTTTTCTTTCTTTTATCTTCTAGTTCCTACGGCAGTCCCACTTGCTGCCTTATTTTCCTCTTGTCCTTTTGGCATTCATCTTTTCTGCCCCTTGCGATTTCCTGCTGGCTAAGTTGTTACTGCAGTCCTATTCCTAGAAGTTATATCTATTTATATTTTCTGCTACATTCATATTGCAATTCAACTATGTTGCCTTCTTGTGCAACATAAGAATACCTGCTGGTTACATATTAGTTGATTTTGTTTTGGGAATGTGAGTTGTCTTTATCTTTTACATTGGCTGCAACTCTCTCCTCTATTGAATAAAAGTTGGTTATATTATGTCTTGTCTGAATTTCTTTATTTCCTTGAATGTAATGCCCCAACCCCTCTAGCCTAGTCTTGTGGATTAGATGACTAAATCTTAAATCTGCTTTGCACTTCCACAGCCCTTATGTTTGATTCTTCCATGCTAGTTATAATTTTCTTTGCTGGAATTTTAATTTAGTATAGTTCTCTGAGTATGAAAATTAATTGTGTGCTGTGCAAAATCCCTCCCTCCTAGATTTAGGATCCTTTGTCTTGTAGAATAGGGCTCCAACAGGGTGTGGCAAATGACCAAAATGCCCCTATGCTGGTTAGGCCTTCCTATAGGGCCATAGGAAATAGGGCAGGGTCCTCCCTGGTAACATCACTTGTATGTTTCAGGATCAAACTGTGACCAAGACAATTGGTAGAGAAGTGAGCTAAGGGGACTATATTACTTGAGAACACTAATTCACCTTTTGTTGTTTGTGCCAATGTTGCCTCTCCCAATTAGATTCATTGTCACCTTTGTCATCTTTAGAAAGCTTAAAAAAGTTAGAATACTACTTTTTGGCCTTTGTCTAGTTTAGAACGTGAGTCTTTTTAGTTTAGGAAACTCCATCATCTGAGTTATCCTTCTAGAGTCAATAACTGGCCTGCTTTTCTTATTTCATTAGTCCATTTGATGTTTGGGGGCCACGGCCTGTTACTTAAAAAAAATTATTCTATGCCTTTTGTTGATGAGAATTCTAGGATAATCTGGTTATATTTAATGAAAATTTTATTCTGAGTTGTCCTAACCATGTTCGTACAAGGGAGCAACTAGCAGATCTGACAACCAAGGCTTTGGATAATACGAGGGTTGACTACATTTGTAACAAGCTGGGCATGAATAATTATATGCCCCACCTTGAGGGGCAGTGCTAGAAGGATAAAATGGCAATAAATGAGCTCAACTGCTAATTCTCAACAGGGGTGGGAGCCCTTTATTGAGCTGGTTAGTATTTCTAAATCCTATTCCTATTCTGTTTTCTTGTAGATTTCAGCTATAAAAAAAGCAGTAGGGCTTTTGGAAACTTCACAAATTAACAGTGGCTCCACAGCAGATCAAGTTCCCTTCCCTCTTCTCTTCACTTTTTTATTTATAACTGACACATCCAAACAGTTCACAACCATTGTGCAAGTGGAAACCTCACATTGCATTTTAAATGCAAGGAGAAAGGAAAACGATATTGACTATACCTGATAGTCCACAAATGAAATGAGTTATGCTCGAACAGCTCCCTTCTTCCATGATCGAGATCATGTAGAACATGAAGGGGGGGGGCTCTAGGCAATTTCAAAGAGCCATCATCCAGCTCCAATATCCGCTGGAATGGAGAACAGAACTCCGTAAAGAGGCTGGTGGTTATACTTAAAAGTTCATGGAAGTAACTTGGAGATAGTGGTGTTAATTTGAGGCCACTTTTGCAGGACCTTGCCTTTTCTAGTGGGGCATCGTTTTCAGTATGCTCTTGTATGCCTGCCCCCCGGCCTTCCCCAATTTATCTCCTTTGGTCAATGAGTTTTGTTATACAGTAGTCTAAAAAACAGAAAAGAGATGGTGAGACAAGAGAGAGGGAATAATGAAGAAGAAGCAAGGAGAAGAATGAGTAAAACTGGAAACAGAAAAGAGATGATGACACGAGAGAGAGGGAAGAATGAAGAGTGAGGAGGAGAAAGAGCTGCAGAAGTGGCAGTCCCCCCCCCCCCTCTCATGCAGAGAATATATAGACATTCAAGTATCTTCAGTTTAGGAAAAGATTTCCTAAACAGATTACAAGCAATCTAGATCACATCTGTAGCAATCTAGCAACAAATCAGACCATACCAGATCATATCTGTCCCATATCTTTCCTAAATTAAACACATAAGAATCTGGACCAAATAAGTCCAACGCTGACCTGACCCTTAAGTAACAGTAAGAAGTAACACTTCCACTTAGTCCTTTAACAAATTTATTTATCCATCCAAAAAAAAAAAAAACTTCGGAGATGGTTCAAGTTTGAGCTTCAAGAGAGGTCAGGCTTCCACATGAATTCCTCTTGTAGCCTTCAATCAAGACCTATGTCATGCTTTCTTCAATTGTTTAGATGGTGGCCTCTTCCTTGGACACCCCCTGGTGCACTAGGGTTCCAAATAGAGGAAACTCAGGAAAGAAGTTTCTAATGCAGCTCTCAAACTAGATCAGGAGCTCTGGTACCAAGTTGTAAATCAAACTTGCAAGAAACCACAGTATTTGGAAGAAAGAGAGAGACGAAGAAGAAAAGCAGATGATTGTAGAACATATGGGAGGTACTCTCTCCCATATATTGATTCACCTAACTTCAACAAAGAGAAATACATCCTTACCCCCCCTCCCCCTCCTTTCCTCCAAAGAAAAAGCTTATAAGAGAGAGTCAGTGGAGGTCAAAGGTTAAAAAAAAAAAAAAAAAAGAAGCCCTTGTACTGCACACGAAAACACTATGGGTGCATACCTAAAATAACCTAAGTCTGATGGTAAAATCTTCAGACAATGTGTCAGCGTTTCTTAAAAAGTGCCATTAAGAAGCAAGCTGAAACACCGACTTGCAATGATTTTTGCCTTTCACCTCACTTATGCAAGCGGAAACACCAAGCTGAATACAACATGGCTTAAGACCTGAAAATGAATCTTTCTTTTACTTTTTCTTTCCTGAAAAGAAAAGGCTGTACACAGTGCATGAGGCTCCCATGCTTAGCAGCATATGGAAAGGGTCAAATGTATACAGCCTTACACTTATTTTGAAGAGACTGTATCAAGGACTTGAGCACATGACCAAGTCTTCAGCAAGTGAGCACTTGACCAACATGCCAAGCATGACCTTCCTTTTCTCTAACTTTTTTACTCATCAATAAATAAAAGGATCACACCCCATCTTCAAAGAATGTAGAGCCATTTCTCTTCTCTGCTAAAACAGATGGATGCATACATATACCACATTTGATCACTATGATTAATTATTGATACACATTCAATCAAAAAGAAATATGCATTTGGTTTCTTAAGGTTCTAGTCAAAAGAAATGGCACAGACTTGAAAGTAATGGCCAATGAAATGCCATATCACATTTCGAATACATCAAGGCTAATAAAGGGACTAGGACCATGTTACAATCTTTGATACACAAAATAATCACAAGGTTTCAGGATAAAGAGAAACAGCATATGAGGACATATGGATTCAGGAAGGTGGGGAAATGTAAAACCATAATACAAGAATGGTAGTTTTTTTTTCTCTTAATTATGCTGAGTTATTTCTGTTTTAGAATTTGTGAACGGTTAAATAGTGAATGAAGCAAGACAATAAGATCATTTGACTAACAAATACAAAACTTATAACTCGTCCAAAAATAATAGCACTAATGGACAATGTTCCACTAAAAATGTTATCCATCAGCAGAAAAAAATACACCAGAATTTAGCTATACATAAGAGAAAAGCATGCATACTGCACGTACAGCAAAGTTTACCTGATTATGCAATTAATAGTGAGCCAAAATTTTGATACCACCAAGGGTATTTTACCACATTTTTCTATTCATACTCAAACTGCACTTCAACATGCTTATACTGCCTCATGAGCCGAACAATGGATGAGGTAAAATTGGCCAAGATACAGCATTCTTCATGTGTCTTGGCTTCTGAAACAACCCCATGGATGACCAACTTTTTAAGGTTAGGGCACCTCTCAAGCACTCCAGCAACCCATTGGGAAAAGAGTTCACTAATTAATGTCCACCCAAGTTCCAATACAACAACATTCTCCAGCTTTGTAGTCCCTTGTAAAGCATAGTGAACCACTCCATCTCTTAAATCATAACTCAATGATAAGTGTTTTAGCTGAGGAAAGCAAACAGCAATTGTCTCCATGTCCACAATCTCATCCTCATCATCAAATACCAGACCCCAAAGGCGAAGCCTTCTCAATTTTGATGATCTTGAGATCATTTGGAAGAACTTTGGCCAAATAATCGTGAAGCTGCTGACATCTACAACCTCAAGATTTTCAGTATTCTCAATTTCAAGATGAAGCATACTGACATCATCCATCTTGAGATGCTTCAAGGTACCTTTTCCAATGAGGTCAAAAAACTCTAGGGTGCAATCTTTTAGACACAAACTCTCAAGACCGTCAGCCTCCAAGACCAACTTGTCCAAACTGATTGCCTCAACATATATGTTCTTCAATGTTGGACTGTTAAGTTCCATAGTTGCCTGAGAATCTGACATCACAATTTCTGGACTGACAAGGGATAAGACTTCAATCCTGGGGCAGGCAGTAAGCAGAAGGCTCAGATCCAATGCTGAGATACTGATGTAACTCAGAAACAAGGATTTCAGACAAGGGAATCTCTGGTAGCTGGGTTCAATCCCAGTAATGGAATGATGAGACAAATGTAGCCCTTCCAGCTTCTGCCTACCACACTTCTCAAAAATGTTAACATTCGGGGTGGTTCGGACATTATATAATAATCGGCGCAAAGTTCCTCTTGTATACATAAGCCACGCAATCACTGGAGCTGCTGAAAACTGATCGACATCATCCATAAAAATAGATAGACACTGCAAACCCCTGGTCTGGAATATTGTTTGGGTTATAAGGATCTCCAATCGGCTAGTTGTGAGATCACGATAAACAGGCCAATCATTCGAGTTGAATGACAGGGTGTGAAGGTGATTCCGGTAGGCTTCTCTCCACTTCCGGCAAGTTGCAGAGGCAATCACCACATCCCTTGCAGCTCCAAGCCGGGAAAGTATGTTTCCTATGACTTCAACGGGAAGGCACTCCATAACCTGCTGAACAAAACCAAATAAATTCTGTATAAGATACTAGTGCTTCTGATTCGATGGGGCTCAGTGAAACATCAAAAATATATTATAAATTCATACTTGACCAAGAAATAAAAATCTACTTTTTAGGCTCGTGCTTGATCAACAAAATTGAGTCAATGCTACAACACACTGCAGGGACCGGATGGTGAAATCTCTCTAAATGGGTTCTTCATCTTCCTCGGGATATGAAGGAAAGAATTTTGCAAGATTAATTCTCAGTTTTCATTGTCAAAGCATCACCACATTCCATCGGATCATAGTCAATCAAACAATTCAAATACTTACCATCGATTTACAGGGCAACCTACATATTCGATCACAACATCTAGTATCTGGGTTTCGCAAAAAGTAATTCAGGTGCTTTTATTTCTTGAAAATTTCCAAAAACTTCGAAGAAACTCATTAGTTGTATTTAAAAAATCAGCGGAGGCTTAAACCCCGCAACCAGATTTAATGGGAAAAATTGATAGAAATTTTATCAATTGAATTAAAAAAACCAATCGATCCACCCAGCTTCCAACGAATTTATTTTCTTCGAGCAAAAACGAATGCTCCCAACATTAATAAACTAACAAATTCAAGAATCCAGCATCTTACCAGCAACCTAATTCGAAATCCAGGACCAATCGATTGAACTTCCACATTCAGATTTCAAAGGTTTCGGACATTTAAAACAACGCAGACGGGCAAATGCAGAGCAAATCAAAATAGATCGAGGCACACCAGAGATAGAAACGACGATCCGCAATAACTCCCGATTGGCAATGGCACTCTGGCAGACAGTGAAAATTACAGAGGCGAAGATTGAAAAGCAGAGGGTAGAAATGGAATCAGGGTGTTTTTTTTTTTTTTAATTCCATAAAAACTGCTCAATAAAGCGACCGTGAGATCCGGCCTAAGTTGTAAATTGGATTGGTTCGGTTCTCATAGGCGGTTCAACTTTATTTCGGTTTTGGAAAGAACAGTATGAATCAAAAACGAACCTAGGTACGCGTTTAGTTGATGGATTCTGTAGAATCTAGATTTGATTTGCAATCTGGGTTCAACAAAATCTGGTTCTCTGGAATCAGGTTCATAATGGAAAAACTATTTGGTAAGTCTGAGTTTGAGATCTAAATTTACTTGAAAATTGTTTTGTTATACTGGGTCCTAGAACCTTAATCAATTTGAAAAACTATTTGGTTAATATGGATTTGGGTTTGATGTGTCTAAAAATTGTCCAATCGTCAAAGGCTTGCAAAACAAATGTCAGATGTGGGCCTACTCAGCGGTTGGGAATCCACATCCGATGGTTAAATCAATAAGAGCACCACCAAAGAGCTTTGGCAAGCTGCAGAGCTTAATTGCAAGAGTCAATGGAAGGAAACGATTCAGTTACCTTTCCTTTGAGTTATGATTTGGTTTATATAGGGTTTACCTTTCATTTATAACCGTTGGATCAATTCGCCAATCCTCTCTGTAGGTGCTTGATCGTAGGGTTTAATCTCCAGAATCTAAGTTAGTTTTCCATATGTGGCACAATTGTATATCCCGAACTTGGTGGGATCACAATCCTTTCTATAATCGTCAAGTTCCTTCATGCTCAAGGCACCAATGGGTTAACCTCTAGAAGTGGTCCCGACTGGGGCGTTTGAACTGGTTGGTTATTATTTTTACTCATCACGAGCCCCCCAAACCAAACAATTGGGAATGGAGTATCCTGGGTTTCTTGAACGACCTCCAAACATCATATTTATTGTCAGAATTGTTACATCCTGTCGAGCTGCAATCGTTCAGTGCAAAACAGGCTTTTCTCGCCTAGTGTTCATTGGGAACAGGCGTTGTAACAACCCCGTATTTCTAACCCGGGATCCGTATTGCAGGTTCAAGAACTTGAAGGTCTAGCCGGGTAAATTTGTGGAGTGTTCGGATAGAAGTCCATATCCATACCTTGAACCCATGGATCTGGATTCTCTTGTTGAAGAGCCTGCCTTGCTTGGTAGTTGGACCTCTGGAAGGCAAGTGATGTCTAGAGATGTCCGAAATGAAGGTAAGATCTCCCCCATGTGTTGATTATGGTTAGGTTGTACTTGGATTTCAACACCCTGAGCAAAACACCCTTGTATAGCAATATAATAGGGGGAGGTTGCTAGTGGTGGTTGATTAGACCAAGTGACTGCCCCAAGTGACCGCCTGGTCTTGGTTGCGGGATTTTGCCCCATTTTGCCCCCAGACTTCTATAAATAGCAACCCTCATTTATTTTATGAATATTATATTTGGGATTGTTGTTTTTGGTGGTTAGGCGGCAGTGGAGACGTGCTGGATGGTGATTTGAAGTGTTGTTAGTGACCTGGAAGCTCTTTTGTCTTTTCTAGCTAATCTGGTTGAGGTAAGTGATTCCCTGTTCACTCATACTCTACTCTTGGCTATGATTAAAGTAGATTTGTTTCCCTCTTTGGTTGTTCATGATCCTCCTATTACAGTACCTTTATTTTTAATGCTTTTGATGAGATTAGGGCCGAAAATGAAACCCTGCTTTCGTGAAAAGGATTGATCCAATCAAGGGGAGGATTCTAGGTAACCAATTTGGTGCCAATTGTTAGGTTTCGTATTACCCTTGGTTGTGGGAGTGTTAGGTTTGAAATTCAGACTATGATCATCCAAAAATCATATTGAAATCGGATGATCAAAAGCCTGAGTTTCGGATTTGACACTCACTGTTTTGGGGTGGTCACTAGTGGCGGTCGCTCAACCTAAGCAACCGGCCCAAGCAACCGGCTGGTTTCCAATGAGCAAGTAACTTTTGGATTTTGTCCAATTTGATTCATTCGACTTACATATTATTGTAACCCTATTTATAATTGTCTTGTGTTTCCCATAAAAGTCTTATAATTGTTTATGGTTTACAATCTAGAGGATTTCTACTTATTTACAAGTATGGACATACAACCTCATCTTTATGAAATGACTTGACATGCTACTCCAGTGTCTTTCAATACTGTTCTTTCATTTTATATACTACTATAACCATGAATAGCATGTTGATCTTATTATATGCTTGCTATTTGTGTTGTCTTTACATATGCTTTATCAATTATGATTGTGGTATGATGATGATGATGATGATGATGGTTTGTGGTTCTGATGGAAAGGGTATTCCATTGGGATATCTTGGCTTGAGATATCAAAGGGTTGTGGTATGGGACACATGCTCACTGATGTCTCCAGCACTATCATAACTATTGGATGACATATCTAGGTAGAGTCTAGAGTTGCATGGTTAGGTACCCCACATACTACTACCCTTTCGGTAGGGGAATTGAAGCCGGATGACCCGTGACGATGGTGATGTGACTCTGTTTCATCCTATAGCTGTAACCAGTCCGTGTGGAGACTCAATGGTCCACTGTTGATCATACAATGGTAGGGTTGCATATGTTAGGGTTGGGTTCATAGATGTCCAAGGAACAGACCAGGGGTCTTGAAGAGTCATGAGAGCATTCCGCCCCAACAATATGTGGATGACCATAGGGTTATGGAATGGAGTCCAATAGCGGTAACCAGTCCGTGAGGGTTGTCATTCCTAGGTTGCGAAGGATACTGAACCAAGTTGGTTGGTGCCATAGGGGATATATTTGGACTTTATGTAGTATGTTACCATTATGACCTGCATTAGATTAAAACCCCGACATGCGCCGATACTCATGCCAATGGTCGTGGTGAGAGAGTGTTGACTTAACCCCAGCCATGGTTTGAGAGCCAAGTGTGGACTTACCATTTTACCCAGGATTCCTACAGAGGTAGCCAATCCTTGCCGGATTAGAGTGACTAGACCTACCCAGAGGAGGGATGGTGTTTATCTTAAAGCATGTCAACTGTTAGAGACTTGCATAGTTAGATCTTAGTGGTATTCATACTTTTGCATTTCATACATATCATATTTGCATTTCTGATGGTTTGACATACGGATGAGAATTATTGTTGTTTTTACTGAGTTTGTTAGAACTCATTCCTTATTTTTCTATGTTATATTAGCCTATATAGATGGAGGATATACACTGGAAGATGGATTTGTTTCCCATGAAGGAGCCTTCTCATATGAAGAGGATGTGACACCGGCTGTGGGAAATGGAGATAGCCTGTGCGGGAGCTCTTGCGAGTGCATGGAGTGCGCTTATAGCACCCATTGATGGGCGGAGGAGACAGGTTGCCAGGCAGTTTCCCCATCGTATGGAGAAGGATTGGAGAACCCTTTTTCTTGAAAAACATGAGAAACATTTTCTAGCTTTAGAGAAAGAAACTGGAAAGAAGATCATTTAATTCTTTTTGATTGCTTCCGCTGAACTTATATTCTTTTTGATCATTTATTTCTTTCCTTGATTATTTTATTGGAGTATTTGGACTCCTGTAACCCTTTTATTTAATTATTGAACTTATTCTTGCTCATGATTATCTTTACTTGCATTTATTATTATTGATGGGTAAGACCGTGGATCCTGTGACGGATCACTCCAATGGGTTGTCGGGGGGGTAACTGAGACCGGCGGGTGGGGTGTGACAGGCGCCATCATAACGCTCTTTTTCTCGAACCGTCACTTACTATATCAACCTCCGTATTTCTAACCAGGGATCTATATTGCAGGTCCAAGTAGCAAAAGATTTAGCCGAAATAAACTGTGGAGTATCTGGATTGAAGCCCATAATCCATATCCTGAGCCCATGGATCTGGATTTCACTGATGAAGAACTTGTCATACTGGGAATCCGAAGGAGAACCCATACAAACCCTAATGGACTGAGAAAGTGGATCACCAGTTGGAGTCAAGTTGAGGATTGAAGATGTTCGGGATCAAGGTAAGAACACCCCCACATATTGGTTAGGATTAGGTTTGTGTTGGGGATCAATTGGTTGAGCAAAGCACCCAAGTACTGAAAAGTACTAAGGGGAAGTTGCTTAAGGTGGTTGATTGATCAACCAATCGCCCCAAGCAACTGGTCAGGCTTGCTTGCAAGAATTAATACCTATTTTTACTTCAGACCTCTATATATAGCCAACCACGTCTCATTTTTATATTTTTTTTATTCATGGAGGCTGTTGTCGACGATTAGGAGGTAGAGAGCACATGTTGGAAGGTGAAAACGAGTGATTTGCTGAGAAGCTTTGATCCTTGATCTGTTAAGCGAGTCAATTGGAGGTAAGATGATCTCACACTCTCTTTATCTATATTATTTTCTTTAAGTGATATGAATCCTTCCTCCATAATTCTGAGGATGGTTAAGTGTGATGGTTATGATCATTCCATAAATGATCTTGATTGGATCATATCCAAAAACGGATCCTTGTGCATCCGAATAAAGGATTGATTTGATTAAAGGAAACAATATGATTACTAAACCATTAATTGTTGCGGGTTTTGTATTGTGTATGAGTTGTTAGCCTTGTGAGGACAAAATTCAGACTTAGATCATCCCAAAATATGATTAAAATTGGGTGATCAAAAGTCGAATTTTGAACTTGAGTTGCTTGTCTATATTAGGGGCGGTCACTTAGGGTAGTCAATTGGCCCAACCAACCGCCATAAGCGACCAGCTGAGTCACAGAAGCCCAATCAGTCCAATTGTTGCTATGTGATGAGCACATTTATGTGTGAAATCTTAGGGCATAAATCATGCATTTTACACACTTAGAGTGGAGCTATCTTGGGTTTTATGTTGTTTTTGCAGATTTTAGGACTTTTCAATATTTAAGCAAATATTTGGAGTTTTGGGTATGAATCATGCAATTTTACACTTCAAGAGGTCCATTCAAATTCTCAAATGCGAAAATGGGCCTGATTTGGACCATGATGGGCTAGAGATGTGATTATGGGCCAACTCCGAATATTTAAGGGATAAAGAAGGAAAATTTGATCTATGGCTGAAATTATAAATTATCAATCAAATCTATAGAGATATTATTGAGAGAGTCCAAATGGAGAACACAGTCCTTGCATATCTCAATATCGTATTTCCTATTTGTGATTTGATTAAAGAAAGAAAAAGAGGAAAAAAGAATTATATTCAGATAAGGAAGAAGGAAAAATCCCATTTTTGAATGTCTCTGTTCAATTTCGATCAATCCCTTCATCGAACGGTAATCCGGTGTCCGATCGAGCTGATTTTTGGAGGAGAGTGTCACGACTTCTTGATCCTCAAATCCAATGGTGGGTTGTGCATTTGATCTCTCTAAGTCAGTCTGATTAGTATGTCAAAACCCTATTTGTTGAGTCAGATAGAAACCTTGAGTTTGATTCAAATTCTGTCAAGATTCATATCCCATGTAAACTCTATAAAAGGAGAGCATACTCCATCAAGGGTGAAGGTGTTTTAGAGCTTAGTAGAAGCACTCTTTCTTCTCTCTTCAGTTTATTTAGGCTTTCTCTAGTTTTCTTTGCTTGCATTTGTGAGATTTCAATTTCTAGATTGAATGTTTAGGTTTAATTTTTCTATGTAATGCAATTCAAGTTCAAATTTCAAGTTCAAGTTTCAAGTTTTAAGATTCGTTTTTCTCTGGGTCTAGCAATTGCAGATCTAGATCATTCTAGATCTAGATCTGGTTGTTAGGGTTTGTTGAGATTCAAATCGTTTGTTCAATTCGCAAGTAAGTAACCTTCTTCAATAATCTTCTCTCCTCCTTCCATTCCTGCTTCTATCTACCCCTCCATATTCTTAATTTAGGATTTACTTTCAGCATTTATTTATTGTTCTCCCTTCCCCTGGGTCCTTGATCAGAGATGCCCTCTCTTTGGTTTAGGTTTCCCTTTCCTTTTATTACTCTGTTATTTACTTTCTGCAATTTACTTTCAACATTTATTGCGAATTGAACAAACGAAACAGGTGCAACTAGAGGCTTTTGATCCAAAGGCCTAGGAATAGCATTCACGGGCCTAGCATTCGCATTCATCTCTCAATCCCAAACCATACTTAATCAAGCATCTCAGATCAGTCATGACATACATAATCAACAACTTATCATACAAAGAGAATGAAACAGCATAATCTAATCATTAAACCATATGCAGTAATAAGCATTTCATATAATCTTAAATAATGAAAAAGAATAAACAAGTGATTACCAAAAAAAAAAAATAAAATAAAATAAACAAGTGAAGTGCTACTGTACTTACAGTAGTACATCATAAATATAAATTACAAGAACAATAGTTAAACTTAGAGTTTCTTAAGTTAGAAACCCAAGAGTATGCGATCTATGTTATTATGAAATAACTGTCCTTACCTTGATTATCGCCGAAGATAATCCAAAGATCAAAGAGAGAGACTCCAAACTTAGCAAATAATCCCCTAACAATCATAGATACAACATTAGGAAAGACACCTAAAAGATCAAAGAGAAAATGAATCAAACTGAGCGAAAAATGAAGCTACTGACATCATTGGTTGATTGATTGGTCTACTGACCCAGTTGACCAATCAGTCGACCAACAAAGTCAGTACGAAGCAAGTACGGGAAATCTAATCCGAAATTCAATCTACAGGTTTCGAAACTTCACGAAACTTGGAGGAAAACTATAGGATAGTATTCTAACACTAAGGGAGTAAAGATCGGGCACTAATAACGATAAAAAACATTACCTTCAATTAAAATCATGGTTTTCCCCAATTGGGAGAAAAACCCTAGAATTCGGTAAAATACACTATGGAAATCACAACAAAGGCAACTTGATCGCTCGAGGGATCATCAGTGTGATCTCCATAGTTGCCAGCACCTTGCGTGTAGTACGCTTCTTCAGTTTGCGCTTCATCGTACTGTCCTTCATAGTAGTCAGTACCTGTAGAATAATCTAACAAAAAGATTGTACAAAAAGGAGTGAGTTCAAATGAACTCAGCAAGGCAAGTTAACTCATAACATCATAAATAACATACAGCAGATCATGACAAGATGCAATGCAATATGAAACAGATAATGTATGTATGCATCTAAACTCTATGTATGCTGGTCTCTATTGGCAGACATGCTTTAAGTCATAGCACCATACTTCTTTGGGTAGGTCACATCACACAACGCCGTTTGGTAGTGGGTAGGAACACCTTCCGGACAACCTTGGCTGGGGTTAAAGTCACCGCTCTCTCACATCACCATTTGGTATAAGTATTGGCGCATGTTAGGGTTAAGCCTAGCCCAATGCAAGTCATCTACCCAGTTACATCAACTTAGGTCCAGATACGTCCATTCCTCGCCCCTGGCGATCCTTTCCGGTATCCTTTCCACTAGAGTCCTAATAGTCCTAGACTACGGACTCATCAACCCTATTGGTTATCCACATATGGTAAACGGGAAGCTCTCATGTCCTCTCATGGGTTGGTTACCGGTCTTGAGCACCTATGAGCCCAAGTCTATCCATATGCAACCCTCCAATAAATGGCCCACACGATGTGATTCTCATCCTCTCACGGGTTGGTTACCGGTCTTGAGCGCCCGTGAATCCCCATTACTGCCACGGGTCGTTCGGTCTCAATATCCATCCGATTTGGGTTTGATATAACGGGGACATCCTAGCCAAACACGGCTAGACAGCCCTAGGTATGACAACCAATGATTCGGGAAAGCGTCAATGGGCAACCCCAGAAACATCCCATACTATTTCCGATAATGTCCAAGGACAGAAGTGTCAAAAGGACACCTCTCAATCCCAAACCATACTTAATCAAGCACATTCTCAGATCAGTCATGACATACATAATAAACAACTTATCATACAAAGAGAATGAAACAGCATAATCTAATCATTAAACAATATATAGTAATAAGCATTTCATATAGACTTAAATAATGAAAAAGAATAAACAAGTGAAGTGCTACTGTACTTACAATAGTACATCAGAAATATAAATTACAAGAACAGTAGTTAAACTCAGAGTTTCTTAAGTTAGAAACCTAAGAGTATGTGATCTATGTTATTATGAAATAACTGTCCTTACCTTGATTATCGCCGAAGATAATCCAAAGATCAAAGAGAGAGACTCCAAACTTAGCAAATAATCCCCTAACAATCATAGATACAACATTAGGAAAGATGCCTAAAAGATCAGAGAGCAAACGAATCAAACTGAGCGAAAAATGAAGCTACTGACATCATTGGTTGATTGATTGGTCTACTGACCTAGTTGACCAATCAGTCGACCAACAGAGTCAGTACGAAGCAAGTACGGGAAATCTGATCCGAAACTCAATCTACAGGGTTCAGAACTTCACGAAACTTGGAGGAAAACTATAGGATAGTATTCTAACACTAAGGGAGTAAAGATCGGACACTAATAACGATAAAAAACATTACCTTCAATTAAAATCATGGTTTTCCCCAATTGGGAGAAAAACCCTAGAATTCGATAAAATACACTATGGAAATCACAGCTAAGGCAAGGGATGATTTAGATCTCATCCAAGAAAAAGGTAATCATAATCAAGTACAAGTATGTTATGAAAATTAGATCTAAATGGTTACGAAATTAGATCCATAAGAAGAACAAGGGTTTCAAATGGATCTGACAAGAATTAGGGTTGAGATCTCTATGCAGACCATAATCCCTAAAGAAGAGAATAAGATTATGGAAGAGATGGTTGCACAAATGCAGCATCTTCTTCCCAATCTTGATTAAGAATAAGATCGAAGAAATAAAATTTTACAATTCAGAAGAGATACTAACCTTAGACTGATAAATTGGAGATGAGAGTCTTCAGATCTGGCAGAGGGATCTTCGAAATCACCGAAAAGAGTTTCAAACGAGTCTTCCCACGTTCTCAAAGTGTTTAGGAGGCAGAGAACACTAAGAAACACGAAGTAGGTATAAATAAAGAGTGAAAAACCCTAAAATTGGAGTTTCTCGGATTTAACACACCATTGGTCGATTGATTGGTCTACTGACCTAGTCGACCAATCAGTCGACCAATCAGTCGACCAATAAGGTCAGCAAGGTTCAAATAGGGAATTGAAGGATCAAATGGACAGTAAACCTCAAGGGCTTTTGCACACACATCAAGTGACATACCTAGTGTGTAGAAATGCCTTCAAACCAAGTCAGATAATAATTCAAGTCCTTCAACTAATCTCATCTTCAAGACAGTGCAGCTTCCTTTCTAAATCTACACAGACTTTCAAGATTGGAACATCAACATCAACATCCATGGGTTTAGAGTCAAACACCATGTCTTCTACTGAGATGGCCCATAGTTGGCTTCTTCCTTTACTCCGGGTCTTCGGACCTAAAAACAACCGGGTTTCCAGGTTAGGGTTAGGGTTGGATTTCACAACCGTGAGTTGAACAAGTTGACCATTAAGAATAGGTATCCACTGCCCCGGATTGATGATCTTTTCGATCAGTTAAGAAGTGCAATAGTGTTCTCGAAGATTGATTTGAGATCTGGATATCATCAGTTGAAAGTGAAAGCTAGTGATATTTGTAAGACAACTTTTAGAACAAGATATGGTCATTTTGAGTTTAGAGTTATGCCTTTTGGTTTAACTAATGCTCTTGCTGTGTTTATGGACTTGATGAATCGAGTATTTCATGATGTGCTTGATAAGTTCATGATTGTTTTTATTGATGACATTCTGATTTACTCAAAGAATGAAGAAGAGCATAGAAAGCATCTTAGTATCACTTTGCAAAGACTAAGAGAGAAGAAGTTGTACGCCAAGTTTAGTAAGTGTGACTTTTCACTTTCAAGAGTAGTGTTTCTTGGTCATGTAGTTTCAGTAGAAGGTATTTGTGTTGATCCCGACAAGGTTAAAACAGTTGCCGAGTGGGAAAGACCGAAGATTGTGTCAGAAATAAGAAGTTTCTTAGGTTTGGCTGATTACTATCGGAGATTTATTGAGAACTTTTCGAAGTTGGCTGCTCCTATGACTAAGCTAACTAGGAAAGAGGAGAAGTTTGTTTGGTCTAACACATGTGAGAAAAATTTTCAAGAATTGAAGGATAGTTAACAAGTGCCCTTGTTTTGACAATACCCGATAATTCCAGTGGTTTGACAGTCTATACCGATGCGTCTAAGATTGGTTTAGGTTGTGTTCTAATGCAACATGGGAAGGTGATAGCTTATGCTTCTAGGCAATTGAAAGAATATGAGCAGAATTACCCCACTCATGATCTAGAACTTGCAGCCGTTGTTTTTGCTTTAAAGATTTGGAGACATTACTTGTATGGTGAGAAGATTGCGATTTTCACGGATCATAAAAGTTTGAAGTACTTCTTTGCCCAAAAGGAGTTAAATATGAGACAAAGAAGATGGTTGGAGTTAGTCTCTGATTATGACTATGATATCCAGTATCACCCTGGTAAAGCGAATGCTGTTGCTGATGCTCTTAGTAGAAAAGTAACAAGAAGGATTTGGATTTGAATGCTTTAAGCAAGCTGTTGTTGAGATCAATTTCAGATTTTGAATTGGAAGTATTTCCTCAAAGTTTAGATGTTCTGCTTTCAGCCATGACAGCAAGATTCACCCTTAGGGATCGAATTATTGCCTTGAAAGATTAGGGTCCGAAATTGAAAGAGAAGATTTCTTCAAAGTTGGACCCTGATTTTAGTATGTCTATGGATGATGCCTTGTTGTTTAGAGGTAGACTTTGTGTGCCTAAAGTAAATGAAGTTAAAAAGGAAATTTTGAAGGAAGCACACTAGTCGATCTTTACAGTGCATCCAGGAGGTATTAAAATGTATAAGGACTTAAGAGAACATTTTTGGTGGATTGGATTGAAGGCTGATGTAGAAGATTTTGTAGCTAAGTGCGAGACTTGTCAACATGTTAAAGTTGTTCGACAACCTCACCTGGACTTTTGCAGCCCCTACCTTTGCTTGGTTGGAAATGGGAAAACATTACTATGGACTTCGTGACTAGCTTGCCTCGGACAAGTAAAGGTAATGACATAGTATGGGTAACTATTGATAGGTTACCCAAATCAGCCCTCTTTATTCCTATGAAGATCACTCATACTATGGATAAGTTAGCTAGACTTTATGTGGACAATGTAGTTCGTCTACATGGAGTGCCTGTGAGTATTGTTTTAGATCGTGACCCTAGGTTTACTTCAAGATTTTGGAATAGTTTGCAGAAAGCTTTGGGAACCCAATTGAATTTGAGTACTGCTCATCACCCAACAGTCTGATAGTCAATCTGAGCGATCTGAGCGAACAATTCAGATTTTGGAAGATATGCTTAGATCCTGTGTTATGGATATGGGTGGAAATTGGGATGAACATTTATCTTTGGTTGAGTTTTCCTATAACAATAGTTATCAGTTGACAATAGGCATGGCTCCATTTAAAGCTTTATATGGAAACACTTGTAGGACACCCTTATATTGGACTGAAACTGGAGAAAGGAAAGTGTTAGGTCCAGATATGATTAAAGCTACAAGTGCGATGGTAGACATGATAAGGGAAAGGATTAAGTCTGCTCAGTCAAGACAAAAATCCTATGCTAATAGAAGAAGATCAATTTGGAATTTCAAGTTGTTGAGAACGTTTTCCTAAAGGTTTCGCCTATAAAAGGTGTAATGAGGTTTAATGTTAAAGGGAAGCTTAGTCCTCATTTCATCGGACCTTATGAGATTCTTGAAAGGATTGGATCTGTCGCATACCGTTTGGCCTTGCCTCCGTCACTTGCTGAAACTCATAATGTGTTTCATGTTTCGATGCTTCGAAAGTATGTTGAGAATCCAGAACACATACTACAGCAAGAACCCGAAGGACTTTGTGCTGATCTCTCTTATAAAGAAGAACCGGCCAAAAATTCTAGATAGAAAGGACAAACAGTTGTGGAATCGTTCCATCCCTTTGGTGAAGATTCAGTGGAAGAACCATACCCCGGAAGAAGCATCTTGGGAGAAGGAAGAAGACATGAAGGAGAAGTTTCCTAATCTTTTTGGAAGCTTAGGTATGCTTTCAATTTTGAGGACGAAATTTATTTTAAGGACGGGGGAATGTGAAACCCGGCCCTAACCTTAACCCGAATACTCAATTGTTTGTAGGTACGAAGACCCGATGTGAAATCCAGCCCAAACCTAGCTAGGGCACCCTATCTGTTTTGGGTAAAGAAGGGTTAGTTTAAATGTTACACCTTAAAGTTGGACCTTGATTTCAGTATTATTATCTTTGAAAGCCTTAGGAAGTCATGCCAGACCTTTCCCTTAGGGTAGATCTGTAATGTCCAACCTTATCCTAACCTTGACCCGGCCCGGAATCTGTCATGTTTGTAGGTCTGAAGACCCGAAGTGAGGGAATATGAGACTTGTAGACCCTTTTGGTTGATGATTTGGTTTCGGAGCCCAAGCCCATGGACATTGACGATGATACCCCTCACTTGAGAGCATTGTCAGTGTTAGTTTTGAATCTGCGCTCCGAAGAGGGGTGAATTAGTTGAAATACCTAATGAACTCCTATACTCAATCCGATGGTATTTACCAAAACTAGACTTCTTGATGGACTTGTAGGAGAAAACCCTACTCAATTTGACCCCATATAACCCTCCAAATCACTGTCCGAAGTTGCTGAACTATGTCTGGCAAATCCTGCTTGCACATCAAAGAAGGTGAGCTTAGTTGGTGGATCTATGAACTCCCATTCTTGATCTGAAAGTATTTCTGGAAACTAGACTTCTTGATTGACTCGTAGAAGAAAACCTCACTCAATTTGACCCTGTATAGCCCTCCGAATCCTTGTTTGAACCTTGCTATCCTGATTGGTCGACTCATTGGTCGACTGGACCAGTAGACCAATCCAATCCACCAATGAGTTATGTTTTTGCTAATTAGGTCGTGGCTGCTCTATTTAAGTCCAAATCTTGGGATTACTTCGCCTCCTATGCCTCCTAAGCATGTGGAATGAGTTAGAACCCTAATCTAATCAATTCCCTTGCATTCCTTGGTGATCTCTCACAAGACTTGAAGAAATCTTCATCCTCCTGCAGCAAAGGTATGTGTATACTCACTCTTTCTTCTATCTCTGATTTTCTTTCTTTAATTCTGTTCTTAGTTGAGATCAGGAAGAAGATGATGCACTCTTGCAACCATCCATTCCATGATCTCATCTTGTTCTTTGAGATCTATGATCATCATCATGATCTTAACCCTAGCCAAATAAATTCCTTGAAACCCTAACCCTTGTATGATCTTTCTGGAAACCTTTTGTAACCTCCCATGTGAGGGAAACCTCATGGGTCATATTTATGTTAATCTAAATTTGACCTTCTATGATTTTCTTGTTTTAATTGGCCAATCATTAATTCCCTTACATTCTGTGATCTCAACCTTTTCTTGCGAGCCAAAAAGGGTGAAACCGTAACTTCTTGGATATATGTTATTGACCCTGTTAATAGCCAATCAATGTGTTTTCTTTACTAAATTGAAACCTATCATCATCTAAATTCCTTATCCTTGATCATCTATATTTTCTTGTTTTATTGGCTAGCAATTTACTTCCCTTCATCCGGTGCTCTCAACCTTTTTCATGGGAGCCAAAAAAGGTGAAACCCTAACTTCTTGGATCAAACCAAGAACCCTTAGTTTGATCTTGTTAACCTCCAATCAATGTGTTTCCCTTACTAGAATTGTAACCTATCAATCTTTAATTCTTTATCCTTGATCATACTATATTTTCTTCATGATCCATGTTTAACCTAATTAGGATTTCTAAATTATTCTTTCTTCGTTCTTGTTCTTGATTGAGATCAGGAAGAAGATGCTGCAATCTTGCAACCATCTATTCCATGATCTCATTCCATCCTTTGATATCTATGATATCGTCATGATCTCAACCTAGCCAAAAGGGAGAGATTTTGAGGAGAAATTCTTGGGTAACCCTCATGAGAGGTTAACCAATTTGGGAACCCTTTTATCTCTGTTAATTCATTGGACCCTCCCCAAAACCTTTCTTGATTGTAAATTCTTTGCCCTAGGGTGAATCTTTATTCTCCCTAGTCTTTCCGTGGGATACATGGATCCTTGTTAGTAAATCCCTAATTGTATGATTAGAATTTCTTTCCTTTCACTTTAATTGAGAACCTTATTTTCTCTCATTGGTAGACCCTTCCTAATTCCATTCTTGATTTTGAAATACTAATGAGATGTTCCTTTATCTATCTTGGGTTGTTTTTGTGAGAGTTAATTATGGGTAACTCTCATGGAAGGTAACCAACTCTTATGAAAAGTAACCATATTTGAGACCCTAATATTCTTTTATCTGTTGGAAACTTCCCAACACCTTTTCTGATTGTGCATTCTTTGTTTCTCTTTCCCTAGGGTGAATCTTGATTACCCCTAGCCTTTCCATGAGAGCCATCGGTTATGTATGATGAAACCCTAACCCCTTTGTTATAGACATTTTGAGATTGATTTTCGGACTAAGATCTCCCCCATGTCTTCATTAGGGTTAGGTTGTACTTGGTCATCAACCTCATGGGCAATGTTTTTATTAACCTAAACTAGATTTCCTATGATTTCTTGTTATTTTCTTGATAATAATCATTCCCTCTCTTTCCGTGATCATAACCTTATTATGGGAACCATAAGGTTGAAACCCTAGTTTCTTGGGTCAAATCAAGAACCCATATTTTGACCATGACTTGATGATTTTATCTTCCCATATGATTCTAATACATCCTAGGGAGTTCCCCTTTGAATTTCGGATCAATCCGACTTCAAACAAAGAAGTTATGGCCAAAACAATTTTCACTATTCCGTACTGACTCGATTGGTCGACTGCTTGGTCGACTGGGTCAGTAGACCAAGGCACTTGACCAATGAAGTCAGTAGCTTCAATTTTCGCTCAGCTTGATTCGTTTGCTCTCTGATCTTTTAGGCATCTTTCCTAATGTTATATCTATGATTGTTAGGGGTTTATTTGCTAAGTTTGGAGCCTCTCTCTTTGATCTTTGGATTATCTTCGGCGATAATCAAGGTAAGGACAGTTATTTCCTTAACTACATAGATCGCATGCTCTCTGGTTTCTACTTTATGAAACTATGAGTTTGCTTACTGTTATTGTATTTTATACTTCTGATGTACTACTGTAAGTACAGTAGCACTTCTCATATGTTTTCTTTTCCATTATTCAAGCTTATATGAATTGCTTATTACTATATTGTTTAATGATTAGAGCATGATCTTATATTCTCTTTTATATGATGAAGTGTTGACTGTGTATGTCATGACTGATCTGAATGTGTTTGTTTAAGTTTGGTTTGGGATTGGGAAGTGTCCTTTTGACGCTTCTGCCCTTGGACATCGGAGGGAATAGTATGGGATGTTCTCCGAAGATGCCCATCGACGCTTTCCTGAATCAATGGATGCCATACTAGGGCTGTCTAGCAGTGTTGGGCTAGGATGTCCCCTTATATCAGACCCAATTTGGAAGGGTATTGAGACCGAACGACCTGTGGTAGCAATGGGGATTCGTGGGCGCTCAAGACCGGTAACCAATCCGTGAGAGGACATGGATCACATTGTGGATACTCGAAAGAGGCCATTTATTGGAGGGTTGCATATGATTAGACTTGGGCTCATGGGCGCTCGAGACCGGTGAGTTGTATCCGTGAGAGGACATGAGAGCTTCCCGTTTACCATATGTGGATAACCAATAGGGTTGATGAGTCCGGTGAGTAATATCTGTGACTCTAGTGGAAAGGATATCGGAAAGGATCCCGAGAGGGGAGGAATGGAAGTATCTGGACCTGACTTGATGTAACTGAGTAGATGACTTGCATTGGGCTAGGCTTTTCCCTGACATGCGCCGATACTTATGCCAAATGGTTGTGAGAGAGTGTGTTGACTTAACCCCCTGCCATGGTTTGTCCTGAGGGATGCCCGAACCCATTACCAACTGATGATGAGTAATTGAGACCTTCCCAAAGAAGTATTGTGCTATGACTTAAAGCATGTCTGCCATAGAGACCAGCATACATAGAGTTAGATGCATACATACATTATCTGTTTCATATTGCATTGCATCTTGTTATGTTTTGCCACATGTTATTTATGTTGTTATGGATTAACTTGCCTTATTGAGTTTCTTTCGAAACTCATTCCTTTTTGTACAATCTGTTGTTAGACTTCTCTACAGGTTCGTATTTTTTTGATGATCCGTACGAGGAAGCGCAAGGTGAAGAAGATAAGACTGAAGAGCAAGAAGAGCTAACTGAAGATGTGGATTAGATTTCTTTTGTTTCTTCTAGACTTATCTTTTACTTTACTTGTATTAGCTTAGAGCTTTACTTAGATTTCGATCTACCTTCCGCATGTGTTTGTAGGGTACATTTCCGCTATACTCTATAGTTGTCTTTTGATTTGGTATCTTGTTAATTCCGCACTCTGATAATCTATAGTGATCCTTCTGAGATCCTTTCTTGACTTTTATTATAAATTACTTGAACATTATGATTTGTTCTTGCTTTTGATTATGTTATTGTGCGAAATGGATATGATCGTTCCTAAACTTGATTTTTAGGGTTGTGGATCACACTTTCGGGTATGCCAGTTAGGGTACCGGCTGGGAGGATGTGACACCCGAAGTAGAAGTGAAAGTCAACTATGGGCCATATCAGTAGAAGACATGGTGTTCGACTCCAAACCTATGGAGATTGAAGATGATGCCCCATACTTGAAGACTTTGTTGGATTTGGAAAAGAGACTACACCTTGATGAAGATAAGATTAGTTGATGACCTTAGAGCTTGGTTAGATATGATTTGAAGCCATTTTCCTATGCTAGGTAAGTTATAGTTTATGTGTTTAAAGTTTCGTTTGATTCCGATAAGAGAAAGGCCCTCAAATCCCTGATTCAGGCTTTGTTGACAGCCTAGGTTGACTACTTGGGTCGACTAGGTCAATTAACCCAACCAATCGACCAAAGGGTTGCTGAACTCGAGCAAAATCTTCTATTTAGGTTATATTGCTATATATACCATAGTACTTCATAATTTTAGTATCCCTATCCTCCAAATCACTTAGAGAACGAAAGGAACTCCTCTCCAAGCCTCCAAGAGTGTTGAAGAAGATCAAACCTTGCAAGCTTGCAAGTTCTCTCTCTTGTTCTTCAATCAAAGGTTAGTATTCACTCTATTATGTTATTGATTCATTCTTACTATGATCATTCTCTCCTCTGAACTGAGATCATGAAGGAGATGTTGCATCCTTGCAATCATATCTTCTATAATCTCTTTTCATTCTCTATACTATGATCTTCATATTCATTCTCAATATGATTCTTATGATTTCTTCTTAAACTATAATCATATTCCTATTTTGATTTGTTCTAGCATTATAGATGCTTCTCCATGATCATTCATATACTTGATTTACTGTATTCATATACTAGAATGAGATCTCATCATCTCTAGTTCATCTCTTTCATGCATAGCATGTTTTCAATGAAAACTATGTTTTCTACCAAATTAGAAAGTATGATTCTAAATTAGTAAGTATTGGTTTTTATCGCCATTTGATGTCTAACATGTGTTAGATAGTCTTAGAAGACTGTGTTAGACATTCCCTCCAAGTTTTGTAGCATTCCGGATTGTGTAGAATAGGTTTCGGACCAAAAATCTGATTTTTGACTCGTATTGTTCACTGGGCAGATTGCCTGAGTCGATTGGACCAATCAACCCAGCCAATCAACCCATAGTGACAGAATGAGATTTCTTCGTTCATTTCAATTCGTTTGATGCTTATTCTTTTAGGACTGCTTCTTAATGATTGTATGATGTTGTTCTAGGGTTTGTTTGCTAACCTTGGATCCATTCTCTTCTCCGTCCGGAATATCTTCGAATCTATTTAAGGTAAGGACAATTATTACCATATTAACATAGATTGCATGAATCTTCGTTTCTAAATTGGGAAGTACTTAGATTTGCTACTATTATGATATGAATGCTGCAAGTACAGTAGGATCTTATTTCCTTAATTACTTTATGTATTTGATCATGTATGAATACTTACTCATGTATGTTGCTTATTCATTTGATCTTGTCTTATTATACTCTTCTATTTGATGAGATATCTGTCGTGGATGATATGACTGAATTGGGATTGTGATTGTTTAGGTATGATTTGGGATTGGGGAATGTCCTTTTGACATTTCTGTCCTTGGACATCATTGGGAATAGTATGGGATATTTCCAATGTTCCCCTTTGACATTTTCTCGGATTATTGGTTGTCATACCTAGAAATTGTCTAGTAGTGTTGGCTAGGATATTCCTTGTTATATCAGACCCAAATCATAAGGGTATTTAGACCGAACGACCTGTGGTAGCAATGGGGATTTATGGGTGCTCAAGACCGGTAGCCAACCCGTGAGAGGACATAAATCACATTGTGGGGGCCATTTATTGGTAGGGTTGCATTTAGTAGACTTGGGCTCATGGGCGCTCAAGACCGGTAGCCAATTCGTGAGGGGACATGAGAGCTTCCTGTCTACTACTCGTGGATGACCAGTAGGGTTGATGAGTCCGTAGTCTGGGACTATGCTGACTCTAGTGTGAAGGATACCAGAAAGGATTGCTAGGGGCAAGGAATGGACGTATCTGGATCTGAGTTGATATAACCAAGTAGATGACTTGCATTTGCTAGGCTTTACCCTGACATGTGCCAATACTTAGACCAATGGGGATGTGAGAGAGTGGTGACCTAAACCCCAACCATGGAATGTCCAAGAAGGATGCCTTGACCCAACTACCACCTACAGACCCAAGATGCCAAGATGGCTGAGGGGGAGTGAATGACCTTCCTAAAGAAGTATGGTGCTATGACTTAAAGCATGTCTACCTATAAAGACTAGCATACATAGAGTTAGACTCATTTGTGCATTGTCTATCTCATATCATATCACATCATGCTATGTTCATGCTATCATGTTATTAATGTTGTTATGGAATGACTTGCCTTGCTGAGTTCTCTTGAACTCACTCCTTTTGTACAATATCTTTTGTTAGATTATTCTACAGGTGTAGATGACTATGAAGGCCAATATGAGGAAGCGCAAGCTGAAGAGGCGTACTACACGCAAGGTGTTGGCAACTATGAAGATCACGTTGATGATTCCTCGTGTGATCATGTTATGTACTATGATTAGCCCTACCGTGGAGTGGGAGCGTCTGAGCTTGATTGATGAAGTCTATGTTTATGAAGACGTTCTTTATAAAGTAGAATAGACTTTAGCTTAGTTTGATTTTATTTTCTTTCTTGTCTTTAGAACCAGTTGTAATCTTCTTTTGACTTTTGAACTACATTCCACTGTACTCGTGGAGTGAGATTCCGCCTCACTCTACATTTTGATTATACATATCTATTGGTATCATTTCCGCACTCTGATGATTATTTTGTTACTTTGCTTCGATTTATTAATTTACATTGTCATCCTTGATTTAGTCTTGTTCTTGATTATATTATTGTGAATGTGGGAGGTTGATTTCCTCGATACTGATCTTCGGGACTGTGGATCACACACCTTGCATATGCCAGATAGGGTACCAGCTGGGTGGATGTGACACTATGGGTGATGGATTGTGTTATTTCTTCTATTTCAGACCGATTCATCCTCTCAGAGATGCTTGCGTGTAAGACTTTATTTACCAAATTAGGGCGTTTTAGTTGGAGACTTGTTCAAGTGTTTGGAAGGTGTTTTTGGGGCAATACTACTGTTCCATTGAAGTCCCAAAAGTCCCCAAAAGATTGAATTTTGGAATGAGGTTGAGATTGGCCATTTTGGTTCGCAGCCCAAGGGGCAGTCGGTCTAGTGAGATTGGGATCAACAACACCCTATATGGGTGGGGTGATCTTAGTCTGTTTGATGCATAGTTTGGTCCCCAATTTGAATATAATTTAATCTACATATCTAGGGTTCTTGTAACTTGTTAGCTCTTTGAATTGTGGATTTCCTTGGACTCTTGTAGATCATTTTGTCTTTGATAGCTGAGGAATACATTATCATGTATTTGTGTGTTTGATTTATATTCTATTTCATTCCATTATAAATGTCACATGTATTCTTATGTTGATGTGGTGAGATTTTGCATGCTTAGATGGTAACAAGACTTAATATGTTTATGTTATTTATTATTCTAGATTGAAGCCGAGTGACTTGTGATGATAGTGGCTGGGTCCTGCGGGTGTCCAACACGATGTGTTAAGGAGACACATGCCCACTATTATCTACATTGGGAAGGTTACACATGTGGAGTGTTAGGGCTTGTGGGGGTCCAGCACGACTTGTGATTTCTGTGGGAAGACACGAGAGTGCCTGTCGAAGCATATGTGGACAACCATAGGGTTATGGAATGTTAATTCAGCATAATGTACAATTTCCATGGGGAATAACATTCCTAGGTGAGAATGATACGCGGACCAAAAGGGCAATAGGCATGAGGGAAGGTATCTGTATCACGTGTAGTATAAAAGTAGTTGACCTTGCATTTAGTACAAATGGTGTGGTGAGAGAGTGGTGACCTAATCCCCAACCACGATGTGATGTTATCGAAATCTATTGTTGTGGGTTCCCAAAAGAGGTAACCAATTGGTGAGGGAGAGTGATGAGATTTCCCAGAGGAGGCTGGTGTTGCGATTTAATGCGTGTTTGCTATAGAGACTACACTTGTTAGAGTTTAGGAGCATACTTACATAATCATGTACCAGATGCGCGATATGTAATTATGTTGACCTCACTGAGTTCTGAGGAACTCACTCCTCAGGAACTCACTCCTCAAAAATGTATATTCTTTAGATTATGTTGCAGGTTATGAGGACACCATTTATTTGGAGTTCACCATCGGTGGAGCTTATGAGGGACCAGCGGGACAGGACACCGAGACACACGATGAGTCATGTCCTTGCTTAGACTGCTTCTATGGAGTCCAACCATTTTGAGGCCTTGGGGATATCATTTGGAGGTGTAGTTGCCTTGGTTACAATTAGTTACATTCTCTATCTATTTGTTAGAGAAGGATGCTACTTGTATTGATAAAAACATTAAGACTTCTGCTGTTAAATATTAACTTTTCCTTTAAACTCTTATTATAAATTTGATTATCTTTTGAGGATAATTGTAATGACTTTAATATTTGATACTTTTATTCCTTTGTTATTTGGATTATGCTATGTTGAAGTATGGATTGGTTGTGAACCTAGATCCTATAGTATGTATCACCCCCATGAGTATTTGGATAAGTGTGAATCCGGCTGGGTGGGGTGTGACAATGAGCCTCTCCTCCATTATATTTTGAAAGTCACTCCATGACATTTTATGCTGATGTTTATTGAGGAACAAACAAACTAGAGCTCTATAATTGGTGTCATCTATTGATGCAAGACTACTCCCATCATGAGGGTAATGAGAATAGAGATACGAAAGAGGCTTTGCTGGGTGTGGTGGTGTTGATGCATATGGTAGTGGCATACTGTATTTGTATATTGCCTCCACAATTTTAGTTGTCCTCGAGGCACCAAGAGGGATAATCGGGACACCCTGATGATTATAACCCTAAACATCATAACCCCCATAAGTACATGTGGTCCATGTGGAGCCTCTAGAGTCATCCAAGCTCATGGATGATCCATCACTGCACCCATAGTAGTGCAAACTCCTGGAAAGACGGGTATATACCATTGTAAAATCTAGCCCTAACCCTAACCTAGAAACCTTGTTATCTGTAGGTCCAAAAACCTGAAGTGAAAGTAAAAGACAACTGTGGGCCATCTCAGTAGAAGACATGGTGTTTGATCCAGAACCCATGGATATTGATGATGGTTCTCTCTACTTAGAAACCTTGTCTGAGTTGGAGAAGAAGCTACACATTGATGAAGGAGAGCCTGGTTGTTGGACCTAAAGCCTATCTGGACATGGTTTGAAGGCATCCCTCAATGCTAGGTAAGTTGTATGAGGTGTTGTGAGAAGCCCATTCAAAGTTATTAAGGTTTGGACCATCATTTCCCTAAATTGGAGTTGTTGTCATGGTTGGTTGACTGATTGGCTGACTGGCCAGTCGACCAACCAATCGACCAACAGGGTTTGCAAGGTTAAAAATGGAAATCCTGGTGATTTTAGGACTTTTTATGCTATTTAAAGGGGAGGGGGGAACTCCGTGTTTTTTACTCACAATCAGTTCTAAGCCTCTGGAGAATGTGGGAAGAACCCTAGAACCTCTCCTCCAAAGTCAAGGAAGATCCTCAAGCATCCGTTCGAGTTTCTTCATCAATTCTTCTTCTAAAAAGGTTAGTAATTGATTCGTTTCTTCTTTGATTCATTCTTTCTTCTATACTTCTAATATTTTGATTATGAGAAGGGTATTACACTACTGCAATGACCTCTTCTTTGTTTCTCCTAGCCATAGAGTGAATCCCCCAATCACTCTATATTCTTGAACCATATGGTGATGTTCTTGTTTCTTGATTTTACTCGAAATCTTGATTACTCTCTTGTATTGTTTTTCCTTCAAAGTTTATGATTGTGGTGAAGATCTCATACCATTACCATCACCTTCCCTTGTGTCATCATAATTGAAGGGTTGATCCCTAATGTTCCTTGGACCATTAGAAACCAAAAGTAGGGAGATTTTTGGAGGAAACCCTTAGGTAACCCTCATGAGAGGGTAACCAATTTGGTTAAAACTATTGTTTATGTTAACTTGGTATACCCTTCCCAATGCCATTATTGATTTTGAAATACTAATTCTATGTTTCCCTTACCCTCTGTGAACCTACCTTGGGTTATTTTGAGAACCAATCTAGGGGAACCTTCAAGATATGATATTCAATTGAGAACCCTAATCCTTTATTAATTGTTGGATCATCCCCAAAGCTTCCCTTGATGTCATTTCTTACTCTTTATTCCCTAGGGTGAATCTTGATTCTCCCTAGCCTTTCCATGAGAGCCTTAGACTATATATGATGAAACTCTAAATTTTGATGGCTCAATCAAGATTCTATATTTTTACCATGATTTGATGCTTAGACCTTCTTAGATAGTCTTAATATGTTCTAGGAAGCTCCCCTTTGAATTTCGGACCAATCGGACTTCAAATGAAGAAGTTATGATCAAATTAGGGTTTGCAGCCCCGTACTGTTCCATTGGTCGACTGGGCCAGTAGACCAACCAATTGACCAACAGAGTCAGTAGCCTCAAATATGCTCTGTTTTCTTCCATTTGACTTCTAATCTTCTAGGTCTTATTCCTAATCATTATTATATGCTTGTTTAGGGTTTAATTGCTAGTCTTGGACCTCTTCCTCAATATTCTACGGAATTCTTTAAAGATTACCTAAGGTAAGGATGGTTGATCCCTAATAACCTAATATGTGTGTCTACTTGTATTTGTTTTAGATTACATGATCATATTATTGTTGTAATTAGTTTCTTATAATTATATGGCTGCTATAGTTCTTCAACTCTAGTAGTACTTGTACTTATAATTCAATTGTTATTTCAATTATGAATGATTAGTTACTTATGTGTTGCATTATTAGTTATGCTTGTGAATGACTGATTGGGAATGTGATTGCCTAGGTTGTGATTGGGGAATGCCCTTACGACGTTCTTGCCTTTGGACACCAGTGGAGGTGGTATGGAACATTTTCCTATGGTGCCCCTTGGTGCTTTCCCTGATTACTGATTGACATACCTAGGGCATGTCTAGAAGTGTTTGGCTAGGATGTCCCTGTTATATCAGACCCGATCAGAAGGGAATTGAGTCCAAGCAACCCGTGGTTGCGATGGTGGTTTGTGGATACTTAATAGCGGTGCGTAATATCCGTGAGGAGGACATGAATCAGATTGTGGACAATCAATACTGGTGTGTAATATCCGTGAGAGGTCATTCATTGGTACGGTTGCAGAAGTGGAACAAGGGCCCCTGAAATCAAGACTGGTGAAATGATCCATGAGAGGAAATGGGAACTACCTGTTAACTTGATGTAATTGACCAATAGGGTTGATGAGTCGTAGTCCGACTTGGTGGCTACCATAAAGATACATTGACTCTAGGGAGTAGGATACCAGAAAGGATCCAATGATGGGAGGAATGAAAGTATCTGGATCTAAGTTGATATAACTAAGTAGAAGACTTGCATTTGGCTAGGCTTAACTTTGACATGTGCCAGTACTCAGACCAAATGGAGGCATGAGAGAGTGTTGACCTAAACCCACAACCAAGGTTGTTTGAAAAGGTTTCATTACCCATTGCCAACTGGAGAACCCAAGATACCGAGATGGTTGAGGGAGAGTGATTTTGGACCTTACCCATGGGAGTATGGTGCTATGACTTAAAACATGTCTGCCAATAGAGACCAGCATACATAGAGTTAGAAGCATATCTGCATTGTCTGTTTCATATCATATTACATTATGTATGATTTGCTATCATGTGTTATTATGTTACTATGGATTGAACTGCCTTGCTGAGTTCTTTTGAACTCACTTCTTTTTGCAACACTTTTGTTAGACTTTCCTGCAGGTATTGCTATTGTTGATTATGATGGTCAGTATATGAAGACCATGTTGATAATTTTTGCGGTACCCAAAGTACTAGTTATGATGACTACGTTGGTGAAGACTATCAGTACAAGACTGATGCGTATCAGAAGTAGTTTGACTCTTGCACCTGTGTGCCAGCGATGGGACATCATCTCATTCTCTTTTTGATCTTTATTAGATTTGTTGAGACCTTATTTGTTTGTTCCCCTTTTATTTTGGGAACCAGTTGTAATCTTTCTTTTGCTTTGATCTACTTTTCCACTGCTACTGTGGAGTGAGTTTCCACCTCACTCTACATTTTGATTTATTCTATTGGTATCATTTTCCACACTTTGATTGTATTCTTGAACCTTATCTTGATTTTTTATTAATAAAGTTAAACATTTGATTTAATCTTGTTCTTGATTATATTCTTGTGAATGTGGGAGGATGATTTCCTCGAATACTGGATCTTCGGGACTGTGGATCACACACTTGTGTATTTCAGATAGGGTACCAGCTGGGTGGATGTGACAACCATCATGTCCATGAGTGGAGCAACACCATAAGCATAAGCCCCATAATCATAAACAAAATGTGGAGCCTACAGACTCCTTTAAGCTCATGGATCCCATTGCTCCTGACAAAATGTTCATCGGATCGAAATGGCTGTAGTTGTTTATATGAGCCATAAGATCGAGTATCATCCCTATAACCATGACCATGCATGTACTACTGCTCCCTCCGATGGCCCTCGCCCCTCCCTAGCCAAGTGTAGCTCATAGTACATGTCTAATCCCACCCATCCGAATCCGGTCATTCCTGAATATCCATGGGGGTGATACACTACAAGACCAAGGTTCAGTGACAAACCCACACAAACATATTGTAAAATTCGGCCTTATCCTAACCTTGACCTGGCCCGGATTTTATACTGTTGCAGGTCCGAAGATCCGAAGTGGAGGTAGAAGAGACTTGTGGGCCCTCTTAGTTGAAGATTCGATGCTTGATCCAAAGCCAATGGACATTGACAATGATGCCCCTTACTTGTACACATTGTCAATGTTGAGTGAAAATCTGCGCATTGATGAAGATTGAATTAGTTGAAGTACTTATTGAACCCCCGTGATCAATCCGAAGGTATTTCTTGAAACTAGACTTGTTGATTGACTTGAAGGAGAAAACCCAACTCAATCGGATCTGTCTGGCCTTCTAATTCCCTGTTCTAAGTTGCTGTCAAGCCTTGGTCGACTGCTTGGTCGACTGACAGTCGACCAGCCAGTCGACCAGCAGTAATGATTTCGAAAATTTACAAAATTACTTCCCAGTTTGACCCTACCTTTTTGGAACTCGTGAATGAGGACCTAAACTAATCACTGGCACTCAAGAGCACGAAGGTTTGACACTATCTTGGGCTTTTCTTGGTGTTTGTGAAGATCCTTGACTCCAATCATTAGTCTTGCACCTCAATCATCAACTCAATGTATGATTCCTCCTATTCTTCTTCTAATCTACTCATTATTCAATCATTTTTTATCTTAAGACCATGGTTGAAGTGCTGCAACCTTGAAAACACTTAACCATGAGTTTTCCCCATTCAATTCCATGATTATCACCCCACTCTTGCTATGTTATGCTTCCATTAGGATTGCTTACATTTCATTGCTTTGATTCCTTTCATTTCAACCTTGTCTTGATTCAAAACTGATATGTAAATGCATGTTAGGTCTAGATTATTATGAATTCATGATTCTAACTTAATTCTTAACATTCACTTGATTGATTCCCATCATTCTTTACAATTTCAATCAATTCCAATTCGATTCTTGATATTTATCATATAGAACATAGGGCTTCAATTTGGGTATTTATAATTGGACCGTTGGATCGTCATGAAATTTAGTGTGTAGTGTCCTCATATTGTTATAATCATGCCCTCCAAATTTCGTGTCGATCGGAGCACCGGAAGGCCAGTTTCGGGCCAAATCTTCAATTCTGCCCATTGCTAACAAGTCTTGGTAGACTGCCTTGGTCGACTGACAGTCGACCAAGCTAGTCAACCGAGATATGTTAACATCCCTGTACTTGGCCGAGTTGCTTTGTTTGACCTCCGATTCGATTATTTTCTTCTCTGATGTTACTTGTATGTTGTCTAAGGTACCAACACTGACTTTTGGGACTATTCTTGGTGATCATTGATTTTATTTACGACTCGATTAAGGTAAGGACGGTCGTTAACTCAAGTACATTTATTATGTAAAACATTCTTATACTTTGAGAACTCAGTAGATATATTTCCTATGTGTACTCCTTAACCATGCATGACTACTATATGCGTTTTATCAATAATTGTATGTTATATGTCATTCGGAATATCATGTTTAATTATCCTTTATGATTATGTATATGATTAATCATGTTATGACATGCCTTTAATTATATGATGAATTATTGATTTGATATGGTATGATGAGATTGAACTTGTGAATGACTACGTATGACTTGGGATTGAGAAGTGTCCTTCCGACACTTCTGTCCTTGGACATCGGAGGGAATAGTATGGGATATTCTTCAAAGGTGTCCATCGACACTTTCCCGGGTTATTGGATGACATACACAGGATTGTCTAGGTGTATGGTTAGGATATTCCTTGTTGTATCAGACCCGAATCGGAAGGGTATTGAGACCGAACGACTTGTGGTAGAGTATGGTTGATGGGCACTCAAGACCGGTAACCACTTCGTGAGGGGACTTAAACCATACTGCGGATACCCAAAAGGGGCTATTTATTGGTAGGGTTGCAAATGGATAGACCTAGGCTCACGGGCGCTCAAGACCAGTAACCAACCCGTGAGGGTTGCAAATGGATAGACCTGGGCTCACGGGCGGCCGCGCTGAGTTCACTTTGTCCACACTTATGAAGAAACAATCATTAGGATAGAAGAAACCTTTGCGTAGGGCCCCATTTCCCTGGATTACTGTTAAACATTGGGTTATGTTGTCTTTAACTCTTGAATTTACTCTTGATATTGGGATTTGTAACTAAAGTGAATTAACCATCTTTCCGTTGCTTCTGAGGAAAAGTGACTTCTGATCACTTTTGTAAAACCCAGCCCTAACCTTGACCCGGAAACCTTGTTTTTTGTAGGTCCGATGACCAAGTAAAGTAAAATCGGCTTTGGGCCATCCCTGGGCTTGGTGTCCGCTTTGAATCCTGAAGTTGATGTGAGTTCTATTTATGGACGAATCTTGATGAACGGATTAGTTGATGGACTTGGAGTGCTCTCTATCTTGGTTTGAAGCATTTCTACCTATTAGGTAAGTCCTTGCTGTGTCAAACCCCTTTGGTTGGTTTGTCGGTCTTCATTCCTGTTTTGGTTTTCTGCTTGTGTTCTCCCAATCCACTCGCCTGTGTCTGTCTTTGGCTTGTTTTGCTTGCTCTTTTGTCCAATCTCGTCTCTTCGTATTTGCTGCCTCCAACTCTTTGGACGCCGCCTCTCGTCATCTCCCTTGCATCCTTGGTGTTTTCTTGCGGTCTTCGTCAAACTCTTCCTTTTCATCGGTATGTCTACCTCTCTTCTTCTCCTCTATCTCTTATTTTCTTTCCTTTTTGAGTTGAGAGTGGAGGAGATGCTGCATTCTCTCTTGCAACATCTCTGACTTGTCTCTCATGATCATCCTGGTTGGCTAGCAATGATCTTAACCATGATCATTGCAGCTTTTGAAGGAATCATGATCAACCATGATCTAATCTTTGTTTAACTTCTTATTTGAATTCGATCTCCTTGGATCTTCTATATTGATCATGTTAGTAGTTATTGCTGTGTTTTCTTTTCATGATCCATGATCTATCAATCTCTAGTTGTTCTCTTCTACCTACTATGTGTTCTTCATGAATCATGATAGTTCATATATGGTGGTTTTGTTTCCTTATTTAGATTTATGCTTTTGCCTATTTCCTTGGATCTAGTATGCTTTTCATGATATCTTTACCTGAGCAATGATCCATCCTCCTATTGTTCTTGTCTTTGATTTCTACCTTGATTCTTCAAGATCCATGGTTGATCTATTATGGTAACTTTTTGTTTCCTATTTGGATCTTGATGGCTTGATTTGATTAGTGTTTTGAGGTCCCCTATTGTTAGATACTACTGATGTAGTTTACCCCTTGATTAGTACCCTTTTGACCACCAATTCGGATTTCATATCTTAAAACTCTGTTTTTTTAGGCTATTGTCCATTGGTCGACTGGACCGGTCGATCAATCCACTCGACCAATGAGTACAGAACTCCAATTGGTCCGTGTTGGATGTTTTGGTATCTTTTTGTTAGGGATCTTTCCTAATATGTTGTATACACTTGTTTAGGATCTTCTTCTCAAGTTTGCCAAGATCTTACTTGATTTCTTAGGATTCCTTTGCGAGTTATAAAAGGTAAGGATGGTTATTTCCTTAATTGCATAGATAGCATGAATCTAGTTTCTATATTTGAATATCATTGATATGTTTCCTTAATTAGATTCTTACAATGATATACTACTGTTGCATAACTTTGATTACGTAGCATTACTTATTCATATTGAATTGACTCATGTATGATTTACTTACCAATTATATACAAAGTGATTGCAATTATTGATTTCTTTCCATATATGAAGTTACCATATATGTGATGATATGAATTGATGCATGTGTATGCTTAAGTATGGTTTGGAAAGGAGAGGTGTCCTTTTGACACTTCGTCCTTGGACTACTACGGGAATATTATGGGATGTTTCCGGAGATGCCCTATGGACACCTTCCTAAACTCGTTGGATGACATATCTAGGATTGTCTAGTAGTGTTTGGCTAGGATGTCCTGTTATGTCGACCCTAATCGGAGGGGTATTGAGACCGAATGACCCGTGGTAGCAATGGGGATTCATGGGCGCTCAAGACCGGTAACCAACCCGTGAGAGGACAGGAATCACATTGTGGGGGCCATTTATTGGTAGGGTTGCATATGGTTAGACTTGGGCTCACGGGCGCTTAAGACCGGTAACCAACCCGTGAGAGGATGTGAGAGCTTCCCGTTTACCATATGTGGATGATCAATAGGGTTGATGAGTCCGTAGTCGGGGACTATGAGGACTCTAGTGTGAAGGATACCGAAAGGATCGTCGGGACGAGGAATGGACGTATCTGGATCCGACTTGATGTAACTAAGTAGAAGACTTGCATTTGGCTAGGTTTTACCCGCATGCGCCGGTACTTAGACCAATGGTGATGTGAGAGAGTGGTGACTTAACCCCCAGCCATGGAATGTCCCGAGGGATGCCGGACCCATTACCAACCGATGATGGTGATTGAGACCTTCCTAAAGAAGTCGGTGCTATGACTTAAAGCATGTCCGCAATAGAGACCAGCATACATAGAGTTAGATTCATTCATTCATTGCTTGTCTCATATCATATTGCATTTATGTTTGTTCAAATCCGCCATTTATGTTATTATGGATTTAACGCTTCTTGAAACTCATTCCTTTATTGTACAATGTTTGTTAGACTATTCGCAGTCTGAATATTATGACGGTCCCTATGAAGAGCGCAGGTGAAGAGGCATATCTCCGGAAGGTGATTGCGGTTACCACAATTACCCGAAGATCCCGCGGTGGTTATGCTCCGTCGTGCTTAGTCCGACCATTGGTGGAGCGTCCTTGTGCCATTTATGAGATTTACACTTATAAGGATGTTGTCTATAAAGTGGAGAAAATTTAGTTACCCATTGTACTTGCTACTGGGATTAGATTTTGTCTAGCTTATTCTCTTTTGGAGCTACTTTTCCGCTGGTTGTAGAGTGGGATTTTACCTCACTTTACTTATCTGTTTTGACACTCTGATTATATCCAGTATTCGGATTTATTTATGATTCATTCTTTCCTTATTGGATCTATGGTTTATCTTCCGCACTTTTATTATGATTGTTCATGATTATGTTATTGTTTATGTGGGAGGTTGATTACTCGATACCTGATCTTCGGGCTGTGGATCACCTCTCGGGTATGCCGTGGGTCCGGCTTGGAGGATGTGACAACTTTCTTTCTCCTTTGAAACTTTATTGATATGTATCTGATCTTTGATAATTTCCGCACTCTGATTGACTATCTTTTCTTATTCACTTGATCTGTTTATTACTTACTTTACACATTGATTATATTGTTCATGATTATGTTATCATGTATGTGGGAGGTATGGCCGCTCGATCTTGATCTTCGGGCTGTGGATCACATCCCGGGTATGCCAGATAGGATACCGGCTGGGTGGATGTGACACATATGATATAGCGTAATCCAAGGACAAGAATAAATCAAATTTAAATATTAAGTTATAAAACCTGCAAAAAATATTACATTTACAATCATCTATGACTAAGTTAATCTAAATAAACATTAGAGTTCGAAAGAAGAGAATAGTTTGTTTACAGGAGAAATAATATGAGAGTTTCTCTACTGGGAGCCAACTCCATAAGAGCAATCCTGACAGGGGCATGAAGCGGCATGTGCATCCACTTCTTCTCCAATTCTCCCTCATGGTAATCTACTAGCAATGGATCATCCATTTGAGTGGGGTCCATAACCTACAAAATAATTAAGGAAATATACACATATAAAGAAATGAGTTCCTACAGAACTTAGTGAGGTCAACCCAACAATCATGTCATGCATTCATTCACAATTTCCACATCACACATTAAGATACTAATGTAATTAATGACAATGATATGATAAATAAATGGTTATGATGTTATGCTCCTAACTCTATCACGAAGTCTTTATGGTAGACATGCATTAAGTTAGACACCAATCTCCATTGGGATGTCTCAGTCACTCTCCCTCAACAAGAGATGTCTATTAGGTTCTTCGTGGCTGTTGGGTAAAATCACACAAATCCGTGGCTAGGGATATAAGTCACCACTCTCTCACATCATCGTTTGGCATGAGATCTGGCATGTGTGAAGGATAAATCTAGGCCCAATGCATAGTTGTACGGTCTCGTACTACCTATGGTCTGGATATCACCCCTCATGCCTAGTGCCCTTTTGGTTCGATGACCTCCCCACCTATGAATGGTATCCTTAACGGGAGGCATCTGTTGGATCCCATTCTTTAACTTAATGGTCATCCACATATAATGGATAGGTTGCTCTCCATGTCCTCTCACGGGTTGGTTACCGGTCTTGAGTGCCCAAGAACCCATGTCTATTATATGCAACCCTACCATTCAATGATGTCAGTGGGCCTGTTTGGTGCTCATAGGACTCAATCACTGACATCACGGGTTAACTAGGTTCAATACCCCTACTAGAAGGGTAGTAGTACTCATAGTGTCATCTAGCCCAACACTTTTAGACACCTAACATTCATGTTGTCACACCCCACTGGCAAGTATATGTTCCGCCCGACAACCCGTGGGTGCGATCCATCACAGGATCCACAGTCTTATCATCAATAATAATAAATGCAAGAAATAGAAATCAAGAGCAAGAACAAGTTCAAATAATTAATCAAAATGGATTATAGGAGTCCAAAATACTCCAAGGGATGAATCAAAGAAAATAATCAAAGTAATCACGTTTCAAAATTTGTCGAGTTTAGTGGAAGCAAAAATAATAAACTAAATCAAAATGTCGGATGATTTGTCCCCACCTGCTGTCAATGGGTGTTGTAAGCACACTCCAAGCACTCGCAGGAAGCTCTATGACAAACATCTCCGTCTTCTACTAACGGTACCACATTCTCTTCATAGGAGTTGCTAAAGTCATATGGAACTTCTCCTGATTCGGGAATAGTCACATCCCTCTAGCCGGTACCCTATCTGGATTACCTGGAGGTGTGATCCACAGCCCCGAAGATCAAGTTTAGGAACGACCATATCCACTTAGCACAATAACATAATCAAAAGTAAGAACAAATCATTGTATTCAAGTAATTTAATAATAAATTCAAGAAAGGATCTCAAGGATCACAAAAGAACATCAGAGTGTGGAAATAACGATACCAAATCAAAAGATAACTGTAGAATTTAGCGGAAATATACCAAACAAACAAACGCGGAAGATAGATCGAAATCTAAAGCAAAGTCTAAAGCTATTATAAATAAAATAAAAGTCTAGAAGAACAAAGTAAACTAGTCAAAATGTTCTGTCAGCGGCTCTCCTTCTTCTTCAGTCTTCATCTTCTTCACCGTAGGGTTGTGCTCTTGTAACTTTGGGTCAGCTTCTAGCCACGATCCCATCGGCAAACAAGATGATGCCAGCTGCCATTAGTAGGAGCCGTCAATGTAGTCCAAACCTATGTGCTGGTCACACCACTAGTCATGACCTTCTCCAAGGATTTCTGAAGTTGCACCAAGTAGGGAAGGGTCCTTCGTATAGAAGCACGGGTTCTCTTCCGTTCCTGCAAAAGCATCTAAAAACAAGTCCCCCAAAGGGTAAGCTCAAAATAACTTAGCAAGTAGTTCAATCACAACAGCCATCTACACACAATTCAAAGGCAAACATAAATGCAATGATATGAAACAAATGAATCCAAATGTGCTTCTAACTCTATATATGCTGGTATCTACTGGCAAACATGCTTTAAGTCATAGCACCAAACTCCTATGGGTAGGTCTCAAATCACTCTCCCTCAGCCTTCCCGGCATCTTGGGTTCTCCGTTGGTAATTGGGTCCTGCATCCTTCCTGGAGATTCCATGGCTGGGGTTTAGGTCACCACTCTCTCACATCACCATTGGTATGAGTATTGATGCGTGTACAGGGTTAATCTTAGCCCAATGCAAGTCATCTACTGAGTCATATCTACTTAAGGTTAGATACATCCATTCCTCGCTTCCCACGATCCTTTCCGGTACCTTTCCCATTAGAGTCACTGTCACCTTCCCAAGTACGTAGACTCTTAACCCTATTGGTCATCCACACATAGTAAACAGGAAGCTCTCGTGTCCTCTCATGCTTCCCGCAATCTCAAGCGCCCACAAATCCCCATTGCTGCCATGGGTTACTCGGTCTCAATACCCTTTTGAATCGGGTCTAATAGAACAGGGACATCCTAGCCAAACACTGCTAAACAAGACGTAGGTATGTCAACCACTAATCTCGAAAAGAGTCAAGGGGCACCATAGGAAATGTCCCATACCACTTCCACTGATGTCCAAAGATAGAAATGTCAAAAGGACATTCCCCAAATTATACTTAAGCAATCACATACCCGAATTAGTCATTCAAATACACAATTGATAATTCATCACATAGAAAGATAATCATTCATACATGATCAAATTAATATGAGAAGTACATGAATAAGACCTACTGTACTTACAATACTTACAACAATAATAAAATTATAAAGAATTATGAGAACAGTACTAAGATCATGCAAATCTGAGTCATAAAAAAGAGATCATGCATTTTAGGTTATTAGAGAATCAACCATCCTTATCGTAAATAGATTTGAAGAATTATGAAGAAACAAAGAGGATAGGTCCAAGGTTAGCAAATAAACCCTAAACAAGCATAGTTCAATCATTAGGAACAAACCCTCGAAGATCAGAAGTCAAACGGATCAAGACAACCCAAGAAAACAACTACTGTTAGCTTGGGCTGATTGGCCTGGTCAATTGGTCCAGTCGACCCAATGAACAGTATGGAGCAGAAATCTGAATTTTTATCCGAAACTCAACTTCTGGGATTCAAAACACTCCGAAATTTAAAGGGAACCTCTAGAACAATGGTCTAAGATTAACTTGCATAGATTAGACATCAACATTGATCAAAAGAGTAGAATTCTAAATTAATCAAAAACTAGGTTTTCAGAGAAAACAATCCGTGAATTCTACAGAGAGGCTAGAGAGAATGAGCATTCACTCTAGAAGAATAACAATAGTAGATCATAGTTAGAAATTAACGTAAGAATGGATCTAACATGCTTTAGAAATCAAAACAATAGAATGATCACACATCCATGAAGATTTCACAAAATCTCTTCTTACAATCAAGTTGTGTAGATCATAGAAGCATTGGAGTGAATGGAGATTCACTCACAACTACAAAGATTGAAGAAGAGGTGTTTGCAAGGATACAAAACCATCTTCATAATCATAAAGATGAGAAGAAATCAAAAGATCAATTGAATAGTAAGAGTGATTACTAACCTTAATAAAGAATGATTGCCGAAGAACTTGAGAATTCAGAAAGGATCTTCCACAACTCGAAGGAATAGGCTTGAGAGAGGCTTCCCATGTTCTCCAGAGGCTTTAGAAACAAGTGTGGCTGAAAACCACGTAGTCCCATTAAATAGAGCATCAAAACCCTAAAAATCAGAAGTTCACAACCAAGCCCCTGTCACTGTGGGTCAATTGGCCCAGTCGACCCAAGCAATTGACCCAGGGCGACAGCAAGCCCAGATCAGGGAATTGAAGCTCCAAACCTTAAAATTTTCAATGGGGCTTCTCCCAACTCATCAAGCAACTCACCTAGCATTGAGGGATCCCTTCAAACCATGTCCAACTAGGCTTCAAGTCCATCAACCAAGCTCTTCATCTTCAAGGTGCAGTTTCTTCTCCAACTCTGACAAGGTTTCCAAGTATGGGACTCCATCATCAATCTCCATGGGTTCTAGGTCAAACACCATGTCTTCCATTGAGATGGCCCATAATTACCTTCTACCTTCACTTCGGGTCTTCGGACCTACAAACAAATGGGTTTTTGGGTTAGGGTTAGGGTTGGATTTCACAAGTAGCATGTAAGGGTACCTAGCCATGCAATCTAGACTCCCTAGGTATGTCATTCAACAGTCATGATAGTGTTGGGAGCATCAGCCCTCTGATATCCCAAGTAATGGATACCCTTCCATCACAACTACATCACATCATCAACAATTATAACATAATCATTCAATCTATATCACAAAGTGATAAAGTATATAAAAACATCATTTACATCATACATTCAATTACAATTTAATGACTTATATAACTACATCAAGTTACATGAGCAATGGATAATATAAGAATTAAACAATTCATCATATAGCATATCATCGCATACAAATAATAATGTGTGTCTTACCTGTAATTATGTGAAAAGCTTACTAGAATGCAAATAAACTTCACTCACAATAGTTCCAGCAAACTCAGAGAACACCTAAACATAGAGTTGCAAAAATATATATAAAACATGAGTCAAATCAGCATAAGGACCAACTTCACAGAGCTATTGTGACCCAGCTAGTTGCTTGGGGTGGTTGGTTGGGTCAAGCGACTGCCTTGAGTGACCGCCCCTGTTATAGACAGTCACTAAGTTTGAAATTCTAACTTTTGATCTTCCAATTTTAATCCAATTTTGGGAAGATTTAAATCCGAATTTTGTCCTTAAAATTCTACAACACAAACACGAAGCAGCAACCTAAAAATTCTAAAGATTCAATATTCAATTCATCTCCTTTGATTAGATCTATCTTTATTCCAATGCAAGGATCCGTTTTCGGATAGGATCTACTCAAAATCATTGATGGGGAATAGAACCAACACAATTCAGTCACCACTAACTTAAGGGGAATAGATCCACACCACTCCAAAAGATGAGGAAAGAGAAAGTAGAGTGCGGGGAGATCACAAACCTAAACTAGATTCGCAAAACGGATGAAGGATTGGATCTACTTCGCAAACCACGCTTCTCTCACCTTCCAACACTTGTTCTCTATCTCCTAACCATCCACAACAACAATCCTAAATAGAATAATGAGTAGAAAGGTTAGGGTTTGCTGTATATATGGAACTGGGGGTAAATTAAGGTAAAAATCCCGTAAGCATACCTGGTGGTTGCTTGGGGCGGTTGATTGGCCAATCAACCACCTTAAGCAACCGCCCCCTAGTATTTTTCAACACTTAGGAGCTTTGCTCAAGGGGTTGATCCCCAACTCAAACCTAACCCTAAACAACATGTGGGGGAGATCTTACCTTGATTCCAGACATCTTCAAACACCTCTTGACTCCGACTGAAATCCACTTCCCAGAGGGGGCAGATTCTTCATCGAGAGAACCTAACACTAATATGGAAATCCATATAATAGACCTAGAAAGACCTGAAGTGAAGAAAGAAGATAGATTTGGATCATCCCAATTGAACCCATTTGATTTGACTTGGAATCACTGAAAGTAGATGGTGATAATCCTTTGATGGAAACCTTGTCTAATGTTGGAAGAAGATACAACTTGAATGATGATGGACTTGGAAGATGGACCATGAGTACAGTGATGACACCCTTGGAAGGTCCTATAGAACAAGGTAAGACTCTTTTATAACTTGGAAAAGGACCCAAGAGGAGTGTAGGGCTTTTGAGAACCAAAATCTCATTTTTTTCAAAAGGGGCTAAGGTTGACAGATTGCCTTGGTTGCCCTAAGCGACCGAGCCAAGTGGCCAACTAGTCCAGGGTAGAATTGTCACTTTTTGGAAGATTAGGTTTTTGAAGCCCTATATATTCAAACTTCGATCTAATTCATGTTGTATTGTTATAAAGTCATTGGAGAACATGAGAAGAACCCTAGAGCTCCCTCTTTAAAGCCAAGGAAGGTTTAAAGCATCCATCGAAGTTTTTGTTTGTTGATTCTTCTTCTAGAAGGTTAGCATTTGCTCTCTTCTTTCTAGTTTCTCTTTCTCTCTTGTTTCTACCTACTGTGTAGACCTTCAATATCTATGCTTGCTGTAAGTACCTATTCTCCTTCATCCTCATAGTCTTAGAGTGAATCCCCATTCACTCTATTCTTCCCATGAACAACATGGTGTGATTTCCATCAAAGCCTTGTATGATCTTCATGATCTTATTCTTACTTGAATGATTGGACTTCGAATCTATGCTAGATCTATTCCTTAGTTATTCTCTGACCTAGATCTAATGTTTTCTTAGTCCTAGAGTGAATCCCCATTCACTCTAGTCTATCCGTGAAATCTGCGGATCGATTCAGGAAGAAACCTAATATAGAATTCGTTAGGGTTTCATCCTTTGGCCATGATTGATGCCTAAACCATGTTAGATAGTCTCATATTATTTCAGAGTTTTTCTATTAAATTTCGGAGTGTTTGGGACTCAAACGATGAGTTTTTGATCGATTTTTGGTTTTGCTGTCCGTACACAGCAATGTTGGCGGCTTGGCTTGGTCTCCCCAAGCAACCAAGCCAAGCGACGAAAGGGTACCGAGATAGAAAATTGCGCTTTTCATCTTTGAACCTCTAGGGTTTTTTCCTAACATTGAAACCTTGTATGATTAGGGTTTCTTTGGCAAGTTTGAACCTACCTTTTGGTCTACCTTGCGAAGGTTTCGAGACGACACAAGGTGAGGACGTTCACTTGCAAATAACATAAGTTACTTTCTTATTTTGTAATAAAACTTGTATGCATGATTTATCTACTATCTTAGGACTTGCTTATTATTGTTATACCTTTGTAATTTCAGAATATGATTCATATGTTGATTTGCATACTTGTATTGAATGTGAATGGATCAAGACTTGATGTTATGGAACCATATTGAGATGTGTCTGCCTAGGTTGTGATTGTGGAATGGGGAATGTCCTTTTGGCATTTCTGGCATTGGACACCAGTGGAGGTTGTCACATCCCCCCAGCCGGTACCCTAACTGGCATACCTGGGTTTGTGATCCACAGCCCCAAAGATTAAGTATTGAGGAAATCATCCTCCCACATATGCAATAACATAATCATGAACAGATAAAATCAAGTATAATATTATAAACAAAAGATCTAATCAGGAATTAAATATCAGTAAAATCAGAGTGCGGAAATGATACCAGATGTAATCACATCAAAAAGAAGTAGAGTGAGGCGGAAACTCACTCCACAACTACAGCGGAAATGTAGTGCGTAAGTACAAAAAGAGTTACAACTGAGTCTAAAAGAAAATGAAGAAAGAAAGTCAAACTAAACTATGAGTTTTCTATCCTATAGATAACATCTTCAAAATAGTGGACTTCATCAATCCAAAATAGATGTTCCAACTCTACATTACGCCCAATCGTAGTACGCAACTTGATCGCTCGAGGGATCATCAGTGTGATCTTCATAGTTGCCAACACCTTGCGTGTAGTACGCTTCTTCAGTTTGCGCTTCATCGTACTGTCCTTCATAGTAGTCAGTACCTGTGGAATAATCTAACAAAAAGATTGTACAAAAAGGAGTGAGTTTGAATGAACTCAGCAAGGCAAGTTAACTCATAACAACATAAATAACATACAGTAGATCATAACAAGATGCAATGAAATATGAAACAGATAATGTATGTATGCATCTAAACTCTATGTATGCTGGTCTCTATTGGCAGACATGCTTTAAGTCATAGCACCATACTTCTTTGGGTAGGTCTCATCACACAACGCTATTTGGTAGTGGGTAGGAACACCTTTCGGACAACCTTGGCTGGGGTTAAAGTCACCGCTCTCTCACATCACCATTTGGTATAAGTATTGGCGCATGTCATGGTTAAGCCTAGCCCAATGCAAGTCATCTACTCAGTTACATCAACTCAGGTCCAGATACGTCTATTCCTCGTCCCCTGGCGATCCTTTCCAGTATCCTTTCCACTAGAGTCCTAATAGTCCCTGACTACGGACTCATCAACCCTATTGGTTATCCACATATGGTAAATGGGAAGCTCTCATGTCCTCTCACGGGTTGGTTACCGGTCTTGAGCGCCCATGAGCCCAAGTCTATCCATATGCAACCCTCTAATAAATGGCCCCCACAATGTGATTCCCGTCCTCTCACGGGTTGGTTACCGGTCTTGAGCGCCCGTGAATCCCCATTGCTGCCACGGGTCGTTCGGTCTCAATACCCTTCCGATTCGGGTCTGATATAACGGGGACATCCTAGCCAAACACTGCTAGACAGCCCTAGGTATGACCACCAATGATTCGGGAAAGCGTCAATGGGCAGAAGTGTCAAAAGGACACCTCTCAATCCCAAACCATACTTAATCAAGCACAATCTCAGATCAATCATGACATACATAATCAACAACTTATCATACAAAGAGAATGAAACAACATAATCTAATCATTAAACAATATATAGTAATAAGCATTTCATATAGACTTAAATAATGAAAAAGAATAAACAAGTGAAGTGCTACTGTACTTACAGTAGTACATCAGAAATATAAATTACAAGAACAGTAGTTAAACTTAGAGTTTCTTAAGTTAGAAACCCAAGAGTATGCGATCTATGTTATTATGAAATAACTGTCCTTACATTGATTATTGCCGAAGATAATCCAAAGATCAAAGAGAGAGACTCCAAACTTAGCAAATAATCCCCTAACAATCATATATACAACATTAGGAAAGATGCCTAAAAGATCAGAGAGCAAACGAATCAAACTGAGCAAAAAATGAAGCTACTGACATCATTGGTTGATTGATTGGTCTAGTGACCCAGTCGACCAATCAGTCGACCAACAGAGTCAGTACGAAGCAAGTACGGGAAATCTCATCCTAAACTCAATCTACAGGGTTTAGAACTTCACGAAACTTGGAGGAAAACTATAGGATAGTATTCTAACACTAAGGGAGTAAAGATCGGGCACTAATAACGATCAAAAACATTACCTTTAATTAAAATCATGGTTTTCCCCAATTGGGAGAAAACCCTAGAATTCGATAAAATACACTATGGAAATCACAACAAAGGCAAGGGATGATTTAGATCTCATCCAAGAAAAAGGTAATCATAATAAGTACAAGTATGTTATGAAAATTAGATCTAAATGGTTACGAAATCAGATCCATAAGAAGAAATAGGGTTTCAAATGGATCTAACAAGAATCAGGGTTGAGATCTCTATGCAGACCATAATCCCTAAAGAAGAGAATAAGATTATGGAAGAGATGGTTGCACAAATGCAGCATCTTCTTCCCAATCTTGATTTAGAATAAGATCGAAGAAAGAAAGTTTTTTACAATTCATAAGAGATACTAACCTTAGACTGATAAATCGGAGATGAGAGTCTTCAGATCTGGCAGAGGGATCTTCGAAATCATCGAAAAGAGTTTCAAACGAGTCTTCCCACGTTTTCAAAGTGTTTAGGAGGCAGAGGACACTAAGAAACACAAAGTAGGTTTAAATAAAGAGTGAAAAACCCTAAAATTGGAGTTTCTCAGATTTAACACACCATTGGTAGATTGATTGGTCTACTGGCCCAGTAGACAAATCAGTCGACCAATCAGGATAGCAAAGTTCAAACAGAGAAATGAAGGATCAAATGGACAATAAACCTCAAGGGCTTTTGCACACACATCAAGTGACATACCTAGTGTGTAGAAATGCCTTCAAACCAAGTCAGATAATACTCCAAGTGCTTCAACTAATCTCATCTTCAGACAGGTGCAGCTTGCTTTCTAAATCTGCATAGACTTCCAAAATTGGAACACCATCATCAACATCCATGGGTTTAGAGTCAAACACCATGTCTTCTACTAAGATGGCCCATAGTTGGCTTCTTCCTTTACTCCGGGTCTTCGGACCTAAAAACAACTAGGTTTCCGGGTCAGGGTTAGGGTTAGGTTAGGGCTGGATTTCACAGAGGTGGTATGGGATGCATTCCTATGGTGCCCCTTGGTGCTTTCTACGATTACTGGTTGACATACCTAGGACTTGTCTAGAAGTGTTTGGTTAGAAACCCCATCATATCACACCCTATTGGCGTGGGTATTGAGGCCGAGTGACCTATGGCAACGGTATTTGGTTGGTGGGCACCCAAGAATGCGAGAAGCATGAATGGACACACAACATTGCCATGGGGGCCATTCATTGGTAGGGTCACACATAATAAACTTGGGTTCGTGGGCACCCAAGAATGCGAGAAGCATGAGGAGACACAAGAGCTTCCCGTTGATTATATGTGGATGACCAATAGGGTTAAGAGTCAACATAGTCCAAGAAGGAGAACGATGACTCTAGGGGGAAAGATACCGGAAAGGATTGCGAGAGGCAAGGAATGTAAGTATCCGACCCTAAAGTGGATATGACTTAGTAGATGACATGCATTGGGCTAGGTATAACCTTGACACATGCCAGTACTCACACCAATGGTGGAGTGAGAGAGTGGTGACCTAAACACCAACCATGGAAAGTCCGAGAAGGATGCTCTGACCCAATTGCAGTGGAGAACCCAAAAGACGTGCTTAATAGCCGTGAGGGAGAGTGATTGAGACTACCCAGAGGAGTATGGTGTTGTATCTTAATGCATGTCTACCACTAGAGACCAACATTTGTTAGAGCTAGTTGCATACTTGCATATTGTCTCATATCATATTGCATTCATGCTTTGTTATTGACTCTATTTGTATTTGCTATTTGTGGTTGAACTACTCGCTGAGTTCTTTTTAGCTCAGCCTTTGGGGACAATGTTTGCTTTAGATGGTTTTGCAGGTGATGAAGAGATCCCAAGCTCCTATTTGGAGATCCCTTTATTATATGATACAACAGAGGAACCAACGGGTGTTGACAATAACATGTGGTATGATCCTTACACTGGTAAGGAGTACTATTACGACATCAATCAACAATTGTCGAAGACGCCTTGCTCGCCGATGGGACTACGAGCTTGACATTAAATCCTAAGTTACAAGAGTACAAGCCATCAGTGAAGAAGGAGAAATTAGAAGAAGATGAACCGTTAGAAGACATATTAGTTTTAATATTCTCCTTTATTCTTTCAGTTGTAATACATTAGATTCGATCTACCTTTTTGCTTTGATTTTAGAGTTTATTTCCGCTATCCTCTATACTCAAATTACGTTGGTATCCTTTTCCGCACTCTGATATTGATCTTTTTGAGATTCATTCTTTGATTATTCAATTAATTACATTTATAAATTGATTTGTTTTTGCTCGTGATTGTACTGTGCTATGTGGGAGGATGATTGTTGAGTGAAGTATGCTTCATTGGTTTGCGCTTCATCGTACTGGCCGTCATAGTAGTCAATACCTGTAGAATAATCTAACAAATGAAGTTTGCATGATAGGAGTGAGTTCAAGAGAACTTAGCAAGGCAAATTATTCCATAACAACATAAATAACATGATAGTAGAACATAGCATGATGCATTATGATACAAGACAACAATGCATGTATGAGTCTAACTCTATGTATGCTGGTCTCTATTGGTAGACATGCTTTAAGTCATAGCACCATACTTCTTTGGGTAGGTCTCAAATCACTCACTTTCGGTTGGTAATGGGTCCTGCATCCCTCTCAGACATTCCATGGCTAGGGTTTAGGTCACCACTCTCTCACATCACCGTTTGGTCTAAGTATTGGCGCATGTCAAGGTAAAGCCTAGCCAAATGCAAGTCATCTACTTGGTTATATAAACTTAGATCCAAATACATCCATTCCTCCCCTCTCGGGATCCTTTCCAGTATCCTTCTCACTAGAATCAACTTATCCCTCTCGGACAACAGACTCATTAACCCTATTGGTCATCCACAAATAGCAAAAGGGAAGATCTCATGTCCTCTCATGGATATACTCACCGGTCTTGAGCGCCCATGAGCCCAAGTGTACTACTTGCGACCCTACCAATGAATGGCCCCCACAATGGGATCCATGTCCTCTCACGGGTTGGTTACCGGTCTTGAGTGCCCACAAACCCACATTGCTACCATGGGTTATTCGGTCTCAATACCCTTCCGAATCGGGTCTGATATAATAGGGACATCCTAGCCAAACATCGCTAGACAAGCCCTAGGTGTGAAATCCAACCCTAACCTTGACGCGGAAACCCTATTGTTTGTAGGTCCAAAGACCCAAAGTGAAGGAAGAAGACAACTATGGGCCCTCTCAGTAGAAGACATGGTGTTTGACTCTAAACCCTTGGAGATTGATGATGGTGCTCCATACTTGGAAGCTTTGGTAGTATTTTATAAGAAACTGCACCTTGAAGAAGGAGAGATTAGTTGATGGACCTATTGCACTCTTGTACATGATTTGAAGGTATTTCTCTATCCTAGACTAGTCAATTGAGAAGTAGGAAGAAGCCCACTTGAATTTCAGTTGATCTAAGCTGTCAATTCCTTGTCTAGGCTTGCTGTCCTAGCCTGGTCAATTGGCCAGTGGACCAGCCAGGCTGCCATTGATTTTAGAATCCGAGAATATCTTGTTTTTAGGTCTTTTGATGTTCTAGTTAAGTAGACTTCGTGGTTCTTAGCCTCCTTTGTTGCTAAAACTCTTTGAGAACGTGTGAAGCCTCTCTCAAAGCCTCTCCTTGGTGATTGTGAAGAACGCTTGGAAGATCTAAAGCTCCTCTTCTCTAGTTCATCTTCAAGGTTAGAAATTTCTATGTTTTTCTTTGATTTACTCTTGTTTGATCTAATCTTACTATTGTGATTATGAAGAAGGTATTGCAACCTTGCAAATACCTCTTCTACAGTCTCCTTTGAATTAGAATGAATATCTATTCATTCTATTAATGCTATGATTCTTATACTTGATTCTAGCCATGATTATATGTTTTTCTTCATGAAAGCATGATCATTCTTCTAATCTGATTTCTCTAGCATATTAGATCTAAGTTTATGATAGTATTCATCTCAGATCCATTGTTAATGATCCTCTTGATATGATCCTTCATTCTCCTTTGCATCCATGGTTGTTTTCATTGAAAACCATGCTTTGATCAAAATTAGAAAGTCATGTTTTCAAAATAGAAAGTCATGGTTTTGATCATTGATTGATGATTAATCTTTGCTAGATAGTCTTAGTTTACTGTTCCTAAGATTCCTTTCGAATTTTAGAGTGTTTCGAATCCTAGAAGATGAGTTTCGGAGAGGACATAAATCACATTGTGGGGGCCATTTGTTGGTAGGGTTGCAAATAGTAGACTTGGGCTCATGGGCGCTCAAGACCGGTAGCCAATCCATGAGAGGACATGAGATCTTCCCGTCTATTATTTGTGGATGACCAATAGGGTTGATGAGTCCGTAGTCCGGGATTATGCTAACTCTAGTGAAAAGGATACCGGAAAGGATGGCTCGGGGCAAGGAATGGACATATCTAACTTTGACTTGATATAACCAAGTAGATGACTTGCATTTGGCTAGGCTTTACCTTGACATGCGCCAATACTTAGACCAATGGTGATGTGAGAGAGCGGTGACCAAAACCCAAGCCATGGAATGTCCTGAGGGATGCAAGACCCAACTACCACTGGCAGAGCCCAAGATACCAAGATGGTTGAGGGAGAGTGATTGACCTACCCAAAGAAGTATGGTGCTATGACTTAAAGCATGTTTGCCTATAGAGATCAGCATACATAGAGTTAGATTCATACATGGATTGTCTATTTCATATCATATTGCATCTGCTATGTTTTTCTATCATGTTATTTATGTTGTTATGGAATAATTTGCTTTGCTGAGTTCTTTTGAACTCACTCCTTTTTGCAAATATCTTAGTTAGACTATCCTGCAAGTACTGAAGAGTATGACGGCCAGTAATATGAAGCACAAGCCGATGGGGTATATTACTCTAAGGTGCTAGCAGTTACGAAGATTACGTTGAAGATCCCCCGTGTGATCATGTTGCGTACTAGGATTAGCTCTACCTTGGAGTGGAAGCGGCCGTGTTTAGTTTCTTTTGTTTATGTTTATGAAGACATTCTTTATAAGACGAAAGAGACCTTAGTTTAGTTTGATTATTCTTTTCTTTCCTTTCTTGGAATTAGTTGTAATCTTTTCTTTTTAGTTTTCGAGCTACATTTCCATTGTGATATGTGGAGTGATTTTCCACACAGTCTACATTTTGATTATTATATATTGGTATCATTCTTTCCGCCCTCTGATTATATTGTCATTCTCTCTTCTTATCTTGATCTCTTGTTTATAATATTACACATTGATTATATCTTGTTCATGATTATGTTATTGTGTGTGTGGGAGGATGATTTTCTCGATACTTGTTCTTCGGGGCTGTGGATCACACACTAGGGTATGCCAGGTAGGGTACCGGCTGGGTGGATATGATACTAGGTATAACAACCAATAATCCGGGAAAGCGTCAAAGGGCATCATCGTAAATATTCATATTATTCCCACTGATGTCCAAGGAAAGAAATGCCAAAAGGACATTCCACAATCTCAAATCATACCTAATCAATCACATTCCCAATTCAATCATAACATACACAGCCGAATATCTCATCATATAGAAAGATACATATAAACATGATCAATTGCATATGTAAATGACAAGGATAAGTGATCGTTCAATATTCAAGTAATAAAGAAATACATGAATAAGGTACTACTATACTTGAAGTACTTATAGCAGTAGCATCATATTAAGAAAGTATAAGAATGGTAGTGAATCTATGAGTTTCCGAAATTAGAAACTAAGATTCACGTAATCTAAGTTAATATGGAAATAATTGTCCTTACCTTAATTAGCTTCAAAGATATTCTGGGTGAACAAGAGAATGGATCCAAAGTTAGTAAACAAACCCTAAACAAGCATTATACAGTCATTAGGAGACAGTCCTAAAAGAATAGACATCAAACGAATCAAGATGGACGAAGAAATCCATTGTTGTCATCCTGGGAAGATTGGCTGGGTCAATTGGTCCAGTCGACCCAATGAATAGTACACAACAGAAATCTGATTTTTTATCCAAAACTCATTCTACAAGACTCGAAACACTATGAATGTCATATCCACCCAGCCGGTACCCTTTTGGAATACCCGAGCGTGTGACCCACAGCCCAGAAGATCAAGTTTAGGAACGATCATATCCATTTAGCACAATAATATAATCAAAAGTGAAAACAAGTCATTGTATTCAAGTAATTTATTAATAAAAGTCAAGAAAGGATCTCAAAAGGATCACAAAGGAATATCAGAGTGCAGAACAATAAGATACCAATCAAAGAAAACTGTAGAGTATAGCGGAAATATACCCCATAACATACGCGGAAGGTAGATCGAAATCTAAAGCAAAGCTCTAAGCTAATTCATGAAAAAGGAAAAGTCTAGAAGAAAAGAGAAATCTAATAAACATCTTCCATCAGCTCTTCTTCTTCTTCAATCTTCATCTTCTTCACCTTTGGGTTATGCTCTTGAAGCTTCAGATCAGCATCTAGTGCACGATACCATCGGCGAACGAGACGATGCCGGCTGCCATCAATAGGAGCCGTCAGAGTAGTCCAAACCTGTGTGCTGGCTGACCACTGGTCATAATTTTCTCTAGAGACTTCCAAAGCTGCATCATATAAGGAAGGGTCCTCTGTCTACTGTGGAATGGGTTCTCTTCCGATCCTGCAAAGTCATCTAAAAACAAGTCCCCCGAAGGGTAAGCTCAAAAGAACTTAGCAAGTATATCCAATCACAATAAGCATCTTCACACACAATCAAAGGCAAACATAAATGCAATGATATGAAACAATATATGCAAGTATGCTTCTAACTCTATATATGTATGCTAGTCTCTATTGGCAGACACGCCTGAAGTCATAGCACCACACTCCTTTGGGTTTGGTCCAAAATCACTCTCTTTTGGTTGGTAATGGGTCTTGAAACCTTCCGGACAATCTTGGCTGGGGGTTTAGGTCAACACTCTCTCACATCACCATTTGGTCTGAGTAATGGCACGTGTACATGGATAATCTTAGCCCAATGCAAGTCATCTACTAAGTCATATCTACTTAGGGTTAAATACGTCCATTCCTCGCTTCCCGCAATCCTTTCCGGTACCTTTCCCACTAGAGTCACCGTCTCCTTCCTGGTTACGTAGACCCTTAACCCTATTGGTCATCCAAACATAGTAAATGGGAAGCCCTTGTGTCCTCTCATGCATCTCGCAATCTCAAGCGCCCACGAGCCCAAGTCCAGTACATGCAACCCTACCAATGAATGGCCCCCACAATGTGATCCATGTCCTCTCACGGGTTAGTTACCGGTCTTGAGCGTCCACTTCTCCCCATTGATGCCATTGGTCACTCGGTCTCAATTCCCCTTCCGATGGGGTCAGATATGACAAGGGTTTCCTAGCCAAACACTTCTAGACATGTCCTATGTATGTCAATCAGTAGTTAGGGAAAGAGTCAAGGGGCACCATAGGAAAGCGTCCCATACCACTTCCATTGGTGTCCAAAGACAGAAATGGAAAAAGGGCATTCCCCATTCCATAACTAAAACCTAGGCATTCACAACATAGCATGATTCCATACATATCACATCATAGCCCAAAGCATACTCACATAAATCCATAGTCAATTCCAATATGTAAATAACATTATAAACATGCTACTGTAGTTATAGAAGTGATACAATGCTAAGAAAGTAAAACAACAATAGTTAAATCATGCATACAAGTCATACACAAAAAGCATGTAAATAGGCATATTGTGAGTTGGAATACTCACCTTGTAATTTTAACTTATAATCTTTAAGTAAGAGATCAGAGAACAGATCCAAAATCACGTAAACAAGTTTGACAAAACATGTATAGGTCATAAGAAGTAAATCCAAGAGATAGGAGTCGAAACGGAGCAAAACAAAGTTGTTGTCAGCCTTGGTCGATTGGTTGGTCTATTGGCCCAGTTGACCAGTGTGAACTGTACGCAACAGCAACACTAAATTGGTCATAACTTCTTCATTTGAAGCCCGATTACTCCGAAATTCGAAGGGGAGCTCCACATAAACATACTAAGACTACCTCGCATGGATTAGACACCACCCATGATAAAAATCAATGACTTTCTAATTTGAAAACATGACTTTTTATTTTGATTAAAAACATGGTTTTCAATGAAAACCATGGATGCAAAGGAGAATTAAGGATTCACTCAAGAGGATCATTAGCAATAGATCAGAGATGATACTAACATGAATTTAGATCTAATATGTTATAGAAATCACACTAAAGGAATGATCATGAAGATATCATATAATCATGGCTAAGAATTCAAGCATGAAGATCATAGCATCAATGGAATGAATGGAGATTCATTCAAAGACATTGAATACAGTAGATCAGCAATAGAAACTAAGAATAAACATGTCTAATACTTATTAGAAAGGAAAACTATAGTAGGATGGATCATGCTATCAAAACTTAATCAAAATCAATGAAAATCAAGGAGATTCACCATATGGCTTCAAGGAATGCATAGAGTGAATGGGGTTTCACTCTAAGACACAAGGAGATCAAAATAGGCAATTACAGAAGTGTAATACCTTCTTCACGATCAAAACAATAAGCTAGAATAGTAAAGAGAAGAAATTCGAGAAGAAAGAGGTAGAATACCAACCTTGTTGAAGAGAACCAAATTAGAAACTAGGAGGAATGCTTAAGGATCTTCCACAACACCAAGACAGGCTTTGAGAGAGGCTTCTCACATTCTCTAAGGGTTTTAGAAACAAAAGGGACTAAAGAACACGAAGTCTACTTATATAGAACACTAAAAACCCTAAACAAAAGATTTTCTCTGATTCTGTCCCTGTTGGTCGATTGGCTGGTCGATTGACTGGTTGATTGACTAGTTGATTGGCCCAGTCTACCACCCAATCGACCAAGCATGTTAGCAGGGCCAAACTAGGGACATCAAGGCCCAAACCTCTTCCAAATCAAATGGGCTTCTCCCAACTCAACATATGACCTACCTAGTATAGAGAAATGCCTTCAAACCATGTCCAACAAGGCTTTAAGTCCATCAACTAGGCTCTTCTTCATCCAAGTGTAGTTTCATCTCCAATTCAGAGAAGATTTTCAAAAAGGAACTCCATCAATTTCTATGGGTTTTGGGTCAAACACCGTGTCTTCAACTGATATGGCACACCAAGTCTTCTTTCTTCACTTCGGGTCTTCAGACCTACACTAAGGGAGAGGTCTAACCTAACTTCCTAGGACCTTCTAAACATATCCACACTAAACTCAAGTCCGACTTCAAGGTCAAACATCAAACAAGCTCCACTTCATCCAAAACAGATAGGGTGTCCAGGCTAGGGTTTGGGCTAGATTTCACAACGAAACTTGGAGGGAATCTCTAAAACATTAATCTAAGACTAACTAGCATAGATTAGACACCAAACATTGAACAAAACCAATACTTACTAATTTGGAAACATGACTTTCTAATTTAGTAAAAATCATAGTTTTCAATGAAAACAAGCTATGAACTCAAGAGAAGAACTAGAGATGATAAGATCTCATTCTAGTAGATTAAAATAGTAGATCAGGGATAAGAATAGTCATGAAGATGTATCTATCATGCTAGAGAAATCAAATCAAGAGTATGATCATAGTTTCATTAAGAAATCATAATAGTCATGGTTAAAATCAAGTATGAAGATCATAACACCATAAGAATGAATGGAGATTGTAAAAAAGATAATTGCAAGGATGCAGTACCTTCTTCATAATCTCAGTACAGAGAATAGATCATAGTAAGAGTACATCAATATCAAGTAAGAGAGATTACTAACCTTTGATTGAAGAAACAAGAGAGGAACTTGAGAATTTGCAAGGGTTCTTCACCAACACCAAAGAGAGGCTTTGAGATAAGATCTCCACATTCTCTAGGGGTTTTAGAAACAAAGGAGGCTAAGAAATATGAAGTTCTATTATATAGAGCATCAAAAACCTAAGCAGAGGATCTTAAACAGATTATGTCACTATGGGTCGATTGGCTTGGTCGATTGGCCCAGTTGACCCAGGCTAACAATAAGCCCAAGTCAGGGAAATGAAGGTCTAACTCTTATCAAAATCAAATGGGCTTCTCACCACTCAACATACAACTCACCTAGCATAGAGGAATGCCTTCAAATCATGTCTAGCCAAGCTCTAAGATAATCAATCATGCATCTCTTCATCAATGTGTAGTCTTGTGAAACCCAGCCCTAACCTAACCCTGACCTTGACCCGGTAACCCAGTTGTTTTTAGGTTCGAAGACCCGGAGTAAAGGAAGAAGCCAACTATGGGCCATCTTAGTAGAAGACATGGTGTTTGACTCTGAACCCATGGATGTTGATGATGGAGTTCCATACTTGGATGTTTGTGCAGATTTGGAAAGGAAGCTGCACCTGTCTGAAGATGAGATTAGTTGAAGGACTTGGAGTATTATCTAACTTGGTTTGAAGGTATTTCTACACACTAGATATGTCCCTTGATGTGTGTGCAAAAGCCCATAAGGTTTAGAGCCCATTTGATCCTTCAATTCCCTGTTTGAACCTTACTGTCTGCGTTGGTCGACTGATTGGTTGACTGGACCACTCGACCAAGCACTCGACCAAAGGATTGTCAAATCCGAGAAAATGTAATTTTAGGGTTTTTCACTTATATTTAAACCCTACTTCGTGTTTCTTTGTTACGGCTGCCTCCTAAACACTCTTTGAACGTGAGAAGACCTCTCCGAAACTCTCTCTGAGTGATTTAGAAGATTCCTCTGTAGATCTGAAGCCTCTCATCGCTGTTCTGCCAATTCCAGGTTAGTAATCGCTTCGACATTACGAAATTCTTTCTTCGATCTTGTTCTTGATTGAGATCAGGAAGAAGATGCTGCAATCTTGCAACCATCTATTCCATGATCTCATTCGTTTCTTTGAGATCTATGATCATCGTCATGATCTTAACCCTAGCCAAATAAATTCTTGAAACCCTGACCCTTGTTTGACCTTTCTGGAAACCTTTGGTAACCTCCCATGCGAGGGAAACCTCATGGGTAATATTTATGTTAATCTAAACTTGATCATTGAATGATTTTCTTGTTGTTTTTGACCAAACAATTTATTCCTTTCATCCTGTGATCATAACCTTTTCATGAGAGCCATAAAGGTTGAAACCCTAGTTTCTTGGGTAAAATCAAGAACCCATATTTTGACCTTGATTTGATGATTTTATCTTCCCATATGATTCTAATACATCCTAGGAAGTTCCCCTTCGAATTTCGGATCAATCCGACTTCAAACGGAGAAGTTATGACCAAAACAGTTTCAGCAATTCCGTACTGACTCGCTTGGTCGACTGGGCTAGTCTACCAAGCACTCAACCAATGATGTCAATAGCTTCGTTTTTCGCCCGATTTGATTCGTTTTCTCTCTGATCTTTTAGGCATCTTTTCTAATGTTGTATCTATGATTGTTAGAAGTTTATTTGCTAAGTTTGGAGTTGCTCTCTTTGATCTTTGGATTATCTTCGGCGATAATCAAGGTAAGGACAGTTATTTCATAATAACATAGATCGCATACTCTCTGGTTTCTACTTTTTGAAACTATGAGTTTTCTTGCTGTTCTTGTACTTTATACTTATGATGTACTACTGTAACTACAGTAGCACTTGTTTATGTATTCTTTTCATTATTCAATTGTATGAGATGTTATTACTACTTGATCAGATTATGCTTTTACATTCTCTTTTATATGATGAATTGTTGGTTGTGTATGTCATGACTGATCTGAGAATGTGTTTGATTAAGTATGGTTTGGGATTGGGAAGTGTCCTTTTGACGCTTCTGTCCTTGGACATTGGAGGGAATAGTATGGGATGTTCTCCGAAGATGCCCATCGATGCTTTCCCGAATCATTGGTTGTCATACCTAGGGCTGTCTAGCAGTGTTTGGCTAGGATGTCTCTGTTATATCAGACCCGAATCGGAAAGGTATTGAGACCGAACGACCCGTGGTAGCAATGTGATTCATGGGCACTCAAGACCGGTAACCAACCCGTGAGAGGACGGGAATCATATTATGGGGCCATTTATTGGAGGGTTGCATATGGCTAGACTTGGGTTCATGGGCGCTCAAGACCGGTAGCCAACCCGTGAGAGGACATGAGAGCTTCCCGTTTACCATATGTGGATAACCAATAGGGTTGATGAGTCCGTAGTCTGGGACTATTAGAACTCTAGTGCGAAGGATACCGGAAAGGATCATCACGGACAAGGAATGGACGTATCTGAGTAGATGACTTGCATTGGGCTAGGCTTTACCCTGACATGCGCCAGTACTTAGACCAATGGTGATGTGAGAGAGCGGTGACTTAACCCCCAGCCAAGGAATGTCCCGAGGGATGAAGGACCCACTACCAACCGGCATTGTGTGATTGACCTACCCAAAGAAGTATGGTGCTATGACTTAAAGCATGTCTGCCAATAGAGACCAGCATACATAGAGTTTAGATGCATACATACATTATTTGTTTCATACTGCATTGCATCTTGTTGTGTTCTGATATACGTATTTATGCTGTTATGAGTTAACTTGCCTTACTGAGTTTCTTTCGAAACTCATTCCTTTTTGTACAATCTTTTGTTAGACTATTCTACAGGTACTGACTACTATGAAGGACAGTACAATGAAGTGCAAGCTGATGAAGCATACTACACACAAGGTGTTGGCGACAATCAAGATTACACTGATGATCCCGCAAGCGATCACATTTCATACTACGATTAGAGGCAACGTGGAGTTGGAACATCTCTGTTGGACTGACGAAGTCCACTATTTTGAAGATGTCATCTATAGGATAGAAAACTCTTAAGTTTAGTTGTCTTTCTTTTTCTCTTTTGTTTCAGTTGATTATTCCTTTTAGACTTACATACTACGTTCCGCTGTATTTGTGGAGTGAGTTTCCGCTTCTCTCTACTTCTTTTGATATCTTCGGATATCTGGTATCATTTTCCGCACTCTGATTTTATTGATTATTCATTTCTTGACTTTAATCTTTTGTTTATAATATTTAAACCTTGATTATTTCCTGTTTATGATTATGTTATTGTATATGTGGGAGGATGATTTCCTCGATACTTGATCTTTGGGGCTGTGGATCACACTCCCGGGTATGCCAGTTAGGGTACTGGCTGGGGGATGTGACAAGTCTCTTCTACAATTTCATCAATGTCTCCAAGTATGGGACACCATCATCAATCTCCATGGGTTCTAGGTCAAACACCATGTCTTCCACTGATATGGCCCATAGTTGACTTCCACTTCTACTTCGGGTCTTCGGACCTACAAACAATAGAGTTTTTGGGTTAAGGTTTGGGCAGGGTTTCACATCCCCCCCCCCTTAAAAGAAATTTCGTCCTCAAAATTGAAAGCATACCTATGCTCCCAAAAAGATGAGGAAACTTCTCTTTCATGTCTTCTTCTTTCTCCCAAGAAGCTTCTTCATGGGTGTGATTTTTCCACCGAATCTTTACCAAAGGGATGGTACAATTCTGCAACTATTTTGTCCATTTTATCTAGGATTTTGGTTGGTTCTTCTTTATAAGAAAGATCAACACTAAGTTCTTTAGGTTCTTGCTGTAGTATGTGTTCCGGATTCTCTACATACTTTCGAAGCATCGACACATGAAACACATTATGAGTTTCTACAAGTGATGGAGGTAAGGCCAAATGGTATGCAACGGGTTCAACCTTTTCAAGAGTTTCATAAGGTCCGAAGAACCGAGGACTAAGCTTTCCTTTAACATTAAACCTCATTACACCTTTCATAGGCGACACCTTTAGGAAAGCTTTCTCACCAACTTGAAATTGCAAATTTGTCCTTCTTTTATCATCATAGGATTTCTATCGAGACTAGGTAGACTTAATCCTTTCTCTTATTATGTCTACCATTGCACTTGTAGCTTCAATCATTTGTGGACCTAACAATTTTCTTTCTCCAGTTTCAATCCAATACAAGGGTGTCCTACAAGTGTTTCCATATAAAGCCTTGAATGGAGCCATGCCTATTGTTGCTTGATAATTGTTGTTATAGGAAAACTCAACCAAAGCTAAATGTTCATCCCAATTGCCACCCATATCCATGACACAAGATCTAAGCATATCTTCTAAAATCTGAATTGTTCGCTAAGATTGTCCATTAGACTGTGGATGATGAGCAGTACTCAAATTCAACTGGGTTCCGAAGGCATTTTGCAAACCATTCCAAAACTTTGAGGTAAACCTAGGATCTCTGTCAGAAACAATACTGACAAGCACTTGGTGCAGACAAACTACATTGTCCACATAAAGTATAGCTAGCTTATCCATAGTATGAGTGATCTTCATAGGAATAAAGTGGGCTGATTTAGTCAATCTATCAACAATTACCCATATTGTATCATCACCTTTACTTGTCCGAGGCAATCTAGTCACGAAGTCCATAGTAATGTTTTCCCACTTCCAGCCAGGTAAAGGAAGGGGTTGTAGAAGTCCAAATGGGGGTTGTCAAATGGCTTTAACACGTTGACAAGTCTCGCACTTAGCCACAAAATCTTCTACATCAACTTTCAATCCAATCCACCAAAAATGTTCTCTACATCATCTTAGTACTTCTTGGGTGCACTGTAAAAATCGACTGGTTCTTCCTTCCAAATTTCTTTCTTAATTTCATCAACTGCAGGCACACAAAGTCTTCCTCTAAACAACAAGGCACCATCCATGGATATACTAAAATCAGGGTCCAAATCAGGATTTGAAGAAATCTTCTCAATCTTCTCCTTCAATTTCGGATCAGAAACTTGTAAAGCAATAATTCTATCTCTCAGGGTGGATCTTGTTGTCATGGCCGAAAGAATAAGATCTGAACCTTGAGGGGTAATTTCCAAACCAAAATCTGCTATTGACCACAACAACGGCTTGCCTAAGGCATTCAAATCTAACTCTTTGTTACTTTTCCTGCTAAGAGCATCAGCAACTACATTTTCCTTACCAGGATGATACTGGATATCACAGTCATAATCAAAGAGGAGTTCCAACCATCTTCTTTGTCTCATTTTTAACTCCTTTTGGGTAAAGAAGTACTTCAAGCTTTTATGATCTGTGAAAATAGCAATCTTCTCACCATACAAGTAATGTCTCCAAATCTTCAAGGCGAAGACAATGGCAGCAAGTTCTAAATCATGAGTGGGGTAATTCTACTCATATTCCTTCAATTGCCTAGAGGCATAGGCTACCACTTTCCCATGTTGCATTAAGACACAACCTAAACCAATCTTAGATGCATTGGTATAGACTGTCAGACCACCGGAATTATCGGGTATAGTCAAAACCGAGGCACTTGTCAATCTATCCTTCAACTCTTGAAAATTTTTCTCACATGCGTTAGTCCAAACAAACTTCTCCTCTTTCCTAGTTAGCTTAGTCATAGGAGCAGCCAACCTTAGAAAAGTTTTCAATAAATCTCCGATAGTAACCAGCCAATCCTAGGAAACTTTTTATTTCTAACACAGTCTTCGGTCTTTCCCATTCAACAATTGTTTTAACCTTTTCGGGATAAACACGAATACCTTCAGTTGAAATTACATGGCCAAGAAATACTACTCTCGAGAGCCAAAAATCACACTTACTAAACTTGGCATACAATTTCTTTTCTCTTAATCTTTGCAAAGTGAAGCTAAGATGCCTAGCATGCTCTTCTTCATTCCTTGAGTAAATCAAAATGTCATCAATGAAGACAATCACGAACTTATCAAGCACATTGTGAAATAGTCAATTCATCAGATCCATAAAGACAGCATGAGCATTAATCAAACCGAAACGCATGACTCTAAACTCATAATGACCATACCTTGTTCTAAAAGCTATCTTGCATATGTCAATAGCTTTTACCTTCAGTTGATGATATCCGGATCTCAAATCAATCTTCGAGAACACTACTGCATCTCTCAACTGATCAAAAAAATCATCAATCCTGGGCCGCGGATACCCATTCTTAATGGTCAACTTATTCAGCTCACGGTAATCAATGCATAGACGCATACTACCATCTTTCTTCTGCACAAACAAAACAGGGGCTCCCCAAGGGGATACACTTGGCTGTATATAACCTTTGTCTAAGAGCTCATTCAATTGGTTTTGTAGTTCCTTCAACTCGGTCGGCACCATTCTATATGGAGCTTTAGATACCAGAGCAGCTCCTAGAATTAACTTAACCGAAAATTCTAATTCTCTATCCGGAGGTAAACCTGACAAATCATTAGGAAAGACATCCTTAAAATCACAAGCTACTTTGACTTCCTCAAGCTTCTTCTTCTCTTCTTTGACCTTACTTTTGGATGTAGCACTTTCTACCAATGCACAAACTTGCATCAAAGCAGTCAAAGTCTTCTTGCTAACTCTTCCTTTTTCACCTTGAAACTCAAAGGCTGAATTTTCACCGATCTAAAATTGAATTGTCCTTGAAGAACAGATAATTACAACTTTATGGGCTATCAACCAATCAATTCCTAGAATAACATCAAAATCCTTCATGTCAAGGAGCAGCTTTCAGATTCTTCTCACAAATCAAAAAAATACATTCTTCAATTACTTTATCTAGTTTCACAACAGATCTAGTAGGAGTACTAATCATTAAACAACTAGACAAATTCTTGGGTACCAAGTCAGTCTTACTAATGAATGCAAATGAAATGAACGAATGTGATGCACCCGTATCAAAAAATACAAATGCAGGAATAGAAGCGACTAACAGAACACCTGTCACAACATCATGGCTTGCATCTTGTTCAGTACCAGATATACTTAACACTTTCCCAGGCATAAGGGCAGGAGTATTCTTCACTATGGGGGCATACGGCTGATTCGGCTTCCTACGACAAGTCCGAGCAAAGTGTCCGGTCTGCTTACAGAAATAGCAAAATGAGTCCCTCGGTCCAACTGGAGGTGCTACCACTAGAGGTTTTTGGCTCGTAGGTCTAGGGTTCACATTCACTGGCCTAGAATTTGGAACATTCCTGCCAGTATGTTCCCACTGAATTGACGCTGTTGTCCGGCCGGTGCATAACTAGGACTCTGGCCTACACTCCTAGGCTGAAAAGTAGGAGTAGGATAGGGTGTAGGTCTAGTGAACCTTCTCTCCGTGCAGTTAACCAAACTAGGGTTTCTTTTCTGCCAAGTTCTTTGCACACGGGCACTTTCTTTCTCATTCTCTTCAATCTTCTTCGAAATTTGAACCACTTGAGCGTAGCTTTCAATCGAAAGAACAATGAGGTATGCCTTGATTGCAGGATGCAATCCTTGAAAAAATTCTTTGCCTTGGCACGATCAGGTCTCATAGAATCCAGGGGAAAGAAAAAGAGTTCTTCAAATTTTTGTTGGTATTCCAATACAAACAAAGGTCCTAGCACAAGAGCCATGAATTCGGCTTCCTTGGCATCTTTCACCGCTTCAAGGAAAATAATTCTTACAAAATGCTTCTTTGAAAATTTCCCAAGTCAGTACACCAACATGCAAGTCTTCCAGAATAGGACGGGTGGAGGTCCACCATGCATCAGCTTCATGTTGGAGCTTCTGCTCAGCAAATAGGATCTTTTGTGCCTCAGAACACTACAGATGATGGAATGCTTTCTCTAATTCCCTTAGCCACTTGTTAGGGAACAAAGTGTCCTTAGTAACACCGGTGAAGGTAGGCACTTGCATCTTCAAGAAACTCTCCATTAGATGGGTATGAGGAGTTTCAACTAACCTTTTCGCATTTGGGACTGTAGTATGAGGATTTCCGTTCGCACCAATACGAGTCTCATTATGAAGAAACATGAAACCCGTCATCATCTGGTTGAACTAATTCGCTTGTTGTTGCATAATATTTCCCATGATGCTGGCAATATCGCGAAAACATCCAACTTCTGGAGCATTAGGTGCACTAGTCGCATTCTCACCATTCACATGGGGCTGCTAGCCAGTACTACCATTAGGTGTAGCTCCATGAAGTATCTCTTCATTCCCAGTGCTACCGGAACCAATCTAACGATTCCTTAGCACAACCATTCTGCAAAACTAAAAAAAGATCAACCACCGAAATTTGAATATTTCAACAACATCACCTTGCCTTAGGCTTAACATATTTAAATCAGGCTTGAAATCATCAATATAATCATCAAATAATCATCCAAGAATCAAATTTCAAAAATCTTCAAAAAATCACCAAAAGTTGAACTTTCTGTCTCACTAGGTCGATTGGTACCTAGTTGACCCAAGCAGTCGACCCATGTACCCAGTAGGTGAAAAATGACTTAAAATCCCCATTTTACTTATCAAACTCATTTCACAACATAAGAATTCGTGGGAGAGCTCTGGGAAAGGTATTCTAAGGTTTTCAAAAGCCATTCCAAGTCATGTAGGGCAACAACAACAACTCTTCACTTCCTTGGATCATCAACCTAAGGTATGCATTCTTCTTTTGCTCAAAAACCTTAAGTTCAAACATGCATTCTTCAAATACTATGAAATACATGTTGCACTAGTTAGGAATCATGTTTAGGAACACTTAGAATCATGCTTCAAAAGGTTTTAACACAATGCCATGCTTCTACAACAATTTCTAGCTATTTCATAGTCTCTTTTTACCATTTCCTTCTCAAAAATCCTCTTTTGAAAATCTTCTCTCATTACAAACCATAAGGAGTTTTGATTTCAAATCAATTTCTATATGCTTGCAATGATATGATAGAGATATGCATGCAACTTGATTGAACCAATTTCAAACTTCCAAAAATCTAATCTTGACCTAATTTGAGAATTTTCCCCCTTCTTTCCTTGCTGAATTTTGACCTTTAAACCACCAAAGTGGAAGATCTTTCTCAAATAAAACATGCTAGCACACTAATCTAAGTACCATGCACATGCTAGTATGTTCAATTTCCGAATTTGCAAAAATCGAGAATTTCTAAAAAATTACAAAAATGCCCTTCTTGCTGAATTTTTGTAAAACTACTAACATCAAACTTCCTTCGTCTTCTCAACAGCTACACATACACTAAGCCACCACGCGGTCGTCAAATGGGCGGTAGGAGGGGCAAAGGTAGAGGTAGCGATCAGGTTCCACTCCTAGAGCCACGTGATGTGATCCTCTGAGGAGATTGTTTCATCACACCACAGGCGGAGTTCTTGTACGAGGCCTTCTTCGAGCATTGCAGCATTGAGTACGGCCGAGTGCTTCGATTACGACAGCTCAGTACCTTCCTGATCCGTCAGAGGTTTGACACGATGCAGTGGACACATCTATTTACTAAGGATCTTTTGGTCTATCCAGACTTGGTGAGGTTGTTCTTCAGCAACCTTACGTTCGTTGGGGAGGGTCAAAGACAAAGTCCTTTCGAGCTGATCCTAGAGAGTCGGGTTCGGGAGATGCATATCAGGTTTTCCACTAGCACACAAGAGGAGATATTTCGGGTACCTTACTACCCACATGCGGTGTATGGATACCTATTGGCGCAGAGGTAGATTCCTTCCTTCTTCCTCACGAGCTTCATGAGATTTGCATCACTCTTTGGAGGGATGAGTGGTGCTACAGTCCACGGACAAGTTCCGGATGACTGATTCAGCTAGAGTCATCGGTCGTATCGTGGGCCGTAATATCATTCCGAAGGCCAGACATCATGAGAGAGTATCGGTGATGGAGGCTCTGGTGATCTACCGCATCTACATGGGATTAAAGATTGATTTATCCTTCATCATCCAGAACGTCATGCTAGAGGTTGTGGAGCATCCAGGCGTACAGAACCATTAGTTCAGACGTCTACTTACACTCGTCTTTAGGCACTTTGGGGTGAGGCTAGAGGATACGGATGTGTGTACACGAGATCTGGGCTATGACATCGGGTTGAGGACCGTTCATCAGATGTAGCTTAGCCAGGCTGAGAGGTCGGAGGGTGAGATGATGATGACTCAGAGGAGGATGATGATGAGTCAAATAGTGGTGATGGGGATGCTGTTCCGGATACTAATGACCAGGCAAGAGATGACACCAAGATGCAAGAGGCAGATCTGGGTCATCATGAGATCCCCATATCATCACATTTTGAGATCGGAGGTCCTTCACTCACAGTTCCAGAGACTTCGGAGCTGTGTGCATAGATGCTTGCTATGGCTTCCATCCTGGAGAGGATAGAGTCAAGACAGGAGATGATGGAGTCACAGTTGACACAGGTGGTAGAAGATGTTAGAGTACTTAGAGAGCAGAGTCAATCGCTTGGATAGATTGTACTAGGATTTCCTTTTATGCTTTATCAAATGTAACTCATTGTAAAAACTTCCTAAAATTAATGAAGTTCATTTTGTTTCACTGTCTTATTGTGTATTATGCATTTTCTTTTGTTGCATTATGTGATGTTTGTTACATCATAATTATTGTGTTTTATTCAAAGATACATTATGCTTCATTTATTAGATTTCTAATTCAAGTGATCTATTATTCACTTCTAAGAGTACTTGAGTCACTTTTGGATTTATGACTCAGGAATGTTCCATCATTGCTTCTGTGGTTAGGATTTTCCTTGAACTGTAGGCTCTGATACCATTCTGTCATATCCACCCAGCCAGTACCCTATTTGGCATACCCGAGTGTGTGATCCACAGCCTCAAAGATCAGTATTGAGAAAATCAACCTCCCACATTCGCAATAATATAATCAAGAACGAGAATAAATCAATGTTAACAATATTAGTTAAGAGATCATAACAATATAACGAAATAACATCAGAGTGCATAAATGAAACCAATATAATAAATCAAAAATGTAGAGTGAGGCGGAATATCACTCCACGGTTACCGCGGAAGTGTAGCTCGAAAACTAAAATGGAAATATTACAACTGATTCTCAAAAGAGAGAAAGAAAAAAAAATAATCAAACTAAACTAAGGTCACTTCTGTCTTATTAAGTGTATCTTCATATACATAAACTAAAGAAACTAAACACGACCGATTCCACTCCAAGGTAGGGCTAATCCTGGTATGCAGCATGATCACATGGGGGATCTTCACCGTAATCTTCATAATTGCTAGCACCTTGAGTGAAGTATGCTTCATCGGTTTGCGCTTCATCATACTGGCCATCATAGTCATCAATACCTGTAGAATAATCTAACAAAAGATGTTTGCACAAAAGGAGTGAGTTCAAGAGAACTCAACAAGGCAAATTATTCCATAACAACATGAATAACATGATAGCAGAACATAGCATGATGCAATATGATATGAGACAGAAAATGCATGCTATGAGTCTAACTCTATGTATGCTGGTCTCTATTGGCGGACATGCTTTAAGTCATAGCACCATACTTCTTTGGGTAGGTCTCAAACCACTCACTTTCAGTTGGTAATGGGTCATGCATCCCTCTTGGACATTTCATGGCTGGGGTTTAGGTCACCACTCTCTCACATCATCGTTTGATCTAAGTATTGGCACATGTCAAGGTAAAGCCTAGCCAAATGCAAGTCATATACTTGGTTATATCAACTTAGATCCAAATACGTCCATTCCTCCCCTCTCGGGATCTTTTTCGGTACCCTTCTCACTAGAGTCAACGTATCCCTCTCAAACTACGGACTCATTAACCCTATTGGTCATCCACAAATAGTAAACGGGAAGCTCTCATGTCCTCTCACGGATATTGTGAAACCCAGCCCTAACCTTGACCCAGAAACCCTGTTGTTTGTAGGTCCAAGGACCCAAAGTAAAGGAAGAAGCCAACTATGGGCCATCTCAGTGGAAGACATGGTGTTTGACCCAAAACCCATGGAAGTTGATGATGGTGTTCCATACTTGGAAGCTTTGACAGATTTGGGAATGAAATTGTACCTTGATGATGTTGAGACTAGTTGATGGACTTAAAGTGTAGTTGGACATGATTCAAATGCATTTCTCTATACTAGGTAAGTCATATGTTGTGTTAGGAGAATCTCATTGGATTTGGATTTGGATTTGGTTTGGTTTAGGCCCTCATTTCCCTGTTTTGGCCTTGTTGACATGCTTGGTCGACTGGGTGGTCGATTGGGCCAGTCAACCAACCAATTGACCAACAAGGACAGAATCAGTCAAGGATCCTCTATTAGGTCTTTTGGTGCTCTATATAATAGAAGTACGTGTTTCTTAGCCTCCTTTATTTCTAAAACCCTCAGAGAACATGGGAAGCCTCTATCATAGCCTCTTCTTGGTGTTTGTGAAGAACTCTTGCAAGATCTCAAGTTCTTCATCTCTTGTTCATCTTCAAGGTTAGTAATCTCTTATTTTCTTATTGATTTACTCTTGCATGATCTAATCTCTGTACTATGATCATGAAGAAGGTATTGCATACTTGCAAACACCTCTTTTTATAGTATTCAAGGTTAGGAATGAATCTCCATTCATTCCAATGATCTTCATACTTGATCATACCTATGAATCTTATGATTTCTTCATGAAGCCATGATCATTCTTTCGATTTGATTTATCTAACATGTTAGATCTGTTTTGCATGTTAGTTTCATGTATGATCTTCTGATTATGTTCTACTAGAATGAGATCTTATCATCTCTGAGTTCATAGCATGTTTTCATTGAAAACTATTATTTTTACCAAATTAGAAAGTCATGTTTCAAAATTAGTAAGTATATATATTTTTTTTTATCATTGTTAGTGTCTAATCTATGCTAATTAGTCTTAGACTACTGTTTTAGATGTTTCTTCCAAGTTTCGTAGTGTTTCAGATCTTGTAGAATGAGTTTCGGATAAAAAATCAGATTTCTGCTACGTACTGTTTAGGTGGTCAATTGGACCAAGCTACCACCCAATCGACCAAGGCTGATAAGTAGTTGTGTTCTTCGTGCTATTTCATTCGTTTGACCTTTGATCTTCTAGACCTCTTTCCTAATGTTGTATCTATGCTTGTTTACGGGTTTATTTGCTAAGTTTGGAACCATTCTCTTTGATTTTCGGATATTCATCGAAGCTATTTAAGGTGAGGATAGTTGTTTCCATATTAACATAGATTGCATGAATCTTGGTTTCTATTTTGGGAATTTCATAGATTCACTGTCATTCTTATACTTTTATAGTATGATGCTACTACTGTAAGTACTTCAAGTACAGTAGTACCTCGTTCATGTATTTCTTTATTACTTGAATCATGTATGATTATTTATCCTTGTCATTTACATATGCAATTGATCATGTTTATATGTATCATTCTATATGATGAGATATCGGTTGTGTATGTTGTGACTAAATTGGGAATATGAATGATTAGGTATGATTTGGGATTAGGGAATGTCATTTTGACATTTCTGTCCTTGGACATCAGTAGGTATTGTATGGGATATTTCCGATGGTGCCCTTTAACGCTTTCCCGATTATTGGTTGTCATACCTAGGGCTTGTCTAGCGGTGTTTGGCTAAGATGTGTCACATCCACCCAGCCGGTACCCTATTTGGCATACCCGAGTGTGTGATCCACAACCCCGAAGATCAACTATCGAGGTAATCAACCTCCCACATAGACAATAACATAATCATGAACATAAATAATCAATGTACAAAGTATAAACAAAAGATCCAAATAAGGGAAGAATAATCATATATCATCAGAGTACGAAAGACAATCAAAATGTCTAAATCATAAAGTAAAGTGAGGCAGAATCTCACTCTACAAACAGCGGAAAAGTAGATTGCAAGTCAAAAGAAGATTACAACTGGTTCTAAAGACAAGAAAGAAAGATATAATCAAACTAAGCTAGAGTCTATTCTACTTTATAAAGAACGTCTTCATAAACATAGACTTCATCAATCATGCTCAGACGCTCCCACTCCACAGTAGGGCTAATCCTGGTACAAAGTAAGACCACTCGAGGAATCTTCAACGTAATCTTCATAGTTGCCAACACCTTGCGTGAAGTACGCTTCTTCAATTTGTGCTTCCTCATATTGACCTTCATAGTCATCAATATCTGTAGAGTAGTCTAACAAAAGATATTGTACAAAAAGGAGTGAGTTTCAAAGAAACCCAGTAAGGCAGTTAATCCATAATAACATAAATAGCAGGATGTCAAAGCAGAGTAAGATGCTATATGATATGAAACACATAATGCAATATGATTCTAACTCTATGTATGCTGGTCTCTATTGGCAGACATGCTTTAAGTCATAGCACCATACTTCTTTAGGAAGGTCTCAATCACTCATCATTAGTTGGTAATGGGTCCAGCATCCCTCGGGACATTCCATGGCTGGGGTTTAGGTCACCGCTCTCTCACATCACCATTGGTCTAAGTACTGGCGCATATCAGGGTCAAAGCCTAGCCAAATGCAAGTCTCCTACTTAGTTACATTAAGTCAGATCCAGATACGTCCGTTCCTCGCCCCTGGTCGATCCTTTCGGTATCCTTCAGACTAAAGTCCTCATAGTCCTTGACTACGGACTCATCAACCCTATTGGTTATTCACATATGGTAAACGGGAAGCTCTCACGTCCTCTCATGGGTTGGTTACCGGTCTTGAGCGCCCGTGAGCCCAAGTCTATCCATATGCTACTCTACCAATAAATGGCCCCCACAATGTGATTCTTGTCCTCTCACAGGTTGGTTACCGGTCCTGAGTGCCCATGAATCCCCATTGCTACCACGGGTCGTTCGGTCTCAATACCCCTCCGATTAGGGTCTGACATAACAGGACATCCTAGCCAAATGCTACTAGACAGCCCTAGATATGTCATCCAACAGTTTAGGAAGGTGTCCAAATGGCATCTCCGGAAACATCCCATAATATTCCTGTAGTTGTCCAAGGACAGAAGTGTCAAAAGGACACCTCCCCTTTCCAAACCATACTTAATCATTCACAAACATAAATCCATCATATCACATATATGGTAACTTCTTATATGGAAAGAAATCAATAACAACATCCAACTTGTATATAATTGGTAAGTAAATCATACATGAATTAATTAGCATAAACAAGTAATGCTACTATAATCAAGGTAGTTGTATCAGTAGTATATTAGTGTAAGAATCTATTTAAGGAAATAAATCAAAGAGATTCAAATATAGAAACTAGATCATGCAATCTATGTAATTAAGAAAATAACCATCTTTACCTTATATAACTCGCAAAGGATCTTGGGGAATCAAGTAAGATCTTGTCTAAACTTGGAAAGAAAGTCCTAAACAAGTATATATAATATATTAGGAAACATACCTAAAAGGAAAGAGATCAAATCATCCAAAACAGACCAAATATAAGGTTGTTGTCCTCATTGGTCGATTGATTGGTCTACTGCCTCAATCGACCAAGCAGTCGACCAACTGAGACAGTGGCCTACAAAATCAGAGATTTTTGAATACAAAACCGAATTTGGTGGTTCAAAAGGGTACCAAACAAGAGGGAAAATACAAGGATAGTATGCTAGTATATAGAGGACTTCAAAACCCTAATAATATCAAGTCTTCAAGTTACAAATTAGGAAACAAAAACTTACCATAATTAGATCAATCATGGTTCTTGAAGAATTCATAGCAAAAATCATGGACAAGAAACTATAGGATGATGGATCACTAATCCGATAAAGAATTCATGAAAAGCATGCATAGATCCTCTAGAAAAATAGATCTAAGACTGAAGAACATCAATCTAAATAAGGAAAGAGAATAGATACATGTTTTCCTTCAAAAGCGAGTGATGATCTTGATGAAGATCATCCACCAAGCTTTAGATCCTTAGGAAAAGAGAGGGAGTGAGTAAAGTGATAGTTGCAATAGAGACGCAACATCAACTCTACAATCCTCAAACAGAAAAGGAAAGGAAAGTAATGAAGAATCAAAGACGAAACATAAAAGAGTATGATCACATACTTTTTTGTGTAAATGCAAGAGATTTGACAAAGATCCGTCAAGAAAATCACCAAGGATGCAGAGGAGATGACTTGCAGAGGGCTCTGGTTCGTTCCAAAGAGTTTGGAGGCAGAAAATACGAAGTAGACTCGAGATTGGACTTAAATAGAGCAAGCAAAGACCTAATTAGCAAATCAAATCTCATTGGTCGATTGATTGGTCGACTGGCCCAGTCGACAAAGTCCAAAATAGGGAATTGAAGGCTCAGATCAAATCCAAACATGAAGGGGTTTTGCACACACACCAAGTGACTTACCTAGTAGGTAGAAATGCCTTCAAACCAAGTCAGAGAGTACTCCAAGTCCATCAACTAATTCCTTCTTCATCAGGATGCAGTTTCCATAAATGGAACACTGTCATCAACACTCATGGATTCTAAGCCAAACACCAAGTCTTCCACTGGGATGGCCCATAGTTGACTTCTTGCCTTACTTCAGGTTGTTGGACCTACAAACAACAGGGTTTCCAGGTCAAGGTTAGGGCTGGGTTTCACAGGATGTCCTTGTTATATCAGACCTGATTCGAAAGGGTATTGAGACCGAGTAACCCATGGTAGCAATGGGGATTTATGGGCGCTCAAGACCAATAACCAACCGGTGAGAGGACATGAATCACATGGGGGCCATTCATTGGTAGGGTAGTATTTAGTAAACTTGGGCTCATGGGCGCTCAAGACCGGTAACCAACCCGTGAGAGGACATGAGACCTTCCCGTTTATTATTTTTGGATGACCAATAGGGTTGATAAGTCCGTAGTCTGAGTTGGTTGTAGCCATATGATACACTGACTCTAGTGAGAAGGATACCGAAAAGGATCGCCTGGGGTGAGGAATGGACGTATCTAACTCTGACTTGATATAACCAAGTAGATGACTTGCATTTGGCTAGGCTTTATCTTGACATGCGCCAATACTTAGACCAATGGTGATGTGAGAGAGCGGTGACCTAAACCCCAGCCATGGAATATCCCAAGGGATGCAGGACCCAACTACCACCGGCAGAGCCTAAGATACCTAGATGGTTGAGGGAGAGTGACTTGATCTACCCAACGAAGTGTGGTGCTATGACTTAAAGCATGTTTGCCTATAGAGACCAGCATACATAGAGTTAGATTCATACATACATTGTCTATTTCATATCATATTGCATCTGCTATGTTTTGCTATCATGTTATTTATGTTGTTATGGAATAACTTGCCTTGCTTAGTTCTTTTGAACTCACTCCTTTTTGTGCAAATATCTTTGTTAGATTATCCTATAGGTACTGAAGAAAATGACTGCCAATTCTATGAAGCCCAAGCCGATGAAGCATACTACTCTCAAGGTGCTAGCGGTTACGAAGATTACGTTGAAGATCCCCCATGTGATCATGCTGCGTACCAAGATTAGCCCTACCGTGGAGTGGAAGCGGCCGTGTTTAGTTTCTTTAGTTTATGTTTATGAAGATACACTTTATAAGACTGGAGAGACCTTAGTTTAGTTTGATTATCTCTTTTTTTCTCGCTTTTGAGAATCAGTTGTAATCTTTCTTTTTTAGTTTTTCAGCTACATTTCAGCTGTGATATGTGGTGTGATTTTCCGCGCACTCTACATTTTGATTATTATATATTGGTATCATTCTTTCCGCACTTCGATTATATTTTCATTCTCTCTTCTTATCTTGATCTCTTGTTTATATTATTACACATTGATTATATCTTGTTCATGATTATGTTATTGTGTACGTATTATGGGCACTTACACGGCGATAGTTACTATGACCTTGGTCTCTCGAGGCCAATTTCTATTTAGGAGTCCATAACTTCACAGTCATTGGCACCAGTAGCATCATCAGGCATGCAACACCTTCCTTGGCCCTATTCTCACTTCCCTCATATGGGAGTTCTCTTGGAGGTGGAAGATGACCGCTATAAAGCTACAATTGATGATTATCTAGAGCACTATCAGTATTGTATGAGATGGGATCAGTATGTAAGTTTGTTGGGGGAACATTGGATATAGCACAATCAAATGGAGTTCGATCCACCTAGGCACAGTACTTGGAATTTAGAGTTGGAGATTTTAGATGATTGGATGACTCTATGTACTTGTATAATGAATTGTAGACTAGGTGATTTGGTTTATATGAGTTTCTAGACTTATAGTTTCAGGGCTTTCGCCCGCATATAGTTGGACATGGGTCAATTAAGAACATTAGTTTAGGTGATGTTTTAGGTGAAAATAACACTCCCAATGTGTTTATTGGCCTCAAATTCGGCTCCACGTCAAATTTTAGGCCAAAATGACCCCAAATGCCCTTCGAAATAGGGGGTTGGTTTTCCATCGAACCCCCTCAAAAATTGCCCTACATGTCATCCTGTGTCTCTGTGTCGGTGGTGTCACCAGCCACCGTCACGACTACACTAGTCGACAGCCACCAACATGGTGACACCAATCGACATGTCGGACCTTGCTTATGACAGAATGACACGATTTAGAATGAAAATTGATTAAATGGGAATTCAGAAACCAAATTTCTCAAAAGTGACAATTCTGCCCTGAGACCCGAGACTAGTTGGTCACCTAGGTTGGTCGCTTGGGGGGACCAAGGCAAGCTGCCAACTGTCCCCTTTTTAGTCAAAATTACATTTTGGTACTTCGAAAGCTCTAATTTCATCCTGGGTCCTTTTCCAAGTTATAGAAGGGTCTTACCTGGTTTTTCGGGACCTTCCACTTGTGTCATTACTATACTTTTGATCCATCTACCAAGTCCATCAACACTCAAGTTAGATCTTCTTCCAAAATCCGACAAGGTTTCTATCTTAGCATCATCTCCATCTACTTCCATTGATTCTAAATCAAATCCAATGGGTTCAATTTGGATGGCCCATAGTTGCCTTATTCTTGCACTCCGGGTTTTGGACCTATTGTCACATCCACCCAACCGGTACCCCATCGGGCATACCCTGGTATGTGATCCACAGTCCCAAAGATCAAGTGTCGAGCAACCATGCCTCCCACATACGCGATAACACAATCATGAACGATAATAATCATGGTTTAAGCATATAATATAGAATCATGAATAAGATAAAACAGATAATCAGAGTGCGGAATAAAGGTGATACCAAGATATATATAATCCAAAAAGGAAAGAGAGAGAGTGATCAAAAGTCACTTCCTCACATAGCAGCGGAAAGTAGTCAAATCTAGTTAAGTTACAGAACCAACTTCTAAAGAGTATATCAAAAAGGTTAAATTACAGATCCGGTCTTAATAAGAATTCAAAATGTAACATCAAACAAATGTTTCTTCGGTCACATAAAACACATCCTCATAAGTGTAAATATCCGAAGTCCAGTATCGCTGCTCCAACACCAGTGTCGGGCTAATCCTGGTGTGCAACATAGTCCTCTTCGGTACCCTCACAATAATCTTCATAGTAGCCACTACCCTGAGGGTAGTGTGGCTCATCATAGGGTGCTTCGAAGGACGTGCCATCAGACTCTTCAAAACCTGTAGAATAGTCTAACAAAGCAAATGCACAAAAAGGAATGAGTTCAAAGGAACTCAGCAAGGCAGTTAATCCATAATACATAAACCATATGATACAAGTCATAACATGATGCAAATGATATGAGACAGATGATGCAATTATGATTCTAACTCTACATATGCTAGTCTCTATGGTAGACATGCTTTAAATCATAGCACCATACTTCCTTGGGTAGGTCTCAAATCGCTCTTCCCTTAACCATCCGGTATCTTGGGTTCTCCGGTGTGAATTGGGTCCTGCATCCATCTCGAACAATTCCATGGCTGGGGTTTAGGTCACTACTCTCTCACATCACCATTGGTATAAGTATTGGCGCATGTCACGGTAAAGCCTAGCCCAATGCAAGTCATCTACTCAGTCATACCATGTCAGATCCAGATACGTACATTCCTTGCCCCGGGCGATCCTTTCCGGTATCCTTCACACTAGAGTCACGGATATTACTCACCGGACTCATCAACCCCATTGGTCATCCACAAATAGTAGACGGGAAGCTCTCACATCCCCTCACGGATATGACTCACCGATCTTCGAGCGCCCGTGAGACCAAGTCTGACTATTTGCAACCCTACCAACAATGGCCCCTTTCAAGTATCCGTAGTATGATCTATGTCCTCTCACGGGTTGGTTACCGGTCTTGAGCGCCCATCAAACCATACTACTACCATGGGTTCGGTCTCAATACCCTTCCGATTCGGGGTCTGATATGACAAGGACATCCTAGCCACAAGTCCTATATATGTCATCCAATAATTCGGGAAAGCGTCGATAGACACCTTCAGAGAACATCCCATACTATTCCCTCCGATGTCCAAGGATAGAAATGTCAATAGGATACTCCTAAATCCCAAATTATACTTATCCAATCACATTCTCAATTCATCATATCACACATACATGATACATCATCATATTGAAAGTCATATCATAACATCGCATAATTCAAGTGTAATGTAAATAACAATAATTAAATAGACATGATGTACAAGAGTGATTAAACATGTTACTACTGTTAAAAGACAACTACAATAGTCATATGATGTCTAAATAGAATTGATAAGCAAAGCATATCAAGTTGCCAATCATAATTGAATAAACACATAGTCCATGTCATATGGATATAACTGTCCTTACCTTAATCGAATCGGGGATAATAGCAAATACCACTTAGAATAGTCCCCAACTTAGTCCTTGAACCCTAGACAACATATATGCAACATTAGAGAAGGAAACAATCAAATCAGAGATCAAATGGAGCGAAATGAGCAAATCTTGAGTTTCTATTTTCCTTTGGTCGACTAACTGGTCAACTGACCAGTCGACCATGCAGTCAAACAAGTGGATCAGTAACGGGTAGCATAGGGAAATTGGGCCCGAAACCGATCTTTCGGGTTTCGGGTCTCGGATCGATCTAAAACTCGAAGGGAATGATTGTAGAAATATAAGGACACTATACAATGAAAATTATCATAATCCAATGGTCCAATTAGGAATACCCAAATTGAAACCCTATGTTCTATATGCTAAACATAAAAAATGGAAATGGAATTTGTTGCAATGGCAAGGAATGATGGGGAATCAGCTAAGGAAGTGATAAGAATTATACTAGAATCATAAACCAATAATCAGACCTAGCATGCATCTATACATTAGTTTAGATCAATAAGACAAGTTGGAATGACAAGAATCATAGAAATGCAATGCTATTGATTGTATTGAATGCATAGCATAGCAAGAATGAAGAGAAATTAATGGAGATGAAGGGGGAAACACATGACCAAGTGTTTGCAAGGTTGTAGCACTTCAGCCATAGTCTCAATAGTGAGAAAGAGTGGAGGAAAGAGTAGATTAGAGAATGAGAGAGAGAAATCATACCTTGAGGAAGTGAATGAAGAGGGAATGCAATGATTGAGACCAAGAATCTTCACCAACGTCTAGAGAGGGCTTTGGGAAGCTCACTCCTCGAGCTCTGGAGTGCCAATGATTAGGTTAGGCTTCTATTCACGAGTTCCCATAAAGTAGGGTTAAAATAATAGAGAATTTTGTGATTTTTGGATTTATTAATCTGTTGGTCGACTGACTGGTCGACTGGCCAATCGATCAAGCCTAAACATCAACTTCAGTCAGGGAAATGGAAGGCCAGACTGATCCAAATTGAGTTGGGCTTTCTCCTACAAGTCAATCAACAAGTCTAGAATAGATAAATACCTTTGGAACAAGATCAGAAGTGCATCACGTACTTCAACTACGCTTCCCACCTTCTAAGTGCAATTTCTCACTGAACAATAACAGTGTATCCAAGTAAGGGGCATCACTGTCAATATCCATAGGCTCTAAGTCACACACCGAATCTTTGACTAAGAGGGCCCACAAGTCTCTTCTTCCACTACTCCGGGTCTTCAGACCAACAAACACCAATGGATCCGGGTCAGGGTCAGGGTTAGGAAAGGGCTGGATTTCACGCCTACAATATAGATTGTTGGGTTAGGGTTGTGAGGGATTTCACATTCTCCCCCTGTTAAAAGAAATTTCGTCCTCATTGGAAGTGTACCTGGGTTTCCAAAGTGATAGGGATACTTCAATCTCATCTCATCTTCTTTCTCCCATGAAGCTTCCTCAGGGGTATGGTTCTTCCACCGGATTTTCACCAAGGGTATGGTCTTGTTCCAATGCTACTTGTCCTTCTTACCTAAGATCTCGACTGGCTCTTCATTATAGGAATGATCAGCTCCTAGACCTTTAGGTTCTCGCTGGAGGAGATGCTCCAGATTTTCCACACATTGACATAGCATCAATACGTGGAACATATCGTGCACACCAACTAAGGACGAAAGTAAGGCAAATCGATATGCAACCGGTCCAACCTTCTCAATGATCACATAAGGGCCAATGTACCAAGGGCTAAGCTTTCCTTTAACGTTGAATCTCTTCACACCCTTCATAGGTGATACTTTCAAAAAAGCTTTTTCCCCAACTTGGAATTCCATATCAGTCCTTCTCTTGTCTACATAAGATTTCTATCTTGATTGCGCTGACTTGATCCTCCTCTAATCATGTCAACCATCGTAGTTGTAGCTTCGATCATCTCTGGACCTAAAACTCTTCTTTCACCAATTTCAGTCCAATACAACGGGGTTCTACAAGTGTGTCCATACATTGCTTTGAACGGAGCCATGCCTATCGTTGATTGATAACTGTTGTTGTAGGCAAATTCCACCAAAGCTAAGTGTCCATCCCAATTTCCTCCCATATCCACTATACAAGATCTAAGCATATCTTCTAAGATTTGAATTGTCTACTCAGACTGTCCATCGGTTTGTGGATGACGAGTCGTACTCAGGTTTAGTTGAGTTCCCAAGGCTTTCTACAGACTATTCCAGAATCTTGAGGTGAATATTGGATCTCTATCAGATACAATACTTACCAGAACTCCATGTAAACATACTACATTGTCCACCGACAGTCTTGCTAGCTTATCCATGGTATATGTGATCTTCATAAGAATGAAATGGGATGATTTGGTCAATCTATCAACGATCACCCACATAGTGTCATTCCCTTTACTAGTATGAGGTAAGCTAGTGACAAAGTCCATGGTAATGTCTTCCCACTTCCAACCAGGAACAAGAAGCGGCTGCAGAAGTCCTAAAGATGGTTGTCGCTTTAACTGACACTTGGCCACAAAATCTTCCACATCGTTCTTCAGTCCAATCCACCAATGGTGTTCCCTCAGATCTCTATACATCTTGGTACTTCCAGGATGTACAATGAATATTGACTGATGTGCTTCTTTCAAATCTCCTTCTTAAGTTCTTATACTGCTGGCACACACAGTCTACCTCTATAAGTCAAAGCACCATCAGTAGAAATAAAGAAATCAGGTTCTTCTTCTAGACTAGAAGCAGTCTTCTCAATCTTTTTTGTCAATTCCGGGTCCGAATCTTGTAAGGCAATTATTCTATCTCTTAAAGTGGACCTTACTGTCATAACTACAAGCATCACTTCAGACCCTTCTAGAACAATTTCCAATCCAAACTTCAAGATAGAATACAAATTTGGTTTGCTTAATGCATTCAAATCTATCTCTTCTCACTTACTTTTCCTGCTAAGAGTGTCTGCAACTACATTGGATTTTCCAGGGTGATACTAAATATCACAGTCATAATCTTTAACCAATTCTAACTACCTACATTGCTGCATGTTCAACTCCTTCTGGGTGAAGAAGTACTTAAACTCTTATGATTAGTGTAGATGGCAATTATTTCTCCGAACAAGTAATGGCACCAAATCTTCCAAGAAAAGACTACTAGTGCTAACTCCAAATCGTGAGTAGGGTAGTTTTGCTCATAATCCTTCAGTTTTCTTGAGGCATACGCCACTATCTTTCCATGTTGCATCAGCACACAACCTAAGCCAATCTTTGAAGTGTCGGTATAAACTGTCATTCCACCAGAGTCATCTAGTATAGTTAACACTAGGGCACATGTCAGTCTATCCTTCAATTCTTGGAAGTTTTTCTCACAAGCATCAGTCCAGACAAATTTCTCCCCTTTTCTAGTAAGCTTAGTCATTGGAGCAACTAATCTAGAAAAGTTTTTCAATAAACCTTTTGTAGTAACCTGTCATTCCCAGAAAACTTCTAATCTCAGTCACAGTACTTGGTCTGTCCCAATCTACAACTGCTTTGACCTTATCAAGATCAATTTGAATTCCTTCCGCTAAAATCACATGGCCAAGGAAAACTATCTTAGATAACCAAAAATCACACTTGCTAAACTTGGCAAAAAGTTTATTTTCTCTCAGTCTTTGCAAGGTGAAATGAAAATGTTCAACATGTTCTTCTTCATTCTTCGAGTAAATCAAGATATCGTCTATGAATATAATGACAAACTTATCTAGAACATCATGAGATACTCGGTTAGATCAAATCCATAAATACTGCAGGAGCATTTGTCAAACCGAAAGGCATACTTTAAACTTGTAGTGACCGTACCGAGTCTAAATGATGTCTTGCATATATCACTTGGCTTTAGTCTAAGTTGATGATATCTAGATCTCAAGTCTATCTTCGAGAACACTTCTGCTCCTTTCAACTGATCAAAGAGATCATCTATTATGGGCAATGAGTACTTATTCTTGATGGTCAACTTATTTAGTTCATGGTAATCATGCATAGATGCATGCTACCATCTTTCTTCTTTATAAACAGAATGGAGCTCCCCAAGGCAATATTTTTAGCAACCAAATGTATCATCATTTTGACCAAACTGTCCAGTTTGTGCATTCCCGAGGTTTCTATTTCTTAGGTTTACCATATTGAAATTTCAATATCAAGGCAACCATTCAAACTTCTTATCAGAAACCCAATCCAATCTTCAAGCATGCATATTACACTGAACTCATCACCATAGGTCATCACAAAATCAATCATATGCATAAAAATCAAATTTCACAATTCTATCATGGTTGCCGCTTGGCTTGGTCGCTTGGGGCAACCAACGCAACAAACCAATTGTGCCCTACCCGAATTTTGGCTTTAAAAGGGCCCACAATGCTTCATTCATCTCATTTCCATTATGCACCAATACTCATTTGGGCTCTGGGAAAGGTTCCTCTTTGCAACCAAGTGCTGTTGGGGTCTTGTTTGGGCTTCCACAACATCAACAACTTCCATCTTGTTCATCAACCAAAGGTATGTTATGGTTTAGCTCTCAGATGGCTCAACTTCTTTGTTGTTTTTGCTTCTAACCATGAAATAGGTAATGGTTTAGGTTAGAAACATGCCCATGAGTACTTTTCTTTGCATTACAAGTATTTTGCACTCAATGCCATGCTTCAACGTCAAGATCTTGCATTCTTTTGATGCATTTTCACTATTCATCTCAAAAGAATGCCTATTTGGTGATTTTTCTTCCAAACCACAAATGCAAATGGTTTTTTGATTAAAACCACACTACACACACCTGATTTACTACAATTAATGCTCCCAAACTTCTTCTTCTTCTTCTCTTTTTTTTTTTTTTTTGGATCTGAGCTTTATCTGGGCCAGCTTACCGCACCTCGACTACATCCTTAGGGTAGCTTTATAATTAATATAGGCAAAGCTTCAACTACATCCTGATTCATTTGATCAAGAATCCAAATTCCAAATTTTTTTTTTTTCAAAAATCACATAATAGGCTTTTTGCAAAAATGGCCTCTTGTTGAATATTTTTGCAAAACCTAGGATTTTGGCAACTTCTTCTCTAGTAATCAATCCTAAATCACTAATACAACTACTATGCATAGTCCAACCCATCTAAATCGCATTTTTCACCGAAATCGTAATTTTTCCCAAAAATTACCAAATACCCCTCTTTGCTAAAATTAGGCTTGCTGAATTTTCTTTACTAATGCAACGTAAATCTTGTCTTGTCATTTCCAGATATACATCATGCCTCAATGAGGGAAACGTTTAGGTGCTATGCGAGGTAGGGTCTATGCACCGGGTCCATGTCATGTTGTCGAGCGACTAGACTTATTTGACACACCTTATGCATAATTCCTCTTCCATACATACTACGAGGATTCTCCTAGAGTAAGGCCGACCGTTCGTAATGGGTAAGTTGAAGGCATTCCGCATTTGAGAGAGGTTTCACGCTTTATAGTGGGATCATCTCCTTGAAAGAATGCAAAGAAAAACTCTAATTTTGATAAGTAGGTTGCTTACCTTGATGGGTAAGTCTTATGTATTTATAAATAAACATGGTTGTTGTACAAGATTCGTTTACAATATTTAAATTTGAATTCAAAATTAAAAACTTGAATTCAAAAATTGAATTCAAACCATAACAGATCCGTTATGGTCTTTCCTCCCCCCCCCCTCAAACTCTACATTGGCAGGTGCAAGAGTTTGTCTCTATGCTTGAAGAAAGCTTGTGATGTTAAGCCCTTAGTAAACACATCTGCAATTTGATCATCTGACCGAACAAAGTGCACTTTTATGGTGTTGTTCTGAACCAAGTCTCGGACAAAATGATAGTCCACTTCTATATGTTTTGTGCGAGCATGTAGCATTGGATTTGCAGCCATTTGTGTTGCAGACACATTATCACAATAAATGTCCATTCCTCTTGGAAGTTGTACTTGCAAATCACGTAGAACATAAGAAATTCATAGTAATTCAAATGTTGTGACAGCAAGGGATTTGTACTCAGCTTCCGTACTTGATCTAGATACTATAGGTTGTTTCTTGGAAGACCATGATAACAAATTATCCCCAAGAAAAGTGCAAAACCCACTAGTTGATCGGCGTGTGTCTGGACATCCTGCCCAATCTGCATCAGTGTAAGCAGCTATGAAAGAAAGTTGGGTTGGTTTCAAGAGAACACCAGCACCAATAGTGTGCTTGACATAACGTAAAATACGTTTTGCTGCTTGTAGATGATCTTCTGTGGGAGATTGCATGAACTGACACACTTGATTGACTGCATAGGAGATATCTGGTCTAGTGATCGTCAGATATTGTAAGGCTCGTACTAATTGTCTGTATGGTGTTGGATCAGGTAGGGGATAACCTGTTGTTGATGATAACTTTGTTCCAACAGCAATTGGGGTTGTGCATGGCTTTGAAGTCTCCATTCCTGTAGACGTTAATAAATCAATGGAGTATTTACTTTGAGTGAGTAAAAGACCATCTGAACTTTGATTAGCCTCAATTCCCAAGAAGTAATGCAAGTGTCCCAAATCTGTCATTGCAAATTCTTTGCTCAAGCTTTGAATAACCTCTTGAATTGCAGCTTCATTGGCTACTGTCAATATTATATCATCTACATATAACAGCAATACTATCATTGTACCTTGGGTTTTGCGTGTAAACATGGAAGAATCTGCCACGCTTTGCTTGAAACCTTCTCCTTGTAGGTATGTTTTGAATCTGTGAAACCAAGCTCGTGGAGCTTGCTTGAGACCATAAATTGCTTTTCATAGATGACAAACATGGGTTGGTTTAGATGTGGAAACATACCCCTGTGGTTGTTCCATGTAAACATCTTCTACTAAGTTGCCATTCAAGAAGGCATTTTTCACATCAAGTTGATGTACTGGCCATGACTTTGAGAGTGCAACGGTTAATACTGTCCGAATGGTGGCTGGCTTTACAACTGGACTAAATGTTTCATGAAAGTCCACTCCTGCCTGTTGGTTGAACCCCTTGGCAACTAAGTGTGCCTTGTATCTCTCAATGGAACCATCACTTTTTGTCTTGATCCCAGTACACCCACTTACAGACCTACAATATTCATACCCTTGGAATAAGGCACCAAGTTCCAAGTCTGATTGTCTATCAAGGCTTTGTATTCTTTTTGCATTGCATCAATCCACTTTGGGTCTTTTGAGGCTGATTTGTAGGTTTTAGGTTCAGTTGGGATGTTGGAGATGGTGGTAAGAAAGGTTTGAGGTATTGGGTGTCTAATAGTGAGTAAAGAGAGAGGGGGGTTTTGGTTTGGCGGAATTGGTTTTAGTCCTAGTAATCATAGGATGAGATGGTTGGGGTTGTGGTTGGTCTATTGTTGGTGAGGATTGATTAACATCGTGGGTTGGATTTTCCATTGATATGGCTGGTGATGATGTTGTAGGGGTTGTTTGTGATGGTTGGTTGCTTGAAATAGGTGAAGAAGAATGTGAAGTGAGTGGAGGCACATTTGGTGGGGTGTGTGGGATGAAAACAGGTAGAGAAATAAGTTCGACTGGTGGTTTGTTTGATGATTGATGTGATGGGGGATTTGAAAAGGGAAATTCCTTTTCTTCAAAAATAACATGTCTGGATAAATATACCTTGCCAGTGTCCCTATCTAAGCATCTATAACCCTTGTGATAAAGACTGTAACCAAGAAAGACACAAGCCTTAGACTTTGGCGATAATTTGTCTTCTTTGTAGGGTGTCAAGTTGGGGTAACAAAGGCAGCAAAAAACTCTCAATAAACAATAATCTGGTTTGAAGCCAAACAGTGCTTCATGAGGAGATTTTCTCTGCAATACTAGTGTTGGTAACCGGTTTATTAAATAAACAAACAGCAGCAATAAAGGCTTCTAACCAATATGCTTTGGGCATGTGAGCTTGGAATAGAAGCGATAAACCCATCTCTCGTAATATGTCTGTGTTTTCTTTACGAAACTCCATTTTGTTCGGAGTATGAGGACATGAAATCCTGGATACAATGCCACATTCATCAAGATAGTTTTTGAAAGCTCCCCTTGTTAACTCTAAGGCTCCATCACTTTGAAAAAATTTAATAGAAGTAGAAAGCAAGTTTTCAGCCATATTTTTAAAATGCTTGAAACAATGAATTGCATCAGATTTAAATCGCAGAGGATAAAACCAAGTAAATCGACTGAAATCATCAACAAAAATAATATATGAATTGAATCCACTAATTGACAAAGTTTTAGTGGGACCCCACAAATCACAATGAATAAGCTGTAGTGGTTGAGTAGTTCTACTAACTGAAATAGAAAAGGGTAATTTGTGATGTTTTCCAAGTTGGCAAGCGTCACAAATTTTATTGGATCTAAGTGTTTCAAAGGAATTAAATAAGACACTATTTCTCAAATGAGTAAGTACTGCAGAAGAAGGATGACCAAGCCGGCGATGCCAAATATCAGAAGGAGCTTTATTTCCATAAAGAGCCAAAGGAGGGACAGCATTGGCCGAGAAAGAATACAATTTATCTTTGACTGGACCCTTTAGTAGAGTGATGCCTGACTCCAAATCCTTAACACAGAAACCCCATGGAAAAAATTCAACAGAACAATTATTGTCAGATGTAAGTTGAGAAATGGAAATTAAATTCTTTGACAATTGGGGAACTATTAGTATGTCATTAAGAGATAAATGATTTAAATTTGTTTTCAAAGTTGAGGAGCCTATATGAGTTATAGGGAGTTTCTTACCATCACCAACTGAAACCTGATCTTCTCCTTTGTAAGTGGCAGATCGCTGTAGCATGGCTGGATCAAATGACATATGGTTGGTAGCACCTGAATCCGGTATCCACTATGCATCATTCTGTGGTGTAATGTGTTGGGTATTTTGGGTACCATGTAAGCCAGCATAAGGAATGTGAGGTGGTGGATTAGGATTATTTCGGCGCTGGGCATAACGGAAATAGCATCTATTGGCCGAATGGCCTTGCTTAGCACATATTTGACATTTGAAGAAATTAGTATTAAAGGTGTTTTGGTTTGGTCGGTTATAGGAATTTTGAGATCTTGGAGGGCCATTTGATGAATTTCGAAAATCAAATCTAGGTGGGTTTCGGTTGTTGGGTGGATAGGAATTAATACTATTATTATTAGGCCGATTAAATTTAGGCTGATCTGTAACAAGTAATGCAGTAGGGGAATGGGAATCAGTTAAGATTGATTGGGTGTTCCCATAGCCACGGTGTAACCGTTGCTCATGAGTAAGTAGTTTGGCCCTTAGGTCGGTAAAGGTAACGGGTGGGGTAATATTTTCCATAGTAATGATGAAAGTGAGATAATCCGAACCAAGACCATTTAATGTATATGCTACCAAGTCAGAGTCATTTACCTTGTCATTGATTGCCGCTAAGGAATCAGTGATGGACTTAATTTTGTGAAGATAGTCCGTAATTGTGCTTGTTCCTTTATTGATCATCTGCAATTCACTGCGAAGATAAGTCCTTTGAGCAGTGGACTGTTGTTGGAAAAGTTGTGCAAGAGAATCCCATACATCTTTGGCTGTTGGAAGACCAAGAATATGAGAAGAAAGAGACGGTGTGAGGGTGGCATTGATGCATGCTCGAACAAAATGATCATTCTTTTTCCAGGTTTGAAATGCTGGATTCGGCGTTTGAGTTTCTCCATAGTGATAGTTTGATTTGGCATTGATCCAGTACCATCAAGATGATGCATAAGATCATAGGTAATAAAAATGGATTCTAATTGTTCTCTCCACATAAGATAATTTGCTCCATCAAGCTTGACAGAAACAAGGTTGGAGAGATTGGTAATGGGGAATGGAATGTTAGCAGTGGCCATTGAAAATGTAGTGTTTTGGAAAGAAAACAAAAAATTCTCAAAACCTTAGCTCTAATACCATGAAAGAATGCAAAGAAAAACTCTAATTTTGATATGTAGGTTGCTTACCTTGATGGGTAAGTCTTATGTATTTATAAATAAACATGGTTGTTGTACAAGATTCGTTTACAATATTTAAATTTGAATTCAAAATTAAAAACTTGAATTCAAATTTAAAAACTTGAATTCAAAAATTGAATTCAAACCATAACAGATCCGTTATGGTCTTTCACTCCTTACAAAGGACTTGCCCATCTACCCAGATCTTGTCAAGTACTTCTATAGTAACCTAAGCTACCATTATGAGGACGACAGTGGTGGAGGTACCAAACTAGTAATCACTACACAAGTTCGCAAGACTGAGATTCGTTTCTCCACCCAAGTGTTGGCTTGTATTCTTTGGGTAACACATGTTCCAAGTGGATGTTGGTGGATTCCAATCGGTATAGAGGGCAACGATATTCTACTCCCTTATAAGCTTAATGACATGTGTTCCTTACTCTGGGATGACGAGAGCTACTTTAGTCCTAGGTTTGGTACTCAGATGCTTCCATCAACTAGGGTCATCACTTGCATCATTGGCAAGAACATCATGCCAAAGGGGGGTCATCACAACAGGATCACCATGATGGAGGCACTGGTGACTTACTCAATGTACATGGGTCTTCCTATAGACTTGGCCTACATCATCCAACATGTCATGATTGATAGATTAGAATATACTGGGGTCAGGAATCTCGCTTTCGGCTGGCTTCTTACCCTTCTCTTCCGCTTCTTCGAGGTTAGCTTGGAGGATACTACGGTACTTCACCGTGACATGGGAGGGTTCATAGGAGCTCGACTGATGTCGATGATGGGTCTCCAGGGATATGCAGGATCCGAGGATGAGGATAATGAGGATGAAGGTCAGGCACATGATAAGGCACAGGAGGAGGATCATCAGGTAGATGAGAGGAGGATGACATTCCACCTCGATAGTTCAAGGTTGGGGGTCCTTCGCATCAGACTTCTGAGATACCACATTTAGGTTCTTAGTTGTCCACGATTGTCTCTACACTAGAGAGGATAGAGACTCGCCTGACAATGATGGATGGTAGATTATCACGAGTAAAGGACGAGGTCCGTGCTCTCACAAATTGTCACAGTTTAGGATCACAGAGGCGATCGCCTTGATAGATAGTCCTAAGAATTTTTATTTATGCTTCATATGTACTTATTTAGTTTATCTTGTAAAACTTCCCCCTACTCAATTAATAAAATTTAGATGTTTCACTTGACTTATTGTACATTATGAATTTCCTTTATTGAAATATAATGTATGTTTGTTTTACCATGGTTATTGTGCATTATTCAAACTTGATGTATTATGCTTCATTTTGTTCAAGTATCTAGTTTGATGTTTTCTATCATTCACTCTAAGAGAGTTAGGTCACTTTTGGATCTATGACCCAAAGATGCTCCACTACTGTGTTTCGTGGTTAGAATTGTATGAAACTTTGGGCTTTGATACCACTTTGTTACATCCCCCTAGCTGGTACCCGAACTACAATACCTGGAGGTGTGATCCACAACCCCAAGATCAAGTCTCAACAATCATCCTCCCATATAACACAATAGTATAATCATGAGAAAGAAATAATCATTGTATTAATGTAATTAATAGAACAAACAAATAATGGATCTCAAAAGGATCTCAAAACAATAGCAAAGTGCGGAAAATGATACCAAAACAATCAGAGTAAAAGAGTATGCAGAAGTAAACTCTAAAAGTCAAAGTGTGAAAGAATAATCAAACTAAAGTATTACAACTGAATGAAATAAAGAAGTCTTGAAATTGTTCTAACTACTACTTATAGTATGTTTCCTTATCAAAAACGTAACGTCTATATTCAAAGATCTCCGTATCCAGTAGGGGGTACTCTAGCTCGAGAATCAGACTAATCGTAGTACACGTAGTAGTCTCATAGACATTCTTCACCGTGATGTTCGTGATTGCCAATACTTTGTATACTATACGGATCACTCGTCGTGGTGTCGTACTTTTGGATCTTGACATCATCAACGCCTGGAGCAAAGTCTAAAGCAAACATTGTCCCCCAAGGGTGAGCTCAAAAGAACTCAGTGAGTAGTCCAAATACATATAACAATTACAATCCAATTCAAGAACAAAACATGATGCAATATGATATGAGACAATATGCAAGTACACAACTAACTCTAACAGATGCTAGTCTCTAATGGTAGACACACATTAAGAGAGAACACCATACTCCTCTGGGCGGTCTCCGTCACTCTCCCTCACGAATCTTAAGCACGTCTTTGGGTTTCTACGGTTTTTGGGTCAAGGCATCCTTCTCGGTCTATCACCATGGCTAGGATTTAGGTCACCACTCTCTCACTCCACCATTGGTAGCAGTACTGGCCCGTGTCAAGGTTATACCAAGCCCAATGCAAGTGATCTACCGAGTCACATCAACTTAGGGTCGGATACTTCTCTTCCTTGCCTCTTGCAATCCGTTCCAATATCTTTCCCCGTAAAGGCATCATATCCTATGGCTCTAACCAACTCAAACTATAGACTCTTAACCCTATCAGTCATCCACATATAATAATCGGGGAGCTCTCATGTCATCTCATGGGTTGTCTACCTACCGATCTTGAGCTCCCATGAGCCCAAGCTTATTATGATGTGATCCTACAAATGAATGGCCCCCACAATGTGATTATATCCTCTCACAGGTTGGATACCGGTCTTGAGAGCCCACAACCCCCATTGCAGCCACGGGTCACTCGACCTCAATACCCACGCCGATAGGGTGTGATATGACAGGATTTCTAACCAAACACTTCTAGACATCCTAGGTATGACATCCAATAATCATGGGAAGTGCAAGGGGCATCATAGGAATGCGTCCCACACCACCTTCACTGATGTCCCATGACAGAAACACGCAATTGGTATTCCCCATTCCACAATCACAACCTAAGCAATCACATTACAATATGATTTCAAACCATATCATCATATCATAATCCATTTACATTCCAAACATTCACTTTCTTAGCAAATATGCATAGCCTAATTACTAATGACATTCTGAAATTACAAAGGCATGTCAATCATGATTAAGTCCTAAAACAATAATATAGAACATGCATTCATGTCCTAAAGAAATTTATTTAGGTTATATGTAAGTGAACATCCTCACCTCGTTGTCGACTTGAAACCGTTGAAGAGTAAACCAAAAGATGGATTCAAACTTGCCCAAAAAGTCCTAATAATAAGATGACTTAATGTTAGGAACAAACCCTAAAGGTCTAAAGATGAAAAGAGAGCAAATAAAGGTACTCTGCTATTAGCAGTCCCTTTGGTCGCCTGAGGCTACCAAGCCATTCGACCAAGGCTGTTGTGTACAGATAGCAAAACCTAAAATCAACCAGAAACTCATGGGTTCCAAATCACTCCAAAATTAATTAGAAAGCTCTGAAATAATGGTAGGACACTATCTAGTATGATTTAGGCATCAATCAAGGCCAAATGAATGAAAACCTAACGAGTCCTATATGAGGTTTCAACCGAAATCAAATCACAAATTCACGAATAGACTAGAGTGAATGGAGATTCACTCTAAGATGAAGATAATAGTAGAATAAGGTTTGAAAACATCACAGAGTATGATCTAACATGGATTGGAGATCAGACTAATCAACAATAATAGAAATCACACAAGTTATACTAGGTCTTTACGAAAATCACATCGTGAAGTTCACGGAAGAGCTAGAATGAATGAAGATTCACTCTAGAACTATGAGAATGGAAGAATAGGTCATTACAATAGATTTAGACCTTCTTCAAAGTCTCTACAGTAGGTAGAAACAATAGAGAAAGTAAAATAGAGAGAAGAGAGTGAATGCTAACCTTGTAGAAGAAGAATCGTCAAACGGAAAACTTCACGTATGCTTCGAAATCTTACTTCACCTTGGAGAGAGTTCTCTAGAGTGTTTCTAACATTCTTTGACAGCCTTATGACACAATGACACGATTAGAATGAAAATTGATTAAATAGGGCTTTGAGAACCTAATTTCCCAAAAGTGACAATTCTGCCCCGAGACCGAGACTGGTTGGTCGCCTGGGTTGGTCGCTCGGGGTGACCAAGGTAGGCTGCCAGCTGTCCCCTTTTTGGTCAATATTGCATTTTAGTGCTCCAAAAGCTTTAACTTACTCTTGGGTCCTTTTCCAAGTTATAGAAGGGTCTTACCTGGTTTTCTAGGACCTTTCACTTGTGTCATTACTTTATTTCTGATCTATCCATCAAAACTCAAGTTAGATCTTCTTTCAAAGTTCGATAAGGTTTCTATCTAAGCATCATCTCCATCTACTTCTATTGGTTCTAAATCAAATCCAATGGGTTCAATTCGGATGGCCCACATTGCCTTCTTCCAGCACTCCGGGTTTTTGGACCTACAATATAGATTTCCAAGTTAGGTTTGTGAGGGATTTCACACAATCAGGTTCCTTATGTCCTACTGGTTGCGCCAACACCGGAGGTCTTTGACTTACGAGCCTTGGATCAGCATATATGGGCCTTGGAGCTTGAGTAGTATCAACTGGTCGATTGACACCACTATGTCTGTCACATCCACCCAGCCGTTACCCTATCTGGCATACCCGAGTGTGTGATCCACAGCCCCGAAGATCACATATCGAGGATGTCACATCCACCCAGCCGGTACCCCATCTGGCATACCCGGGAATGTGATCCACAGTCCAAGGATCAAGAATTGAGGGACCATGCCTCCCACATACACGATAACGTAATCATGAACAATAATAATCAAGGTAAAAGCAACTAATACTAAATATCATGAATAAGATAAGATTCAATAAATCAGAGTGCGGAAAAAGCAGATAATATCAAGGAGTAAATGTGATCATAAAGGTGAGAGAATGTATGATAATCACCCTCTCAAAGCAGCGGAAATGAAGTATGATTAAGTTAATTACAATCCCAAGTATAAAAGATAATCCAAAACAAGTTAATTACATGTCCAATGGTTCCATAAATAGACCAGGGAAATGGGGCACTAGGCTAGGGTTTCTTCTGTCCTAATGATGGTCTCCTCAATGGTGTGGATGAAGAAAGCCCAGCTCTTCCGCTCCCGCACTATCATGGGGCTAACCCTGGTGCGAATAGTAATCCTCCTCGGCACCAACACTCTGATCTTCACCAAAGATACCACCCGGAGGGTAGTATGTGGGATCAAAGTCCGTCTCAAAGGGGGTGCCATCATAATCTTCGGTACTTGTAGGATAATCTAAAAACATTTGTACAAAGGAATGAGTTCGAAGAACTCAGCAAGGTAGTTATTCCATAATTAAAATCATGCATATACAAAACATAACATAATGCAATGTGATATGGAACATATGATGCAAATATGATTCTAACTCTATGAATGCTAGTCTCTATGGTAGACATGCTTTAAGTCATAGCACCATACTTCTTTGGGTTGTCAGTCACTCCCCCTCAATCATACAAGATATCTTGGGTCTGCCAGAGAAGTTAGGTAAAGTCATCTCAAAAACCATGGTAGGGGAATCGGTCACCACTCTCTCACATCACCGTTTGGTATAAGTACTAGCGCATGTCACAGTAAAGCCTAGCCCAATGCAAGTCATCTACTCAGTCGTATCAAGTCAGATCCAGATACGTCCATTCCTCGCCCCCGGCGATCCTTTCCGGTATCCTTCACACTAGAGTCAGCGTAATCCCAGATTACGGACTCATCAACCCTATTGGTCATCCACAAATAGTAAACGGGAAGCTCTCACGTCCTCTCACGGATTGGTTACCGGTCTTGAGCGCCCGTGAGCCCAAGTCTAGCTATTTGCAACCCTACCAATAAATGGCCCCTTTCGGGTATCCGTAGCATGGTTTATGTCCCCTACTGGATTGGTTACCGGCCTAGAGGCCCATCAAACCATACACTACTACAGGTCGTTCGGTCTCAATGCCCTTCCGATTCGGGTCTGACACGACAAGGACAATCCTAGCCACCCAACTAGACAATCCTATGTATGTCATCCAATAACCCGGGAAAGTGTCAATAGGCACCGTTGGAGAACATCCCATACTATTCCCTCCGATGCCCAAGGACAGAAGTGTCAATAGGACACTCCCCAATCCCAAGTCATATGTAGGCAATCACATATTCAAGTTCATCATTTCTCATGCATCCAATATATCTTCATAATAAAAGTTAAATCATGATATTGAAATGAATCATCATAGACATAAGTAATCAAGAATAATAACTTAACATGACAAGAGTATAATAATTTTGATACTATTGTACTAACACATGTATGACAGTCTTATGATAATTAAAAGAAATCAAGAGATTCTATTCTTTAAGTAAGAACACAATTCATAAGTTGATGGCCTATATTGTTTATGGAAATAACCATCCCTACCTTGGGTTGAGTTGATGATAGAATTGAGAATACCAAGAAATGGTCCAAAAGAATTGTTAAAACTCTAAACAAACATCAATAATAAGTTAGAGAAGAAATTGGGAAGATCGGATGTGAAATGGGTCTAAACTGGCTAAAGTTGCTGTCAGCAACAACTTTGGTCGATGGTCTTTGGTCGATGGCATCGACCAAAGAGGATCGACCAAAATTCTCTTCGGGACAGAATAGCGGATTTTGGGGGTTTTCATCCGAAATTGGTTTTCCGGGGTTCGGATCAATCTGAAACTTGGAGGAATGCTTAAGAACAGTATAAGGATACTATAAATCAAGAAAATAATATAATCCAATGGTCTGAATAGAAAGCCCCAATTTGAGCTATCAAGTTCAGGAGACAAGCATCATGGCATGAATTGGGATTGATTGCATTGACATAGAAATAGCATGCAATAGCTAGGGGAACTTATAGAAATTCGATTGGAGTCATATGATAGTGATAAACATGAACATAGCATACCATACAACTCAGTTTTGTACAAACTGGCATGATGTTAAGAGGAAAATCAAGGAATACATATGCTAGGCTTGAGATGGGGGCATAGCATCAATAGATGGCTAAGGAAATCATAGGTTAAGCATGAGTGGACACTTGGAGTGATGGTTGCAAGATTGCAGCACCATCTCCAATGTCTCAACAGCAAGAGAGGAATAGAAAAGAATAGAAAAAGGTAGAATAGAGAGTGGAATGATGATTCATACCTTGTTGTTGAAGATGGAGGCAAGAATCAATGATAAACAATGTGTTTTTGGTGGAGTATCCTTCACATATGCCTAGGAGTTGCTTTGGGAAGCTCCCCCACCGTTTTCGGGAGTGAAAATGATTGCAATAGGGCTCAAGGCTCGAGGTTATAATAATTAGAAAAGAGAATATTCCATGGAATCATTAACTTGGCTGACTGGGAAACTTTGGTCGATGGTCTTTGGTCGATGGCATCGACCAAACAGATCGACCAAAATATTTCTCAGCAGAAAAACAGGTTTAGTTCAGCAACTTCAAGTGGGGTTTTGAAATATACAAGGTCAAATTGAGTGAGGTTTTCTTCTACAATTCAATCAAGAAGTCTAGTTTCAGGGAATACCTTCGGATTGTGCACGGGAGGTCATTAAGTACTTCAACTAAATCAATCTTCTCCGATGCGCAGACTTTTCTTAAACACTGACAATGCATTCAAGCAAGGGGTATCATCGTCAATGTCCATGGGCTCGGTCTCCGCATCATAGTTATCAATCAAAAGGGTCCACAAATCTCTTCTACCACTGCTTCGAGTCTTCGGGCCTAAATACAACAGTGGATCCGGGTTAGGGTCAGGGTTAGAATAGGACTGGATATTACAGAGGAAATCATCCTCCCACATAAGCAATAACATAATCATGAACGAATAAAATCAAGTGTAATATTATAAATAAAAGATCCAAACAAGGAAATGAATAACAGTGTAATCAGAGTGCGGAAAAATGATACCAAATGTAAACATCAAAAGGAGTAGAGTGAGGCAGAATCTCACTCCACGGTTACAGCGGAAATGTAGCACGTAAGTCTAAAAGAAATACAAATGTTCTCAAAAAAAAGTAAAGGAATGGAAATCAAACTAAACTAAGAGTCTTCTACTCTATAGATAACGTCTTCAAAAATAGTGGACTTCATCAATCCAACTAAGACGTTCCCACTCCACATTAGGTTTAATCGTAGTACGCAATGTGACCAAACGTGGGATCATCAATATGATCTTCATTGTAGCTAGCACCTTGCGTGTAGTACGCTTCTTCAACTGGTGCTTCTTCATATTGCCCTTCATAGTAATCATTACTTGTAGAGGAATCTAACACAAGAGGTTGCACAAAAGGAGTGAGTTCGAATGAACTCAATAAGGCAAGTTAAATCACAACAACATAAATAACATGCTGCAGAACATAACAAAATGCAATGCAATATGAAATAGACAATGTATGTATGCATCTAAACTCTATGTATGCTGGTCTCTATTGGTAAACATGCTTTAAGTCATAGCACCGTACTTCTTAAGGAAGGTCTCATCTCACAACGCCGGTTGGTAGTGAGTCCTCCATCCCTCGAGACAATCCATGGCTGGGGGTTAGGTCACCGCTCTCTCACATCACCATTGGTCTAAGTACTGGCACATGTCAAGGTTAAGCCTAGCCCAATGCATGTCATCTACTCAGTCATATCAACTCAATTCCAGATACGTCAATTCCTTGCCCCTGGCGATCCTTTCCGGTATCCTTACACTAGAGTCAGTATAGTCCCTGACTATGGACTTATCAACCCTATTGATCATCCACATATAATAGACGGGAAGCTCTCATGTCCCCTCACGGGTTGGTTACCGGTCTTGAGCACCCATGAGCCCAAGTCTACTATATGCAACCCTACCAATAAATGGCCCCCACAATGTGATTCATGTCCTCTCACGGGTTGGTTACCGGTCTTGAGCGCCCATGAATCCCCCTTTCTACCATGGGTCATTCGGTCTCAATGCCCTTCCGAATAGGGTTTGATATAATGGGGACATCCTAGCCAAACACTACTAGACAGCCCTAGGTATGACATCCAATAATCCGGGAAAGCGTCAATGGGCATCTTCGGAGAACATCCCATACTATTCCTGTCACATCCACCCAGCCGGTACCCTATCTGGCATACCCGGGATGTAATCCACAGCCCCAAAGATCCATAGTTCAGAGACCACATTAGCCACATCGACAATAACACAATCATGAACAATCAATATTAAGCTACAATCAATAAAATAGAATTCAGGAATGAGATATCAAGGATAATCAGAGTACAGAAATAAATATCAAATCAGATAAATTAAGAAGGCAGTGGGCTAAATCCACTCCTTCACCAAGCGGAAGTGAGGTCAAAATTTAGGTAAGTACAAGTCTCAAGTTATGAAGATAAGTTAAAGTTATTACAATTCTTCTAAGTTTAATTGTCACAAAAAAAGGGGGGGGTAACTACTCATAAGTCTCCTCCACAATAGATATGTCCTCTTCAAAGGTGAGGACCATGGAGATCCAACATGACTACTCCCATACAACTCAGGGCTAACCCTGGTACGCCAGGTGATCTTCTTCGGTACGGTCACCGAAGTCTTCAATGTAGCTAGTCTCCGGATAGTAGTATGAGGTATCCAGGTCCGCCTCAGGGAGTGTGCCATCAGAGTTATCACCTGTAGAATAGCCTAACAAAATATTGCAACAGAAAAGGAATGAGTTCAAAAGAACTCAGCAAGGAAGTTATTCCACCACACATAAACCACAAGATAATCATAACATGATGCAAATGATATGAGGCATATAATGCAATATGATTTTATTCTAAGTATGCTGGTCATCTATGGTAGACATGCTTTAAGTCATAGCACCATACTTCTTTAGGTAGTCTCAGTCACTCATCACCAGGGGGAATTGGGTCCCGCATCCCTCTCGGACAAATCCATGGTTGGGGGTTTCGGTCACCACTCTCTCACATCACCGTTTGGTCTAAGTATTGGTGCATGTCAAGGTATAGCCTAGCCCAATGCAAGTCATCTACTTAATCATATCATGTCAGTTCCAGATACGTCCATTCCTCCCCTCTCTGGATCCTTTCCGGTATCCTTCACACTAGAGTCACGGGTATTACTCACCGGACTCATCATGTCACGCCCTCCCAGCTGGTACCCTATCTGGCATACCCGAGAGTGTGATCCACAGCTCGAAGATCAGGTATCGAGTGATCAACCTCCCACATAAACAATAACATAATCATGAACAATCATAATAAAAGTGCGGAAGATAAATCATAGATCCAATAAAGAAAGAATGAATCATAAATGAATCGAATAATAGATATAATCGAGTATCAAACGGATAAGTAAAGTGAGGCAAAATTCCACTTTACATCCAATGAAAAGTAGCTCTAAAGAATAAACTAGACAAAATCTAATCCCGAGGAGTACATTGGGTAACTAAATTGTTCTCCACTTTATAGACAACATCCTTGTAAGTGTAAATCTCATAAATGGCACAAGGCGCTTCCACTCAATGGTCGGACTAAGCATCGTACGGAGCATAACCACTGTGGGATCTTCGTAGTAATTGTGGTAACCGAATCACCTTCCGGAGATATGCCTCTTCGCCTTGCGCTTCTTCATGGGACCGTCATAATACTCGACTGCAGGATAGTCTAACAACATTGTACAATAAAGGAATGAGTTTCAAAGAAACTCAAGAAGGCGGTTAAAATTCCATAATAACATAAATGGCAGGATTCCGAACAAACATAAATGCAATATGATATGAGACAAACAATGAATGAATGAATCTAACTCTATGTATGCTGGTCTCTATTGGGGACATGCTTTAAGTCATAGCACCGTACTTCTTTAGGAAAGTCCACTCACATCCTCAACCATTTAAGATATCTTGGATTCTCTCACGGATCATTTCACCGGTCTTGAGCAGCCGATTGGTAATGGGTCCTTCATCCCTCAGACAAACCTTGGCGGGGTTAAGTCAACACACTCTCTCACAACCATTTGGTATAAGTATTGGCGCATGTCGGGGTAAAACCTAGCCAAATGCAAGTCTTCTACTTAGTTACATCAAGTCGGATCCGGATACGTCCATTCCTCGTCCCCGACGATCCTTTCCGGTATCCTTCACACTAGAGTCGGCGTATCCTATGGCACCGACCAACTCGGACTACGGACTCATCAACCCTATTGGTTATCCACATATGGTAAACGGGAAGCTCTCACGTCCTCTCACGGGTTGGTTACCGGTCTTAAGCGCCCGTGAGCCCAAGTCTAACCATATGCAACCCTACCAATAAATGGCCCCCACAATGTGATTCCTGTCCTCTCACGGGTTGGTTACCGGTCTTGAGCGCCCATGAATCCCCATTGCTGCCACGGGTCGTTCGGTCTCAATACCCCTCCGTTTAGGGTCTGACATAACAGGACATCCTAGCCAAACACTACTAGACAAATCCTAGATATGTCATCCAACAGTTTAGGAAGGTGTCCAGAGGGCATCTCCGGAAACATCCCATAATATTCCCGTAGTAGTCCAAGGACGAAGTGTCAAAAGGACACCTCTCCTTTCCAAACCATACTTAAGCATACACATGCATCAAATCATATCATCACATATATGGTAACTTCATATATGGAAAGAAATCAATAATTACAATCACCTGTATAACATTGGTAAGTAAATCATACATGAATCAATTTAATATGAATAAGTAATGCTACCGTAATCAAAGTTATGCAACAGTAGTATATCATTGTAAGAATCTAATTTAGGAATCATATCTATGATATTCAAATATAGAAACTAGATTCATGCTATCTATGTAATTAAGGAAATAACCATCCTTACCTTTATAACTCGCAAAGGAATCCTAAGAAATCAAGTAAGATCTTGGCAAACTTGAGAAGAAGGTCCTAAACAAGTATATACAACATATTAGGAAAGATCCCTAACAGAAAAGATACCAAAACATCCAACATAGACCAATTCGAGTTGCTGTGTACTCATTGGTCGAGTGGATTGGTCGAGTGGTCCATCGACCAATCAGTCGACCAATGCGGATAAAGCCTAAAAAAACCGAGTTTTAAGATATGAAATCCAATTTGGTGGTTCAAAAGGGTACTAATCAAGGGGTAGACTACATCAGTAGTATTCTAACATATAGGGGACCTCAAAACACTAATCCAATCAAGATATCAAGATCCAAATTAGGAAACAAAAAGTTACCATAATTAAATCAATCATGGATCTTGATGAATTTGAAATAGAAAACAAAGACAAGAACAATAGGAGGATGGATCATTGCTTTCGGTAATGGTAACATGAAAACATACATAGATCTTCATGGAATAAGGCTTAGAAGCATAAATCTAAATAAGGAAATAAAACCTACCATATATGTAACTACCATGCATCATGAAGAACACATAGTATGGTAGAAGAGAACAACTAGAAATCTATAGATTATGGATCATGGAAAGAAAACACAGTAATTAACTACTAACATGATCAACAAAGAAGATCCAAAGAGATCAGAATTCAGATTAGAAGTTTAATCAAAGATTAGATCATGGTTTGATCATGATTCCTTCAAAAGCTTGCAATGATCATGGTTAAGATCATTGTTCTAGCCTCAAATCCTTAGGATGATCATGAGAACATGTTCAGAGATGTTTGCAACAGAGAATGCAGCATCTCTTCAACTGTCTCAACTCAAAAAGGAAAGAAAAACAAAGATGGAGGAGAAGAAGAGAGAGTAGACATACCTTTTGATGCAAAAAGAAGAGTTTCGACGAAGATCCGTCAAGAAAACACCAAGGATGCAAGAGAGATGACTTGCGAGGTCTTTGGTTCGCTTCCGGGGTTTGGAGGCAGCAAATACGAAGTGGACTCGAGATTGGACTTAAATAGAGCAAGAACAACCTAATTGCCAAAGACAGCACTCATTGGTCGAGTGGATTGGTCGATTGGCCCATCGACCAATCAGTCGACCAATGCCGACAAGAAGACCAAAACGGGAATTGAAGGTCCAGATCAAATCCAATCCTAAAGGGGTTTTGCACACAAGTCAAGTGACTTACCTAATAGGTAGAAATGCCTTCAAACCAAGATAGAGAGCACTCCAAGTCCATCAACTAATCAGATCTTCATCAGGATTCAGTTTCCATAAATAGAACCTCATCATCAACTTTCATGGATTCAAAGCCAGACACCAAGTCCTCTACTGGGATGGCCCAAAGCTGACTTCTTACTTTACTTCGGGTCATCGGACCTACAAATAACAAGGTTTCCGGGTCAAGGTTAGGGTTGGGTTTTACACATCAACCCTATTGGTCATCCACAAATGGTAAACAGGAAGCTCTCACGTCCCTCTCACGGATCATTTCACCGGTCTTGAGTACCCGTGAGCCCAAGTCTAGCCATTTGCAACCCTACCAATAAATGGCCCCTTTCGGGTAACCGTAATGCAATTTATGTCCTCTCACGGAGTGGATACCCGTCTTAAGCGCCCACAAATCCACACTACTACCACGGGTTGTTCGATCTCAATGCCCTTCCGAATCGGGTCTGATATGATAGGGACATCCTAGCCATACATCTAGACAAGTCCTGTGTATGTCATTCAATAACCCGGGAAGCATCTATGGACACCTTCGGAGAACATCCCATACTATTCCCTCCAATGTCCAAGGACAGAAGCACCAGTAGGGTACCCCTCAATCCCAAGTTATACTTAAGCAATCACATGCTTTTTCATCATATCCGTTCACAAGATACAACATCATAATAAACATTCAATTCATGACATTGACATAAGTCATCATATATTGAAATTGATAAACATGATAAGACATTGAAATAACATAATGTAAACACAAAGCTACTGTTGAAAGACATATGTAGCAAGTCTAACATGATAAGAATATGAAATAGAAACTATATTTACTAAGTTATGGATACCAAGTCAAGATTCCATATCTTAGGTAATTATATCGATAACTATCCTTACCTTGAATCGGAGAAGAGAATGGTCCAAGATCACAAGCAAGTGGCCCAAATAGCCTTAAAGTCCTAAACAAGCATATATGAAAGGTTAGAGAAGAAATCAGAACAATTGGAGATCAAACGAATTAGAACTAGGTAAAAGTTGCTGACAGCAACTCTATTGGTCGATACATTTGGTCGATAGTATTGACCAATAGTATCGACCAAATCAATTTTCGGACAGCAAGCTGGCTTTTTGGATTCTTGCCCAGATTTGGTCTTCCGGGTCTCGGATCAACACAAAACTTGGAGGATAGTCTAAGCACAACATAGGGGCACTAATTATCAAGAAATCATCATAATCCAATGGTCCATTTGAAAATCCCCAAATTGACATATCAAGGTTAAGAGTTGTAGATCATGGCATTGGCTACATCTTAATGCAAATTGGGGGAAAAACATGGGGGATTAGGTAGGGAATCATTTAGAAGTAACATTGAACTCATATGCAAGGTATAGATTAGGTTAATCATAAGCTTCATCTCAGTTTTGGTAAATAAAGCAAGTTGGTAAGCAATAAATCATGGAAATGTGTAGTTAATGATCATGAGGTGAATCAATCATAGTCATATCGGTGAAAACATCATTGTATGGGGTTTAGAAGGTTCATGGCAAGGTGTGTGCAAGGTTACAACACCTTTGCCATGGTCCCAACAGTGAAATAGAGAAAAGATGAGTGAGAAAGTGATTAGGAGAGAGAGTCATACCTTTAAAGTGGAACAAGAAAGTAGGAATGAGTGGTTAGCAATGATTGATGAAGAAGATGCTTCACCACTACCAAGGAGGAGTTCTTGAGAGGCTCTCCCATGTTCCCAGATGTTAAAAACGCGAGAATAGGGCTCCAGTCTCGAGAAATAAATAAATAGAAAAGAATATTCCAAGAATCTTTAAATCTGGGTTCAACAAACCTGTTGGTCGATAGTATTGACCAAAACATGTTTCTGCAGAATTTTATAGAATAGTTCAGCAACTTTAGGTGCGGACTTGGAGGGCTATACAAGGTCAAATTGCATGGGGTTTTCTCCTACAGTTCACTCAAGAGGTCTAGTTTTAGGGAGTACCTTCAGATTATGCATAGTAGTCCTTTTGATATTTCAATTGTGTCACTCTTCATCAGTGCGCAGATTCTAACTTAACACTGCTAATGTGCTCAAGGAAGGAGCAGCATCATCAATGTCCATAAACTGGAGTTCCGACATTACGTCATCAACCAGTAGGGCCCATAAGTCCCTCCTACCACCACTTCGGGTCTTCGGACCTACAAACACAACAATGACCGGGTCGGGTTAAGGTTAGGTAAAAGCTAGATTTTACAATTCCCTCTGATGTCCAAGGACAGAAATGTCAAAAGGACATTCCCCAATCCCAAATCATACCTAATCAATCACATTCTCAGATCAGTCACATCATGAATAACTGACATCTCATGTAAAAGCATGATCAATTCATTAACATACATTAGTAAGTATGCATATATATACTTGAATAATGAAAGAGAAAACATAAGTAAAGTGCTACTGTACTTACAGTAGTACATCATAAATAAAAAGTACAATATCAGTATCATATCTAAGAGTTTTCGAAATTAGAAACTAACATACACGCAATCTATGTCAATATGAAGATAATTGTCCTTACCTTAATTAGCGTTGATGATTATCCAAAGATCAAAGAGAGAGGTTCCAAACCTAGCAAATATACCCCTAACAATCATAGATACAACATTAGGAAAGAAGTCTAAAAGATTGAAGAGAAAACGAATCAAACTGAGCGAAAAATAGAGCTACTGACTTGCTAGGTCGATTGGTTGGTCTACTGACCCAGTTGACCAACCAGTCGAGTCAGTCGACCAACTGAGTCAGGAAGCAAATCAATGGATTTTGATCCGAAACTCAATCTACAAAATTCGAAACTTCACGAAACTTGGAGGAAACCTTTAGAACAGTATTCTAACACTAAAGAAGTATAGATTATGCCTTAATAATGATTAAAAACACTACCTTCTAATTTGAAATCATGGTTTCCCCAATTGGGTGAAACCCTAGAATTTGATGAAAAATATACTATGAAATCATGGAAAAGATTAAAGGAGATTAGATCTAATTCTAAAAGAAGATAATCAAACACAAGTACGTCATGAGAATTGGATTCAATCATGTTAAGAAAGGGTAAAATTAGGTTTTCAAAAGGAGTTTATCAAGGATTAGAGTTAAGGTCACTATGATGATCATAAACCCTAGAGAAAAGAATGAGATCATGGAAGAGATGGTTGCAAGAATGCAGCATCTTCTTCCCAATCTCAATCAAGAGTAAGATTGTAGAGGAATAATTCACAACACAGAAAGATCACTAACCTTGGATTGACAAATCGAAGATAAGAAGCTTCAGATCTCCCAAAGATCCTTCGAAATCACCAAAAATAGCTTTGAAAGAGTCTTCCCACGTTCTTAGAGAGTTTTGGAGGCAAAGGATACTAAGAAACACAAAGTTAACTTAAATAGAAAGTGAAAAACCCTAAAATTGGATTTTCACAGATTTAACACCCTGTTGGTTGACTGCTTGGTCAATTGGCCCAGTCGACCAATCAATCGACCAAGCTGGTTAGCAAGGCCCAAACAGGGAATTGGAGGCCCAACTCAAGTCCAAACCTCATGGGCTTCTCCCAACACAACATATGACTTATCTAGTATAGAAAAATGCCTTTGAATCATATCTAACTATACTTCAAGTCCATCAATTAGACTCACCTTCGTCAAGCTGCAGCTTTCTTTCCAAATCTGCACAGACTTCCAAGTATGGAACTCCATCATCAATCTCCATGGGTTCTGGGTCAAACACCATGTCTTCTACTGAGATGGCCCATAGTTGGTTACTTCCTTTACTCCGGGTCTTCCGACCTACAAACAACCGGGTTTCCGGGTCAAGGTCAGGGTTAGGATAGGGCTGAATTTCACACTATCCATTCTAAAAGTTCTCATATCCATATCCCGCACCTCTATGCTGAAATGATGGAGTAGGGTATGGGCAGGCCTATTGAACTTCTTATTACCTTCGTCCACATAACCAGTATTCTTGTTCTATAACATCCGCTGAAGACGGTAATTCTCTCTTTTTGACTCTTCCACCTTCTTTGAGTTTTGAACTTTTGGGCATAGCTCTTTACAGGCTGAATTGAGAAGTATGTCTTGATTGAAGACCGAAGTCCCTTGTAGAATTTCTTCGCTTTTTCTCAGTCCACCTTAATTGAAAGTAGAACAGCTCTTCAATTTTTTGCTGCTATTCTAACACCATTAATGGCCCTTGATCAAGTGTCATAAACTTAGACTCATTCGCATCTTTCACTGACTCAAGGAAAGAATTCTTACAAAATGCCTCTTTGAATACCTCCCAGGTGATATTATTATGACGCATTGCTTCTAGGACTGGTTGGGTTGCATTCCACTAAGCATCAGCCTCATGTTGAAGCTTTTTCTCTGTACAAATGATCTTTTAGGCTTTGAAACACTGCAAATGTTTGAATACTGTCTTCCATCATCTTTGCATGTGGTCCAACAACATATCCACCCACATTAGCTCCAGAAGAAGAGGTCCTAGCTCCATTAGGGTTTGCTGAAGTAGCACGATTTGCATTTTGCATGGCCATAAACCCTTGCATCATCTAGTTGAACTGCTTGTTCTGTTGTTGCATCATATTCCCATAATGTTCAGAACGTCTTGCACAATCACAATTGGAGGGGCAACTGAAGGTGCACCATCATGTTGGTCATTCTGATTATTTTAGTTTCCAGTAGCACTAGAGGAAATAGCTCCATTAAGGTTACTGTCGTGAAATCCCTCACAACGGTAACCCGAAAATCTATATTGTAGGTCCGAAAACCCAGAGCTCTGGAAAAAGACAACTGTGGGTCATATGAATTGAACCCATTGGTTGTGACTTGAACCAATAGAAGTAGATGGAGATGATGCTAAGATAGAAACATTGTCGAATTTCGGAGGAAGATCTAACTTGAGTGATAAAGGGCTTGGTAGATGGACCAAGAGACAGTAATGATACAAGTGGAAGATACCGGAAAACTAGGTATGACCCTTCTATAACTTGGAAAATGACCCAAGATGAAGTAGGACCTTCGAAACAATAAAATGCATTTTGACTAAAAAAGGTACAAGTTGGCAGCTTGCCTTGGTCACCCCTTGGTCACCCCAAGCGACCAACTAGTCCCGGGACAGAATTGTCACTTCTGGGAAATTAGGTTTCCAAAGCCCTATTTAAGGGGTTTTTTTTTTTTTTGTTCTAATTCGTGTCATTGTGTCATAAGGCCGTCAGAGACACTCTAGAGCTCTCTCTCTCCAAGGTGAAAGAAGATTCCTAAGCATCTGTGAAGTATTCCGTCCGACGATTCTTCTTCTACAAGGTTAGCAATCACTCCCCCCCCCCCCCCTCCCCCTATTTTTTCTCCCTCCCCCCCAACAAAAAAAAATTAAAAATTTATAAATATTTTTATATTCTCCCCCCCCCCCTCCCCCTCACAACACACAAAAATCAACAACTCCCACCCACATAAAAATAAAAAACCAAACAAAAACCAAAAACAAACCACAAAAAAAAAAAAAAAAAAAAAAAAAACCTAATAAAATATTTTTATTTTTAATTTTTATAAAAAAAAATTTTTATAAAAAATTTTTTATTATATATTTTTTATAAACCCCCCCCCGTTTTTTCCCCTTATTTTCATAAAACAACCCCCTTTGGGCCCTTTCCCCCGATCGCCTTGAACCGTAGTTTCTCGCACCGAACTCCTCAGATCTGATTTGATCTGGTTTGCTCTTCGATCAATCAACCTCTCACTCCTGAAAGAAACATAATTACAGAAGAAAACGGAGCCGATCGTCTTGATCGGCGTCTCGATCTCCGACGGTCTAGTCGATATGGTATCGATGGTGTTTACTGAGCTCTATGGAGCTTCTAAAATGCTAGTCATGGAGTTCAATCGAGTGAGCTTAGAGTTTTGGCTGATTCTAGAGACTTACCTTCCTACGGATCTTCCCTTGCTTTTATACTGGCTTTCCTGCTTATAATTCTCTTTCAATCATGACCATCAGATCATCGCTCCTTTTTGGACGTCTTTGATCATCTTGCCTTTATCTCTCAATCGAATCCGGCTGAGGTTGGTTTGACCGGTATAAACCGGTAATGGATATATTAGTTACAACATAAGCCCCCAAGCCTGCTGATCAGGTTGAATCCAAATGAGACTCTGATCAGCAGGTTTTATCCTTTTCATCAAAATCACACAGTATTCCTTGTCCAGCTATTACGCCTTTTCCCCAGGTAATCCTCGATTTCTTCAAAACCTTGATGACGAGTTATCATATCATATCATCATTATCTTGAAAATTTGCTTATAACCATGTCCCTCATGAAATCATGTCCTTTGTATTGGTTGAAATTATATTATTGCACTCAGCCCCCAAATTATCTTAAAACCGGCTGAAATCACTGTCTTGTCAGACCTTTTCTGAATTTTCAAATATAACTTTTTAACTTCCTTAACGTTACCGCCGCTTGATCACTGATTTCGTCTTTTTCCCATGCATTACCATCATATTGTTCCCTTGCCCTTTCACACATCATCTTCATTCTTTTCAACTGCTGTTTTTCATACGTTAGCCGATTAATCCCACGCGTCGGTTACGAAAGGTAATGACCATTGATTTTGGACCATCGTGTATTTCCCCCTCCTTTCAAGAAATCCTCTCTCATTCTTTATATATATCTGTCAACTGTCGCCTTTTCCTTTCCGTACTCTGTTCTTCTTCGCGAACATCAACATACCTATCTGCTATCTCCTTTATTACTCCTTTTCAGATTTTACCTTTCCAATTTTCTTCTTCTTCCTTTCTTGTCTCCGCCATGGATCCTGCTTCCAATCCTTCAGTACCCAGTACCTCTTCCCAACCTGATATACCTCCAAGCGCGAGCAAATGAAAACGTGTCTGGTGCTTCTTCCTCCTCTCAGCATAATCCTTCAGACTGGAAACCGGTCCCGTATGCTCATGATGAAGCCATCCTTCTTTATACTCCTGTCAACATGTCCAGAGAAAAAATGGACCCAAAGCATGCTGGTCCTGAGTGGTATCCCACTAAAATAAAGAAATCCCACCTGGATTCTTATTTGGAAAGTTACCATTTTCCTTCTGATGCTAGAGTATGGGTTCCTGACTCCTCCGACCGTCCTTACTCAGTTGATCCTGGTGTTATCACCATCTACCTTGATCACCTTGATTCAGGTTTTAGAATCCCCCTGATTCCCGTAGTTCAATCTTTATTGGACTATTATCATGTCTGTCCTTCTCAGCTTACTCCAAATAGTTGGAGACTGGTTTACTTTTTTTTGCGTTTATTCTCCAGATGAATCGTGTCCCGTCTGTTGACCTCTTCAGAAATTATTACACCTTGAAAGTATCCCGCGAACGCGGATACCTTCACTTTGCCAGAAGAACCTGCATTTTGGGTGAACTAGGAAGAGAATCCAAAATTTTCATTGATTCTTCCATTCCCCATGACAACAAGCAATGGCGGGAAAAATACTTCTTCTGCGCCATTCCAAATCCAAACTTCCGGTCTCGATGGTGTCTTCATTCCTTGGAATCCTTATCTCCTCTAAAAGTACGTCCTGTGCTTACTGAATATGACCGAATAACTTGGAGTATGATTCCGACTGGAACTCCCATAGATGCGGCCAAGTTGAAGACAGATGCGAGTCTCATTAGTCACGGCCTTTTTCCAGGTAAAGATAATAATTGTTGTATACCTTTCTATCTTTTTGTAATCCTTACTCATTATCATATATTTTTGCCATCAGAAGTAATTGCTCGTCCCATCGTTAATGTTGTTGATCTACGGAGAAGTGTTTCAGAGGAAAAGAAATCCGATTCTAGGGTTATTAAACCCTCCAAGAAAAGAAAACACATTGCCGTCATCCTTCAAAAAGAAAAAACTGCTAAGAGAGATTCCCCTGATCAAGAGAAAACTACCCCGGCTCCAGAAAGTGCCATCAGAGAAGATGCTGATGTGCAAATTGTGAAAACAGTTGCAAGTGAAACCCCTGGTCCCAAAATGAGGACCTCCAGAACCTCCAATACATTGAGATGTAGACTTAGGTCTACGAGTCCGATCTCGACCGGGGGCCCGTCTAGTTCAAAGAAGAAGAAGAAAAGAAGAAAAAGAAATTCATACTGCCCCCACAGAAGTTCCCACTGTTGAAGATAATCCACGTGAAGAAATTCCTCATGATACTTCCGTCTTCCCAGAAAAAATGGTTGAGGACGAAGGTCAAGGTAAGGATTTATTTGACTATTCTTCTGACCATCTGAAGAAAATTGCTGAAGACATACTAACACATCTTGCGGGTGGTATTATTGAAGAAATAGCTGATCAATTATGTGATGAAAATATTGATGTTCCTGTCTCTCCCTTGGATGTTGTTGCCGAGGATCGTGTGAATGAAATTTCCGTTTAAGTTTTACCTTTATCCATCCCTGTGTTGGATGTTGTTGTCCCAGATACTGATGTTGTTGCTGCCCCAGATACTGATGTTGTTGCTCCCCCAGATATTGATGTTCCCCCTCCTGAGAAAAGTGATCAAGATGTTCCTCCTTTGGAGGAAAATAACCAAAATGTTTCCCATGGAATTCATGAAGTAGCTCTCCCAGAGAATAATCTTGTCCCACCTGAAGCTCTCATGGTAATTGACCCTCATGACGGTCATGAAGACCAAGAAAATATCATCATGCAGACTGGTTCAAATGATGCTGCAGTAAATGTTAATCCTGAGAATATTCTTGAGATAGCTGATCTCCAACCAGCCCCTGACCAGGTTGATGATACCATGAGCAATGCTGATTCCGGGAATCCTTTCCACCCTGAGTGGTTTTTAAAAGAAAATCATACGGCCAGCCGTAATTGGGAGGCTGCTAGAGAATGGGGTACAAAAGGCAGAATCCCTCGTGACAAGAGGAATCTTGCACGGATGTACGATTCGACCTTTATTCTCATGGGTGGGGGTAAGAATTAGACCTTTTTCCCTTTCTTTTATTTAGAATTAATTTACTTTTGATCCGATTACTTATATTGTCTTTAATATATATATATATATATATATATATATATATATATATATATATATATATATATATATATATATATATATATATATATATATATATATATATTGATTGATCAACAGATGTTTTGGGGCTGCCTTCAATGCATTTTCTGAAGTGTTGGAGAGAGAAAAAACTTTGTCTCGGGAAAATGATGAACCGATCAAGAAGAACTTCGAATTGGTTAATGAGGTACGGGATCTTCGAAGAAAATTGGGATCTTCGAGAGAGAAAATTAACAGGTGAGTTCGAGAGAAATAGATTTGATGAATGATCTTGATAGTTTGCATCCCGATTATGAAATTTGCTCGACCATTGTCTTGAATTGCGGGAAGAAGTTTCTATGTTGAGAGAAGCCGTTTTGAATCATAGGAATGAGCTTTTTCAACTTAAAATGTTAAAGGATGATGCCCTTGACAAGGCCAAAATTGCCACGGGTGAAAGAGAAGATTTTAAAGGAAAGCTAACCGAGCATTGGTGCGGGTCACAAAGTATTGAGAAGGAAAAGAATGAACTCCGGGGAAAAGTTTAATGAGATTGAAAAGCTAAATACAGCTTTAGAGTTGGCACAAGAATATCATGTGAAAGCTTTCGGTTCAATTCTCTTTGGAGAAGTCTGCTTTGGAGGATAAGAGTAATGGTTTGGAGTTAAGACTCGATGAGATAACAGCGAAAAGGATAATCTCGATGCTTCCTTTAATTTGGTTTCTAAAGAGAAAGAAAACCTTCATGCTCTCCTGGATGAAACTTTAAAATTCAAAACTTTGCTTGCATGAAGACTTAGAGCGAGAGAGGAAACAGTTTGAAATTGAAAAGAGAAGAATACAAAGTGAAAACCAGATAGTTTTAAATTCGGTTACCTCTTCTATGAAGGAAGTTGGAGATAATCCAACTTTCCTAGGGTTTTGCAAAAATATGGTAAAGGATTGCTCGACCAAATTTTTTGAGAGAGATCCTTAAGACTCATCCTGGTTTAGATTTCAAGTTGTTATCCCCAGAATTTCTCCCTTCTAGAACCTTTTTTGATCTTAGGAATTTGAAGCATCCCGATTCGATTGTTCATCGAGAAGATGATTACGATAATGATATGAGTGATTCCTCCGGCTCGCGCCGGATCATTCGCGCGAGTGGTTCGAGATGATAATGATGATGATAATTTACCTACTCAAGGAGATGAAGATATTGCTGCTAATGATGCTGTTGATGTTGATCCGTCTGGTAATGCTACAGATGTTGATCCATCTACAAAATCACACATATGAAGAAAACACTCTTTTTGCTTTATGAACTTACCTTTTTCTTTCTTGCCTACCTCTTTTGCATATGAGGTTTTTTAACTTGTTCAACTTTTATATGAATGAAATTTTCTTCCTTCCTTCTATTGTTATTATATATATATATATATATATTAGTTTCGACATAATAGTATCTTTCGTAATGTTAACTATCATCTTTTAACCAATTCATAATTGGTTAGATGTATATATCTTTGATCAAACTTTGTAAATTGACTTACTGAAATACCTCGATGAAAAAGTATTTGAAAGGAACTTTAATACCCGATCGGATACCTTGAGATGTTGATTTAATACCTGATCGACCTTTGAACTTCAATTAATAGTCCTCGGTGTAACTTTGATCCTTGAGTTATTTTACTTGATTAATTCCGTCGTACTCGATCCGAATGCTGCCTTAGAAAGATGGCTACTGGAGCCTGACTTCGGAAAGTCGGGATCATTCCTCGGAAGGAACAATCCGGGATCATCCTCGCGAAAGGAATGATCCGTGATCAGCTTCGGAAAGCATGACCAGGCCTCGGAAGGCTGGCTACTTGAGCGACCGGAAAGTCGGGATCATTCCTTGGAAGGAACAATCCGGGATCACCCTCGCGAAAGGAATGATCCGTGATTAGCTTAGCATGACCGGCTACGCCGGCCGACTTCGTGAAGTCGGGATCATCCTCGGTGCGGAATGATCCGTGATCGGCTCGGAAAGCATGACCGGGCCTCGGAAGGCTGGCTACTTGAGCCTAACTCACGAAGAGTTGGGATCACCCTCGGTACGGAATGATCCGTGATCAGCTTCGGAAAGCATGACCAGGCCTCGGAAGGCTGGCTACTTGAGCCTAACTCACGAAGAGTCGGGATCACCCTCGGAAGGAATGATCCGGATCAGCTAGCATAATCACGCCTCGGAAGGCTGGCTACTTGAGCCTAACTCACGAAGAGTCGGGATCACCCTCGGTACGGAATGATCCGTGATCAGCTTCGGAAAGCATGACCAGGCCTCGGAAGGTGACCACTTGGGCCGACTTCGGAAAGTCGGGATCATCCTCAAAAAGAATGACCCTGGATCAGCGTTGAAATGGCTTGATCGAAGAAAGCTGGTTCGCATAAATGTCTTTTGGATTAATAATGAAGAAGAAACTTTGGATGACCACGTTTAATAAAATGCATTCTCCAAGAATACCAGAAAATTCTTTCTATTGATAATATTTCTTAAGGTGAACTACATTCCACGGTCGTTTCAAACAACTTCCATGAGAGTCCTTCAGCCAATATGTGTTTTTGCTCCACGGTTTTTGTTACCACATATGGTCCTTCCCGGTTGCGAAAGCTTTCCACAGTTCCTTGGATCGATGCTGATTTTTCCTTAAAACCAAATCTCCTACTCACGAAAGATTTATGTTTGATTCGAGCATTATAATACTGCTTGTTGTTCTCCTCGATATTCCATATTACGGTATAAGGCCTTTTCTCGACTTCATCTAAAAATTCGAGGTTTGCCCGCGGTCCCTCTTCATTAGTTATTGGATCAAATCCTTCATATCTGTTTGATCCCACCATAACCTCCATTGGAGCCAATGCTTCGACCCATACGCCGATCCGAAAGGTGTTTCACCTGTTGGGGTCCTGACCGTAGTCCTATACGCCCATAGTACATGAGGTAGTTCATCAATCCACAAACTATGCGCTTCATCCAGTCTCTTTTTTATCCCCTGCAAAAGTGTTACCGTTTGTTACCTCAATTTGGCCATTGCATTGAGGATATGCTACAGATGAGTGTTTGCACTCAATATGATAGTCTGCACAGAATTCCTTGAATCTTTCATTGTCAAATTGCGGTCCGTGATCAATCAGTAGAATCTTTGGTAGGCCATATCTGAATATGACATGATTTACGAAGAATTTTTCAATTTGACTCGTGGTAGTTGTTGCCAAGGCTTTCTGCTTCTACCCATTTCGTAAAATAATCGATTGCAGCCACTACAAACTTTTTCCCTCCAGCTGCAACAGGAAAAGGTCCCAACAAATCCATACCCCACATAGCAAATGGGAGAGGATTAAGAATTGATGTTAGCTGCTCTGCTGGCTGGCTCTGAATTGGTGCATGAATCTGGCATTGATGACACCTTCTTACATACTCAATTGCCTCAGATTGCATTCGTGGCCAATAAAATCCTTGTCTTAAAATTTTATACGCCAAAGCTTTCCCACCTAAGTGGTTTCCACAAATTCCTTCGTGAACTTCGGATAAGGCATAAAGAGCATCAGAGGGTCCCAAACATTTCAAAAGTGGCCCAGAAACTGTTCTTTTATATAATAACTCATTTTTTAGAATAAACTTGGCAGCCCTTCTTTTCACGATTCCGGCCTTTTCCCTATCTTCAGGAAGAATACCATCCTTCAGATACTGTATAATAGGATCCATCCAAGATATCTCTGCGTCAATTTCCATTATCTCTGGCTCCGAATATGCCGGAATATCTAGCTCCTCATAATATACAGTTTGTGGAATAGAAATAGACTTTGCGGATGCCAATTTTGCCAGAGAATCTGCTTCATTATTTTGATTTCGAGATATCCTTGTGACTGAGAATTGTGCGAACCACTCCTTACATTGTGATACTTTTTTAAGATAGCTGACCATTCGATCATCTTTTGCTCCATACGCTCCCGTGACTTGGTGACCACCAGCTCGAATCACTTTTTACTTCGATGCTTTGAACACGAGAGAGATCGGCTAGTCGTAACCACTGCAATAAGAGCTTCATATTCTGCTTCATTGTTTGAAGCATGAAAATTAAACCGTAGTGCATTTTGAATTACAAATCCAAACGGACTTTGTAAAATCACTCCCGCTCTGATCCCTGCGAATGACTTGACCCATCTACATGTAAGGTCCACACGAGAAGACACCTTACTAGAATCTTTTTCCTCCTCTGGTGATGAAATACTTTCAGCAATAAAATCGGCCAAAACTTGTGCCTTTATCGCGATTCTAGGTTTATAATCTATATCATGTTACGTTAACTCTCTGCCCATGATACCATTCTCCTTCTCGGATCAGGTTTATGCGGTATTTTCTTTAAAGGCCGGTTAGTAAGAACAATAATTGGATGAGCACGAAAATAGGGTCGGAGCTTCTGGCTGCTACTATTAAGGCGAAAGCTTGTTTCTCAAATTCCGGATATCTAGATTCTGCATCTAACAATGTATGGCTTACAAAGTAGATAGGATTTTGAACAGTACCTTCCTCCCGGATTAACACCGCGCTTACCGCCGCCTTTGAAGAAGATAGATATATCTGCAAGCTCTCTCCGGGCTTTGGTCGAGATAAAGCGGTGGATTGGTCAACCTCCTCTTGACTCTTCAAATGAATTCGACGGTCCTCGACCATTTGAATTCGTTGAGTGCATTTAGATTCTTCAAAGCCTTGAAGAATGGTGCACACTTATCTCCTGATCTGGATATAAATCTACTTAATGCTGCAACTCTTCTGTTAAGCTTTGAATTTCTTTCATCTTCTTTGGGAGCCGTCATATTTAAGATAGCCCCGATTTTTTTCTGGATTTGCTTCAATGCCCCTCTGTGTGACCATGAAACCTAGGAATTTACCAGATGAAACTCCAAATGCACACTTCTCAGGATTGAGTCTCATTCCATTTCTCCTCAATACATCAAAGCACTCTCTTAAATCGACGAGATGATCAGATTTAAATTGACTTTTTACAAGAAGATCATCTACATAAACCTCCATATTTCTTCCAATCGATCAGCGAACAACTTGTTCATTGCCCTTTGGTATGTTGCACCAGCATTTTTTAACCCAAAAGGCATAACTTTATAACAATAGCTTTCCCGATTGGTCATGAATGCCGTGTGAGGTTGATCCTCCTTCTTCATAAGAATTTGATTATAACCTTGAATAAGCATCCATAAAACTCAACATTTGCTTGACTCGATGTGGCATCGATTAGCTGATCAATTCGCGGCAAAGGATAGCAATCCTTGGGACATGCCTTGTTCAAATCAGTGTAATCTACACACATTCGCCATTTTCCATTATGCTTTTTCACCATTACCACATTTGCTAGCCACCTTGGACACTCGATTTGCTCAATGAACTCGGATCTCCTAAGTTTGTCCACTTCAACCTTAATTGCATCATGCTTTTACGACGAGAAATTCCTTCGTCTCTGTTTCACTTGGTTTGATAGATTTATCTATCCATAAACAATGCTCCGCCACCTCTCTGCTTAAACCTGGCATGTCTTGTGTTGACCAGGCAAAGACATCTGCGTTTTGCTGAAGAAATTCTTTCAATTGCTCCTTGTCCTGACTGTTCTGATCAGCTCCTATCATGGTCCCTTTTTCTGGATTCTCCAAACCAAAACAAATTTTTTCCAGCTTTTCTACCGGTTCACCTCTTTGAATTTTTTCCTCATCCACCATTATCCGTAACTTCAACGATAAAGGCGAGTGCCTTACCTTGTGCTTTCGAATCCTTCAAAAAAGTTGTATAGCTTTGCCTTGAAGTTTTCTCGATCTGATTTGCATTCTCCAATGCCTCCTTACATTGGGAACTTGACCTTCAAATGTCTTGTCGAAATTATTGCACCAATAGTATTCAACGTTGGTCTCCCGAGAATTATATTGTATGCTGATAGACTTTTTATTAACAAAAATTTAGTAACTGTAGTTACCGTTTGTGGATGTGTTCCAAGTGTTATCGTTAGCTCCACAGTTCCCTCTACCGAAGTAGACTCTCCAGAAAATCCAAATAGTCTTGTGCTGCAAGGTTTTATCTTGACCGTATCCAACTTCAATCGCTGAAAAGCTTCGTAAGACATGATGTCTACAGATGATCCTGTGTCTACCAGAACTCTATGAATATCTCTGTTTGCCACCTCGATGACCACCACAATGGCGTCATCGTGTGGTTCTTGAATTCCTTCCATTTCTTCCTCCGTGAAGACTATTTCCTTCATCATTTTGATTCTTCTAGGAATAACATGAGATTCGACAGTATTCACATACCTGGCGTGCGCCTTAGATTTTGAAATTGAATTTAAGTCCAAACTTCCCAGGATGGTCATGACGGGGGACTGCTTCTGTTGAATCTGCCGATTTTCCTGCTGTTTAGTATTTTCCTCTGGAGAGTTGTACTGAAAATCTCCCTTGGCTTGTTCTTCTCTAGCTGGTGTTCGATTGTTCCACCTTCTCGGCTGATCAGCGGCATTTCTTCTGTTTCCCCCATTTCTCTTTTGAACATATTGGTCCAATCTTCCTTGGTTGATCAGTCGTTCAATTTCATTTTTCAAAATTCTGCGATCATCGGTATCATGACCATGATCTTTGTGATATCTACAGAACCTATTCGGATTCCTCTCATCCGCCTTTGCTATCATAGGTAATGGCCATTTCATAAATCCCTGATGCTGAATTTGCATCAGAATTTCCGATCTTCTTGCATTGAGAGGAGTGTAGTTTTCTTGGAATGGTTTTGGAATGTCCCTTTTGTATTGACGATCAGGAATATTTCTTGAAAAGTTCCTGCTATTCCTTCGCTCTCTCTGATCTCTCTGATCAGATTTCACAACTCCATCATCTTTCCTTTTAACTCCACTGCTATCAGTTTCTTTTCTTGCTTGGAGAATGTCCTTCATATTTGCATACTGATTACAGCGAGTCGTCAATTCTGCTATATTCGTTGGCTTGTTCATGATCAGGAATTCCAGAAGATGCTCATCTGTTAGGCCTCTGAACATAGCGTCATATGCCACCGCCTCATTCAAATTTTTAATTTGAATTGACTCTGATTGAATCTCTTCATATAATTTCGAACTGATTCTCCCGATTTTTGACGGATTGCGGCTAAGTTATCAACGGTTTTTTGCTTTTCATGCTACTTTGGAATCTTGACAAGAATACTTTCGTCAAATCCTTAAAATCCTTAATGGAATCTGGTAATAAGCTGAAGAACCAGGTTGTTGCAGATCCTTTCAAGGAAGATGGAAATGAGCGACACTTTAAAATATCAGAGTTACCTGCTAGCATCATAACAAAGTTGAACTAAGCCAGATGTTCCATTGGATCTGTACTTCCATCATACATCGTGAATGTCGGAAGTTTAAAATTGTGCGGCAATGGTGCTGACATAATGTCTTTAGCAAATGGATTCTGGTTCATTATTTCCTCAGCTTTTTCTCCGCCATCTTTGTTCACCGATCGTTGAATCGATCATCGAGGACGCGAAATCTTTTACGATTTCCGATCCATAGACTTCAGATCTGCAATCTCCTGATTTTCCTGTTTCTCTCTTATCTCTCCAATCCCCAACGCTTCTACTCTTTTTGCTCCAGATATGACTCAATTGATCATCTCTAGACGATTCTCGATCTTCAGTCTCTAGTGGAATATAGTTTGGATCCGCACTTTCTCCTGATCCTTCCTTCAGAAATGATCTCCTTCGGCTTCCTCCTGACTTTTGAATCTGAGAATTTGGGACGAGAGGTCGCTTTTGCTCGGGAAAGAGTTCGAGATCTTCCAGCTGACAAGACCGGAACTCTTTCCTCAGGATGTACTCCGATCTGCTTGATGAAAGTCCTCATCAGATTTTGTGTCTCCAGTATTTGATGCTGCATGCTCTCAAACCGCTCGGCGATCGATTTGGATCTAACTCTGGACAAGATGTCGCCAATGTATCTGCTAATTGTTTCTCTTGCCTTTCAAACTGATCAGTTGGACGAGGTGGAGAATGATCCTCCAGCATTCTCTGCCTCTGTCGAGTTTGCATCACTGGAATTTGCGGCATCGGAACCACTTCTCTCGTTCTTCTTTTTGGATTTACTCTCCTTGGCTCCCTCTGGCTTGTTTCCGCCATTTCTATCGGTAATTCCTCCTCTCGCTCAGGTGATTGAGCCATAGCTTCTGCTCTGGACTGATTTCCCACAGACGGCGCCAAATGTTGGTGCTATTTCTGCCGATCGCCTTGAACCGTAGTTTCTCGCACCGAACTCCTCAGATATGATTTGATCTGGTTTGCTCTTTCGATCAATCAACCTCTCACTCCTGAAAGAAACAGAATTACAGTAAGAAACGGAGCCGATCGTCTTGATCGGCGTCTCGTCTCCGACGGTCTAGTCAGTATGGTATCGATGGTGTTTACAGAGCTCTATGGAGCTTCTAAAATGCTAGTCATGGAGTTCAATCAGAGTGAGCTTAGAGTTTTGGCTTGATTCTAGAGACTTACCTTCCTACGGATCTTCCCTTGCTTTTATACTGGCTTTCCCGCTTATAATTCTCTTTCAATCATGACCATCAGATCATCGCTCCTTTTTGGACGTCTTTGATCATCTTGCCTTTATCTCTCAATCGAATCCGGCTGAGGTTGGTTTGACCGGTATAAACCGGTAATGGATATATTAGTTACAACAAAAAAATAAAATAAACCACACACCCCCCCCCCCACCAACTCCCCCCCACCCCCCCCCCCCCCCCCCCCCCCCCCCTCCCCACCCCAAATCCTTTTTTAAACCCACCCTCTGTTTTTAACTCAAAACCCCCACCCTTTTTCCTCTTTTTTTAATTTCCCCTTTTCCCTTCATGTTAGGGTGGCGACTTGAGAGTCAATATAGCACGATAGCTGCAAAAGCCTAAGCTACAAAGGATTCAAATATACCAAATCTCTTTTTTTTTTTTGGTACGAAAATATACCAAATCTCAGCTGCTTCAAATTTGACAGTGGAATTAGTAGGCTTCTCTTTTGTCTCCTCATTTTTTTATTACAGTACCATAGACAAAAAAAAATTATAAGAAATGTAAACATGATAATTTACAAACTCAAGAAATATATAATAATTTGACTTCCAAATCAACATAGGGTAAACCGCAGCCGAAGCAGCTAAAATTTTCCCGGGCGAGGGTTGAATGACTAAGAAACTATCAAGTTCAGCGGTGCTCAATTACGCTCGCTTATATGAAATGTAAGGGATCCAATTCGAGGGATAGGGCAAGGTGAGACCTGATTGGGAGAAAAAAAAAGGAAAAAGAAAAAGAAAAAAAAATTCATCAAGATGTTCAAATGCCACCGCCCACCAGAATCCTTTTCATGGTGACAAACAGCTCTCGCATCTGATCCCTGGAATGCAAGGGAGATGGGTAAACACAGGTAAAATCTAACCGTCCATTGTGGATCGTGTCAAAGATAGCAATTGAGGGACCCACACCATGCACTGAAGAACATCCCATGTAGTCTTCCAGTCCCATCCATTGATGCAGCAGCTGATTATTGTGTTCATTGTCGATCACAGGGTCCTCGAACATAGAGATGAAAGATGTCCTCAAGGATGAGTGAGGCGTCAAGCCCGGGTTGTCGATGGCTTTACCCATGAGGAGATGAAGATCAGCCATGTCCGAGAAATGCTTGTTGGCGTTGATTGAATCTTTCAAGCTCGCATAGCATCTGCTTGCTAATTCCCATAGTTCTTGTCCTTCCTTTATATCGTGTGTGTTCACAATGGCTGAATGATAAAATCCTGAAAAAAAACCATAGTTAATCTGGACCTCTCAAATATATGAAACAAACTCAGTACTGAAAAGGACTTGCTACATCGGATGGTTAAATTTACATGTATGGTGGTGAACCTTCAAATGCATGAGAATACACCATGCCAAGCTCATCCCAAGGTTGAAAAATCTTGTAATTTTCCAAGGATTTGCACATTATACGAGCTCATTCCGTTACAAGCTCAAAATCACTTGGAACAACAAGCAAAAGGGAGCAAAAGAATCGAGGGAAGACTTAACAGATATCTTGCTAACAAAAAATGGACTGATGCATTCTCTAAAGCTCATGTGAATCATGAGTCGTTTACATCCTCAGATCTTATGGTCTTGCTAGTAAACACATACTCTACACAACATTTGAAATGCAAACTCCTCAGATTCGAGGCCTTCTGGATGCAAGAACTAGCATTCTTGGAGCTAGTTAGCAGTACTCTGAATCCAAATTTTACAAGGTTCCCCTTCTTACTCATTCACTACAAATTTGAAAATTTTACAAGAAACATTATATGCTCAGATTCCTAAAGTAAATAAAACAGGTTGAGGAAGGCCTTGGATAAGCACAGTGCAACACAAATACAGTCCAGAAAATCAAGTAGGATACGAGAGTTAACCAGCTGATAGCCGAACTCAGATTTTTGTTCAATCAAAAAAGAGGCCTTGTGGCAACAAAAAACTCGTACCAATTGGATCACTAAGGGGGTAGCAATACTCATTTCTTTTACCTGACCCATCATACAAAATTCAACCAAATTTTTTATCAAAATTTTGCATTCTGAGAACCTTGAAAAGAAACTATGGGGGAGCCAAAACATGTCCCAGATTTTGATTGAAACCTCGAAAATTTTGACAAAAACATGTGAAACTAGGAAATTTGTTCGACCCTACTAGACCAGCCAATTCATGAGAAAAAATTCGAGGGAAACCTGTGAAATTTTGAGAAAACTTGGGAAATTTTGTGGAAATTTGGGACTTTTTTCTGCAAGTTTCGTAGTTTTTTCAAATTTTTTTTTCTTTCTTTCTTTCATGTTTCCCCAAATACCACGACCAATACCCCCTCTATTAGGACGTCCCTATCCAAATTGTGTATTCCTTCAGACTGATTATCTTAGGCATGTTGATGACCAGACTTATAGAGCTGCAGTTGTTGATTACCTCGACAACCATAGGTATAACATGTCATGGAATGTCTATGTTCGTTGGTCGGAAGAGAGGATGTTACAGGCACAGTACTACTTGGCTTACCGAATGGATCTACCAAGGCACTCCTCTTGGAACTGAGTTATACTTCCCTTTAATTGTCTTAATTATTATATCTCTATAATAGAAATAGAAGGGAGAATAATTCTTACATGGATTCGTTTTTCCCAAAATATAGAATTACCGCAGCGGAAGTAATTTGGATCCATGTCCTCGTTCCTCCAAGAACTCGTCGCCGGTTTGATTCCACAATCACGAGGAAAGGGAATGTATTCCATAACCCAAATGTTTTGTGGATGGAAGAAAGTAGAGACCAAGACTAAGGAGAAGAAGATCTTCTTCCACGAAGTATCTCCTTTATGCATTTCTTGGAGAGGGAAAGAGAGAGGGAGCCGCCTTTTAGGAAATCTCACATATCCGTAATGTGATTCCCAAGTGATGCGGTGGTTACCAAAATATATAACCCTATATTTTGTAACCGCCCAAAATTGAATTTTCAATTTTGCCCTTGGGCATATAATTATATTAACAATTAATAAATCCCAACATCTCCCACTTGCACAAGGGCAAGTGTTAATCTCTCTATCACAGTGTGTCCCAAACACACATGTATATCCCAGATATACACATTCGATCTCTCTATCACAGTACGTCCCAAACACACATCTATATCCCAGATATACATATTTTGATCTCTCTACTATGTATCCTAGATACATAGACCACTTGTGTCCCAGACACCAACATCCACAAGTAATTCTGGCAAATGGGTTGTGCGACTGGTGATATACTTACAGGCGTGAGCCCCAACCTAGAAACCTTCCCAAATGGCCAAAATGGCACATCACTTAAAGAAAACATCAAATAAGCATTAGTATACCACAGTGTCCTAGGTTTATTCAAACTTACCAGACTAAAGGTATCTCAATCCCTCTGAAAGCATGGTTATCAAAGCGTTCGCCTAGGCGGCAAAGCAGTTTTTCAACCGCTTAAATTGTGACCGCTTAACTAACGGGCTGATTTCTTGCTGCTTTTTTGCTTAGGCACTACCAATTTGCCGCCTATATGCTAAAGCAACCGCTTTTTTTACATTTTGTAATTTGTGCATATTATTTTTTTTAATCATAATTTATTCTACAATGTCGTATATAAATTTAAATATGTGAGCCATTTTGGAATTGATGCCCAATTTGCAAATGAACTCCGAGGCCCAAAGTGCATGTCAGCAACAGAGTGTGAAACATGAGCCATTTTTCAATGATTACCGATATAGTACATAGTATTTTTCTTTCATTTTCATTTTTCACATTGATTACTGATATAGTACATACTACATAATTATTGTTATGAATCTTATGACGCTTGATGAGATGAAGTTATGTTTTTATTCTTTTTTTTTTATAATTTTTCATAACTGTGATTCTTGAATGTTTTTTATTTTTATGAATGTTTGTTTAGTACTTTAGTTTATTATAAAAAGTATTTGTATTAAAAAGTAGTTATATTAAAAATATTGACAAAACTACTTTGGTCGCTTTATTGCCGCTTAAGCGCCGCTTAGTCGTCTAATCGCCAAGACGGAGCCCCAATCACTTTGGTCGCTTTGCCGCGTTAATAACCATGTCTGAGAGATCACCTTCTTGTCTTTAAAATGTTCACTACTGTAACACATACAGTTTGCGCCAGCAAACACTTTTAGGGTGCAATTGAATCAAACCTTTCTTTTTGCCCTAGACCATCAATACACTTAAATTGACTCCTTTCCCGGTAATGCCCCTTTAGGTTGAATCAATCATGACCATAGGTAACACCCCAAAGTAGCCACATCAACCATTCATTTCATGATGTCGTCGAAAGTCCACAAAGAACACTAATGGACCATAAGGTCTAGGACTCACACAATGAAAGGAGCAGAGATCTATCCTCTCATTTCTAATGATCGCTAAACATACATAGTATGATATATGTACTATGATGGAGCATTCTATACACAATAGAATGTATGTCCCTCTCAATACCATATAGGTCTTAATCTAGTCGCAACCTCTTGCACCTTACTCGAGTTTCTTTATTGTCGCCACCCTAAAGCCACATAAAGTACTCGCACCTAGCTTCTATAGGCAACATGAATAATGGGAACATTCATGTCGATTTTCTTTATAATAGAGAAACTCATTTTGATTCCAAATTAAGGCGACAACATGATCATGATTTGACCTACACAAGGTTATTCACAATCCGTCTCATCTCTGCTCACCTCCAAGGTGCCAGAGGCGAATGCTCGTGTGAGTGAGCCATTATCTTGCCTATTGACATATCACGTTTTATGCTAGCAGAACACAATCACATAAAAAGTGAAAAAACAAATGAATAAATGCTGGAATGAACTCATATTACTCAATAATAAGAAAGTTTCAGTACAAAAATAAGTCACAATCTACACAAGCCCAAGGACTTTACATCATAAATAAAAACATCATTGGCTATGGGTTTGGTAAGAGGGTCAGCTACCATCTGACTAGTAGATATGTGTTTAAGTACAACTTTCTTCCTTGTTATAATGTCTCTAACAAAATAATATCTTAACTGTATAGGTTTAGTCTTCCCATGATACTTGGGGTCCTTGACATTGCTAAGAGCTGCCGTACTATCACAAAAGACAAGGGCAGGCTCTTTGGATGTCAACACAAATCCAGTATGTCGTAGGAATCTCCTCAACCAAACAGCTTCTTGAATTGCAGTTGAGCATGCCACATACTCTGCTTCCATGGTCGAGAGTGATATACAAGTCTGCTTCTTACTACACCACGAAATGGCCCCACCATTCAGTAAGAAAGCATATCCAGAGGTTTATTTGCGCTTATCAATGTCTCCACCCCAGTCAGTATCGCTATAGCCAACTAACCGCAAATCCGATCCTTGGTAACACAGCATGTAGTTACTCATTCCTTTGAGATATCTCAATATCCTCTTTGATTGCTTTCCAGTGCTCTATGCCTCGGTTTGATTGGTACCGACTAACCAAACCCACTACATAACAAATATCTGGCCTAGTACACATCATAGCGTACATAAGGCTACCCAATGCACTGGAATATGGAACTCTTTCCATCTAAATTCTCTCCTCTGGGGTCTTAGGACCCATATTAAGGCTTAAATGCAAACCCTTCTCCACTGGAGTATCAATTGGTTTGCAGTTGTTGCCAATTTCTGACAATCTTGACACCAAGCACATAACTTGCTTCACCCATGTCTTTCATATCAAATACGGAGGACAACCATCTCTTAATGGTTTCCAATAGCTCCTTGCTATTGCTAGCCATGAGTATGTCATCTACATACAGTGTCAAAATGACATAATCAACATCAGATCTCTTGGTGTAAACACAGTGATCTTCCTCAAGCATGGAAAAACAATTTTCCATCATAGCTTGGTGGAAGCATACTTTCTACTGTCTTGATACTTGCTTTAAGCCATATATGGACTTATTGAGCTTGCACACTTTGCGCTCTAGTCCCTTAGCTTCAAAGCCTCGAGGTTGATCCATATAGATCTCTTCCTTAAGTTCTCCATTGAGAAAAGTAGTCTTTACATCCATTTGATAAAGCTCCAAGTCCAACTGAGCAACAATGGCTAATATGAGGCAGATGGAGGCAAACCTAACCATAGGGAAAAAAGTTTCCTCATAATCAAGCCCTCTCGTTGGGTGTAGCCCTTAGCCACTAAACGAGCCTTAAATATCTCAATAGATCCATCCGCCTTTCTCTTAATCTTGAGAACCCACTTGTTCCCAATTGCCTTTCGGCCCGGCGATAAGTCAACCAAGTCCCAGACATGATTGACTTTCATCGACTCCAACATTTCCTCTTTCGCTTTCAACCATTCCTTTGAGTTTGCCCCTACAAGAGCTTCCTGCACACTCTTCAGTTCATGCTCATCGACTGGAGTCATCTCATAGCTGGTTTTTTCAGGAGCTACCATGTAGACTTCACCCTCTATGTTGAAACGTCGATGAGAAACCAGCCCGCGCTCACTACGGTGCAAGTGCATGTTAGATTGCTCACCCTCTGAGGTAGCTATCACATCTGCACTCCTACTCCCACTAGGATCTTCTAGATGAACCCCAAGTTCATTATCCAAAGTCTGAATCCCTGGAGTGACAAGATCACTATCTTGTATCTCAAAGAATTCTGATGATTCTTTGTTAACTCTTAAAAGAGATGGAAAATCATTTTCCAAGAATGTTGCATCCATAGACTCAAGTTTCGTTATCCTCTCGCTCTCATATAGCCCAATGAAGACATGGCCCTTCGAGAGTTCAGAATATCTTACAAAGATGCACTTTCTTCCTCTGGGTCCAAGCTTCCCATATTGGTGAGAAGTAGAGTGAACAGATGCTACACATCCCCATGCGTGCATGTAACTCAAATCTGGTTTCCTTCCGGTCCACAACTCATATGGTGTAGAAGGAACCAATTTGGTTGGAACCCTGTTGAGGATATAGGCCGTACTCAACAAAGCATCTCTCCAATAAGAGATGGGTAGGTTTGCCTATGCCATCATGGATCTCACCATGTCTAGCAAGGTTCTATTCCTCCTCTCAACAACCCCATTTTTCTATGAAGTCCCTGGAATAGTAAGTTGTCTAGATATCCCCTTTTCATCACACAACCCTTTGAACATATCGGAGAGATACTCTCTACCTCTATCCGTTCTAAGAGTTTTAATCCTTTTATTTAATTGATTTTCAACTAAGATCATAAACTTCTTAAAACATTCCAGAGCTTCTGACTTATGAGAAATTAGATAAATGTAATCATACCGTGTATAGTCATCTATGAATGTGATGAAATAAGCCTATCCCTTTTTGGTATGCACATTCATGGGTCCACACACATCTGAATGAATAAGTTCTAGAGGAAGAGAGGCTCTCAAAGCCTTTTTAAATGGTTTTCTAGTTGCTTTCCCTGTTAGACATGATTCACAAGTTGGCAGCCAAATAGTGAACCTTGGCCTAAGAGACCTTCTCTTGCCAACCTGTTCATCTTATCTAAGCCAATTTGTCCTAGTCTAGCATGCCACATATTAGAATCAATACACATAGTATCTTGGCAAACAAAAGCACTACTAGAATTAGATAAATAATCCATTGTATCTAATATAATAAAACCATAACCATAAACTGTATCACCTAGATACAAAACCAAAGAATTGTTCTCAAATACAACTCTAAAACTATGTCTCAGAAGAAAAGTAACAGATTTAAGATTCTGCCGAATGTCTAGAGCATTCAGCACATCATAGAGCATTAGCATCCGGCTACCTTGCAAAACTAATTTGCATGTGCCAATGCCATGAACCTCCATACTCAATCTATTCCCCATCGTTATTCTTTTGCTTCCTCTTGGAACACGACGGTATTTCACGAAACTCGAACGTTCCCTCATTATGTGTTATGTCGCACTTGAATCAATAATCCACAAAGGACTTAATTCAGCAAGCATAGTAGAACTTGTTACATGACAAGATGAGGTATAACACACAATACATACCTCATGCTCAATGCAATCATAAGCAAAATGACCAAGCTTTCGGCAATTGAAGCAAATTAAAGATGATTTCTTCTTATTAGCACTGGTCCCTCTTGAATGCTTGGGGCCACTCTTGTTTCTGTTCCCACCTTTGTTACTCTGCCGGGACTCTGAGGTTGAGTTTTTTCCCTCTTGCGCTTAAAGCCTGCACCCTTACTAGTGCTCGCTTCAGCAGCAAGTACTTCAGTGGGAGGGGCATCAACCAACATCCGATCCTCCTCCAGCTCAAGATGCTTGGCAGCTCGATCAAAAGTCTTGACATCATCAGCATGAGTCAAGAAGATCTTCATATGCTCCCAAGTCTGAGGCAATGACCTGATGACTGTAGAGACTTGCTCCTCATCAGTCTTTTGGAGCCCACATGCGATCAACTCACTTATAATGTTGGATATGATAGTTATGTGCTGCCTCATGGTGTGACCTTGGCGCATCTTGTAACCATCAAAAGTGAGTCCGAGATGGCGGCCTCTTAAGGTGGAAGGCCCTCCATATTGGAACTTCACAGCCTCCCACAAAGACTTTGCAGTCCTATGCTTCTCAAACCGAAGCATCAAGTCATCCCTCATGGAGCTTAGGATAGTAATCCTAGCTACCTGGTCTTTCCTCTTCTAGGCATTGTAAAGTTCAAGGTCCTTGCGATGTTGTGCAGTGGTACCTTCTTCAGGTGGGGACATGGTCTGGTTTATAGTTTACAGCATATCCTGCTCTTCTAGAGATACTACACCTTTCGGTGCTAGAGGTCAGAATTCCTCTCATTCAGTTTATCTCCTTTCGTGAGGTCAGCAACGATGTTTTTGGTAGTAGCCATTAAACTAAAGACAATATATACAAGGATGAGTTCAACTATTCTAGCATAAAACACAACACAACACAAGCAACAACAATTCACACTAGCATAGTCAACATATGGAATAAGTATTTAAACCAAAAGAAATGTTGACAAACATCCAATCAAATTCTCATGCAAACCCATATAGACTTACATACTAGTTTCATTATATACTAGAAACATGATTAAATGACCCATAATCAAAATTGTTTTACTAAAATAAAACACCCAATCATGTTTATGCTATGAGGTGGTTCACACATAACGTTTCTACCTCACTAGCTCCCACTAGGCCCCATTAGGCTCTTAATGCCCAAACATCACTCAGAGTGTCGGGCTTCTTGTGTCCAGTAAGTTAGAAACACATTTTGAACTGGACAAACCAACGTCCAAAAAATCCATCTCCCAGACGGACTTCTGTCTGGTCCACTGTGATCAGACGGATGCCTGTCTAGTCCTCTGTGGACCAAACGACGTATGTACGAACTATACGAATTTACAGTTCTGGAAAAAACGGGGAAAAAAACTGTTTTTCACCCAAAAATTTCCCAAAAAAACGCATGAAAAATCCAAAAATTATTAAACAAAAAATACATTCTCATGGATCATCAATCATGCATGTTTTTACAGGAGGGAAATCACAAGGATCCTCCCACTTGGATTCGAACCCAGAAAATTAGGGTCTTAAACCCTCTCAATTCTCCATGGGTTTCCGTCAAACCTTGGATTCTCTACGGGTTTCTATAAACCCTTGGTCCTCCCATTGGATCCATTCAAGAAAAACAAACAATTGGGAGGAACAAAAAATCGTGGGAACCTAGGCTCTGATGCCAATGTTGGTAAATTGCTATATCTCTATACTCAAAATAGAAGGGAGAATAATCCTTACCTGGATTTGCCTTTTCCCAAAATATAGAATTACCGCAACAGAAGTAATTTGGATCCATGTCCTCATTCCTCCAAGGACTCGTCGCCGGTTTGATTCCACAATCACGAGGAAAGGGAATGTATTCCATAACCCAAATGTTTTGTGGATGGAAGAAAGTAGAGACCAAGACTAAGGAGAAGAAGATCCACGAAGTATCTCCTTTATGCATTTCTTGGAGAGGGAAAGAGAGAGGGAGCCGCCTTTTAGGAAATCTCACATATCCGTAATGTGATTCCCAAGTGATGCGATGGTTACCAAAATATATAACCCTATATTTTGCAACCACCCAAAAGTGAATTTCCAATTTTTCCCTTGGGCATATAATTATATTAATAATTAATAATTCCCAATATATGTTTTGAACTTAAAAGTTCTATATTGAATGTTATTTTTTTAAGTTTATAGTGTACTTCTCAGACAACTCTACATTGATATTATGTATATTAATTTGTTTTTTTAGCAAAATGCATGTGTCAATCAAGTGTTCTTTATACTCTAATTAGCTGAAATGCAGAGTCTCACCCCAAAATTCTCCCAAAAACCTGTCGAAACTTGCATGAAAAAGTCCCAAATTTCCTCAAAGTTTCTCAAATTTCCACATAAGCTTTTCATTTTCACTTGATTGAAACTTAAGTTTCTCTTGAATTTTTTTTCCTATGACCTGACCACAACGAGACAGATCTAGAAACAAAATCGGAGGAATGCACAATGATGGGTTACTCATAAGCCAAGATAAACAGGTGGCACAAGTCTTTTTTAGGCACATCAAGAGTATTTATCACTCAAAGGCAGAATCAATGGTGCGGATGTGGAATTGCTATTGTTAACTCCCATTACAGATGATGAAACAGAATTTGGTTTGCAGGACAAATGGATTAAAAGCATTGGGGTCATAATGACTTTATAAGGGTATTCTTCCAATCTTCTTGGGACATTCTAAGCAAGGATGTGATAAGCTGTCAAGCAATTCTTCCAAACAAGCACATTGTCTTCACCAATAAATCAAACCTTCATTGCTTTCATTCCAAAGGTGGATGTCCCAAACTTTTTACAGGATTATAATAGGTCAATAAGTCTATACAATTTTAGTTATAAGATCATCTCTAGGATATTGATGAACATACTCAAAAGTCTAATGCCTAGATTGATCTCTTCCAATCAAAATGGCTTCACACAAGGCAGACATATTTTGGACAGCATTCTGATTGGACATGAGATGATGCACAAGATCAAGCAGCACAGATAAGGCAAAAAGGTTCTCATAACAGTCAAATTAGGTATAAGCAAGGCCTAACTGCAGTGGAGAACTGCAGTGGAGCTTCGTCAAACTTATTCTTAAAAACTATAGATTCCCTCAACAATGGATCTAATAAATCATGTTTTGCATCACTTCCCAACATCTTGCATCCTTCTTAATGGCTCCCCCCTTTTTGGAAACTTTAAGCCGACCAGAGGGTTGAGATTAGGGGACCCACTCTCATCTTATATCTTTGTCTTTTCTGCTTAAGTGTGTTTCACAAATCTAGAAATAGCGAGGTCAAAGAAAAAGCTAAAAGGAACCAAGCTTTCAAGGGGAGGGGAAATCCTGACACACAACATTTGCAGATGATTTGACTCTATATGGGCTAGCAACCCATGCAAAAGCAACCACTTTTCAAAGCATAATCCAAGACTATTGTGCATTCTGAGGATAACAATTAAGCTTAAACTAGACAAGAGCACATTACAGCCAGGGTACTACAAGGGCATTGAAAATAGAGCTCTCTCATCAAATTTTCACATACCTCCTACATCTGAAGTAGACATTTACTTGGCCATTCCCATCATTAGAGAGTCACAAATAGAATGCAGGGTTGGAAAGCAATATGCCTAAGTGCAACTGGAAAAGCTATCATTCTCTATTCAAGCTACTGCAAGCTCAATGGCATCTCATTTTGTCTTGTTTTCAGTTACTAGATAGTGTTTTGAAAGATCTTGATGAAACTCCAAGAAACTTCTTTTGGTTGAAGAGGTTAGGATCTATGGTGCAAACAATTTTTTGGAACATAATTTGCAAATCCAAGAGAAGTGGAGGACAACCTCATAAGAATTGAGAACACAAATCTAATCCTTCTCGCTCAGCAGGAATGTAAGCTTCTTAACCCCAATCAATCACTTTAGGGCCAATTAATGAATGAAAAATATTTAAAAGACAAATGGGTCCCTGGCAATTTGCAACTTCATGCTCCTTGCCCCCTTTCCCTCAAGCTCCAACTCAGGACCTTGTTGAAAAATGGTGGTCCGCAGAGCTACAACAAAAAATCCTCAACATCCATAAATAATAGAGGAGTGATTTATATTGTCTCAAATAGCATCAAGGCAAGTTTTGTTGGCATCAGCTTTTAAACTATCCTTAGACTGCTGTAAAGAAAATGAGGACCTGTTTTGACTACCATTTTGGGATCTTCCACTGGCACTTTTTAAATCTTCCACTGGCACCAAAAGTTCACACATTCTCATGGAAGCTCTTACACCAGAAATTACCAATTAGTGATACTCCAACAAGTTGGATGTCAAGTGTTTGAACTAAGTGTGGTGTGTAACATACATCAAATTACCTGGGACCACATATTCATTCATCGTCAATCGAGTGAGTGTGGGCCGTGTGGCACCTCATGGAGTCAAAAGCATGGTCAACCTTTCATAACATTCATTAACAAATTTGAGCACTGATATGACTACAATCCAGCAAGCCTGAAACAGGAAAGCATTCTTCTCCATTTGAATACTCTTTGGTCACTTTGGTTAATTACATGGCATTGTATATATGGAAAATCAAGCAGAGGATCAGAACAAATTCACTGATTTGCATCACAGATGACATAGGGTTACAAGAACAGCGGTAATGGAGCAGCCAGCAAAACAAAGAGCGGACAGATCAAATGCAGGCACCCAATCAAGATATGTTGAAAATTAATGTAGATGGATCAAGTTCAATGGAAACCAAGCAAGCAGGTTTTGGAGAGAATGGGAGAGATCATACAAGAAAGATGGTGCTTTATTTTGCAGAAGCACGTGAACATAAAAATCCCACTGTGGCTAAAACAATGCCCCAGCTCTGGTCTATTCCCAACAATTAGGGGCTTCAAATACCATTATGGATGATTAAACCTGGAGGTAAACGAGCTCCTCAAAAACCAAAACAGGAAACTTCATCGAAGATCATTCAATATTCTCAGAACATGACACCTAATACAACAACATTCAACTCCCACCATAAATTTAGTGAGGCTAATAGTGTGACAGATACATTGGCATCATACACAACAAGGAACCGTTTCTTTTTTCAATGATTCTAATCCCCTACTCCTTCTTTGTTGGCCAATTTTATTTGATAAGTTAGATTGTACATTCCATTGTGGAGTTAACTAAATTTTTGTTCTACCAGGGGAAAAAAACCCCAAAGCATTCTAAATTTGGTTATTAGATTATGGACGTTGCAATCAAATCCCCTATATATGACAATATAATTATCAAATGGGATTTTCTTAACATAATGATAATGCATCAAAAAATCTGTATCCTTTCTTCTTAAACCCTTTAAGAGTATAACACAACATATTTTTTCAATAAAAATATAACTCTGTCATCACGTTGTACCCAAGAAATAATAAAACAATACACCAAACACAATTTTAACCTCAACATATGAGAATAATACAAAAACCTGTCAAAAGCTATCTGAAGCTGTCAAGTTCTAGATTCACCTATCTACCGATATAAGATCATTTAGACAATAAAAGTATATAATATGTTAATTTACTAACCTATATAAAAAAAAAATTTCTTTTATTTTGGAAAATAACCTATATAAGATCCTTTAGACACTAAGTATAATACTTTCTTAAAGTAAAACCTATCATCATCATGTATGTCATAGAAAAATGCTCTAAACAGTGATAATTTCTACCGATGATATAATAATAAGTCATTTCTAACTATTTTGTAAAATAAACCTTTATCAAGGGAATAAAACTAGGTAACCATTGAAATGAGTATTTAACCAACAAACCGATGAAAAAAAAGAGAGAGAGAGAGGAGTCTACGAGTTTTTTTGTATCAATTTTCATTCTCATTTTTTGATAATTTTTTATTTTTGTTTGTGTTTGGTATCTATTATCAAATCTATAATTTATTAAAATGAATAGAAAAAAAATCTTATAATCCATAATAGAATTTTAGTCTATTATGGATTTTGAGCAAAAATTCATTCTTATGGTTTTTGGAGTAGCTTTAACATGCATGTGCTCATATGACCTCAAAAACAAGGTAAGAACTCTGTCTACTTTGATGTTAGAAAAACATATTCCTCCCCACCTATTCATCACTCAAGTTCCTTAACCAAGTTGCATCCTATCTAAGAAATATTTCATAACTAATTAAAATTGTTCACTTACCAAACATATTTTTCATTTTATAATTTAGTCCAAACAATAGTCACTGAATAAAGTTTCATTACGTATCAAAAAGGATTTTTAATATTGATTTCTTTCAATAGAGCTAAAATGAGAATGAAAATTGATACGAAAAAGAGACTAAGATTTACCAAGATTATGGGCTTGGAGGGGTGGATCCAACAGCTTGCGGCAGTCAATAAGAGTAATGATAGCATACTTCTCCCAAAGATTATCAGGGAGGTGTTTCAAGGAATTTGCAGCGATCAATCCTGCAGCTGCTACAGCCCCACACAATTTGATACCCCTTACCTTGCATTCCTGCATTAAAAAAAGCTAAGAGTTGTAGCACTCACACCCCCAAAAAAGGGCAAAAACAAATACTGCTGACAATTTAATACTCAAAGACATTTAACAATGGACTGGGGGGGCAAGTGTGATCATTCCAAATATTTTGAATTGATTCTGTAAGTTGACATGGAAATATGAATGAAAATTTGACCTCTAGCAACAAAGCCCTATCTCCTCTAGAAGGAGAACTGACTTGGTCGTTCAGACAAGCTGCAACAGAAGTAAAGGGAAGAGAAGCAATCTAATTCAATCAAAATCAAAGTAGAAACTTCTGAAGTCAGTGCTTAATATGATCGTAAAACAATTTTTTATTCTAGAAATTGTGTTGCTTGGTACCGTAACATTAACGGGTGGGCCAATGGGAAATCATAACAATGCATAACCAAGTACTCATATTTTCACCCTAAGTTTTATTGTAAAATCACTTGTCTAGCAAGACATAACTGCAAAATTGACTTCTTGGGAACAACTTGAGAAATTTCTCAAAGAATTTTGTTTTTAGGTTTCCAAACTAATAGAACCAAAAGGTAGGTATAATTCACTCAGAAGACAGAATAAGAAAAGAAACATATTGCAGAATGGCTATTTTGAACATCCAGGAGAAATCATAGTAGGTAACCTTGAGGACAATATGGCATAGAAAATGAAATTAGGATGGATGAAGTGCTGTGGTGCATCTAAGAGTGCTGTATGACTGACGTCTTACCTTAAAGTTGAAATTAGAGTTCCTAGGGTTGCGTATGTGTTAGAATTTGAAGAAATAATTGCTCAGAAGGTTATTTTCATTCATAGGCCCCAATGGGGTATTTTATAGTTACAATCTGAGTAAATCCTACTCTGAGTAGCATAAGGAAATACAAAGCAAATAGAATAGAAGCATAACTAAAAGAGGAGTCTACTCCAATTAGGAAACTTTAATCATACTTCCAACACTCCCCCTCAAGTTGAGGCATGGATATCACACATGCCCAACTTGACCAAAAGAGTATAAAACATCTGTCCAGGTAAACATCTGCAATTTGATCTTCAAACTTATAGATTACTTCTGCCTTATAGACTTCCATTTGCTTTGTCCTCATCTTTACTGCAACTTTATGTCTCCAAGGAAGAATGCCCAAGAAAAAAGGTAGAATCTTCAAATTTTGAGAAGACTAAATTTCTGCACAAAATCTGAGGGAAAATATATTTTTGGGGTAACAATTGCTAGGGTAAAACAGCCAAAGTGAAACTTTTGATTTGTAGCAATGTTAGATCTTTAAAGGGAAAGTTTGCCAAGGGACAATCTCCAAAGGTAGGGGAAAATTTGTCAAGATAAGTGACAATCTCCAAAGGTAATACAGATCAAGTTCTGCAAAGGTCAAACAACAAATCTTTTGCAAAGTTAGATCTCCGAAGGGAAGATGTCAAGTTAAGGGGCAAATCTCCAGGGTTAACAGAGATCAAGTTCTGCACAGTCAAAAAGATAGCTCTATAGCAATGTTAGATCTCCAAAGTAGAAGATTGTGAAGGTAAGGGACAAACTTTCAAAGGTAACAAAGATCAAATTCTACATAAGGAAGTCTACATGAAAGGCATTGAATTGTAGACATCTTCAATCTCCCCCTCACGTGTAGCTTTACACGTGGGAAAACAATAACAAAGGAAAGGAAGAAATTGTAATGGTAGGATGAAAGTATCAGGAAAACAAATCTAGAGAAAATGACAAAATTTGAAAGGGGGATGACCAAGCCTACGGTGCCACTGATGAAGATCTGATATTACCGAATTGATCGGATTAGAAGATGTAGTCAAAGCAGAAGTAGATCCTCCAATCGGCTTGAGCAAATAAAGTCCATTGTCTAGTTTACCACGTCCAATCTCCTTCCCTGTGACCAGATCCTGAAGTAGCAAGGTAGGAGTTGGTAGGGGTAGTAAAAGAAGCAGTGGTCGAGGTTGTACTGGCAGTAGAAGATTGCAGAATACGTCGCAGAGTAGCGAACTCCTCCTGTGAAAAACCAACGTCTGCAGAGGGTGTGGTGGAAACTGTCTCAGAAAGATTAGCCTTTGGTTTTCCCTTTCTTTGTGCTCGTTTTTGCTCAAAATCAGCAGGCTTCCCATGCAGTTTCCAACAATTTTCCTTGGTATGATATGGTTTGTGACAGTGCTCACACTTGACAATCTCCTTAACTGGATCAGATTTAGTGCGAACAGACTGTAAAGCTGATTTCTCCATAACAGGAGTATGAAGCATGGCTAATCGACGACTTTCCTCACACTGAACAAGAGCATAAGACTGTTCTAGTGTAGGAAAGGGAGAACAACTTAAGACTTGCTCTTTGATCTGATCGTACTCCACGTTCAAACCTGCCAAAAAGTCATATACTCGAATCTTATCAATGTGCTTCTTATATCTCGCCACATCATCTGGATTAGTGGGGTGATAATCCCCATAATGATCCAACTCTTGCCAAAGAGATCGCAACTCAACATAATAGTGGGCCACAGTTAGTTCCTTTTGGGTAGTCTCATGAAGCTTCTTTCGTAGCTCATAAACATGTGCATCATTCCCCAACTGTCCATATGTTTCAGTAGTAGCCTTTCAGATTTGGGCTGCAGTATCAAGTAATAGGTAATCCCGAGCAATATTTGGATGCATGGAATTCAAAAGGAATGACATAATAAGAGAGTCATTTGATATCCATTTATCCTGTAAAACACCTGCGTTAGTGGGTTTGATAGTGGTGCCCGTAATGTATCCAACTAGTCCTCTTCCAGCAATAGTCAGGTAAGCAGATCGAGACCAGATCAAGTAATTTGTGCCGTCAAATCTTACCGAAAGAGAATGAAGAGTGGGAAAATATTCGGATCCAATGGGAGCAGTAGTATCATTGGTGGCTGCCATGTTGAAAGAATTGTCTGCAATTCTTCAGTCTTCACCCCTTCTGAAAAAAAACTAAAACGTCGCAGAATGCAATAGCCGAACAACCCAAACAAGTCTAAGTAATGACAAGTTTGGGTAATGATATGATATGAGCCAATTCTGCTTCTCTTTTTTTTTTTCTTCTTTTCTTCTGAATCTGATTCTGATTCTGATTCTGAAGTTATGGAAAATCACAAACAGGTCCCTGAAGATATATGTAATCACAAACAGGTCCCTAAAGATATGAAAAATTACAAATAATCCCCTGGAGATTTATAAAATTACAACTAGGTCCCTAAAAATATGCGAATTTACAGGTAGACCCCTGAAAATATGCAAATTTCCAAAACAAGTCCCTAAGAATGGAACCGTAGGTTAGAAAGGAAAAAAAATCAAGATATGGTTCTACCAAGATTGAGCTGGTCTTGGCATGTGGAGAAAAGCACAAAAGTGAAGCAGTAAACAGTCTTTAAGGAATAGTGTAGGATTCTGCTGCTGGAAGGCAGCGCTTGTTCCTACGATTAAAAAAACAAAAAAAGGTCCGGCTGCTCTTGCAGTTCCAAAAAGAAGAAACTGCTGCCGGAAGGCAACGATTGATTCTTACGATTCCAAGAGAGAAAAAAATCCTGCTGTTCTTGTGATTCCAAAAGAAGCTATTGCAAGAATAAAAAAATTGCTGCTCTTGCGATTCCAAAAAAAAACTGCTAGTGGAAGGCGATGGGAATGGGAAAGAAAAAAACAGCCAATATCTACTCTTGCGAGAAACAAGTACCTGCTTCTGCACGGCAAAAGAATAGGAAAAAAATAGTCAACTGCTGAAAGCGATGGATGCTGAAGAGTTGAAGAGCAGCAATGGTGTAGTCACAGCAGTAGCAAGCCTAGTCGTAGAATCACGAGAGAGAAACGATCATTCCTTTCTAATCAATTTTTGGCTCTGATGCCATGTTAGAATTTGAAGAAATAATTGCTCATAAGGTTATTTTCATTCATAGGCCCCAATAGGGTATTTTATAGTTTACAATCTGAGTAAATCCTACTCTGAGTAGGATAAGGAAATACAAAGCAAATAGAATAAAAGCATAACTAAAAGAGGAGTCTACTCCAATTAGGAAACCTTAATCATACTTCCAACAGTATGACCAGACATCCGACAGAATGTTTGGCATCTAAGAAGTATCATGTCAATAATCTTGTATCATAGATGAGGATGTTAAGATTGTAGCCATAATAAAATCTACGGAGACTAGAATAAGGAATGACAATATTGTAGCTGACTAGGATTGCATTAATAAATGACAAACTTTCAGTGCAATGCTTGAGGCGGTATGAACATGGTTCAAGATCTCGCACTCGAGCGAGGTCTCGCCCCTTCCAAAAACCGAGATCTCGGTCGAGATATGGTCATCTTTTTGGGCCAACTCAATGGGCTTTAGAGTCCAGATGGGCTCAAACTTGGTGGTTAGCCTAATTTAGGCCTTCTAAACACATGGGTGGCTTTGGATTTGTGAGAAAACAACCTTAAGCATAAGTTCTAAGTTGACCCTAAGTGTAAAACCGAAACGCTACAGGATCGAGGAATGCAAGGTTATACAACTTGTAATATAGAACCTTTAATGCATATTAATGAAAAGCAAGGGTTTCAAATACATCAAACAACTTAAATGTTATCAAAATTACATCTATATGAGTATTACAATCTTGACTATCGAAAACAGAATAATACAATTATACAACCATTAATAGTTTTATAAAAGTCACAACTCATAAGACAAGCATAGAATGATTGATCTTCCTTTAGTATTGTAGATGTGCTAAGAGTTGTTACATATGAAAATACAACTAAGATCCAGAAAAAATGGGCAAAAATTAAGAGTTCTAGCAAGATAAGGCAAGATCTAGGGAGAGATATGGCAAGATAGGTGAGATCTCAAGTGAGATAAGGGAATCTTGCCGTTATCTCGTCTCGCCCTTCATCTCGTGTCACCTTCGTAAAAAAGCAAGACATCTCACGAGATCTTAAACCATGGGTATGAATTTGTTTGACGAAGGCCTAAGTGCCTAACAACACTCTATAAGGAGAAGCAATATGACTGATTAAATGAGCTGAAAGATCAAGGGGCAACCCTCAATTTACTACAGAAGTTCTAATGAAAAGAATGCACACAGCCTATTGTGGTGCAGGTAATATAACCTTTTTTAGTTAAGATTCTCCTTTACTGAGTTATGATCCTTTTACCATGTCCTCTTACTTTGATCTCTTATTTTCTTCTTTATTTTATTTCACATCTTTTCATTTTCCATTTTCAACCTTATTTTTCTCTCATCTAATTCCCAATTCCTCCCTCTTCCTACTTTCTTGTCCTGAACAAGTTTTCTCCTTACTTTGATTTTGTTGGATCACGTAGTCAACCTTATTAAGTTGGGACAAGGCTAAATATGTCATTGTATTTAATTTCTACTTGAGCTGAAAAAGTACAAACTCAAATATGATCTGTGGGCTTCTAGTCTTACCTATAATAAAGATTCCGTATTGCAGTTGGAACCATCTTTTTTTGTTCTCTAGAAGCTCATTCTACTATTAGTTTCTATTGCTATGAAGACCCTATATGGCAAATCTGGTGCCAAAGACTTCTGCACAAGCAAAGTCCAGGAGGCAGTTTTCCTATGCATTCTTACCCCAATAATTTTTGTTGAATGGCTGTTTTGATACCTTGACCTCAGAGCTAAAACTGTGGTCACCAACCCTTGTGCCAAAGCTGGCCCCTCTAGGAAGTCATATATGTTATCAAAAAGTATTGTCTCCAAAGCAAAGCATACAACTTTGCTTAGTAATTAACCCCCCTAGTTACCAATGCTACTACGCATTCAGACATTTCTTTCCTACCACCTGAATGTCTCCAAACACTAATGACAACATCAAATACACATCACATTTAAAGAGCTCATATTTCTTTTCTTTTTTTTTGGGTAAAAGATTTTGTATTCACTTACTGTTCAGTGTTGGGGTTCGGCTCCTCTCCAAGAAGAATATCTATGGGGAGTGCCCAATGAGTTATGAGAGCTTGCCACGTGGATTATTTTGATCCAAGGTTTAAAATAAAACACTTCTATTCAAGTGAAACCCATGAGACTCGAATTGATCCAAGACTAGAAAGAAAGGTCTTCACCCGATGACATTTTTTTTTTTTTAAATAAAAATAAGAATAAAAACTCGGAGCAGTCAAATCTCAGCGAAGAATGAGGTTGAGACTGCATTTTCCATTTTCTTTTCTTCTTCAGGCTCTTCTATTCTACTACCCTGATCTTGCAAAGTCTTTTTACCTCACCACATCTCCTGCAAGAACCATTTACCAACTCAACTTTATCACCAAATCTAAGCTTTGATTCCACTTTGAATATCACCTTCTTCCTCACAGTTAGCAAAACCCCCTCTCCTCCTAAACTACACCACTTAACATCAGCAACTTGATTAGTTCTGGGATTGTTTATTTCTTCACTGCCATCTCTTCCCACTTCTCTTTGAACCCTAACTCTACAGTTCGTCTACACACTCATTGGCAACCATTGTGGAATGTGAGAAAACTCACCGTTTTGACCATTACCCTTTCTGGGTTAACTCAAACAAAGTGAAATACATGAATTTTTCCCAGTATTGGAGCGAGGGATTGGCTTTACAGAAGGGATCTAAATTCAAGAAGATGAAGAACTTTTTTTCTATATCGGATTTTGGATCAATTCAGGTCTCATGGGTTTCACTTGGGTAAAATAGAGGTGTTTTATCTGAGAGCCCTTAGATCAGAATAATCTATGAGATAAGCTCTCATAATTCACCGGCACTCCCTGGTTAGATATTCTCCTTGGAGAGGAGCTGAACCCTTAATTCAAACCTTGAAACTAAATCAATACCGAATTGAACTAGAAGTATACGTCTTAGATCAATATCCAAACCGAATTTTATCCAATCAGAAGTTAATTTCACTCCCTTTTTTATTCAGAAATAAATTTCATTACATTTTGATACCTTTAATCTAAGAGACCAAGTACCTTACACACATCCTAACTAACACACTTAAGGATGTGCCCCAAAGCATATGAACAGTCAAATACCTTATTGAAATATGGAATCCAAGGTGAGAAGCCAGATCCACAAGAAGGCAGGTTTTGAACTAGAATTTTGTCATTGCCTTGAGTAGATTAGATTTAATGAAGTGAAAGTGGGAACAATTCCTAGCCTCAACCTTTGAAATTGCACTATTTGCGGTAACATACACCCCTACAGCTCCAACATTAAATTGTGTTAATTTTCTACCACAAAAAAAAAAGGTGTGTTTAATTTGAAAAGAAACAATTTGATGTTAATACACTAGTTTTCCATGGAATGCAACTTTCAAGCTATTTAGGGTTACAACAAGGCCAGGCTGAGCCAGACTTTTCCAATTCCAATCCAGGCTTATATGTTTTTGGCCTAGCCCATTTCTAGCCTAACCCTAATTCAAAGCCTACAGTTTTTGTCCCTAGCCCTAAGCCTTATAGGGACAAGTCATGCCCATTCCCACACTAATTGGCCAACAAGGCCTTGACTCCGATTGGCCCTAACCCTGGCCCTGACTCTAATATTTAAGAAACAAATGAGGAATTCACCATTTTTGGGAATTAAACCCAAGACCTCTTGGATGAAGAATAATGTTTTACCAGCAAACCAACCCTGCATTGATGTTATAATTACATTTAAGTAAAACTTAATCAAACTAAACTAACATACGGTTGATTATTTTTGTAATCCAAGCCTGCCATGGGGTTGAAAAAATCAGGTTGATATCGGACCAGGCTCAGTGCGGGTATGGGCCAAGTTGGGTCTACAGGGTTTTATTAACACCCCCTACTATTTGTGATCAAATTTGAATCATATAATAATTGATATGCATAATCTAACTTCTTGTTAATTTTGAATCTAACATGTTGTTCAATTTGAACTATCTAATATATAAAAATATTGGTCTATTGACTCTATTATAAATGTATTATCATACTATCATACTATTATCTAAATTATCTACAAGTATATACTTTCAAAAATGGCAAATCTTTCATTAGACAAAAATGATCCTATTTTCTATCTATAAAGACTACCCACAAAGCTATTAAAAAAATTTTTTATTTTCTTACAAGGTCGAAAATGTCCATTTACTTTCATTTGTGACATATCTTTAATTCGACAAAATGACCCTATTTTTTATTTACAAAGGTTGCCCACAAAGCTATTATACATAAAGAATTTAACTTTCTTATAAGGTCAAAATTTGTCTATTCAAATTTATTTGTATTTAATCATTATACTAAATTTTGTTTCATTATTTGTTTTAATCATTATACTAACTATTAATTTGAAGTAAAAAAATATTAATTATCATCAATAATTATCTCATTCCCTTGATTCTCTCACTCAAACCATTATTTATGGAAAACCATGATTGCCCACTAAAGTCTTAGATTCCTTTATTATCTCCCTGGAAGAGATAGGATCTCCAAAACAATGAACCATTATTTGTAAAGTGAAATTGGAAGGGAGAAAAAAACCTAAATTCCTTTATTCCCAAATCCAACCCTTGAATCATTCTCCTAGAAATCTAACCGGTCTTTTTTATTTTTGTTATGTAAATTAATTTGTCTAACCATTGGGAAATCCAACCCTTGAATCATTCTCCTAGAAATCTAACCGCTTTACTAACCCACCATTGAGAAATCATCATTGATTCTCTCCCTCACCGTTTCTTTTTAAAATATCAAACATAAACAATTATCTCCATCCTTAATTCTCTCCCTCGTACCATTTTTTATGCAAACAAACTAGGAATGCCTCACAAACCCTTTTTGTATTATTTATTGTAAAAATAAATACTAACGGTTATTTGCAACTAGCCACCGACGTGGATTGACAATCTCCTCAATTCTAGACCATACTTTTTCTTTAATTGTTGAGTTTAGATCTGTTACGTTTCACTTTTTTAGTGGGTCAAATAATTCTAAATTAAATTTCTAGCTTCAAGTTGTTCACGTTTGAAGTTTTCAAGGTTTGGTGAAGTTCGCTCCCACCTTTTATTATTGATCCATCAATCTGCTATTTTAGACTATTCAGGCCTTTTTATTTTCAGTAATGAAAGGTTCAATATTTAGACAAAAAAAAATTATATTGATAAATTAAAAAAATGATTCCTATTTCTGTGCAAAATTTAGTGATGTTTTCCTTAGAAATAATTCTCTTTTACTTTTTATTATACTTATTTTTTTAATTTTCTATTTATTCGTATCCCTTAGCAAAAGTTTCAACTCTTTCTATTCACCCTAAAAATGGAATTCTTTTTTCTTTTTTACTATGAAATTTTTATTTTTAGATTTTATTTCTCCTTTTTTTCTAGATTTTTCTCTCTTATATAGTCACGTGCATTTGCACGTGTTAGTATCTAACTAGTACAAAAAGTGACTAACAAATACAATATGATGTTAATTTTTAGATTTTACACTTTTCATTATAATTCTATTATAAAATATGCTTAACCAATATATAAAACATTGAAAGGGAAAATATCCTAAATTTCTATCCAAAAATAAATAAAAATTCTTAAAGGAGTGCAAAAGAGAGTTTCTTACATATAAAATATATATAAATTATTAGTGGTATTTTGTGATTTGTCTTTTAATATCACTATCACCACAAAACAAATCAAAATATCAATTGCACCCTTAATAATCCCTACTAACATAATGCACTTTAAATGACAAAAACCAGTCTAATGAGATAAATTATCTATTATACCTTGTTAATTAAAACCCAATGGTTTTTACCTAGAAGAAAGTAGAAATGTAAATAACATTTAACTTAGACATTTTCTTTTTGTCAAACATTTACCTTAGAACATAGGTTAGTATAATTTTATTATTTCAAATAATACCAATAGTTTTGGCCAAATCCATATTAAAAATAAGATTCTTATAAAAAAGAACTACGAATTACATTTTACCAATAATTTATTTGTGAATTTCTTTGCAAATTATTATCTTCATTTGATTGATTCATTAATAAAAAAGATATACAATAGATCTTAGACACTTCACATCATTGAAGGCTGAAACATCTTCTTTTATCAACAACTATTATAATTAAAATATTTTTTAATACTTATGTCATATAGATAAAACTAATCTATAGATCACATCATTCAAATTTCTCTTAAGAACCTTCAACTTTGAAATTTTACTTAGATGTTCCAAATTAAGAATGTAATTAGAATTTTGATTCTAATACACCCGAATAAATTGGATTAGAATTAATTATAAGTAAATCAATAATTATTACATAAATATATTTAATAAGAATGTAAGATGTAAAAAATGATTTTGTTTGTTTTTATAAGTTTGTCTTTATCATAACATATTAAAATGAAAGAAAAAAATCATTTACTTTTACCAAATGACAACATCAAAAGAAATAATGAAAATAAAAATAAAAAGCTTGTTTTCATCATAACAAATTAAAAATAAAAATAAAAATAAATCACTTATGTTTACTAAATGACAACAACAAATAATATAAATCTAAGTCAACTCATTGGATCATAATAACTCAGGGTTTGGATTAATGTTTAGTATAAAGCTTAATATTATGATGAAAGTTAAGGTTCTAATAAGGGCCAAAATCAAGGTTAAAAAAATCAGGACTAGGATCAAGGATAGGATCATGGTTAAAATTAGCCAGAATCAGGGTCATAATCAAGGTCAAAATAAGGTCTAAAATCATGGACAAAAGCAATGCTAAAATCAAGGCCAAGGTCAAACAAACAATAATCTCAAGCTCGCCCTTGGCGGACCTGTCTTTATGGCCAAAATCTTAAGCCCAAGCCAGAACAAGACGGATCAAAGCCGTCAAGGCCAAACTTGCACCCTGCAATTTAGTTTTCTACAAATGTTTATCAATAGGCTTGTGTAATCCAATAAAATGTCTCGTCATCCTAATAATCTCATTTATTGTGAGATTCGATTTATTTCTAGATAAGCTAAATTTAAATTAATTAATAAATTAAAATAAAAAATAAAAAACTATTATCTTACTTTTCAATGACCGAACACATTTAAGACAATAATTTATTTATTATTATTATCATTATTATCATTATTATTATTATTATTATTTCAGGCTACCTTTTTTACTTTCCATTCATATGTTGCCAGCTATTGAACAGTTTTATTCTCCGCAAACAAGTTGTATTGCCAAAACAAAATAGTAATAATAGTTAAAATGAAAATAAAATAAACCAACCCATTGGAAAGCATATCCTAGGCTGCTATGAGGCCTAAGCCTACGCTTAAGTGGGCTCTCATTTAGAAAAGGTGCGCTGTCAATTTGTCCGTATGTCTGGAACTCTGAATTGGTCTTTCCGGTTAAAATGGATTTTAAAAAATAAAAAATTGTCAGGTCATTACACTATTGCACGGAAAACATATTTTGGTCCAAAGGACATTCCGTGCGTTACTCCACACCGCTGGGTATCCATTCCTGGGTTTATCTTTATTTTATCTTTTTCATCAGACAAACAGACGAGAAGAAGAAAAAACACTCCTGTGCATTTACTGTCAAGCCAAATATTTAAATCGTTCGATCCATATTCAACAGTAGATCAAAATTTCGACAAAATTTTGGATCGGACGATCCAAAATTTTGGATTTGCGAATGAAGCGATTTTCATCATTTTGTTAACGAAAAAAAAAACACAGGAAAAGGGAGGAGATAAGGTAACAGACAGCAGCATTGTTTTTCCCCCTACAAATTAATTAAATTAAAGTAAATAAAAAGAGAGGAAGATCAGAGAACGGCTTACCGTAAGAATTCGATCAGACTCTTCCAGACTCATCTGCAATCTTATGACCTGCGATGATCGTGGCAATGTCACATCCTTAAACTCTAGATTTGCAAACCTCAGAGCGTTCAAGGAGTAGCCGAGCAAATCCACCCCTCGAGACCAGAAAGGCTTGTTTGCTTTTCCATCGGGGATAAGCCGCTCTAAACATAAATTCAACTCCTCCGTTTCTGCCTTTCCCTGAAGTTCCTCTCCAACGCCTCCTCCTCCTCCTGCTTTTTGTCGGACCAACCCAAGAAGTTCTTTCAGCATAAAAACCGCTGATGTACGATCGCAGACGGATGTGTGGATGCGCAGTGCGACAACCCACTTCGAATCCGGAAAAGCATAAAGGCTGGCAAAGAGAACATCGATCTCGGAATGGTCGGCCCAGGGGTTTTGATTCAATTCGTGTTCGATAATACGATGAAACGGTGAGATCATATGGCCATTACTGTATGAATCGGCTTCCCCGAGGTGTTGTAGGAGTTCGGTGGTTGTGGAGACATCGAAGGACTGGATTTGAAGAAGAGGGGTGGGAGATACGGTGAAAAAGAAGGTGTTGTTGGCGTTGTCGTCTCTAGTAATTCTGGAACGGAGGATGGGATGGGATATTTGGAGTTCCTGGAGAGCACTTTGAAGAAGTGAGGCTCCAGGGTCTTTGGTGAAGAGCATGGCCAGGACGGTTATGCCGGTGCCCCCTGCTACGGCTCTGCACCAGCTGTGCTCTGTGCCGCCGACGGGTCGACCCTTTTGTTCCAGATTTGCAGTTGGATCATCCAGGATTTTTGGCTTCACATCAGCCATCTCACCTCAGGTAGAGACGCAATAAAGTGCGAGAGAGGTCGTTGAGTCGTGATTCGTGAATCATTACTGTGAGACTCGGTTTATTGTCTCTAGGTTTTTCACTCTGTACAAAACTAACGTCTTGGATTCTTAGGCTTTGTTTTGTTTGGCATGATTTCCGTTTTTTCATTTTTTATCCATTTTCTAAAAATCTGTCTTCAAAATCATATGGATCCAAATACAAAAATCGAGTGGTAACCAACAATTACGGGTGTAAATGGATAACCGAATCCGCTTTCGAATTCGCATCCGCATCCGTTTGAATTCGCTTCCGCATCCATTTAGGGGTATGCAAATCCGTCCGATTATTAATAGGATGCGGATATGATATATCCTTTTCTTACCGATTATTATCCGTCCAATAAAATTATCCGATTAAATTACTTATTTAGATTTATTATTCTTATTTTTATAAATTTTACCTATGATATGTGACTATTTTTCTAGATTTTCTACTAAAATAACTACCAAAGTTGTTAAATTCTTAAATTTCAAACCTAGTCCTCACAAATAAAAAGGTAAAGATGTAAACACGTAGTCGAAAACTTGTATTCAATCTATATTCATGCATTTTTAGAATAATTTACTTTAAGAAAATAACTATCCGATTATCATCCAACTTTGATAGAATCCGTTCGAAACCAATAGGATACTATCCGAAACCGTCCGAATATAATAGGATGCGGATATACATATACCACTATCCGATCCAAATCCGGTCCGTTTACACTCCTACCAACAATATAGATTTTACCCTAAAAACACATTTGACATATCTTTTTTGCAAAAAGAAATTTTATAGGTCTTAAACTTTTGATGAAAATATATATAAAGTTCTGTTGATTGAAGACCGACCAGGTTCAATACGGTTCGACCAAGTCCTGGTCGGATCATGGATGAACAAAGATAGCCCACATGATACAAGGAACTCCAATAAGGGTTCGAACTTACCCCCAAGTCCTCGGAAAGGACTTATAGTCAAATATAAAGTACTTAGATCTTATGATCAAAATTTCAAAGACTCCAACAAGTTAGAGATTCCATGTTAGGTAGAGCCTTGTTTGGACTCAACAAGTAATGCTTAGTAAATCTCTGAAAAAGGTGGGATACTAGAGTTTAAGTTGGATTCTATAAAGGTAATCTCCTAAGCTATAAATACCCACACCTTCACCATTATCCGGTAGGCATTCTCGAGTTATACCCATTGGCATTGTGATCTACTACCTACTTTCTTCATCTAGAGTCATGTGCTTCACTAACTTGTTCGTTTGAGCACATTTTGCAAGTTCATTTGCTTGTACTACCAAACAGGTTATTAGAGCATCAATTGACACCGTCTGTGGGAAATCGATCAAAAAGTCATCATGCCCACTAAATTAGGAATGCTAGTGGGGGAGGAACAAAAACTTTAAAAAAAAATTAAAATTAAAAAACTCCTTTTAATGATGCCCTAGTAAGTTCATCCACCAATTTGCCACCATCGATCAATTTAACAAATTAATTAGACAAGCATCTGTCAGCAAGTAATCCCTCCATGAACTAGCCACCAAGATAACCCTATAAATATGGGCAGGGCATAGGGTGGTAGAGCAGCAAAACAACGAGATGGACGAGCACTTCCGATCGATCAATCTCCACAACCTTGTCAGAGAAATCGAGAAAAGGGAAAAATCGATGAAAAATCCCAACCATCACAAGGGGCAACGTCCAAGGACCCTCCCCTAGGAGATGACGCAGAGTAGTTCTACTCCGGCCGACTATAAAGAAGCAGGTGACAACAATGAAGTTGCAGCTAAAGGAACAGACTATAATCGACACTTTGAGGAACTTGATGAAAAGTTAAAAAGTTGAAGGATTCAGGTAAAGATGCTTTATACTCTGTACTAAGAGAAGACCCCCTTGTTTAGACTATTTTGGAAGTAGATATGCCTGAAAAGTTTTAGTGTCCAACCTTTATTATGTTCGATGGGACCAAGTGTTCGGGACATCATATCATGCACTATAAGTTGGTAATGTCCTCATACAGGCACAATCAAGTAGCCATATGCAGGATTTTTCCAACTTCACTGACCAGAGTAGCATCCGAATGGTTTCTAGGACTCAGGAATGGATCAATTTTGAATTTCGACCAACTTGGTTGAATCTTCTTATCACGCTTCCAAAGTCGTGTGAATATAAAGAAAGAGAGGACGTCCTATTTTCGATCAAACAAGGTTGTTTGGAATCAATCAGAGATTTCCTCTGGAGACTCAACAATCTGACCATCCAAAATTTGAAAATATGGATGAAAAAAATCATTTTTCATGCTCTTTATCAAGGACTTAACCATGAAAGTCTGCTCAAAAGACTTATGTTAGACATGCCCGAAAATTATGCGGACTTGCTCAAACGATGCCACAAGCAAGCTGAGATATCAGAAACAATTGAGTCCAAAATAGGTTAACAAGCCACAGAAATGAGAGCAAATAAAGACAAGCAACAAAATAAAAGTTCAAACCCAGTTCGACCAAAGTTGGCCCAGAGACCAAAAAACAATCTGAAGGAACATACATTCCTTTGAATACTAGTTGATCAGAGATTCTCATGCAAATCAAAAGCCAAGGCTTACTCGAGTGGCTGAACAAGCTTCAATCCCATCTAGAGGAGCGTGACAAAAGTAAGTACTACAAATTTCATAAAGATCATGAACTCAAGACCAACAATTGTAGGCAGTTAAAGGCAGAGATTGAAAAATTAATATCTCAAGGACATTTGAAGAAGTATCTTCAAACAAAGCAAGAAGCTCCTCAATCACTTGCCAAAGACAGAAAAAGGGCAAGGTTGACTAGCAAAGAAATACGCAAGAATCCTAGCAGAGGTCGGCCAAGAGATGGAGACGATAATTAGAAGAGAAAATGTTCCCCAATTTATATGGTGCTCGGTGGTCCAACTGAAGAGTCAGGTAGGCAGGCAAAGAGGAAGGCACAATATCTACGCAATGTTGAATTGGAGAAGCCAAAAACTAGGGTAACCTCAAAATCCATGACTTTCTCTTCAAAGGACATGCAAGATGTCAAAACTCCCCATGACAATGCTCTAGTGATTAAAGTAATTTTGGCTAGTATAGAAGTTTACAAAGTTTTGGTCGATACTGGTTCATCGGCAGATATACTCTCTTTGGAAGCTTCCATAAAGCTTAAGTTAGATGAGAAGATGCTTGTTGTAACAACCCCCGTATTTCTAACCCGGGATCCGTATTGCAGGTTCGAGAACCCGAAGGTCTAGCCGGGTAAATTTATGGAGTGTCTGGATAGAAGTCCATGATCCATACCCTGAACCCATGGATCTGGATTCCCTTTATGAAGAGCCTGCCTTGCTTGGTAGTTGGATTTATGGAAGGCAAGTGATGTCTGGAGATGTCCGGAATTAAGGTAAGACCTCCCCCATGTGTTCATTAGGGTTAGGTTGTACTTGGACTTCAACCCCCTGAGCAAAGCACCCTTGTATAGCAATATACTAGTGGGCAGTTGCTAGTGGCGATTGATTGGACCAAGCGACCGCCCCAAGCGACTGCATGGTCCTGGTTGCGGGGTTTTGCCCTATTTTGCCCCCAAACTTCTATAAATAGAAACCCTCATCTATTTTATGAATCTTATATTCGGGATTGCTGTTTTTGGTGGTTAGGTGGCTGTGGAGATGTGTTGGAAGGTGATCTAAAGTGTTGTTAGTGTTCCAGAAGCTTCTATTGTCTTTTATAGCTGATCTGGTTGAGGTAAGTGATTCCCTATTCACTCATACTCTACCTTTAGCTATGATTAAAATAGATTAGTTGTCCTCTTTGGTTGTTCATGATCTTTCTGTTAGAGTATCTCCCTTTTTAATGATCTTGATGAGATCAGGTCTGAAAATGAAACCCTGCTTTCGTGAAAAGGACTGATTTAATCAAGAGGAGGATTCTGAGTAACCAAATTGATGTTAATTGTTAGGTTTCGTATTACCCTTGGTTGTGGGAGTGTTAGATTTGCAATTCGGACTATGATCATCCAAAAATCGGATTGAAAACGGATTATCAAAAGCCTGAGTTTCGGATTGAAACTCACTGTTTTTGGGGTGGTCACTAGTGGCGGTCACTTAGCCTAAGCGACCGGCTTGTTTCCAGTGACCAAGTGACTTTTGGATTTGGTCCGATTTGATTCATTCAACTTACATATTATTGTAACCCTATATATAGGTGTCCTCTGTTTCAAGTAAAAGTTTTATAATTGTTTCTGGTTTGCAATCCAAAGGAATTCTACTTATTTACAAGTAAGGACATACAATCCTATCTTTATGTAATGACTTGAACATGCTAGTCCAGTGTCTTTCATTACTGTTCCTTTATTCTATTTATTGTTGTATCCATGATTAGCTTGCTGATCTTAATGTATACTTGTTGTTTGTATTGTCTTTATATATACTTTATCAATTATGAATGTGGTTTGATGATGATTGATGTATTGTGGTTCTGATGGAAAGGGTATTCCATTGGGATATCTTAGCTTGAGATATCAGAAGGCTTATGGTATGGGACACATGCTCGCTGATGTCTCCAACACTGTCATAACTACTGGATGACATACCTAGGAAGAGTCTAGAGTTGCATGGCTAGGTACCCCCACATGCTACTACCCTTTCGGCAGGGGAATTGAAGCCGGATGACCTGTGATGATAGTGATGTGACTATGGTCCACTATTGGTCATACAAATGGTAGGGTTACATATGTTAGGGTTGGACGTCCAAGGAACGGACCGGGTGTCGTGAGGAGTCATGAGAGCATTCCACCCCAACAATATGTGGATGACCATAGGGTTATGGAATGGAGTCCAATAGCACTAGCCAGTCCGTGAGGGTTCTCATTCCTAGGTTGCGAAAGATATTGAACCGAGTTGGTTGGTGCCATAGGGAATGTATCTGGACTTCATGTAGTATGTTACCATTATGACTTGCATTGGATTAGAAACCCCGACATGCGCCAGTACTCATGCTAATGGTCATGGTGAGAGAGTGTTGACTTAACCCCATCCATGGTTTGAGAGCCAAGTGTGGACTTTTCATTTTACCCAGGATCCATACAGAGGTAACCAGCCCTTGTCGGATTAGAGTGACTAGACCTACTCAGAGGAGGGCTGGTGTATATCTTAAAGCATGTCAATTGTTAGAGACTTGCATAGTTAGATCTTAGCGGTATTCATATTTTGCACTCACACATATCATATATGCATTTCTGATGGTTTGACATATGGATGGGAATTATTGTTGTTCTTACTGAGTTTGTCAGAACTCATTCCTTTATTTTTCTATGTTATATTAGCCTGTACAAATGGAGGATATACGCCGGAAGATGGATTGGTTTCCCATGAAGGAGCCTTCTCGTATGAAGAAGATGTGGCAACAACAATGGGAAATGGAGATAGCCTGTGCGGGAGCTCCTGCGAGTGCATGGAATGCGCTTATAGCACCCATTGATGGGCGGAGGAGACAGGTTGCCAGGCAGTTTGCCCATCGTATGGAGAAGAATTGGAGGACCCTTTTCTCGAGATACATGAGAAACATTATCTAGCTTTAGAGAAAGAAACTGGAAAGAAAATCATTTAATTCTTTTATTTGCTTCCGCTGAACTCGTATTCTTTTTTATCATTTATTCTTTCCTTGATTATTTTATTGGAGTATTTGGACTCCTATAATCCTTTTATTTAATTATTGAACTTATTATTGCTCATGATTGTCTTTACTTGCATTTATTCTTATTGATAGACTAGAAACGTGGATCCTATGACGGATCACTCCCACGGGTTGTCAGAGGGTAACCGAGATTGGCGGGTGGGGTGTGACAAAGGTGGTATCAGAGCCATGGTTTTACGAAGTCAATAATTGTGAAACCTAGCCCTAACCTTGACCCGGAAACCTTGTTGTTTGTAGGTCCGACAACCCGAAGTAAAGCAAGAAGTCAACTATGGGCCATCCCAGTGGAAGACTTGGTGACTGGCTTTGAATCCATGAGTGTTGATGACAATGTTCCATTTATGGAAACTGTATCCTAATGAAGATCGGATTTGTTGATGGACTTGGAGTGCTCTCTATCATGGTTCGAAGGCATTTCTACCTACTAGGTAAGTCACTTGGTGTGTGTGCAAAACCCCTTGATGTTTGGATTTGATCTGAGCCTTCATTTCCCTGTTTTGGTCTTGCTGTTCTAATTGGTCGACTCATTGGTTGACTGGACCAGTCGACCAATCCAATCGACCAATGGGTTCTGTTTTTGCTAATTAGGTCTTGCTTGCTCTATTTAAGTTCAATCTCGAGTCTACTTTGTATTTGCTGCCTCCAAACTCTTTGGAACGTACCAGAGACCTCTGCAAGACATCTTCCTTGCATCCTTGGTTGATCCCTCACAAGAACTCAAGTAATCTTCTTCCTCTTGCATCAAAAGGTATGTCTACACTCTCTTCTTCTTCTTCATCTCACATCACCATTGGTATAAGTATTGGCGCATGTCACGGCGAAGCCTAGCCCAATGCAAGTCATCTACTCAGTCGTATCATGTTAGATCCGGATACTTTCCCTATGGCAGTGACCAACTCGGTTCAGTATCCTTCACACTAGAGTCAATGTATCCTATGGCACCAACCAACTCGGACTACGGACTCATCAACCCTATTGGTCATCCACAAATGGTAAACAGGAAGCTCTCATGTCCTCTCACGGGTTGGTTACCGGTCTTGGGCGCCTATGAGCCCAGGTCTATCCATTTGCAACCCTACCAATAAATGGCCACTTTCAGGTATCCGCAGTATGGTTCAAGTCCTCTCACGGAGTGGATACCGGTCTTGAGCGCCCTTCAACCATACTCTACCACGAGTTGTTCGGTCTCAATACCCTTCCGATTCGGGTCTTATACGACAAGGAAAATATCCCAACCATACACCTAGACAATCCTATGCATGTCATCCAACAACCCGGAAAACGTCGATGGACACCTTCGGAGAATATCCCATACTACTCTCTCCGATGTCCAAGGACAAAAGTGTCGAAAGGACACTTCCCAATCCCAAGTCATACGTAGTCAATCACAAGCTCAATCTCATCATATCATACTAAATCAATGATTCATCATATAAGCAAGACATATCATAACATAATTGATCATATATATAAAATCATAGAGTACAATTGAACATGATATTCTAAATGATGGGTAACATTCTACTACTAATGAGAAAGCATATAGTAATCATGTATGGTAAAGGAATACATATAGGGAACATAACCATTAAGTTCTCATAATGTAAGCATGTTGATATAATTAACATACTTGAGTTAACGACCGTCCTTACCTTAATCGAGTTGTAAATAAATTCAATGATCACCAAGAATGGTCCCAAAAACTGTTGATACCCTAGACAACATACAAGTAGCATTAGAGAAGAAAGCAATCGAATCGGAGGTCAAACGAATCATTTCGGCCACAAACAGGGTGATCTCATATCTTGGTTGACTGGCTGGTCGACTGTCAGTTGACCAAGCAGTCGACCAAGACTTGTTATCCTCAGGGCAGAATCGAAACTTGGTCCGAAACGGACCTTCCGATGCTCCGATCGACACGAAATTTGGAGGGCATGTTTATAACAGTAAGAGGATACTACACACTAATTTGCATGATGATCCAACGGTCCAATCAGAAATGCCCAATTCGAAATATTAAGTTCTATATGTTAGTTATTAAGAATCAAATTGCAATTGATTGGAATTGCAAAGGATGCTGGGAATCAATCAAGTGAATGTTAAGAATCAAGTAAAAAACTTAATTTCATAGTAATCTAAGCTTAACATGTATCTACATATCAGTTTTGAATCAAGAATAGGTTAAATCGAAAAGAATCAAGGTAATGAAGTGCTAGTAATCTCAATGGAATCATAACATAGCATTAGTGGGGGAGGATCATGGAATTGAAAAGGGGGAAACTCATTGTTAAGTGTTTGCAAGGTTGCAGCACTTCAACCATGGTCTCAAGATCATAGATTGATAGAAAATGAATAGATTAGAAGAAGAATAGAAGGAATCATACCTTGAGTTGAGGATTAATGTATAACACTAATGATTTGAGTCAAAGATCTTCCCAAACATCAAGAAAAAGCCCAAGAGAGTGTCCAACCTCGAGCTCTGGAGTGCCAATGATTAGTTTAGGTCCTCATTCACGAGTTCCAAAAATGTAGGGGCAAAATGGGAAGTGATTTAGTGAATATTCGAATTCCATTACTCTTGGTCGACTGGCTAGTCGACTGTCAGTAGACCAAGCAGTCGACCAAGCCATGACAACAACTTCAGGAGTGGATTCGGGAGGCTATACAGGGTCAAATCGAGCGGGGTTTTCTCCTACAAGTCAATCAACAAGTCTAGTTTCAGAAAATACCTTTGGATTGATCACGGGGGTCCAGGAAGTGCTTCAACTAATTCAATCTTCATCGATGCACAGATTCTCACTCAACACTGACAATGTGCTCAAGTAAGGGGCATCATTGTCAATGTCCATAGGTTCTGTATCAAGCATCGAATCATCCACTAAGAGGGCCCATAGGTCTCTTCTACCACCACTTCGGGTCTTCGGACCTGCAACAGTATAAAATCCGGGCCGGGTCAGGGTTAGGATAAGGCCGGATTTTACACTAGGTATGACAAACAATAATCCAGGAAAGAGTCAAAGGGCACCATCGGAAATGTCCCATACCACTTCCACTAATGTCCAAGGACATAAACGTCAAAAGAACATTCCCCAATCCCAAATCATACCTAATCAATCACATTCCCAATTCAGTCATAACATACACAACTAATATTCCAACATATAGAAAGATAAACATGTAAACATGATCAATTGAATATGTAAATTACAAGAATAATGTCCATACATGGTCAAAGTAATAAGAAGAATACATGAACAAAGTCCTACTATACTTGAAGTACCTACAACAATTGTTTGTGAAATTTAAAAGCAACCGCAAGCGCACGGTATCGTGTAACTAACGGGTCGATCTCAGGGAGATATGCAACTTAGAATTTGAACTTCTTAATAGTAATGCGAGAGTGGAATGATTCAATTTTTTTTTGTTAACTAATTAACTAAACTAAACGATCATAATCTATATGTCTAATGCAATCGAATTGAAACGAAAAAAAAATTAAACACAATCAATGCATAAATAAAAGACAAAAAAATGCGACAATAACAAGCAATAAACAAAGAATAAACAAAGCAATAAAGGAAAAATAGCTAAATGCTGCAACACCACCGTCCCGGGGCTTTCTTTGTGGTCCGATTTTTGTTCTATAAACAAGCAATTAAAAGACATTAACCAAGAGACATGTGGCATCTCGATCAGGATCCGGGGGGACAATATATCTAGAAATCCTAAATTAAGAATATGAGGGTAGATGGCGGGTGGAGGGAGGAGAGAGATTAATAAAGAGGTTACTTACTTGAATTGAACAAAAGATTCAATCTCAACCAACCCTAACAACCAGATCTAGATCTAGAATATCTAAATCTAATGCTGACCCGGAGATACGAATCTAAAAATTGAAACTTGAACTTGAAGCTTGAACTTGAATTGCATTACATAAGATTAAACTTAAACATTGAATCTAGAAATTTAAATCTCACTAATGCAAGCAAAGAAAACTAGAAAACCTTAATAAACTAAAGAGAAGAATGCTTCTACTAGCTCTAGAACATGTCCTCCTTTGATGGAGTATGCTCTCCTTTTATAGAGTTTACATGAGATATGAAGTCGGCTGAATTTGATAAAACTCGGGTTTCTATCTGACTCAACCAATTAGGGTTTTGACGTAGTATCGCGCCAACTTAAAGATCAGATGCATAATTCCACCATTGGATTTGAGTTTAAGTAGTCGTGAAGCTCTCCTCCAAAAATCAGCACAATCGGACATCGGATGACCGTTCGATGAGGGTTTGATCAAAACTCGACGAGGCATTCAACGGGATTTTTCGTCTTTTTCTTTCTGAATATAATTCTTTTTCCTCTTTTTCTTTCTTTAATTAAATCCAAGATATGAGATAAGATATTGAGGTATGCAAGGACTCTTTTCCATTTGGACTCTCTCAATAATATCTCTGTAGATTTGATTTAAAATCTCAGCCGTAGATCAAATTTGCCTTCTTTATCTCTTCAATATTTCGGAGTTGGCCCATAGTCACACATCTCTAGCCCAGCATGCTCCAGATCAGGCCCATTTTCGCATTTGAGAATTTGAATGGACTTCTTGACGTGTAAAATAGCATGATTCAAGCCCAAAACTCCAAATATTTGCTTAAATCTTGAAAAGTCCTAAACTCTGCAAAAACAACATAAAACCCAAGGTAACTCCACTCTAAGTGTATAAAATGCATGCTTTATGCCCTAAGATTTCACACATAAATGTGCTCATCAGATTCCCCCACACTTAGACTAAGCTTGTCCTCAAGCAAAAATTAAAGAAAAATACAAATGCAAGTAGAACTAGTGCAACAAAATAAATCCTAACTCACTTTCGTAGGAATCACGGTTACACTTAGCATGTGCAACAGGCCTTTAAACAACTAGGTTACCCCTAGAGGACGAGTTTTGTCTCGTGGATGTTTGCAGTGAATGTACATCCAAATTCCAATTTTAGCTCAAAATAAACATTGCAAATTCCAACTCTAACAATTGGTAAGTACTCATACGGATCAATAGCTATGACAATTTTTCTCACCATTGATTTAAGATCCCCCACACTTGAACTTTATTACCCCATATTGATTCTTGAGACTTAGCATATATCTCAATCAAAGACTCACCTTATATCTTTCAAGTACACCTCTCCTTTAAGCAAAACCACTCATAAAGTAAGGGGACCAAGTACTAAGGTTTTGAGTATTTTTGACCAAACAATTTTACCAAGGCATTGATGACACTTGTATTTATCTCTCTTTTCTTTTTAGTAGTGAACTCTACATTACTCCACTACGGTTGGCCTTAATGACATGGTGGAGCAAACACCGAAACCCAAGTTACTTTGTAGCTTTGCTTTGCATATGCCCACATAGACGTGATGCGAGTTCTTTTCAATAATCTCCTTCCTAAGAGTTTCGATCAAGTCACCTCGATTCTCGGTCGGAGTGCCCTGTCTAGTTCCAAGAATTCAACTTTTACTTTCTACCCTTTTTTTTTCTTTTTTCTTTTTTTTGTCATGCCATACACAAAATTGATCTCAACTTCTAGCCAAAGAAACAAGGACCCACAAAACTCATAGATGGTCCAACGCCTTAAGTTAAGGGCCTTTTATTTTTCTAAGGAAACTCTCATCTCAACATATATACAAGTTACCTTCCTCTCAACAGGGTTTTTATGTGTTCATGATGGGTACCAAAATCATTCTCATTTCACACATCATAGCAATTGAAAGAGTATGTACACTAACCAAAAGCCAAAGTTAAAATTTACAAAGAAGATATTCCCCCACACTTAAATAATGCAATGTCCTCAATGCATGCATAAAAAAAATAAACAAGGAAGACAAATGAGGGGTATACCTTTCAATCAAGATATGCTTATCATGGGAAGCTTTAGTCTTATCTTCAATAGCAATGTATGATGGGGAAGACACTCCAAATAAGAAAAACCATGAATAGAAAAATCATCCCTAAAGACTTCAAGAAAAACCTTCATATGTCGAAAAATTTTCATCACCGTTGAGGTTCTCTAAAGGTTTGCATCCTTCATAAAATGAATATGATGTTGTACAATGGAAGAGCTTAGACCTTTGATATTAGAGCTGACCAACCCAATGCTTTTTATTATTATTCAACATGTGATCAACTCTTCGCTTTGTTAGCATTTAAATCGAGACAACAATGACAAGAGGTTATTATCTTGTCCCAAGAAAGCTCTGTAAATTAGAAGGCAACTCTTTCAATTCCCTTGGGAGGTTCAATTATTAAAGGTCCGGAATGAAGATGGGATTGATGGGGTTTAATAGGCTCCAAAGGCATGTGAAAACTTGAGACTTGAAGAAGGTTTCACTATCATCATCCAACATATCCATACATTCTTGAAATTCATGATCAAAATCAATTGCAAAGTTGGTAATCAAATCGGTAGGAAAATCCAGACTCAAGCATATTGATTTCTTCCTCAATTTGTGGTTGTTTCCTTATTAAATAAGACTAAACATATTAAACATATGGTGATTTTTTTTTTTTTGAAAATAAAGGAACTAAAGAAGAAAATAAAATAAAACAAAACCGAAAACAAAAGGGAAGTAATGGTTTCCCCATCACAAATATTGAAACAATGATTCCAAAGCGTGTTGCCATATCTCCAATAGGTTTGATAGCAGGAATTCTATGTTTTCGGCCACCTACATCGATCCGGGATTCGTGGGGGACTACTATCGTTTTGTTTCTACTCGTTAGAGTAATATCTTTGATTTTTATTTTTTATTTTTAAACACTTCGATTTACCTAAGAATGAAAAAAACAAATGGACTAATACCTCCCGACGGCCCAAAACTTGTTTTTGAAATTTAAGTACCGCGCGCCGTATCGTGTAGCTCTCGATCTCAGGAGATATGCCACTTATAATTCAACTTCTTAATGTAATGCGGTGGATGATTCAATTTTTATTAACTAATTAACTAAACTAAACGATCCTAATCTATATGTCTAATGCAATCATTGAAACGAAATAAATTAAACACAATCAATGCATAAATAAAGCAGGAAAATGCAACATAACAAAGCATAAACAAAGAATAACAAGCATAAAGGAAAGGAATGCTTGCAGATGCACCCCCCGTCACCGGCAAAGGCATGATCGGCTTCTCCGTTTGTGTCCGCTAATGATGAATAGCAGTAAATACAGTAAATAAACAAAGCAATAAAAGAAAAGGAAATGCTAAATGCATCAACACCACCCGTCACTAGGCGCCGTGGCTTCTCCGGTTTGTGTCCGAGATAATGAATGAATAGGCGGGTAAATACAGTAAATAAACAAAGCATTAAAGGAAAGGGCCTTAACCAAAGGAGGCCTCGTAGGCATCTCGATCAAGGATCCGGGAGGGACTTTGCTGGTAAATCCTATTAGATTGGAGGGGTGTAGAAGCGGTGGAGGGGGGGTTATGGGTTACTTCTTGCTTGACAACGTCTCTCCCCCCTAACAACTAGATCTAGATCTGTGTCTAATCGCTCGCTGCCCGGACTCTTTGAACTTGACTTGCTTGACTTGTTGCTTACTGTTAACTTCTTGAATCTAGATTTAAACTCCTTGCAAGCAAGAAACTAGAGAACCTTAATAAACTAAGGAGGGTGCTTCTACTAAGCTCTGACCGTTTCCCTTTGATGGGTATGCTCTCCTTTTATAGGTTTACATGGATATGAAGCACGGCTGATTTGAATAAAACTCGGGTTCATCGACTCACCATTAGGGTTTTGCGTCTAATCGCGCCGCTTAGAGAGTCGTGCTATTCCCCGTTGGTTTGGGTTTAGTGTCGTGAAGCTCTCCTCCAAATCAGCCGATCGACATTGGATGCCGTTCGTGGGGTTTGATCAACTGGCGAGGCTTCAAACGGGATTTTCCTTTTTCTTTCGAATATAATTCTTTTCCTCTTTTCTTTCTTTAATTAAATCCAAGATATGAGATAAGATATTGGGTATGCAGGCTCTTTTCCATTTGGACTCTCTCAATAATTCTCCGGATTTGATTTAAAATCTCCCGTTCAAATTTGCCTTCTTTATCTCTTCAATATTTCGGGTTGGCCCATAGTCCACTCTCTGCCCGTGCTCCGGTCAGGCCCATTTTCGCATTTGGATTTGAATGGACTTCTTGCGTGTTAGCATGTTCAAGCCCCTCCAAATATTTGCTTAAATCTGAAGTCCTAAACTCGCAAAACATAAACCCAAGGTCTCCCTCTAGTGTTATGCTGCTTTATGCCCTAGATTTCCCTAATGTGTCACCAGTAATATCAAATTAAGAAAATAGTAGAACAACAGAGAATCTATGAAATTCCCAAATTAGAAACTAAGATTCACGAAATCTACGTTAATATGGAAACAACTGTCCTTACCTTAATTAAATTCGAAGAAAATCCGGAGGAACAAGAGATCAAGTCCAAAGTTAGCAAACAAACCCTAAACGAGCATAGATACAACATTAGGAAAAAACCCTAGAAGATTGGAGGTCAAACGGATCAAATCGCACGAAGAAAACCAAAGCTATCATGCCTAGCAGCTTGGTCCAAGGTCGACCAAGTGAACAGTGTTTGTAGCAAAATTCTGAATTTTGATCCGAAACTCATCTTCCAGGATTCAAAACACTCCGAAATTTCAAGGGAACATTAGGAATAGTAATCTAAGACTAACTAGCATAAATTAGACTCTCACAATGATAAAAAATAAAAAAAAAAAAAACAATAATTACTAATTTGATCAAAAACATAGTTTTCAAAGAAAACAAACCATGAATTCAAAAGAAAAACTAGAATATCAACAGTAGATTAGAGATGAATAATAGCATGAGAATGAATCTATCATGCTAGAGAATTCAAAACAATAAGATTAACTCATGCTTTCATGAAGAATACTATGATCTCTTGTAAAAATCAAGTATGAAGATCATAGCACCATTGGAATGAATGGAGATTCATTCTCAACCTTAGAGATTGTAGAAGAGGTGTTTGCAAGGTTGCAATACCGTCTTCATAATCACAAAAATAGGATTAGATCAATACAAGAGTAAATCAAAAGAAAGTTAAGAGATTACTAACCTCGAAGATGAACAACAGAGGAAGAACTTGAGATCTTGCAAGAGTCCTTCAAAAACACCAAGGAGAGGCTTTGAGAGAGGCTTCCCACATTCTCAAGAGGTTTTAGAAACAAAAGAGGCTAAGAAACACGAAGTCCTATTAAATAGAGCATCAAAACCCTAATTACAGGATCTTATACTGATTCTATCAACAGTTGGTCGATTGGCTAGTCGACTGGCTAGTCGACCAGGCAGTCGATCAAGCATTGACAGCAAGGCCCAAATAGGGAAATCATGGCCTAATCCTCTTCAAATTCAAGTGGGCTTCTCCCAACTCAAAAAATGACTCACCTAGCATAGAGGAATGCCTTCAAACCATGTCCAACTAGGCTTTAAGTCCATCAACTAATCTCTCCTTCATCAAGGTACAATTTCTTCTAAAACAATGCCAAAGTTTCCAAGTATGGAGCACCATCATCAATCTCCATGGGTTCTGGGTCAAACATCATGTCTTCCACTGAGATGGCCCATAGTTGCCTTCTTCCTTCACTTTGGGTTTTAGAGCTACACACAACAGGGTTTTTGGGTCAAGGTTAGAGCTGGGTTTCACAGGAAATGTTCAAGATCACAATCCGCACTTCACTCACCTTCCAGCATGTCTCCACTACCGCCTAACCATCCAAAATTGCAATCCTGAATATAATAATACGTTAATAGGGCGAGGGTTGCTATTTATAGAGAACATGGGCAAATTAGGGCAAATTCCTGCAAGCAGGACCTGGCGGTCGCTTGGGGCGGTTGATTGGCCCAATCAACCGCATTATGCAATCGCCCCCTAGTACATTACTGTACAAGGGTGCTTTGCTCAAGGGGTTGACACCCAACCTCAACCTAACCCGTATCAACACATGGGGAGGTCTTACCTTCATTCCAAACATCTCCAAATGCCTCTTGCCTTCTACCACAGATCCAACTTCCCAACAAGGCAGGTTCTTCATCAAAAGAATCCAGATCCATGGGTTTAGGGTATGGATCATGGACTTCTATCCGATACTCCACAACTTAACCCGGCTTGACCTTCGGGTTATCGGACCTGCAATACGAATTTCGGGTTAGAATTACAGGGGTTGTTACAGGCATCATCTCATTTTCCAATGGGATTGTGAGTTAGAAGTTAATCCAAAGATGCAAGTGCATAAGCCCAAGGTGAAGAAGATGAAGATCGAAGAAGAGGAACCGATGGAAAACTTGATTTGACTCTTAGACTTCTTTGTTACTTTACATTCCATAGTTTATTCAGTTGTATTATCTTAGGTTTGATCTACCTTCCGCATTGGTTTGTAGAGTTATTTTCCGCTATACTCTACAGTTATCTCTTTGTGGTATCTTTTATTCCACACTCTAATATTCTTTTGTGATCCTTCTGAGATCCATACTTGATTGTTTCTTAATTTACTTTAATACAATGATTTGTTCTTGCTCTTGATTATATTATTGTGCTATGTGGGATATAATCGCCCTAAACTTGATCTTCGGGGTTGTGAATCACACCACTGGGTATTCTAGATAGGATACCTGTGAAACCCAGCCCTGTCCTAACCCTTACCCTGACCCGGATCCTTAATGTTTGTAGGTCTGAAGACCTAGAGTGGTGGAAGAAGAGACTTGTGGGCCCTCGTAGTGGAAGATTTGGTGTATGATTCAGAGCCCATGGACATTGACAGTGTTGCCCCCCTTACTTGGATGCATTGTCAGCGTTCAGTGAGAAACTACACCTAAAAGAGGGGAAGCCTAGTTGAAGTACTTGATGCGCTTCTGGTCTTATTTCGAAGGTATCTCTCTACTCTAGACTTGTTTATTGACTTGTAGGAGAAAACCTTACTCAATTTGGATCAATATAGCCTTTCTTTTCCTTGATTCAAGCATGCTGTCCATGCTTGGTTGACTGATTGGTCGACTGGGTCAATCGACCAACGGTTGTGCAAATCCGAGAAAAAGATGCTTTTTGGATATTCCCTTCTCTACCTAAGTGCTTCTTGTGTTTTGAACCCTATTTCTCATTTCTAACTTGCTAAGAACATGGGGAGAGCTTCCCAAAGCACCTCCTTGGTAGTGGTGAAGATTATTCCCTTCCAATCATTGCCAATCATTGTTTCTTGTCTCCATTGACACCTACAAAGTATGATTCATCACTCTCACTCTCTATTCTACTATTTTCTTTTCTTTTCTTGCTTGTTGCAACCTTGGAGTTGATGCTGCAACCTTGCAACCATCACTCCAAGTATTCACTCTTAGCTAATCATTGATCTCATTCCATTTCCATTGATGCTATGCTCTCATTTCAATCCTTGCATATGCATTGCTTTGATTCTCTTCTTAACTTCATGCATTCTTGTCCCAAACTGAGGTATATAGTGTGCTATGTCTATGTCCTATGCTAGCATATGATTCTAATCCATTTCCATCAGTTCCCCTAGCTAATTCATTCATTTCCAATGCAATTTCATTTGATTTCAATTCATGCTATGATTCTTGCATTTAGAACATAGGGTTTCAATTTGGGAGTTTCTAATTAGACCATTAGATTGTGTTAATTACTTGATTAATAGTGTTCTTATACTGTTACAATGAATCCCTCCAAATTTCGGATCGATCCGAGCTCCGGAAGATCGATTTTGGGCCAAAAATCACTATTCAGCCCCGGCACTATTCACTTGGTCGACTGATTGGTTGACTGTCAGTCGACCAAGCCAGTCAGCCAAGCAATTGCTGAATTGTGTACTTTGCTGATTTGATCCGTTCAACCTCCGATTTTCCCGATTTCTTTTCTAATCTTTCATTTATGTTTGTCTAGGGTCTTAATACCATATTTGGATCATTCTTTTGTGGCCTTTGGATTATCATCATCGCGGCTTAAGGTAAGGACAGTTATACCCATATGACATAGACTATGTGATTGTTACACTGATGTTGGCAACTTAGTAGGCTCAGCTTATTAGTTGTACTTAGACATCATATGACTACTGTAGTTACCTTATGACAGTAGCACCATGTTTATTTACTTTTATTATCATGTCTATTCATTCTTGTTATTTACTTATACACTTGATCATGTGATGTTATGACGTATCTTTAAATATGATGATGTATCATGTATGTATGATATGATGAACTAAGAATGTGATTGGATAAGTATGATTCGGAATTGGGGAATGTCCTTTTGACATTTATGTCCTTGGACATCAAGGGAATAGTACGGGATGTTCTCTAAAGATGCCCATCGATGCTTTTCCAGATTATTGGATGACATACATAGGACTTGTCTAGATGTGTAGGCTAGGACATCCCCGTTGTATCAGACTCGAATCAAAAGGGCATTGAGACCGAATGACCCGTGGTAGTAGTATGGTTTGATGGGCGCTCAAGACCGGTAACCACCCCGTGAGAGGACATAAATCATTCTACAGATACCCGAAAGGGGCCATTTATTGGTAGGGTTGCAAATAGTTAGACTTGGGCTCACGGGTGCTCGAGATCGGTGGGTTATATCCGTGAGAGGACGTGAGAGCTTCCCGTCTACTATTTGTGGATGACCAATAGGGTTGGTGAGTTCGGTGAGTAATATCCATGACTCTAGTGTGAAGGATACTAGAAAGGATCCCGGGATGGGAGGGATGGACGTATATGGATCTGACATGATATGACTAAGTAGATGACTTGTATTGGGCTAGGCTTCATCTTGACATGTGCCACTACTTAGACCAATGGTGATGTGAGAGAGTGGTGACTTAAACCCCAGCCATGGATTGTCCCGAGGGATCCAGGTACCATTACCAACCGATGATTGAGTGATTGAGACTTACCTAAAGAAGCATGGTGCTATGACTTAAAGCATGTCTACCATAGAGACTATCATATGTAGAGTTGGAATCATACTTGCATCATTTGTTTCATATCATCTTGCATCATGTTATGAATTGTATCATATGGCTTATGTATTATAGATTAATTGCCTTGCTGAGTTCTCTCGAACTCATTCCTTTTTGTTCAATTGTTTTGTTAGATTTCTCTAACAGTACCGAAGAAGTTGATGGCCCATACCTCGAGGCGGACCAGGATCCCTCATACTACACTGAAGGTCCTTGCCATTTTGAAGGTTATGGTGAAGATACCGAGGGTGGTTACCCTCTGTACCAAGATTAGCCCAACATTGTTGTGGGAAAGGCCATGCTTGGTTTCCTATGTGTACACCTATGAGGACATCTTGTACAAGACTGAGGAGACCTTAGCTTAGGCCTTTATACTGTTATCTCTTTGGAACTTGGATATGTAATTATAACTTTCACGGATATACTCTTTTAGATGTTGGATTTGTAACTTAACTTTGATTGACTACTTTACGCTGCCACTGATAGAGTGACTTCCGCTCACTCTCTCTCTCTCTTTTTTATTATATTTATACATTTGGTATCATCTTTATTCCACACTCTGATTATCTGTTCTTATCTTATTCATGATTTTTTTTTATTATATGCTATACCTTGATTATTATTGTTCATGATTGTGTTATTGCGTATGTGGGAGGCATGGTTGCTCGATACTTGATCTTCGGGACTATGGATCACATACCCGGGTATGCCTGGTAGGGTACCGGATGGGTGGATGTGACAGTATCAAATGGAGGGATGTGACAACATTCTTGCATTTTGCCTCATATCATAGTGCACTATGTGATGTATTGATTTGGACTGTGATATTTGTTATTTATTTGTGAACTACTCGCTCAACTCTTTTGAGCTCACCCTTTGGGGAATTGTTGTTTTAGATGACTATGAGGTGAAGAAGAGACCCGAGCTTTGGTTCGGAGATACTTCCCATATATTATACAGTTGAGGAAGCAATGGGAGTTGACAATGGCTCGTGGTAAGATTCCAATACCAGTATGGAGCACTATTATGGCTTTGATCAACAATGATAGTACCCGCTTCATTCGTTGGTGGGACTATGAGCTGGAAATTGGTCCTAAGTTGCAAGTGTACAAACAATTGGAGAAGAAGGTGAAACATTATAACACTTAGGAAATTTCTTATTCCTTCTAGTTGTTTACTTTAGATTTGTCATCACTTTCGCAAGCTGATTTGGTTTTGAGATCCTTCTGAGCTATTTATTACTTGACATATTTCTTTATTAATATTATAACATTTATTTATTCTTGCGCATGATTGGACTATTGAATGAAATGGTTGGTGATTGTCTGAGACCTGATCTGTGGGGTTGTGGATCACACCCTTGGGTATTTCGGGTGAATGGATACCGGCTAGATGGATGTGACAGAGTGGTATCAAAGCCCAAGGTTTCACACAATCTTAACCACGAAAAACATAGTAGCGAAGCATCCTTGGGTCTTAAATCCAAAAGTGACCCAAATAACGGCAAACTAGAAATAAGAACTAATAAAGCATAATATATCAAGTTTGAATAATACACAATAACCATGGTGGAACAAACACACATTATAATTAAAGGGAAGAAATTCATAATGCACAATAAATAAAGTGAAACAAAAATTATTTGAACTTCACTAATTGCTTAGCAAAATTTTTACAAGATAAATAAATACATCTGAAGTCAACATAAGTCAAAATCCTTGAGCTAAAGGCCTATCGAGGTGAATGTCTTTAAGCTTCGATACTGTGTCAATCAGTGTGAGCATGGACCTCAACCTCCACTTGAGATAGTCTCGCATCTTCACCTGATGAGTCTTCATCCTCTCCAAGGCAATGAAAAGTCTAGACCACTGTGAATCTATAGGTGGCACCTCTGGAGCCTAATGTGAGGAACCTCCAACCTCCATCTATCAAGGTAGAATATCATCATACTCCTCTTGTACTTGCTGTGAAATCCACCCCAAACCTAACCTAGACACCCGATCTGTTTTGGGTGAAGAAGGGCTTGTTTGATGTTTGACCTTGAAGTTGGACCTTAAGTACAGTGTCGTTATCCTTGGAAGGTCCTAGGAAGTCAAGTCATCCCTCTCCCTTAGTGTAGATCCAAAGACCCAAAGTGAAAGAAGAAGCCTTTGTTGACCATCTCAATAGAAAACATGGTGTTTGACCCAAAACCCATGGATACTGATGATGGTGTTCCCTTATGGAAATCTTACTTGATTTGGAGTTGAAGTGCCCATTGATGAAGAAGAACTTGGTTGATGGGCCTAAAGCCTAGTTGGACCTGGTTTGAAGACATTCCTCCATGCTAGGTAAGTTGTGTGAAGAGTTGTGAGAAGCCCATCCAAAGATATTGAAGTTAAGCCCATTAAATCCCTGTTTTGGAGTTACTGACATGGTTGTTCGACTGATTGGTCGACTGGCCAATTGACCAACCAATCGACCAACAGGGTTATATTGGTCAATTTTGGAAATCCTGGTAATTTTGGGACTTTTATGCTATTTAAAGGGGGGGGGGAACTCCGTGTTTTTCACTCACAATCAGTTCTAAGCCTTTGGAGAACGTGGGAAGAACCCTAGAACCTCCCCTCCAAAGCCAAGGAAGATCATCAAGCATCCGTCCGAGTTTCTTCATCGGTTCTTCTTCTAAAAGGTTAGTAATCGATATGTTTCTTCTTTGTTTTATTCTTTCTTCTATACTTATGATTTCTTGATTATGAGAAAGGTATTACACTACTATAAAGGCCTCTTCTTTGATTCTCTTAGCCATAGAGTGAATCCCCCATTCACTCTATGTTTCTTGAAACCATATGGTGATGTTTTATGTCTATGATCTTACCTGAGATCTTGATGACTCTTTCCATGATTTTCCTACCTATATTTATGATTGTGGGGAAGGTCTCATACCATTACCATGACCTTACCTTGTGTCCTCATGATTGAGGGGTTGATCCCTAATTTTCCTTGGACCATGGAAACCAAAAAGAGGGTGATTTTGTGAGAGTCGATTTTGGGTAACCTTCATGAGAGGTATCCCAATTGGAGAATCCAAATCCACTTTTAATTCATTGGATCCTCCCCAAAACCTTTCTTGATTATGTATTTATACTCTTGTTTTCCCTAGGGTGAATCTTTATTCTCCCTAGTCTTCCCGTGGGATACACGGATTCTAGTTGGTAAAACTCTATTGTATGATTAGAATTTGTTTCCTTTCACTTTATGTGAAACCTTGTTTTCTCTCATTGCCCTACCCAATACCTTTCTTGATTTTAAAATACTATTCTTTCTTTCTTAGAGTGAATTCCCCAATTCACTCTATGTTCTTGAAGTTCTTGAAACCATATGGTGATGTTCCTATTTCTTGATGTTCTTGTTTCTTGATTTTACCAGAATTCTTGATTACTCCCTTGTTATTGTTTTTCCTACCAAAGTTGGTGATTTTAGGGAAGGTCTCATACCATTACCATGACCTCCCCTTGTGTCCCCATGATTGTTGGATGGATCCCTATCTTTCCCTTTGCTCTTTTGTGAGCTACCTTGTGCATGTTGTTAAAGAAATTTTGGGTTATCTTCAAGAAAGGTTACCCAATTGGGAACCCTATTATTTCTGATCCTCCCCAATGCCATTCTTGATTTTGAATTACTAAACCTATGTTTCCCTTACCCTCTGTGAACCTACCTTGGATTACTTTGAGAACCAATCTAGGGGAACCTTCATGAGATGATATTCAATTGAGAACCCTAATCCTTTATTAATTGTTGGATCATCCCCAAAGCTTTTCTTGATGTGATTTCTTACTCTTTATTCCCTATGGTGAATTTTTATTCTCCCTAGCCTTTCCATGAGAGGCAGGGACTATATATGATGAGACCCTAAATTTTGATGGCTCAATCAAGATCCTATCTTTTGACCATGATTTGATGCTTTGACCTCCTTAGATGGTCCTAATATGTTCTAGGATACTCCCCTTCGAATTTCGGACCAATCGGACTTCAAACGAAGAAGTTATGACCAAATTAAGGTTTGTAGCCCTGTACTGTTCCATTGGTCGATTGGTTGGTCGACTGGGCCAGTAGACCAACCAACCAACCAAGCCAGTAGCCTCGGTTTGTCTATTCTGCTTCCATTTCATCTCCGATCATTAGGGTTTGTTCTTTATGTTCAATACAAGTTTGTTAAGGGTTATTTTGGTGATCTCGAACTTGCCCATTGATCTCTTTCTCAAAGTTTACGAAGTCAAATACGAGGTGAGTATTCCACTCACAATATGCATATTTACATACCTTGTTATGATATGATTCGAATGCATGATTTAGCTACTATTGATTTACCTTCTTTATATTATGTTACCTCTGCAATTACAGTAGGTTATTCATATTGTGATTTACATATTGAAATGAATCATGTATGATGTTGAATGTGATTTGGACTATGGTGTGACATGTATGGAATCACGATTGTGATGTAATGTGAATACCTAGGTTGTGATTGGGGAGTGGGGAATGCCCTTTTGGCGTTCCTACCTTTGGACACCAATGGAGGTGGTATGGGAAATTTTCCTATGGTGCCCCTTGGCGCTTTCCCTGATTATTGGTTGACTTACCTAGGGCATGTCTAGAAGTGTTTGGCTAGGATGTCCCTGTTATATCAGACCCAATCGGAAGGGAATTGAGTCCGAGCAACCCGTGGTTGCAATGGTGATTTGTGGATACTTAATAGCAGTGCGTAATATCCATGAGATGCCATTCATTGGTACAACCGTAGAAGTGGAACAAGGGCCCCTAAAATCAAGACCGGTGAAATGATCTGTGTGGGGAAATGGGAACTACCTGTTAGCTTGATGTAACTAACCAACAAGGCTAATGAGTCCGTAGTCCAACTTGGTGCCTACCATAAAGATACGCTAACTCTAGGGAGAAGGATATCGGAAAGGATCCCGGGATGGGAGGAATGGAAGTATCTAGATCTAAGTTGATATTACTAAGTAGAAGACTTGCATTTGGCTAGGCTTAAACTTGACATGTGCCAGTACTCAGACCAAAAGGTGATGTGAGAGAGTGTTGACCTAAACCCCACCCAAGGTTGTTCGAGAAGGTTTCATTACCCATTGCCAACCGGAGAACCCAAGATACCGAGATGGTTGAGGGAGAGTGATTTTGGACCCTACCTGTCACATCCACCCAGCCGGTACCCTATCTGGCATACCCAAGTGTGTGATCCACAGTCCACAAGATCCAGTAGTTAGTGAAATCATCCTCCCACATTCACAACAATATAATCAAGAACAAGACTAAATCAATGTTAACAGTATTATTCAAATGAATCATAGTTAAGTAACGAGATAATCATCAGAGTGCGGAAAAGATACCAATAGATATATAAATCAAAAGTAGAATGAGGCGGAATCTCACTCCACGAGTACAACGGAATGTAGTTCGAAAATCAAATGGGGTTACAACCAATTCTAAAGACAAGAAAGAAAGATATAATCTAACTAAACTAGAGTCTTTTCTACTTTATGAAGGATGTCCTCATAAACATAAACTTCATCGATTACGCTCAGACGCTCCCACTCCATAGTAGGGCTAATCCTGGTAACAAGAGAGACCACTTGAGGGATCCTCATAGTAATCTTCGTAATCACCAACACTTTGCGTATGGTACGCTTCTTCATCTTGCGCTTCCTCATATTGCACTTCATAGACATCAAAACCTGTAGAATAGTCTAACAAAATATATTGTACAAAAAGGAGTGAGTTTCAAAAGAAACTCAGCAAGGCAAGTTATTCCATAATAGCATAAATAACATAGTATCACAACAAAGCATATAGTGATATGATATGAGACAACAATGCATGTATGAGTCTAACTCTATGTATGATGGTCTCTATAGGCAGACATGCTTTAAGTCATAGCACCATACTTCTTTGGGTAGGTCTCATCACACAACGCCGGTTTGTAGTGGATCCTTCATCCATCTCGGACAATCCATGGTTAGGGGTTAAGTCACTTCTCTCTCACATCACCGTTTGGTCTAAGTATTGGCGTATGTCAAGGTAAAGCCTAGCCCAATGCAAGTCTTCTACTTAGTTACATCAACTCAGATCCAGATACGTCCATTCCTCCCCTCTTGGGATCCTTTCCGGTATCCTTCACACTAGAGTCAGCGTATCCGACTCTCTCAAATACGGACTCATCAACCCTATAGGTCATCCACATATAGTAAACGGGAGGCTCTCATGTCCTCTCACGAGTTGGTTACCGGTCTTGAACGCCCATGAGCCCAAGTCTATCCATATGCAACTCTACCCATAAATGGCCCCCACAATGTGATTCATGTCCCCTCACGGATATAACTCACCATTCTTGAGCACCCATGAATCCCCATTGCTACCACGGGTCGTTCGGTCTCAATACCCTTCCGAATCGGGTCTGATATAACAAGGGTATAACCTAGCCAAACATTGCTAGACAAGTCCTAGGTATGAAAACCAATAATCCGGGAAGGTGTCAAAGGGCAACATTGGAAATATCCCATACTACTCCCAATGAGGTCCAAGGACAGAAATGTCAAAAGGACATTCCCCAATCCCAAATCATACCTAAACAATCACAATCATAATTCAGTCATATCATCCACGACAGGTATCTCATCATATGAAAGAGTATAATAAGACAAGATTAAATAAATAAGAAAACATACATGAGTAAGTATTCATACATAAGCAAGTACATAAAGTAAATAAGGAAATAAGATTCTAATGTACTTGCAGCATTCATATCGTAATAGAAACTAACATAACAATAGCAAATCTAAGTAGTTCCCAAATTAGAAACTAAATCTTGAAATCTATGTTATTATGGTAACAACTTTCCTTACCTTAAATAGATTCGAATGTATTCCGGACAGACAAGAGGATGAATCCAAAGTTAGCAAATAAACCCTATAATAGAATCACACAATCATTAGGAAGTAGTCCTACAAGAATAAGCATGAATTGAATCGAATCGAACGAAGAAAACAGATTCTGTTCTTGCAGGTTGATTGGCTGGGTTGAGTGCTCCAATCGACCCAGGCAATCTGCCCAAGAGCAAATCCGAAAATAAAAAGAGAATCTTGATCCAAAACCTATGCTACACAAACCGGAATGCGACGAAACTTGGAGAGAATGTCTAATATAGTAGTCTAAGACTAAAAAGCATAATTTAGACATCAAACCACCATTAAAACATTACTTACTAATTTAGAATCATAGTTTCTATTTTGGTAAAAATCATAGTTTTCATTGGAAACATGCTATGAATGAAAGAGATGAACTAGAGATGATTAGATCTCATTCTAGTACAAGAACACAATAGATCAGAGGTATGAATAATCATAGAGAAGCATCTATAATGCTAGAATGAATCAAAATAGGAATATAATCATAGTTTAAGAAGAAATCATAAGAATCATGTCAAGAATGAATAAGATGATCATAGCACAAGAGAATGAAAAGAGATTGTAAAGATATGACTACAAGGTTGCAGCATCTTCATTATAATCTCAGTTCAGAGATGAGAGTGATCATAGAAAGAATAAATCATTAACATAAAACATAGATTACTAACCTTTAATTGAAGAACAAGAGAGAGAGTTTGCAAGATTGCAAGATTAGGTCTTCTTCTTCACTCTTGGAGGCTTGGAGATGGTTTCCCTTCGTTCTCTAAGTGTTATGGAGGCTAGGGATACTAAAATCACGAAGTCATGGGGTGTATATAGCAAGATACTCAAAACAGAAGATTCTGTTCGAGTTCAGCATCTCTGGGTCGATTGGCTAGGTAGCATGGCCCAGTCGACCCAAGCACTCGACCCAGGCTGACAGCAAAGCCAAAGATAGGGATTTGAAGGTCTTCCACTACTCGGAATCAAACGAAACTTTAAACACATATTCTATAACATACCTAGCATGGAAAAATGGCTTTAAATCATATCCCACCAAGCTCTAAGGTCATCAACTAATCTTCTATTCATCAAGGTGCAGTCTCTTCTCTATATCCAACATTGTCTTCAAGTATGGGGCATCATCTTCAATCTCCATAGGTTCGGAGTCAAACACTATATCCTCTACCAATATGGCCCATAGTTGACTTTCACTTCTACTTCGGGTCTTCGGACCTACAATCAAAGAGTATCCGGGTTAAGGTTAGGGTCGGGTTTCACACTACCCATGGGAGTATGGTGCAATGACTTAAAGCATGTCTTCCAATAGAGACCAGCATGCATATGTAGAGTTAGAAGCATACTTGCACATATTGTTTCATGTCTTTGCATTTATGTTTGCCTTGGAATATGTGTGAAGATGTTTATTGTGATTGAATACTTGCTGAGTTCTTTTGAACTCACTCCTTTTTGCAACATCTTTTGTTAAACTTTCCTGCAGGTACTACTACTACTACTGTTGACTATGATGGTCAGTACTATGAAGACCAAGTTGATGATTCTCATGGTACCCAAAGTACTAGCTACGGTACTACGACGATGAAGACTATCAGTACGAGACTGATGCTTATCAGGAGTGGTTCGACTCTAGCACTTGTGTGCCAGCGATGGGACATCGTCTCATTCTCTTTTTGATCTATATTAGATTTGTTGAGACCTTAGTTGTTTGTTCCCCTTTCATGTTGGGAACCGGTTGTAATCTTCATTTGCTTTGATCTACCTTCCGCTTGTCTATGGAGTGATTTTCTGCCTCACTCTACACTTAATTGGTATCATTTTCCGCACTCTGATGTTCTTTTGTGATCCTTCTGAGATCCTTTCTTGATTTTTATTATTAAATTACTTGAATACAATGATTTGTTCTTGCTTTTGATTATATTATTGTGCTAAGTGGATTTGATCGTTCCTAAACTTGATCTTCGGGCTGTGGATCACTCCTCTGGGTATTCCAGATAGGGTACCGGCTGGCTGGATGTGACACCTACTCACCCTCTTGCTCATCAACATGAGCATCATCCTCATCCTCGGCCTGGACCTCCTCATCTACCCTTTGAGGTGATCCCAAATACCCTTGAAGTCCCATTATGGAAATCAAACGACTCCCCATGACCTCACCTAAGCCTCGGCATAGCATATCGATGTCCTCCAAGCTAACATCAATGTAGTGGAGGAGTTGAGTGAGAAGTCACCTAAATGCAAGGTACTTGACCCCCAGGATACTCGAGCTTATCCATCATAGCATGATGAATAATGTAGACCAGATCGATGAAGTGACCCACTTATAAAGAATATAAGTCACAAAGGACTACATCGTCATGATCCCGTTGTGGTGCCCCCCTTGGGCACAATGTTCTTGTCGATGATGCGAGAAAAACGACATCACTCTGGAAGCATGTGTGTGACGCTATGGATAAGAACATAGCTCTCGGACAGCACAGAACAAATACTACTAAGCTCGAAAGGATATAAGTAATTGTTGTCCTCCATAACCGATCGAAGAGATTGGGATGCTCTATGCAGTGGTGTGGACCCGGAACATAACCACGACCTTGCATGGGTCCATCCTCGATGTGCCATATGTATAAATCTAGTGAAGACTAGAAAACAGTTGCAATACATTAGTAAAAATTCAGCAAGTCTATATATGGACAAAAGTTGGTAGAATGGTGAATTTTTGGAAAAATGCAAGTTAGGTGTAAAAGTTGTGCTAGATGGCTTGGACAATGTTTGGAGCAAGATTAGTGAGTTAAAAGGGTTTTCCAGTGAAAAACTCACAACAATACAAATAGAAAGAAGAAACAAAATTCAGCGAGGAGTATTTTTGGCAAATGAAGCAAAGTTGTGATTTTTTAGGAAAAAAATTGCAAATATGATTCATGCATCATATAAAAATTTTGGAATCATGATTTGGGGTATATCAGATGCAAAAGAAGTGGTTTCCAAACAAAAATCTATGTGCATTTGAGTGTTCAAGAAAATTTCATCAAATAGGTACCCAATCTGAAATGAATAGTAAAAAACTCATAAAAGAAAGCAAGAAGTTGTTGTTGAGGCAATGCACTAAGTGTAAAATGGTTGGGAAGTAAAAAAACATTCCTAGACATGTTTCTAATGTAAACCCTAGCCTATCTCATAGTTAGAAACAAAAATGCAAATGGATTTGAACCGTTAGAAAGATAACCATTGACATACCTATGGTTTGATGGTCTAGAGCGGTGTTATTGGCGTTGTAGAAGCTCAAGAATGTCCCAAAACCACTTTTGGTTGCAAATGAAAGTTTTTCTCCAGAGCAAGGAAGAACTTGGAGCAAAATTCAAATGAAACAAATGAGGTTCATGGGCCCTTTATAAGGCCCACATTTTCACGCAGTAGGCCTGGTCGCCCCCAAGCGACCAACCTCTACTAGTTTTGCTTTGAATGTGGTTTTTGGGAAAATTTTGAATTTCATACATAAAATTGACTATTTGATGAGATATATTGATGAATTAAATGTTATATACATGCTTGAGGTTAGGAGTTGGGTTTCTAACAATAAAATTTGATTGGTTGCCTTGGTGTTAGAATGACAGAATGGTGAACACAAGGAACCAAAATGCAGCAGATGGTCAAACTGGGAATGGGAGTAACCCCAATGAAGTTGTACCTCTTAATACTGCTGAAAACCAGAATCACCCTAATGATCAACCTATTGGAAATCCTTCAAGTGCTCCCCAGGTTGTGATTGTATAAGATGTTCTAAATATAATGGGAAATATGATGCAGTAGCAAAGCAACTAGTTTAATCAGATGATGACTAGGTTCATGACTATGCATAATGACAATCATAGTGCTCAAGTGAACCCTAGTGTAGCTGGCACACCTATTGTAGGTGGTAATGCAGTTTTACCCATGCCAAGGTAATGGAGAGTTTCTTAAGACTTCAGGTACCGACTTCACTGGTGTCACCTAAGATACTCTTTTCCCTAACAAGTGGCTTCGGGAAATGGAGAAAGCTTTTTGGAATTTGTAGTGTTCAAAAGCTCAGAAGATTATCTTTGCAGAACAAAAACTCTAGCATGAAGCAGATGCATAGTGGAGCGCAACCTGGCCAGTTTTAGAGGCTTCGCATAATAATAACATTACTTGGATTGTTTTCAAGGATGCATTCTATAAGAATTACTTCCCTGAAGTAGTTAAGGTAACCAAAGAATTTGAATTTATGGCGCTTGTCCAAGGACCTCTGTCGGTGTTAGAATATCAGCAAAAGTTTGAGGAATTGTTCTACTTTGGTCCTGAGTCAATGAAAGTGGACATAGAAAAGGGCGAGAAGTTTTTCAAAGGACTTGGCCCTTCTATCAAGACATACTTCTCAGTCCTACCCATAGAGAGCTATGCCTAGATGGTTTAAAAATTGAAGAAGGTGGAAGAGTCAGAAAGGGAAAATTTTGTTTTTAGTGGACATTGCAGAATAAGAACACTGGCTATGTTGACAGAGGTGATAGGAAGTTCAATAGACCTGCTCCATACCCTACTCCATCATTTCAGCCTAGGAGTATGGGACATGGACACATTGGAATGCACAAAATGGACAATATGGTCAAAGTGGTGTCATTTGACCAGTTGATACTACTCAAGCTATGAAATCTCTCACAACCCTAACTCGAAAATCTATATTGTAGGTCCAAAAACCCAAAGTGAAGGAAGAAGACAATTGTGGGCCATCCAAATTGAACCCATTGGATCTAACTTGAAACCAATGGAAGTAGATAATGATGATGCTATGATAGAAACCTTGTCAGATTTCAGAAGATCCATCTTGAATGATGATGGACTTGGTAGATGGACCAAGAGTACAGGGATGACACAATTGGAAGATCCTGAAAAATCAAGTAAGACCCTTCTATAAATTGGAAAATGACCCAAGAGGAAGATAGAGCTTTCGAGGACCAAAATTCTTTTTTTTTTTTTTACCAAAGAGGTACAGGTTGGCAACCTGCCTTGGTCTCCTCAAGCGGCCAACCAGTACTGGGATAGGTCTGTCACCTTTTGGGAATTGGGTTTTCAAAGGCCTATTTAATCAATTTTCATTCTAATTCGTTCCATTGTGCATAAGGCTATCAGAGAACGTCAGAGGCACCTCAGAGCTCTCTCTCCAAGGCCAAGGAAGATTTCCAAGTATCAGTGAAGTTTTCCGCTCGACGAATCTTCTTCAAGGTTAGCAATCACACTCCTTCTAGTTCTATACTCTCTTATTGATTCTACCTACTGTAGAGATCATGAAGAAGGTTTTAAGCTACTGTAGAGACCTACTCTTCCATTCTCTTAGTTCTAGAGTGAATCTCCATTCACTATGGTTCTTTTATGAATTTCATGGTGTGATTTCGGTAAAAGCCTAGCATGAATCTATATGATTGTATTCTCTTTGATTTTTTTTATTTTTTTTTTTTTATTTCCAATCCATGCTAGATCATATTCTAAGTGTTTTTTAGACGTTATTCTGATCTTATCTTAGTCCTAGAGTGAATCTACAATTTGATTTTGGATGAAACATAAGTTGGGACTCTTTAGGTTTCACTCCGTTGACCATGATTGAAGCCTAAATCATATTAGATAGTGTTGTACTATTATATTTTAGTATTGTAAATAATTTCGGAGTGATTTGGAGTCCAAACGATGAGTTTTCGACAGATTTTAGGTTATATTGTCCAAACACAGCACCTTTGGTCGATTGCCTTGGCAGCCTTGAGCGACCAGGCTAAGAGACCAAAGGGTACCGAGACAGTAAATTTCCTTGTTTTGACCTCTTTTCATCTTGGAACCTTTAGGGTTTGTTCCTAACATTAAATCATCATATTATTTGGGTTTCTTTGGCAAGTTTGAACCTACCTTTTGGTCTACTTTTTGAAGGTTTTGAGACGACAACAAGGTAAAGATGTTCACTTACAAATAACATAAGTTATTTTCTATTTTTGAATGCATGATCTATACTACTGTTTTAGGACTTGTTCATGATAGATATGCCTCTATAAATTTTAGAATGCTATTCATTATGATGCTATGCATATTTGTAAGAATGTGAATGTTTGGAATGTGAATGGACTATGATATGATGTTATACTTGGAATCATATTGTGATGTGATTACTTAAGTTGTGATTGTGGAATAGGGATGCCAATTGGGTGTTTCTGTCTTGAGATATTAGTGGAGGTGGTATGGGACACTTTCCTATGATGCCCCTTGGCGCTTTCCATGATTACTGGATGACATACCAGGGACTTGTCTAGAAGTGTTTGGCTAGAAACTCCGTCATATCTCACCCTATCGGCGTGGGTATTGAGGTTGAGTGACCCATGGCAGCAATGGGGATTGTGGGCGCTTAAGACCAGTATCCAATCCGTGAGAGGATGCAATCACATTGTCAGGGCCATTCATTGGTAGGGTTGCATTATAATAAGCTTGGGCTCATGGGCGCTCAAAACCGATAGACAACCCGTGAGAGGACATGAGAGCTTCCCGTTTATTATATGTGGATGACCAATCGGGTTAAGAGTTCGTAGTTCCGAGTTGGTTGGAGCCATAAGATATGATGACTCTCGGGGGGCAGAGGTACCGAAACGTATTGTGAGAGGCAAGGAAGGGAAGTATCGGACCCCGAGATTGATATTAATTAGTAGATGATGTGCATTGGGCTAGGTATAACCCTAACATATGCCAGTACTCATGCCAATGGTGGAGTGAGATAGTGGTAACTTAAACCCCAGCCATGGTGGTTGTCTGAGATGGATGCTTTGACCCAACTGCAGCGGAGAACCCAAAAGACGTGCTTAAGAGCCATGAGGGAGAGTGACTGAGATTGCCCAGAAAAGTATGGTGTTCCATCTTAATGTGTGTTCGTCACTAGAGACCAGCATATGTTACAATTAGATGCATACCTGCACATTGTCTTATATCATATTGCATCATGCTTTGTTCTTAAATATTGATTGTAATGGTGATTTGTACTTGAATTACTTGTTGAGTTCTTTTGAGCTCACCCTTTGGGGACCATATTTGTTAGATGATTATGCAGGTAAGGAAGAGATCCCGAGCTCTTATTCGGAGGACCCTTCCCTATATTATGCAGCTGAGGAAGCAATGGGAGATGATAGTGACCCATGGTACGACTCGAGTGCCCGTGTGGAATACTATCACAGCACTGATCAGCAATGGTAGATGTCGTCTTTGCCGCAGATGGGAGCATGAGCTTGATATGGATCCCAAGCTGCAAGAACACAAGCCCACTGAGAAGAAGGCTAGAATAGAAGAAGAAGACAAAGAACCTTTTGAAGATATAGATTTGTTTAATAGACTTCTTTAATTCTTCCAGTTGTAATACATTAGTTGACTATTCTTCAACGTTTGATATTAGAGTTTACTTTTGCGTATTCTTTTACTGTGATTATATATGTATTATTTTTCCGCACCTAATTATGTTTTGAGATCCTCCTAAGATCCATTCATTATTTATTCTTTTAATTACATTAATGCAATGATTATTTCTTGCTCTTGATTATACTATTGTGTTATATGGGAGGATGATTGTTGAGACTTGTTCTTCGGGGCTATGGATCACACCTCCGAGTATGGCAGTTAAGGTACCGGCTGGGGGGATGTGACACAAGCCCCTAGGTCAGTTTATGCTAATCCAAGGCCAGTAAATAAAAGACCTCCGACACCTGTGACAACTGTGGGATAGAAAGTACCTGTCTATTTCTACTGTCATCAGAGAGGACACTATGCACGTACTTTCCCTCAAAGGACAAGCTATGGCTAAGCCAGCACAAGCCCCTCCAGTTGGAAAGTGTACAGCAGCATCATTGGGACTAAGCAAGATTAGAGTCACGATATTGTGATAGGTACACTACTTGTAGCTTCAGTTCCCGCTTTAGTTTTGTTTGATATTGGTGCATCTCATTCCTTCATATCATCTGCATCTGTAAGGAGAACTACGGTAATATCAAAGAAGTTGCCTAAGTGTCTAGTGATTAGTACACCCACTAGATCGGTAGTTCAACTAGACCAAGTAGTAGAAGCTTGCCCTGTTACCATAAATATCATTTAAAAGTAAAGGTCCAGTTCCAAAATCTAGGATTCACAACCTCTATAAACTACTTATTCCTACATTAAATTTCACAAGCAAGAATCAAAGTAATCAATACAGTTACAACGAATATCCTGTTGTCAGAGTAAAAAAATCCCTCCACCCAAGGCAAATAATCATAAAGTATTAGTTACAGATATAATTCTAATAGAGAAACTAAGATTATTATTTAAGTGGACTACACCACATAGGTTGTAGCTAAAAAAATTCCCAATTAATTTGAACACTATTCATTGTTTAATATTCGGGAAAGAAAATTCAAAAGCTAGTAATACTTCAGTAGGATCGCACGTGGACTGTGGGAAGCCATTGTCATCAAATAATGAAAAGTAATACTCACTCCATAAAAGATTCTTTACAGAGTAGTCAAAAATTGCACGATTTACAATAAGAATTTCAAGTTATATATTAAAACAACATAAACCATCTTGTTCCTCTTTGTGTGAATCTTCAAGAAATCAGTAATGTGCATTTGGCATCATTGATTGTCAAATACAAAAGATATTTATGTTGTCCTGTATTTAATTATATATTTGTGCCATCCTACTATAACAATAAACATGCTTTTTTTTTTTTGGGAATCTTTGTTTTTTGGTAAGCATTTATTTTCTTTGAGAATCAATAGCTAGCAATGTTCCTATAGAGGTAGAAATCAAGAAAATGCACGGCACAATCAAGTGAACACGAGAGGAATCTTAAATAAAAGTGGGAAAAAAAAGGAGTAGAACAGAGGGACATCCATCGAGTTCTCACATTCATCACAAGTCTGGCTATTATGACCACTAGCCCATTTTTGAAGAATGAATGAGGCTGATGCACAATTGGGAATTTAAAGAGAACATCGATTGGCAAAATACAAAATAAAGTGTTAACCGTAGCGGGTCCCCACCCAAGGCGGCGGCAAATTGGTTATGTATTCCCAGATAACTATTCCTCTATTTGATTGAGTCTAAGTAGGACTCTAATATTGCTTTCCCTTGCTTAATTGAGTCTAAATGAAACTCTAATTAAGAAATTAGGGTTGGGGAAAAAAATATTATAAATAGAGGAATGAAATACGAAATAGATGACTGAAAATTTTGGATGCTCTCCCTTGCTCTCTTGTGACTTCTCTCTAGAAAAAAAATTAATCCTGAACCTCCATCATCATGATTCGTCGATTTGGAAGTATGAAAATAATCTATGAGAAGCAGATTAAGGGAACAAAAATGTAAAGGAACAAGAACGTAAAGAGACACCTCCTGCGTCTAGATCCATTGCATTCAAGATCTCAAAGGTAAATGATCTTGAACCCATCTTTGTAGTAATTATTTAACATTGATATCAAAGCCAGGTTGTGGCTAGAGTCACTGGTAATAGCTGGCTATATATGGATGTTGGTTGATCCATGATGAGATTTGTGGGGATTTTTTTGTTTCTCACCCATTAGTTTAATTGGATGTGAAAGCCCCGCCAAAAGGCATTGTAAGAATGCTGGTTTTAATTTGAATCTCATATGACCAATTCCCTGACTCTTCATCGATCACTATTTTTATGTGTTGTTTAATTGATTCGATCTGCAATGGATTTTGACCTAAATCTAGCATTGATTAATTCAACGTCTCAGTTGAGAGTGGAGACGTATAGAAAAGAATAGAGTTTTGTTGGAATTTATTAATATAATTAATAAACTAAATGCCCAAGGGCAATATTGAAAACTCACTATTAGGGCGGTTACAAAATAGGGTTATATATTTTGGTAACAACTGCATAAGTGAGTGTGATTACATTACGTAAGTTTTTCCTAAGAAGAGGCGCTCTCATCTCTCTCTCCCTCTCTCCTAGAAACACAGGAAAGAGTCCTTGCTTTAGCTCACTCTTCCATCCTTTCCACACGGCATTTGGATTGTGGAAATTATTCCATTTCCTAGTGATTGTGGAATCACCCCGGTAGAGCTTTAGTGGTGGAACGAGAACATGGATCCAGATTTATTTTCGCTGCAAATACTTTATATTGGTTATTCTTCAAAAGTAATTCAATTCAATTAATTGATGGGGGAAAGTTTCCTTACCTGGATTCGCTTTCCCTTACTTGAAGTATTCGCAGTGGAAGTCTAGATCCACGTTCTCGTTCCACCACCAAAGCTTGGGGGAGATTCCACATCCTGGGGGGAATTATCCACAACCCAAATGCCGTGGTTATGGAATGAAGATCAAACTAGGAAAGGAAAATTTCCAGCGCGATTCTAAGAGAGGGGGAGAGGGCCGCCGTTTCAGATAAATCTCGTGCGAATGAATCCCGACTCACTAATGCGGTGGTTCCAAATATATACCCTATTTTGTGCCTTAGTGAGTTTCCAATATTGCCCTTGGGCATTTATTTATTAATCATATTAATAAATTCCAACACTTTATAAAAGGGAAAGCAAAACCAGGTAAGGATCTTTCCCCATCAATTATAGAATTGAATATATATGGAGTATTACCTACATTGGCATCAGAACCTATGGTTCCCACGGTTCTTTGTTCCTCTCCATTGTTTAATTTTCATTGTATGGATCCAATGGGAGGATCAAGGGTTTATGGAAACCCACGAAGAATCCAGGGTTTAATATGAAACCCATGGGAGAATTGATAGGGTTTTTGGAAACCCTTATTTTTTGGGTTCGGATCCGAGTGGGAGGATCCTTGCGAATTTCTCTAATCAAGTTTTGCATGAATTGATAATCAATGATAATTATTTTTGTTTAATATTTATTGCTGGATTTTTTTCATGTGTTTTTGGATGATTTTTTGGGAGAAAAAAAACGTGTTTTACCATTTTTTGAAAAAAAAAATCGTCCAAGAAAAATTGAGAAAAACACTATTTTTTTTCCGTGGGCTGGGCCTGGCCGGTCGTCCTGGTGCCCCCCCCCCCCGCCGCCCCCGGGGTTTCCTCCGGGTGCGGGGGCTGGCGGTTCCCAGACGAAGAGCCGTCTCAAAATCCGTCTGAGATTTTGTCCAGTTTTGAATGTGTTTCTATTTACTGGACATCAATGGCTCGACAATCTATGTGATGTTTGAGCATTGAGGGCCTAGTGGGAGCTAATGAGGTAGAAGTGTTCTGTGTGAACCACCTCATAGCATTAACATGATTGCATGCTTTATTTTAATAAAACTATTTTTTTTAATTATGGGTCTATCAATCATGTTTCTTGCACAGAATTAAACTAGTGTATAAGTCTATGTGGGTTTGCATGAGAATTTGATTGAATGTTTGTTAGCATCTCTTTTGGTTTAAATGCTTACGCCATAGGATGACTATGCTAGTGTGATTTGTTGTTGCTTGTGTTGTGTTTTATGCTAGAATAGTTGAACTCATCCTAGTATATAATGTCTCTAGAAAAAATGGCTGCTACCAAGAGCAATGTTGCTGACTTTGCGAAAGGAGATAAACTGAATGAGAGGAGTTATGACCTCTGGCACCGAAAGGTGCAGTATCTCCTAGAAGAACAGAACATGTTGGAAACCATAAACTAGACCATGTCTTCACCTGAGGAAGGTACCACTACACAGTATCGTAGGGACCTTGAGCTTTACAATGCCTGGAAGAGGAAGGACCGGGTAGCTAGGATTAGTATCCCAAGCTCCATAAGGGATGACCTGATGCTTCGGTTTGAGAAGCATAGGACTACAAAGTCTTTGTGGGAGGCTGTGAAGTTCCAGTATGGAGGGACTTCCACCACAAGAGGCCAACAGCTTGGACTCACCTTTGACGGTTATAAAATGCGATAGGGTCACACCATGAGGCAGCATATAACCATCATGTCTAACATGATTAGTGAGTTGAGCACATGTGGGCGCCAAAAGACTGATGAGGAACAAGTCTCTGTAGTCCTCAAATCACTGCTGAAGACTTGGGAGCATATGAAGATCTTCTTGACTCATGCTGATGATGTCAAGACTTTTGATCAAGCTGCCAAGCACTTTGAGCTAGAGGAGGATCGGATGTTGGCCAATGCTCCACACACACTGAAGTACTTGCTGCTGAAGCAAGCACTAGTAAGGGTGCAGGCTTCGAGCGCAAGAAGGAGAGAGCTCAATCTCAGCGGTCTAGGCAAAGTAACAGAGGTGGAAACAGAAACAAGAGTGGTTTATGAGACATGGTTTTACAGTTGTATTTGAAAACAATTCTTTGGTTTTGTATCTAGGTGATACAGTTTATGGTTATGGTTTTCTTCAGAATGGTTTCATTGTATTGGATACAATTGATTATTCATTTGATTCTAGTAGTGCTTTTGTTTACCAAGACACTATGTGTATTGATTCTAATTTGTGGCATGCTAGACTAGGAAATATTGGCTTAGATAGGATGAACATGTTGGCAAGAGAAGGTATCTTAGGCCAAGGTTCACTATCTGATTTGCCAACCTGTGAGTCATGTCTAGCAGGAAAAGCAACTAGAAAACCATTTAAAAAGGCTTTGAGAGCCACTCTTCCTTTAGAAATTATCCATTCAGATGTGTGTGGGCCCATGCTTAAACAACAAGTTCTACAACAATCTTGCACTTTCACATTGCTTTCGTATTGAAATCGTTAACTTTAGAAAAATTTCGATTTCTCACAAACCGCTTGGAGTTTTCACACGAGATCAAATGCTACATGCTCAAAATGATATTGTGAATGTGAACATGTACTTTGATCTTACCAATTTCAAAATTTTCAAAAATCCAAATTGACCTAGAATGCAAAATCCCCAAATTCCTTCTTGCTGAATTTTCAACTTTAGACTGAGATTTCGATCGATTTTCTTCAAATAAACTTCATAGCCATGCAATTCCAAGTATTGCACACATGCTAGTATGCTCAATTCGCATTTCCCCCAAATTCCAATTTTGATGAAAATTACGAAAATGCCCTTCTAGCAGAATTTTCGAAACAATACTAACATGCAATGTCTTTTATCTTTTCCACAAACATCACCCCATGCAGAGAGGTGGAAGAGGCAGAGGCAGGATAGTTGGAGCTAGGCGAGGCAGAGGTCGAGTTCCAGCTCAGCCTAGAGCAGAGGTCATCCAACTTGATCGCTTTGACACACCACAGGCAGAGTTCCTGTACGAGGCATACTTCGAGTATTGCCGCATGGAGTACGGCCGACTTCTTCACTTGCAAGAGCTGAGAGTATTCCGGATCCGATAGCGATTTGACACTCATGCATGGACTCTTCGCTTCACGGCGGACTTACCCATCTATCCTGAGCTTGTGAGGTTGTTCTTCTAGCAACCTCACGTCCATCGAGGAGGACAGGGTCATCCTTTCATACTCATCATTGAGAGCAGGGTCAGAGAGACATAGATCCGCTTCTCCACTAGGGATCTGGCACACATTCTCCATGTACCGCACTATCCACGACAGTGCTTATGGATACTTGTCAAGGCAGAGGTAGACCGATTCGTGATGCCATACAAGCTTCATGAGGTATGCGCCACTCTCTGGGATGACTCACGGTGCTACTTTCCGAAGAGACAGTGGACAGATGACAAATTCGGCTAGGATCATCGGTCACATTGTCGGCCGAAACATCATACTAAAGGCCGGACATCACAATCGGGTTTCTGTGATGGAGGCCGTAGTTATCTACCACATCTACACAGGCTTCCAAATAGACTTATCCTACATCATCCAGCAGGTCATGATAGATCTAGTGGCACGTCCTAGTGTGAAACCTAGCCCTGACCTTGACCCGGAAACCCTGTTGTTTGTTGGTCCGACAACCCGAAGTAAAGCAAGAAGTCATCTTTGGGCCATTTCAGTTGAAGACTTGGTGATTGGCTTTGAATCCATGAGTGTTGATGTCAGTGTTCCATTTATGGAAACTGCATCCTGATGAAGATCAAATTAGTTGATGGACTTGGAGTGCTCTTTGTCTTGGTTCGAAGGCATTTCTACCTACTAGGTAAGTCACTTGGTGTGTGTGTGCAAAACCCCTTTATGTTTGGATTTGATCTGAGCCTTCATTTCCCTGTTTTGGACTTGCTGTTCTTATTGGTCTACTCATTGGTCGACTGGACCAATCGACCAATGGGTTCTATTTTGCTAATTAGGTCTTTGCTTGCTCTATTTAAGTCCAATCTCGAGTCTACTTCGTATTTTCTGCCTCCAAACTCTTTGGAATGTAGGCCCTCTACAAGTCATCTCCCTTGCATCCTTGGTGATTATCTTGACGGATCTTCGTCAAAACTCGTGCTTTTACACAAAAAGGCATGTGATCATCCTCTTCTGTGTTTCATCTTTGATTCTTCGTTATTTTTATTTCCTTTTCTGATTGAGGACAGTAGTAGTGATGTTGTATCTCTGTTGCAACCATCACTATACTCTTTCCCTTTCTTTTCCTAAGGATCTAAAGCTTGGTGGATGATCTTCATCAAGATCATCACTCACTTTTGAAGGAAAACTTGTATTCATTCGCTTTCCTTATTTAGATTCACGTTCTTCAGTCTTAGATCTAATTTTCTTGAAGATCTATGCATGTTATTCATGATTTCTCATTCACAATCAGTTATCCATCATCCTATTGTTCTTGTCCATGATTTTTACTATGAAATTCTTCAAGAACCATGATTGATCTAATTATGGTAACTTTTTGTTTCCTAATTTATAACTTGAAGACTTGATTTGATTAGTGTTTTGAAGTCCTCTATATACTAGTATGCTACCATTGTAGTTTCCCCTTTGTTTAGTACCCTTTTGAACCACCAAATTCGGTTTAATATTCTAAAAACTCTAATTTTTTAAGGCCAATGTCTCTGTTGGTCAACTCATTGGTCGACTGAGGCAGTAGACCAAGTCAATCGACCAATGAGTACAGTAACCTCATATTTTGTCTGTTTTGGATGTTTTGATATCTTTCCTTCTAGGTATCTTTCCTAATATGTTGTATACAGTTGTTTAGGACTTTCTTCCCAAGTTTAGTCAAGGTCTTATTTGATTCCCTAAGATTCCTTTGCGAGTTATATAAGGTAAGGATGGTTATTTCCTTAACTACATAGATTGCAGGTTCTAGTTTCTATATTTGTATCTCTTTGATTTATTTCCTTAAGTAGATTCTTACAATGATATACTACTGTTGCATAGTCTTGATTAAAGTAGCATTACTTGTTTATGTTAACTTGATTCATGTATGATTTACTTACCAATTATATGCAAGTTATATATTATTATTGATTTCTTTCCATATATGAAGTTACCATATATGTGATGTTATGGAATTCTGTTTGTGTATGATTAAGTATGGTTTGGAAAGGAGAGGTGTCCTTTTAACACTTCTGTCCTTGGACTACTACGGGAATATTATGGGATGTTTCCAAAGATGCCCTTTGGACACCTTCCTAAACTGTTGGATGACATATTTAGGACTGTCTAATAGTGTTTGGCTAGGATGTCCCGTTATGTCAGACCCTAATCGGAGGGGTATTGAGACCAAATGACCCATGGTAGCAATGGGGATTCATGGGCGCTCAAGACCGGTAACCAACCCATGAGAGGACAGGAATCACATTGTGGGGACCGTTTATTGGTAGGGTTGCATATGGATAGACTTGGGTTCATGGGCGCTCAAGACCGGTAACCAACCCGTGAGAAGACATGAGAGCTTCCCGTTTACCATATGTGGATGACCTATAGGGTTGATGAGTCCGTAGTCAGGGACTATGAGGACTCTAGTGTGAAGGATACCGGAAAGGATCGCCAGGGGCGAGGAATGGACGTATATGGATCTGACTTGATGTAATTGAGTAGGAGACTTGCACTTGGCTAGGCTTTGACCCTGACATGCGCCGGTACTTAGACCAATGGTGATGTGAGATAGTGGTGACCTATAACCCCAGCCATGGAATGTCCCGAGGGATGCCGGACCCACTACCAAAAGGCGTTGTGTGATGAGACCTTCCTAAAGAAGTATGGTGCTTCGACTTAAAGCATGTCTACCAATAGAGACCAGCATACATAGAGTTAGAATCATATTGCATCATGTGTTTCATATCATATAGCATTTTACATTGCTTTGAAATCCTGCCATTTGTGTTGTTATGGATTAACTGCCTTACTGACTTTCTTTGAAACTCATTCCTTTTGTACAATGTTTTGTTAGACAACTCTACAAGTTCTAAGTATCATGACTGCACGTATGAAGAAGCACAAGGAGAAGAGGCATATCTCCAGGAAGGTGATTGTGGTTATGACAATTACACTAAAGATTCCGCGGGTGGTTATGCTGCGTACGATGCTTAGTCCGACCATAGAGTGGAAGCGCCCTTGCCCAATTTTTGAGATTTATACTTATAGAGATGTTGTCTATAAGATTGAGAACGATTTAGTTACTTATTGTACCTGTTATTGGGATTAGTTTTTATTCCTTTTCCTTTTCTTTTAGTACTACTTTTCCGCTGTTTGTAGAATGGGATTCTGCCTCACTTTACTTATTGATTTAAACATTCTGGTTGTCTTTCATACTCTGATGATATATGATTTAATCTTTCCTTATTTGGATCTTTTGTTTATCTTTTGCACATTGATTATTATTGTTCATGATTATGTTATTGTCTATGTGGGAGGTTGATTACCTCGATACTTGATCTTCGGGGCTGAGGATCACACACTCGAGTATGCCAGGTAGGGTATCGGCTGGGTGGATGTGACACCTAGTATGAGGAACCTTTGCTTCGGGAGACTACTGTCACATCCTCCCCCCTACTTCCCGAGGTGTGATCCACCCCGGACGTCTATCACCTCCCCACATAACATATCTGCATAATTCTGTGCAGTACCTGATCAATATTCTTATTCGTCTTATTCGTGTCTTCTGTTTTCTCCCGTGTGTTCTGCATTATCTAATCCCTGCGTACATGGTACTAATTTTCTCAATCTTATGACAATATCCCTTGTATATCTCATAATCCGGGCGCTTCCCTCTATGGTCGCTCTCTCCATCCCTCTCTTTAGTGTTTTGTCGTCTCCTTTCCTGGTATGCCTCTTCTCCTTCGCTTCTTCATCGGTCTGTCTCTGTAGAGTGTCTCCTTTCGGTTTTCGCGTGGTTAATCCATTCATTGGCTTCGCTTCTATGGTATGGACACAATGTGTATGATCTAACTCTTGTATGTTGGTCTCTATGGCGCATGCTTTAGTCTAGCCTCTTCTTTGGGTCTCATCACTCATCATCGTTGGTTGGGTCCTTCATCCTCGGTTTTCCATGGTGGGGTTGTCACCCTCTCTCACATCACCATTGGTCTGTCCGGGCTGTCGTGTTCCTGCCTGCAGTCTCCTTTTATCAGTCGTCCGTCTCCATTCCTCGCCCGCTCCTTTCGTTCCTTCACCTGAGTCCTCATGTCCCGACCGCTCATCAACCCTTTGGTCATCCACTTGGTCGGGAGCTCTCCGTCCTCTCACGGGTTGGTTCCGGTCTTGGCGCCGTGGCCGTCTACCATTGCACCCTCGTTGGCCCCCACAATGTGATTCCTGTCCTCTCCGGTTGGTTCCGGTCTTGGCGCCCTGTCCCCTTGCTCCACGGTCTTCGGTCTCTACCCCTCCGTTGGGTCTCATTGGACATCCTGCCCCTACTAGACAATCCTAAATATGACATCCCGTTTGGGGTGTCCAAGGCATCTCCGCATCCCATATTTCCCGTAGTAGTCCTGGCGGGGTGTCAGGACACCTCTCCTTTCCAACCATCTTGCATACACGCATCAATTCATAACATCACATATTGGTACTTCATATTGGGATCATTTACATCAACTTGTGTATATGATAAGTAAATCATCATGAGTCATTTAATATACGTATTTCTGATATCAGCGGTTCCCATAGTATACTTATAGTCTAATTGAATATTAACGATTCAATTAGACTGATATGCATTTATGTTGTTAGGTACCATCCTTACCTTTTTACTTGCGGAATCTTGAATCAGTAGGATCTTGACACTTGAGAGGGTCCTAAACAAGTGTATACATATATTAGGAGATCCCTACGGATATCCCCACCCAATCTGAGTTGTTGTACTCATTGGTCGATTGGTTGGTCTCTCGTCCTCGCTCTCCCATGGCGTGGCCTCATCGGTTTTAGATGCCAATTTGGTGGTTCAAGGGTACTAAACGGGGTACTACATTGGTAGTATCCTACATATGGGACCTCAAAACACTATCAATCGTTTTCAAGTTCAAATTAGCGTTACCATATTAGATCAATCTGGTTCTTGGAATTCAGATACAAATCATGCAAGAACATAGATGAATCATTGATTTTGATAGATATCATGAGGCATACTTAGATCTTCAAGTGATCTAGAACATAAATCTAATGGCACTTACCATGTGTATCTCATGATTCTTGAAGAGCATGGTATGTGAGGGAACAACTAGAGTTGATGTCACAACTCTTGTAAAGACACGCTTGACTACTAACATGATCAATAACAGATCTAAGAGATCATTTGTCAAGATACAACAAGATCATGATTTAGATCTGATTCCTTCAAAGCTTGCAATGATCATGGTTAAGATCATCGCATTAGCCATTAATCCTTAGGAAGATCATGAGAGATAAGTTCGAGATGTTTGCAACAGAGAATGCAGCATCTCCTCTACTGTCTCAACTCAAAAGGAAAGAAAACAAGGATGAAGAAGAAGAAGAGAGTGTAAACATACCTTTTTGTGTAAGAACACGAGTTTTGACGAAGATCCGTCAAGATAAACACCAAGGACGCAAGGGAGATGACTTGCAGAGGTCTTTGGTTCGTTCCAAAGAGTTTGGAGGCAGAAAATACGAAGTAGACTCGAGATTGGACTTAAATAGAGCAAGCAAGACCTAATTACCAAAGACAGAACCCATTGGTCGATTGGATTGGTCGACTGGTCCAGTCGACCAATGAGTCAACCAATGAGTTCAGCAACTTCGAAACAGGGAATTGAAGGCCCAGATCAAATCCAAACCTAAAGGGGTTTTGCACACATACCAAGTGACTTACCTAATAGGTAGAAATGCCTTCAAACCATGATAGAGAGCACTCCAAGTCCATCAACTAATCCGATCTTCATCAAGATTCAGTTTCCATAAATAGAACCTCATCATCAACACTCATGGATTCAAAGCCAGACACCAAGTCCTCCACTGGGATGGCCCAAAGCTGACTTCTTGCTTTACTTCGGGTCACTGGACCTACAAATAACAAAGTTTCCGGGTCAAGGTTAGGGCTGGGTTTCACAACTACTGACATTGATCTTCCGACACTTCGGGGTTAGTTTGGAGGATACAGAGGAGCTTACTGGTTCACTGGGATATGCCATTGGGACTAGGAATATTAGGCAGATGAGGCTCACTCAAACTGTGAGATCTCCGGGTCCAGATGGTGGGGAGGATACAGATGAGGATGAGGATGAGGTGGAGGCTCCAGCAGATGAGGGTGATGCTGGTCCAGATTCGATGATCAGGCAGAGGATGATACAGAGGTGCATGAGGCTGATCCTGAGTATCCTAAGATTCCCAGATCACCACACTTCGAGACAGGAGGCCCTTCACATTCAGTTCCAAAGACTTCTGATTTAGGTGCACAGATGAGATCGATGGCTTCCATGCTAGAGAGGATGGAGGTCAGACAGGAGCAGATGTATGAGAGGATGGAGTCACGGCAAGATAGGATAGAGTCACAGATTACTCAGATGGTCGAGGACTTCAGAGCATTCAAAGATCAGAGGAGATCACCTAGATAGATTGTACTTAGGATTTCCCTTTATGCTTTTCAGATGTAAACTCTTCTTAAAGTTAATGAAGTTCTTTTTTGGTTTCACCTTATTATTGTGTGTTATGAAATTTTCTTTTATTGCATTACATGACATTTTGTCCAAATATAATTATTGTATATTATTCAGAAATATTCAGTTATGCTTCATTAAACAAGTTTCTAATCCAAGTGTTCCATTATTCACTTCTAAGAGTAGATGAGTCACTTCTGGATCTATGACTCAGGAATGTTCTGTTACTCTTTTTCGTGGTTAGGATTTCCTTGAACTTTGGGCTCTGATTCCACTCTGTTACATCCCCCCAGCCGGTACCCTAAGTGGCATACCCGGGAGTGTGATCCACAGCCCCGAAGATCAAGTATCGAGGAAATCATCCTCCCACATATACAATAACATAATCATAAATAGGAAATAATCAAGGTTTTTATATTATAAACAAAAGATTCAAATCAAGAAATGAATAAATAATATAATCAGAGTGCGGAAAATGATACCAGATATCCGAAGATATCAAAAGAAGTAGAGAGAGGCGGAAACTCACTCCACAGATACAGCGGAACGTAGTATGTTAGTCTAAAAGGAATTACAACTGAAACAACAGAAAATAAGAAAGACAAACTAAACTTAAGAGTTTTCTATCCTATAGATGACATCTTCAAAGTAATGGATTTCGTCAATCCAACATAGATGTTCCATCTCTACATTACGTCTAATCGTAGTACGCAATGTGATCGCTAGAGGGATCATCAGTGTAATCTTGATTGTCGCCAACACCTTACGTGTAGTACGCTTCATCGGCTTGCACTTCATCGTAGTGTCCGTCATAGTAGTCGTACATGTAAAATAGTCTAACAAAAGATTGTACAAAAAGGAATGAGTTTCTTTCGAAACTCAATAAGGCCAGTTAACTCATAACAACATAAATACATATATTAGAACATAACAAGATGCAATGCAGTATGAAACAAATAATGTATGTATGCATCTAAACTCTATGTATGCTGATCTCTATTGGTAGACATGCTTTAAGTCAAAACATCGTACTTCTTTGGGTAGGTCAATCACACAACGCCGATTGGTAGTGGGTCCTTCATCCCTCTCGGACAATCCATGGTTGGGGGTTAAGTCACCGCTCTCTCACATCACCATTGGTCTAAGTACTGGCGCATGTCAGGGTAAAGCCTAGCCCAATGCAAGTCATCTACTCAGTTACATCAACTCTGATCCAGATACTTCCATTCCTCCCCTCTCGGGATCCTCTCCGGTATCCTTCACACTAGAGTCAGCATATCCGACTCTCTCAAATACGGACTCATCAACCCTATTGGTTATCCACATATGGTAAACAAGAAGTTCTCATGTCCTCTCACGGATATAACTCACCGGTCTCGAGCGCCCATGAGCCCAAGTCTAATCATATGCAACCCTCCAATAAATGGCCCCCACAATGTGATTCCCGTCCTCTCACGGATATAACTCATCGGTCTTGAGCACCCGTGAATCACATTGCTACCACGAGTCGTTCGGTCTCAATACCCTTCCGATTCGGGTCTGATATAACGGGGACATCCTAGCCAAACACTACTAGACAGCCCTAGGTATGACAACCAATGATTCGGGAAAGCGTCAATGGGCATCTTCGGAGAACATCCCATACTATTCCCTCCGATTTCCAAGGACAGAAGTGTCAAAAGGACACTTCCCAATCCCAAACCATACCTAGTCAAACACATTCTTAGATCAGTCATGACATACACAACCAACAATTCATCAAATAAAAGAGAATGTAAAAGCATAATCCGATCAAGAAGTAATAAACATTTCACATAAGCTTGAATAATGAAAAAGAATACATAAACAAGTGCTACTATACTTACAGTAGTATATCAGAAGTATAAAGTACAAGAACAGTGAACAAACTCATAGTTTCATAAAGTAGAAACCAGAGAGTATGCGATCTATGTTATTATGAAATAACTGTCCTTACCTTGATTATCGCCAAAGATAATCCAAAGATCAAAGAGAGTAACTCCAAACTTGACAAATAAACCCCTAACAATCATAGATACAACATTAGGAAAGATACCTAAAAGATCAGAGAGCAAACGAATCAAATCGGGCGAAAAATGAAGCTACTGCCTCCTTTGGTCGAGTGCTTGGTCGAGTGGTCCAGTCGACCAATCGGTTGACCAATCGAGTCATTACGGAAAAGAAAAACTGATTTGGTCATAACTTCTTCATTTGAAGTCGGATTGATCCAAAATTCGAAGGGGAACTTCCTAGAATGTATTAGAATCATATGGGAAGATAAAATCATCAAGTCATGGTCAAAATATGGGTTCTTGATTTGAACCAAGAAACTAGGGTTTCAACCTTTATGGCTCTCATGAAAAGGTCATGATCACAGGATGAAAGGGAATGATTGCTATCAAGAAAATAACAAGAAATCATAGAATAATCAAGTTTAGATTAACATAAACATTTCCCATGAGGTTTCCCTCACATGGGAGGTTACCAAAGGTTTCCAGAAAGATCATACAAGGTCAAGGTTTCAAGAAATTAATCAGGCTAGGGTTAAGATCATGATGATGATCATAGATCTCAAAGAATAGAATGAGATCATGGAATAGATGGTTGCAAGGATGCAGCATCTTCTTCCTGATCTCAATCAAGAACAAAATCGAAGAAAAGAAATTCGTAATGTCGAAGTGATTACTAACCTTGAATTGTCAGATCGAGAGATGAGAGGCTTCAGATCTGCAGAGGAATCTTTCGAATCACCAGAGAGAGTTTCGGAGAGGTCTTATCACCTTCAAAAAGTGTTTAGGAGGCAGCCGTAGCTAAGAAACACGAAGTAGGGTTTAAATATAAGTGAAAAACCCTAAAATTACATTTTCTCGGATTTAACAATCCTTTGGTCGAGTGCTTGGTCGAGTGGTCCAGTCGACCACGGCAGACAGTAAGGTTCAAACAGGGAATTGGAGGATCAAATGGACTCTAAACCTTAAGGGCTTTTGCACACACATCAAGTGACATATCTAGTGTGCAGAATTACCTTCAAACCAAGTCGGATAATACTCCAAGTCCTTCAACTAATCTCATCTTCAGACAAGTGCAGCTTCCTTTCCAAATCTGCATAGACTTCCAAGTATGGAACTCCATCATCAACATCCATGGGTTCAGAGTCAAACACCATGTCTTCTACTGAGATGGCCCATAGTTGGCTTCTTCCTTTACTCCCGGTCTTCGGACCTACAAACAACCGGGTTACCGGGTCAAGGTCAAGGTTAGGTTAGGGCTGGGTTTCACATTCTCCCCCCTTAAAAGAGATTTCGTACTCAAAATTGAAAGCGTACCTGAACTTCCAAAAAGTTGAGGAAATTTCTCCTTCATATCTTCTTCCTTCTCCCAAGAAGCTTCTTCAGGGGTTTGGTTCTTCCAACGAATCTTTACCAAAGGGATGGTGGGATTCTGCAATTGCTTGTCCTTCTTATCTAATATTTCAGCTGGCTCTTCATCATAAGTAAGATCAGCACTAAGTCCTTCAGGTGCTTGCTTGTAATATGTGTTCCGGATTCTCAATGTATTTCCAAAGCATCAAAACATGAAACACATTGTGCACAACAGCAATAGACGGAGATAATGCCAAACGATACGCAACAGGTCCAACCTTTTCCGAAATCTCAAAAGGTCCAATGTACCGAGGGCTAAGATTTCCTTTAACATTAAATCTCATTACACCCTTCATAGGTGAAACTTTCAAGAAAACCTTCTCTCCAATTTGAAATTCCAAATCGGTCCTTCTCCTATCAGCATAGATTTCTGTCTTGACTGGGCAGACTTAATCCTTTCTCTAATCATATCGACCATTAGGCCTCAACCAGCGTCACCCAATTTCCACCCATATCCACAACTGGTGTCTTTTCAACCCAACCGTTCCGGCGCCGCCCTGGCCCGCCGTCCTTTGGGCCGTGTGGGGTCCTCGCCTAGTAGGTATCAATCATCTCCTGAATTTTGGTGTTTGAGCGTTGAGCCTAGTGAGAGGCTTGTTTAAGTTTTCTTTTGTTTTCTTTCTTTGTTTTTTTTGTCTTAATCCTTACTCTTAAGTCTTAATCTTAATCGGTGTCTTTTTTTTCAAATTCATTTAGTTTTACCATTTTAAATTTCAAAGCCTTAATACTGAGCCTTAAGCCTTAATTATCGTTGCTTGAATTTCAACTTTCTTTGTTTTAATTTAAAAGTCTTAATTGAACTCTTAACCTAAGCTAAGTCTTCATCCCAATTTCGGGGCCCCCCGACACCCCTATCCACAACACAAGATCTAAGCATATCTTCCAAAGTTTGAATCATCCGCTCAGATTGTCCATCAGACTGTGGATGATGAGCAGAACTCAAGTTCAATTGGGTTCCCAAGGCTTTTTGCAAACTGTTCCAAAACCTTGAGGTGAACCTAGGATCACGATCAGACACAATACTTACAAGCACACTATGCAGATGAACTATATTATCCACATATAGCCGAGCTAGCTTATCCAAAGTATGAGTGACCTTCATAGGAATGAAATGGGCTAATTTGGTCAACCTATCAATGATTACCCATACAATGTCATTACCTTTACCTGTCCGAGGTAAGCTAGTCACAAAGTCCATAAAGATATCTTCCCACTTCCAACCAGGAATAGGAAGGGGCTGAAGTAATCCAAATGGAGGTCGATAACAGCTTTCACATACTGGCAAGTCTCACACTTGGCAACAAAATCATCAACATCGGCCTTCAAACCAATCCACCAAAAATGTTCTCTTAAGTCTTTATACATCTTGGTGCTTCCGGGGTGTATTGTAAAGATCGACTGGTGTGCTTCCTTCAAAATTTCTTTCTTGATTCCTTCATCAACTGGCACACAAAGTCTTCCTCTAAACAATAAGGCACCATCCATAGATATACCAAAATCAGGATCCGAATCAGGATTCAAAGAAATCTTCTCAATCTTCTCCTTAAAATCCATATCAAAACCTTGCAAAGCAACAATTCTATCTCTAAGGGTGGATCTTGCCGTCATAGCGGACAAAACAACGACGATGCGAGCGATAACCCGAGCTGAAGGACGCATCGCAGTGCCGCTTCGGGGCATATAGCAGCCAATGTCATCCCATAGAGTCATGCATACCTCGTGTGTCTCGTAAGGAAGAAGAGCCTCAGTGATGTCTATGCCAACAGGAATCCACAGCGGAAATCCGGTATGTTCAGGACATCCAAGATGCGTGACAGTGTCCTAGTAGTGAAACTGATCTGAGTACCTCCAACCATAGATTCCATGACAATCCTAGAACCATCTCATGGATCATCCTCGATGCGGTAAGTCATGTTACTATAGAAGTACTTGTAGAGATCTGGATAGACCGGATATGCCATAGTGTGCAAGTGTAGCTAGTCCATAGCCTCCAGTCTCTCCCGTATGTGGAATGTCTCTAAGTCGTCCAAGACAACCAACCGTCCATGCTCGATCGATATGTCGTGGAAATAGTACTCAAATAGAAACTCGGCCATAGGAGTGGTGAAATGCTCCTCGTTTGTAACCTCCGATCGTGGAACGTGCCCTTGACCCCTATCAACTCGTCACCCTCCTCTAGGCATAGTGAATCTGTTGAAACAAAGAAGACATTGCAATTGGTTTAGTCCTGGTGGATCTTTGATAGATGAAGGTTTCTCGGAAATTTTCGAAAAATTTCGATTTTTGGCGAAATTGCAATTCGAACATACTAGCATGTGCATAAGACTTGGATAAACGTGCTGGGGTGGTTTGTTTGGTGAAAATCAATAAATTTTGATGTGTGGAAGTGAACATTCAGCAAGTAGGAGAGAGAAAGTTCCTCTTTGGGCTTGCGTTTGTGAATTTTTTTAAAAATTGGAATTTGACTGAACGGAGAATGGGAACACCTTCCCCATAGTGAATCAGCCATGTAGAAACTTGTTTCGTGTCAAAATTCAATTTGGTTTGAAAATGGGACAAGTTTTTGCAAAGTCGGGATTTTTGTGAGATGAATAGTGATTTTGGAACCAAAGTGTGTGCAATCTTGTGTTTTAAGCTTGGTTTTGTTTGGGAACTAATGGGAGCATGTTTCTAAACATCCCTAAGCATGATTCCAACCATTAGCAACAAGCATTATTCAGTTTTGAAGAGAATTATATCTATGGTAAATGAGATTTGCAAGAAAAGAGAAGAAGGAAGAGAGCTTACTTGTGTTGTTGAATCAAAGAAGGTTTGCAAGTGTTGTTGGAGCCTTGAATCAAGCTTGGAAACCCTTAGAAACCCTAGGAAGTCATTTTCCCCAGAGCTAAAGTCGAAATGGAAGTGTATGAAATGAAAATGAAATGAGAAGTGGGCCCTTTAAATCTGATTTTCGCGCAGACATTTCTTTGGTCAATCCTCTTTGGTCGATGCCATTGACCAAAGTGCATCAACCAAGAAAGTGAAAATTTGCTGCTTTGGCCAGTTTTGAGAAAAATGATTTTTATTGCTTTGTTTGGACTTTTGATGACTTATACGGTTGAAGGCAAGTATGTTTGTGATGTTGGAAGTGTGATTTTGAATTTGGACATTTTCCTGTGGATTTTTAACTTTCGTTTGGTTGTTAGAATGGCCAGAAGAAGGAACTGTGGTGCTTCCTCAAGTCGGAATGGAAAGAGAGTTGTTCCTAAAGCTGGAGTGTCCTCTGGAAATGTTGAAGTCCAGAACCCTCCGAAGGGTCAAGCTACCAGCAACCTATCCGGTGCTCCTCTAGTGGTCAACTACCAAGAAATCATTAATCTCATGGGAGAAATGTTGCAACAGCAGAGTGTGCAGTTCAACCAAATTTTGACTGGGTTGATGACCATGCACAATGAGACCCGTGCTGCTACCCAGACAAACCCTAACCTTGTTACTGTGACGGACGTTGGGAAAGTGAAGTTAGGTCACCAGAAGTCCCTACCCAATGGAAGTTCTAGCCATGCTAAAAGGACCGACAAAAAGTACACTAGGCCTGGACAAAGTGTTGGGAATGCAAACCTCAATCAAACTGCTGCAGACCCGAGGCCAGTGCATCAAAGATCTATAGAGCCAGTACAACCTGTAGGACAGAGGGAACTCACTTGTTTTTACTGCCGTCAAAAAGGACACTTCGCCCGCCGCTGCCCTCACAGACTAAGTCGTCAAGCTGCTTTAGCTGCAAAACCAGTTCAAGCCCCTCCTACCAATGAAGTGATTAACATTGTTGAAAGTGAGTCGGAACCAGATCAAGATCTCATAACCAATACGCTACTCTTAACTCCAACTCCTGTTATTGACCTATTCTCTGATTTTTGCATTTGCATAAATACTATATGCACTGTTTTGATTTATAGTTGCATGTGCATTGTATGAATACCACATGCATTGTCCTGATTTATTCTTCACATATGCATTACATACATATCATATGCGTTGCTTGATTTAATCCTTATTGATACATTGCATAAAGGCCTCATGCATTATTTTGATTTATTCTTGCCACATGAGTTGCCTAGTTTGTATAAAGTACCTGTGAGTAGTGTTTTGAGTTCCTCTTAGCTATTTGAGAAGTCAGCCAAGAGTCCAGATTTCTTTACCTATTACACCTATTTTTTCGTTGTACCTTTCGTCCCCTTGGTAAAGATTCGATGGAACAATTGCACCCCTAAAGGAATTTCCTCATCTTATTGGAAGTCCAGGTATGCTTTCAATTTCGGGGACGAAATTATTTTAAGGGGGAAGAATGTAAAATCCCACCTAAACCTAACCTTGCTGCTATGCCAAATGCATACCTAACATATACATTGTTCGATTTATTCTCTACCATATGAGTTGCCAAGTTTCGTTTAGTGGAAGTTTACCCCGAAGCTGACCTATTTTCCCTATGATTTCTCCTGGTACCTTCTTTTCCCTTGATGGGAGGGAGATCTTAAGTCATTCCCACGACTGATCCTTCTATCCCTGCTGTTCTAGAGTGGATCTCCATACACTCTATAACCCTGTGTTTTCCCCACATGATGATTTCGAAGAGAAATCAAATGTGATCTTCATGATTTGATGTTCCTTCTAATTGTTTCAAGACTTCAAGCTTTGCATCTCTTGTTCTTCAATCAAAGGTTAGTAATCTCTCATGTGTTGTATTGATATACTCTTACTATGTTTATTCATTGTGATTGAGACTACGAAGAAAATACTGAATCCTTGTAACCATCTCTTCTACTATCTCCTTTCATTCTTAAGATTTTATAATCTTTATATTGATCTTTGCCATGATCCTTGTGAAATCTTCATGAAGCCATGACCATACTTCCAATTTGATTTCAAAGCATGTTAGATTTATTCCTTGTTTCTTACAAAAGATTTATTGTTATTTTGTTTTCCGAAGATTTGGGGAGAAGAAAGGTCAAGATAAAAAGCAATGTCCTCCATCTCTTTAGAGGCCCAGTACTCTCCCAATTTCGAGGACGAAATTATTTTAAGGGGGGAAGAATGTAAAATCCAGGACACCCTAATGGCTTTGAGATAAAGAAAGACTTGTTTAATGTTAGACCTTAAAGTTGGACCTTGATTTAAGTGTTATTATCTTTGAAAGCCTTAGGAAGTCATGCTAGACCTTTCCCTTAGGGTAAATCTGTAATATCCGGCCTTATCCTAACCTTGACCCGGCCCGGAATCTGTTATGTTTGTAGGTCCGAAGACCCGAAGTGGGGGGAAAAGAGACTTGTGAACCCTTTTGGTTGATGATTTGGTGTTGAAACCCAAGCCCATGGACATTGACGATGATGCCCCTCACTTGAGACCATTGTCAGTGTTAGTTTTGAATCTGCACATAGAAGAGGGGTGAATTAGTTGAAATACCTAATGAACTCCTGTGCTCAATCTGAATATATTTCCCGAAACTAGACTTCTTGATGGACTTGTAGGAGAAAATATCACTCAATTTGACCCCATATAGCCCTCCAAATCCTTGTCCGAAGTTGCTGAACTATGTTTGGCAAATCCTACTTGCGCATCGAAGAAGGTGAGCTTAGTTGGTGGACCTAATGAAATCCCATGCTTAATCCAAAGGTATTTCTAGAAACTAGACTTATTTATTGACTTGTAGGAGAAAACCTCACTCAAATTGACCTCGTATAGCCCTCCAAATCCCTGTTCGAAGTTGCTAAACTATTTCTGGATTTTCTGCTGAAACTTGTTACTGATGAGACCATGGCCAAGGTTGTAGCACCTTGCCATGAATGTCTCTTCCCATTTATACTTGCTTTTCCTTCATTCTTGCTATGCCTCACTTGCATCTTGATCCTTACATATGCATTACCATGAGTCCTTGCTTAGCAACTTGATTTCTTATACTAAACTGAGATGTGGAGTATGATTAGTCTAATCTCTAGCTTGCAAATGATTGTAATCATGTTCCTAACATATTCCCCAACTAATTCTCTAGCTTCCCTTTCAATTACATCAATTTCTCATAAATGCTAGGATTCTTGTCTTTAGAACATAGGACCTCAATTTGGGGGTTTTCATTTGGACCATTGGATTGTGATAATACTTGCTAGGTAGTGTTCTTACATTGTTATTAACCATCCCTCCAAGTTTCGGATCGATCCGAGCCCCGGGAGACCAATTTCGAACCAAAATCCCCAAAACCCACTATTCTGTCCCGAAGACATTTTGGTCGATCCTCTTTGGTCGATGCCATCGACCAAGGACCATCAACCAAACATGCTACTGTCAGCAACCTTGCTCCGTTTTGACCCGTTCGACCTCCAATCTTCCCGATTTCTTCTCTAATCTCTTATTTATGTTTGTTTAGGGTCTTAACACTACTTTTCCCTCCAGAATCCTTGGTAACTCTTGATTCGTCATCAACTCAACCTAAGGTAAGGATGGTTATCTCCATAAACACATAGGCTATGTACTTATGTTTTGGTGCTTTTACTTAGTGAACATAGTCTCCTAATTGCTTTTGAATATCATAGGACTGCTATACATGTTTTAGAACAGTAGTTTTGTGATTTCATATACTCTTGTCATAATGACTTATTATTCTTGTTACTTGTATTCATGATGGATCATTTCGATGTTATGATTTAACTTGTATCATGATGATGTATTAAATGTATGAGATATGATGGACTTGAGTATGTGATTGCTTAGGTATAACTTGGGATTGGGGAGTGTCCTATTGACGCTTCTATCCTTGGGCATCGGAGGGAATAGCATGGGATGTTCTCCGAAGATGCCTATCGACACTTTCCCGGGTTATTAGATGACATATATAGGATTGTCTAGTTGTTTGGCTAGGATGTCCCTGTCGTATCAGACCCGAATCGGAAGGGCATTGAGACCGAACGACCCGTGGTAGCAGTGAGGATTTGTGGGCACTCAAGACCGGTAACCATCCCGTGAGAGGTCATAAATCTCATTGTAGGAGCCATTTATTGGTAGGGTTGCAAATGGATAGACTTGGGCTCTCGGGCGCTCAAGACCGGTAACCAACCCGTGAGAGGACGTGAGAGCTTCCCATTTACTATTTGTGGATGACCAATAGGGTTGATGAGTCCGTAATCCGGGATTACGCTGACTCTAGTGTGAAGGATACCGAAAAGGATTGCCCGAGGCAAGGAATGGACGTATCTGGATCTGAGTTGATATGACTGAGTAGATGACCTGCATTGGGCTAGGCTTTACCGTGACATGCGCCAATACTTATACCAAAGGGTGATGTGAGAGAGTGGTGACTGAATCCCCTACCATGGTTTAAGAGAACTTTACCCAATTACTATGGCATTCCCAAGATACGGAATGGGTTGAGGGAGAGTGACTGACGACCCAAAGAAGTATGGTGCTATGACTTAAAGCATGTCTACCTTAGAGACTAGCATTCATAGAGTTAGAAACATACTTGCATCATGTGTTTCATATCATATTGCATCATGTTATGGTTTGTATCATATGACTTATGTTTTATGGAATAACTGTCTTGCTGAGTTCTTTTGAACTCACTCCTTTTTGCAACATCTTTGTTAGACTCTATTGCAGGTACTACTATTGGCGATTTTGACAATCAACACTCTGAAGACCAAGTTGATGACCCGTACCCCACTGGTCACGGTGTACAAGTTGATAAAGACTAGTAGTCCGAGATTTGAACTTATCTGGAGCAGTTCAGTTTATACTTATGTGCTAGGGATGGGATATCACCTCATTCCCTTTTTAACCTTTTTATTTTTGATTTGTCGAGACTGTAGTTTTGTTTGTTCCCTTGTTATTTTGGGAACCGGTTGTAACCCTTAATTTTAGTCGATCTACCTTTCGCTATTATTATAGGATGGGTTTTCTCCCTCCTTTTCACACTTGATTGTTTACCCTATTTGAATCATTTCCGTACTTTGATGTTAGTTGTGAATCCTTCTAAAATCCTTTATTGACTCTTATTATTAAATTATTTGAATACAAAGAATTGTTCTTGCTTTTGATTATATTATTGTGCTAAGTGACTATGATCGTTCCTAAACTTGATCGGCGGGACAGTAATTCACTCCCCCGGGTAATCTAGATAGGGTAACCCCCTTGGTGGATTTAGGGCGGGATGTGACAGATAGACTTGGGCTCATGGGCGCTCAAGACCGGTAACCAACCCGTGAGAGGACATGAGAGCTTCCCGTTTACTATATGTGGATGACCTCTAGGGTTGATGAGTCCGTAGTCCGAGAGGGAATACGCTGACTCTAGTGTGAATGATACCGGAAAGGATCCCGAGAGGGGAGGAATAGACGTATTTGGAGTTGAGTTGATGTAACTGAGTAGATGACTTGCATTGGGCTAGGCTTAACCCTGACATGCGCCAATACTTAGACCAATGGTGATGTGAGAGAGCGGTAACTTAACCCCCTAGCCATGGATTGTCTGAGAGGGAGGACGGACCCATTACCAACCGGAGCCGAGTGACTGAGACCTTCCCAAAGAAGTATGGTGCTATGACTTAAAGCATGTCTACCAATAGAGACCAGCATACATAGAGTTTAGATGCATACATACATTATTTGTTTCATACTGCATTGCATCTTGTTATGTTCTGCTGCATGTTATTTATGTTGTTATGAGTTAACTTGCCTTGCTGAGTTCATTCGAACTCACTCCTTGTTGTACAATCTTTTTGTTAGATTATTCTACAGGTATTGACTATTATGAAGGGCAATACGATGAAGCACAAGCCGAAGAAGCATACTACACGCAAGGTGCTGGCAACAATGAAGATAACCCGGATGATCCCTTGAGCGATCAAGTTGCGTACTACGATTAGACGTAACGTAGAGTTGGAACATCTATGTTGGATTGATGAAGTCCACTATTTTGAAGATGTTATCTATAGGATAGAAAACTCGTAGTTCAGTTTGACTTTCTTTCTTTGTTTTCCTCTAGGCTCAGTTGTAATTCTTTTTAGACTTACGTACTACATTCCGCTGTAACTGTGGAGTGAGTTTCCGCCTCACTCTACTTCTTTTTGATGTGCTTACATCTGGTATCATTTTCCGCACTATGATTATACTGATATTCATTTCCTGATTAGATCTTTTGTTTATAATATTATACTTGATTTTATCTGTTATTTGTAGGTCCAAGACCTCAAGTAAAGTAAGAAGTTAGCTTTGGGCCATCCCGGAGGACTTGGTGTCCGGCTTTGAATCCATGAGAGTTGATGATGAATTCTATTTATGGAAACTGAATCTTGATGAAGATCGGATTAGTTGATGGACTTGGAGTGCTCTCTATCATGGTTTGAAGGCATTTCTACCTATTAGGTAAGTCACTTGATATGTGTGCAAAACCCCTTTAGGATTGGATTTGATCTGGTCTTCAATTCCCTGTTTTGGAATTCTTGCATGCGCATTGGTCGACTGATTGGTCGACTGGACCAGTCAACCAATCCACTCGACCAATGGGTGTCTGTCTTTGGCAATTAGGTCTTGCTTGCTCTATTTAAGTCCAATCTCGAGTCTACTTCGTATTTTCTGCCTCCAAACTCTTTGGAGCGAACCAAAGACCTCTGCAAGTCATCTCCCTTGCATCCTTGGTGTTTTTCTTGACGGATCTTCATCAAAACTCTTCCTTTTGCATCAAAGGTATGTCTACACTCTCTTCTTCTCCTCCATCTCTGTTTTTCTTTCCTTTTTGAGTTGAGGCAGTAGAGGAGATGCTGCATTCTCTCGTTGCAAACATCTCTGGACTTGTCTCTCATGATCATCCTAAGGATTAATGGCTAAAGCAATGATCTTAACCATGATCATTGCAAGCTTTGAAGGAATCATGATCAAACCATGATCTAGTCTTTGTTTAACTTCCGATTTGAATTCCGATCTCCTTGGATCTTCTATATTGATCATGTTAGTAGTCAATTGCTGTGTTTTCTTTTCATGATCCATGATCTATCAATCTCTAGTTGTTTCTCTTCTACCATACCATGTTTTCTTCATGAATCATGATAGTTACATATATGGTAGGTTTTGTTTCCTTATTTAGATTTATGCTTTTAAGCCTATTTCCTTGAAGATCTAAGTATGCTTTTCATGATACCTTTACCCGAATCAATGATTCATTCTCCTATTGTTCTTGTCTTTGATTTCTATCTTGAATTCTTCAAGATCCATGGTTGATCTAATTATGGTAACTTTTTGTTTCCTAATTTGGATCTTGATGGCTTGATTCGATTAGTGTTTTGAGGTCCCCTATCTCACGTGTAGTTTACCCCTTGATTAGTACCCTTTTGAACCACCAAATTCGGATTTTATATCTCAAAACTCGATTTTTTAGCTATCGTCGCATTGGTCGTCGATTGGTCGACTTGGACCAGTCGACCAATCCACTCGACCAATGAGTACAGCAACTCCAGAATTGGTCTGTGTTGGATGTTTTGGTATCTTTTTTGTTAGGGATCTTTCCTAATATGTTGTATACACTTGTTTAGGACCTTCTTCTCAAGTTTGCCAAGATCTTACTTGATTTCTTAGGATTCCTTTGCGAGTTATAAAAGGTAAGGATGGTTACTTCTTTAACAACATAGATAGCATGAATCTAGTTTCTATATTTGAATATCATTGAATTGTTTCCTTAATTAGATTCTTACAATGATATATTACTGTTGCATAATCTTGATAACAGTAGCATTACTTGCTTATATTAAATTGACTCATGTATGATTTGCTTACCAATTATATACAAAGTGATTGTAATTATTGATTTCTTTCCATATATGAAGTTACCATATATGTGATGATATGAATTGATGCATGTGTATGCTTAAGTATGGTTTGGAAAGGAGAGGTGTCCTTTTGACACTTCTCTCCTTGGACTACTACGGGAATATTATGGGATGTTTCCGGAGATGCCCTCTGGACACCTTCCTAAAGCTGTTGGATGACATATCTAGGACTGTCTAGTAGTGTTTGGCTAGGATGTCCCGTTATGTCAGACCCTAATCGGAGGGGTATTGAGACCGAACGACCCGTGGTAGCAATGGGGATTCATGGGCGCTCAAGACCGGTAACCAACCCGTGAGAGGACATGAATCACATTGTGGGGGCCATTTATTGGTAGGGTTGCATATGGATAGACTTGGGCTCACGGGCGTTCAAGACCGGTAACCAACCCGTGAGAGGACGTGAGAGCTTCCCGTTTACCATATGTGGATGATCAATAGGGTTGATGAGTCCGTAGTCGGGGACTATGAGGACTCTAGTGTGAAGGATACCGGAAAGAATTGTCGGGACGAGGAATGGACGTATCCGGATCCGACTTGATGTAACTAAGTAGAAGACTTGCATTTGGCTAGGCTTAACCCCGACATGCGCCGGTACTTAGACCAATGGTGATGTGAGAGAGTGGTGACCTATACCCCCAGCCATGGAATGTCCCGAGGGATGCTTGGACCCATTACCAACCGATGATGAGTGATTGAGACCTTCCTAAAGAAGTACGGTGCTATGACTTAAAGCATGTCCGCAATAGAGACCAGCATATGTAGAGTTAGATTCATTCATTCATTGCTTGTCTCATACCATATTGCATTTATGTTTGTTCAAATCCTGCCATTTATGTTATTATGGATTTAACGCCTTACCGAGTTTCTTTGAAACTCATTCCTTTATTGTACAATGTTTGTTAGACTATTCTGCAGTGCGAGTATTATGACGGCCCCTATGAAGAAGCGCAGGGAGAAGAGGCATATCTCCGGGAAGGTGATTGCGGTTACAACAATTACACCGAAGATCCCGCGAGTGGTTATGCTCCGTACGATGCTTAGTCCGACCATTGAGTGGAAGCGCCCTTGTGCTGTTTATGAGATTTATACTTATAGGGATGTTGTCTATAAAGTTGAGAACAATTTAGTTACCCGGTGTACACCTGCACGGGATTAGATTTTGTCTTGCTTATTCTCTTTTAGAACTACTTTTCCGCTGGTTGTAGAGTGGGATTTTGCCTCACTTTACTTATCTGTTTTAGACACTCTGATTATATCTAGTACTCTGATTTATATATGATTCATTCTTTCCTTATTTGGATCTATGGTTTGTCTTCTGCACTTTTATTATTATTGTTCATGATTATGTTATTGTTTATGTGGGAGGTTGATTACTCGATACCTGATCTTCGGGCTGTGGATCACACTCTCGGGTATGCCAGATAGGGTACCGGCTGGGAGGATGTGACAAAGGATACCGGAAAGGATCCCGGGATGGGAGGAATGGATGTATCTGGATCTGACATGATATGACTAAGTAGATGACTTGCATTGGGCTAGGCTTCACCTTGACATGCGCCACTACTTAGACCAATGGTGATGTGAGAGAGCGGTGACTTAAACCCCAGCCATGGATTGTCTCGAGGGATGCACGACCCATTGCCAACCGGTGATTGAATGATTGAGACTTACCTAAAGAAGTATGGTGCTATGACTTAAAGCATGTCTACCATAGAGACTAGCATATGTAGAGTTAGAATCATACTTGCATCATGTGTTTCATATCATCTTGCATCACGTTATGATTTGTATCATATGGTTTATGAATTATGGATTAACTACCTTGCTGAGTTTTTTTGAACTCATTCCTTTTTGTGCAATTGTTTTGTTAGATTTCTCCACAGGTACCGAAGAAGCCGATGGCTCATACTTCGAGGCGGACCAGGATTCCGCATACTACACTGAAGGTCCTGGCCGTTATGAAAGTTATTGTGAAGGTGCCGAGGGTGATTACCCTCCGTACCAAGATTAGCCGGACTTTGGTGTGGGAGAGGCCCTGCTTGGTTTCCTTCGTGTACACTTACGAGGACATCCTGTACAAGATTGAGGAGACCTTAGCTAAGGTTCTTTTTATTGTTATTATTTGGAACTCAGATTAGTAAATTAACTTTCTTTTGATATACTCTTAGATGTTGGTTTTGTAACTAACTTTGATTGACTACTTTTCCGTTGCCACTGAGGGAGTGACTTCCGCTCACTCTCTCTCTCTTATGGATTATATTTAAGAGCAAATTGCACTGGCACCCCAAAATGGAGGCCTTAAAGCACTGACACCCCATTTTATTTTTAAAAAACACTGACACCCCAATTCAATAAACACACTAGTCCATTCTGTTAGTTAAACTGTTAACCCACTGTTAATTTTTTTGTAATTCCAAAAATGACCTTACTAAAATCTGAAAAAAAAAAATTTAAAAAATAAAAAAAAATAAAAAAATGAGGTGAAAAGGTTGAACTCCCAATCGTCCATAAAGTTAGTCTTTTTTTTTTTTGGTAAATGAGAATAGATATCTTGAATAATAAGTCAAGGGTATGATAGTCTTTGCAAAAATATGATTAACCAAGTAATAACCCTTCTAACAGAATAGGACCTATGTGTTTTTTAAACATAAAGTGGGGTGCCAGTGCTTTAAGGCCTCCATTTTGGGGTGTCAATGCAATTTGCTCTATATTTAAACATTGGTATCATTTTTATTCCGCACTCTGATTATTTGTTCTTATCTTATTCATGATTTCTTTAATTATATGCTTTACCTTGATTATTATTGTTCATGATTGTGTTATTGCGTATGTGGGAGGCATGGTTGCTCGATACTTGATCTTCGGGATTGTGGATCACATGCCCGGGTATGCTGATAGGGTACCGGCTGGGTGGATGTGACATATATTGTCACATCCTCCCAGCCAGAACCCTAACTGGCATACCAAAGTGTGATCCACAGCCCCTAAGATCAAGTATCGAGGAAATCATCCTCCCACATATACAATAACATAATCATAAACAGAAAAAAAAAATCAAGGTTTAATATTATAAATAAGGTTCAAAACAAGAAGTGAATAAACAATATAATCAGAGTGCGGAAAATGATACCAGATATCCAAAGATATCAAAAGAAGTAGAGAGAGGCGGAAACTCACTCCACAAAATACAACGGAACGCAGTATGTAAGTCTAAAAGAAATAACAACTAAATCAAAGGAACTAAGAAAGATACCTAAACATAAGAGTTTTCTATCTTATAGATGACATCTTCGAAATAGTGGACTTCATCAATCCATTTAAGACGTTCCAATTCCACGTTGCCTTTAATCGTGGTACGCAACTTGATCAACTGAGGGATCAGCAGAGTAATCTTGATTGTCGCCAACACCTTGTGTGTAGTACGCTTCACCGGCTTGCACTTCAGTGTATGGTTCTTCATAGTAGTTAGTACCTGTAGAATAGTCTAACAAAACAATGTACAAAAAGGAATGAGTTTCGAAGAAACTCAGTAAGGTAGTTAATCCATAACAACATAAATAACATGTGGCAGAACATAACAAGATGCAATGCAGTATGAAAAAGATAATGTATGTATGCATACAAACTCTATGTATGCTGGTCTCTATTAGCATACATGCTTTAAGTCATAGCACCATACTTCTTTGGGTAGGTCACGCATACGGCTCCGTTTGGTAGTGCGTTCGGCATCCCTCTCGGACATTCCATGGCTGGGGGTTAAGTCATCTCTCTCTCACATCACCATTTGGTCTAAGTACTGGCGCATGTCAGGGTAAAACCTAGCCCAATGCAAGTCATCTACTCAATTACATCAACTCAGGTCCAGATACTTCCATTCCTCCCCTCTCGGGATCCTTTCCGGTATCCTTTCCACTAGAGTCAGCGTATTCAACTCTCTCAAATACAGACTCATCAACCCTATTGGTTATCCACATATGGTAAACGGGAAGCTCTCATGTCCTCTCACGGATATAACTCACCGGTCTCGAGCGCCCATGAGCCCAAGTCTAACCATATGCAACCCTCCAATACATGGCCCCCACAATGTGATTCCCGTCCTCTCACGGGTTGGTTACTGGTCTTGAGCGCCCGTGAATCCCCATTGCTGCCACGAGTCATTCAGTCTCAATACCCTTCCGATTTGGGTCTGATCTAACGGGGACATCCTAGCCAAACACTGCTAGACAGCCCTAGGTATGACAATCAATAATTCGGGAAAGCGTCAATGGACAACCCCGGAAACATCCCATACTATTTCTGATAATGTCCAAGGACAAAAGTGTCAATAGGACACCTCACAATCCCAAATCATACCTAATCAGACACAATCTCAAATCAGACATGACATACACAGTCAACAGTTCATCATATACAAAAGAGAATATAAAGTCATGATCTAATAATTAACAACATGATAATAACCAATTCATATAAGTATGAATAATGAAAAAGATTACCTAAACAAGTGCTACTGTTCTCACAGTAGTAAATCAAAAGTAAAAGTATACAAACAGTAATTAAACTCATAGTTTCATAAAGATAGAAACCAGAGAGTATGTGATCTATGTAACCTTCTAACTCGTAAAGGAACTTAGGGAATCAAGCAAGACCTTGACTAAACCTGAGAAGAAAGTCCTAAACAAGTGTATACAACATGTTAGGAAAGATACATAGAAGGAAAGATCACAAATCAATCAAAACAGACCAAGAATGAGGTTGCTGTACTCATTGGTCGATTGATTGGTCTATTGCCCCCGATCGACCAATGAGTCGACCAACGAGACAAGAGAGCCTTCAAGAATCAGAATTTTTAGATTAAGAAACCGAATTTGGTGGTTCAAAAGGGTACAAAATAAGAGGGAAACTATAATGGTAGTATCCTAGTATATAGAGGACATCAAACTACCAACCAAATCAAGTTTCCAAGTTACAACCTAGGAACAAAAAGGTTAACCTAATTAGGTTAAATCATGGATCATAAAGAAAACACAGTATGATCAAGGGTAAATAATTAGAGGATGATAGGATACAATTCTTGTAAGGAAAACACATTGATTGGCTATTAACAGAGTCAATTAATCATATATCCAAGAATTAGTGTTTCACCCTTTTTGGCTCCCATGAAAAAGGTTGAGATCACAGGAGGGAGGGAATTAATGATTTGCCAATAACAACAAGAAAAACTAAAGAATATTAAATTTAGATCAACCTAAATATTACCCATGAGGTTTCCCTCACATGGGAGGTTACCGAAAGGTTTCCAGAATGATCATACAAGGGTTAGGGTTTCAAGAAATAATTGGCTAGGGTTTCAAGAATCTAACTGGTTAAGGTTGAGATCATGACGATGATCATAGATCTCAAGGAATCGAATAAGATCATGGAATAGATGGTTGCAAGAATGCAGCATCATCATCCTGATCTCAATCAAGAACATATTAAAGAAAAGAAAATCAGAGATAGCAAAGAAAAGAGATCATAAACATAACTTTGATGCAGGAGGATGAAGATCACTTGAGTTCTTGAGAGATATCAACCAAGGATGCAAGGGAATTGATTAGAAAGGGGTTCTAACTCGTTCCAGAGGCTTAGGAGGCAGATGAGGCGGAGTATTCCCGAGACTAAACTTAAATAGAGTAGCCACGACCTAATTTTCAAAAACAGAATCAATTGGTCGATTGATTGGTCGACTGGTCCAGTCGACCAATGAGTCGACCAATCAGAACAACAACTTCAAAACAGTGAATTGAAGGCTCAGATCAAGTCCAAATATCAAGGGGTTTTGCACACACCTAAACTGACATACCTACTAGGTAGAAATGCCTTCGAACCAATACAGAGAGCACTCCAAGTCCATCAACTAATCCGATCTTCATCAGGGTGCAGTTTCCATGGATGGAACACTGACATCAACACTCATGGATTTCAATCCAGTCATCAAGTCTTCTACTGGAATGGCCCAAAGCTGACTTCTTGCCTTACTTCAGGTTGCTAGACCTACAAACGATAGCGTTTCCGGGTCAAGGTTAGGGCTGGGTTTCACATATATGATCGAGTTATAAGCAGTAACTACCATTATACAAAGTGGGCGATTGTGCTAATCATGGTAACCACCATTATCTACAAACAAAAACTTGTTGCTTGTGTACCAAGATGTTACGCAAGTGCACATGTCGCAATCAAGTAATAAATGATAAGTAGAGTATCGATCCCATGGAGAATTCTATCCTTAACTTTCAATGTAAAAATAAAACTGAATTAAACAAGATTAAAAAGATTGATTTGTGATTTACTAACTAATTGACCAAATGATTGTTAATTAAACTAACAAACTAAATTGGAGATTTAGCAATAGAAGGAACTTAATGAGTGAAAAGAGTGTTGGGAGTCAAGTTTCCCTTCCCCTGAATTTTATAATGCAAATACTAAAGTAATACTACAACCCCAAAATATATCAAGAACCTGGAATAAATAGCAATATGGTATTTTCCAATACACACATGTTTAGCATCCTAATTCAACATCTGCATATTCCTATGAAGAATTGAAATATGAATGCAATTTAAACCCAATCCAAATCATGGCAATGTGAGGTAATTGGGTATTCCTACCTAACCTACTAATTAAAGATTATGCTAACTCATCACAATTCAACAAGCATCTAGACTACATTAACTTTCCAGCTAACTCAATCATAACAATCGTTCATGAAAGATTCATCAAGAACCGAAATTAATCAATATATATCATGTTGAATTCATTGACAACAAGTTATAGTGTAGTAAAACTAAAGAACACATGATAGCTACATCTCAAAATTTAGGTTTAGGTACTAATATCATCCCAACACAGCACAATTTTAGCCCATAATAGAATTCCAAAACACAACAATAGTTATAATTAACATTAAGCTAGAAGATAAGAAGAAAAAGTTATAAAAATGAAAAGAAACTAAAGCCTCAATGCTTCCACATGAGCTCCAACCTTCTTCTCCAACAGCTTTCCTTGCTTCTGCATGAGTCCAGCTCTAGTTCTTCCTTCTCAGTCGTGTCCTCTCTTTTCTTAGACGTGTCTTGCCAATCTCCTCTCTTGCCTACTTGCCCACGTTTTTGCCTCCTTTTCTCCTCTTTTCTTCCCTTCTTCTCCCCCAAAGTCCTAGGTTAAAATTGGCATGTAGGATTAGAACATTTTCCTTTGATATCAACGGCTAAGATCTTTCATGGAATGACAAGAAGAAAGTCCATTAAGTTAGCCCTTTTTGGTCATTTCCACTTGAATTGGATCTAAGAATATTCTGCTCCGTATTGCTGTAGTAAAGTTAGAGGACATATTCTTCTTCTATTATGGATCTTTACCTACATTTTTCAAAAGAAAGAGGATTAATAAAATTCATCCATTAATCTTAAAAGAAATTCATGTAAGAGTGACAATAATGACCTATACAAGATGCAACATGTTAAGACTCAATAAGACAACATCTAATGAATACTAACACTAAAACAAAGATAAAATACTCCTAAATCAAGCCATCTCAAGTATAAAGTTACCAATCTTAACTCTATTTCATTGAGTTATCAGGGGTAAAACCCTAAGATCGATCGGCCATCAAGAGGAGGCATGAACAAATCCAACAATCGAGAATCAAAGGTAAAATCTATTTAAACAAGAGAGTTACGCACAGTGAAGGTATATGAATTGTTTTCCTTCCGTTACTATACTCAATTCAAGCTTTGCAACTTGACAGAGCTCTGTAATCTATTCCATTACTGACTTAGCCTTTGAAGGTGGCCACTCCATCGTACGGTCAGGCCACATCTAACCCCATTTTGTAGGTTATCATCAAGGGACAGGAGGCTAAACAGATTTTGGACGCATCATCGTCAACTTGGGATGTGATTCTATTTGGAAACCACCTATAGGTGTGTTTTCCATAGAATCGCCTATTTTATACTCAAATATAGAATCGGATAGATTAGTGTTGCAGTAAAATTCCGCAAATTGATAATAATGTTGTGATGTGTGCAGGGATTTTTAACCAGCGATTAGGGACTATAGGATGGAGCATGGGGATATATATCGATGGACACCTACAGTTCATCAATTTTGGAAAAAGAAGATCAAAGGGAATTTTGGAAACAACTCTTTTTGGGATATATAATGGTATTGATGATGCAACTACTATTGGGGTGGAGATAAAGGAAATATGGACAATCTACCATGGGTTGTCAAATTTCTTACCCACACCAGCAACAGGGACATGGCTGATTGGAGAAATTTCTATGTTACTTAAGGTGGCTAAGACAACAAAAACAATGATGTATGCTAACTTCCCATCCCCAATACTCCAAGTATGGTTTGAAGAAATAGCTGAAGTAGCGTCTAATCAAATGGATGATTGTAGTAGTACAATAGATACTATTTGTAAGTGTTTTGAAGGATGTTAATGCGTTTTAATCTTTTATTATCAAAAAAAAAAAAAACAAATGAAAAAATGAAAAAAAAAAAAGGAAAAAAAGAAAGATTCTGAATCATTCCTGAATCAAACAGTTTTTTAAAATCACGACTCCCAAGAATGATTCCAGAGAATTACAGAAAGCAAACACAACTAAAGATCCGGTCGGTCCTGCTTCAGCCGGGAAAGGCTATTATTTGCTCATGTTTGTTTTAAGTGTAAAAAGAAAATGATAGAGAGAATTAGTCAGGGGGGAACATAATAGGAACGAGTTAGGTCAGCAGCACAGACAACGAGCGGAAGGAGGGAGATGGGATTGGGAGCATTGAGAAATGTGGTTCGTCCTTTGATTAGAGCTGCTGTGAAGCATAATGCCTTAAATTTCACGGCGACGTCGCCGTCTTCCTTGCCGGTAATGACCGAGTTACGCTGGTCTTTTGGTTCACTGCAACAGCACAACCCTTGGATCCCGTTGTCGAATGGTTTTAATGGTTTAACAGATACTCGATTTCCCAAGAGAAGACCCAGTGACAAGCCTCGAAGGAAAAGGGCAAGCTTAAAACCACCGGGTTTGTTTATTCTATCAAACCTAACAATCACTTCCCAAATCCTCGTTATGTTATTCGATCTTTATGTCTCTGATCATCTCTGTTGTTTGCACCGAACACTAATGGTTGAAGTAGTTGTTGAATTAACGGTTTTAAGAATTGTTTATCTTCTAAATTTTGCTTTTGTTTCTTAATGTTATTACATCTATCTATTTATAGCACTAGAAGAGACAATTATTGAAATACCTCATTTGTAGCTGAAAATTTTTGTAGTTGATGAAATTTCTTTGTCGGTAATCGTGGTGTATTGAAAGAATGCAGGTCCATATGCTTGGGTTAAGTATACACCTGGTGAACCAATAGCGGCAAACAACCCTAATGAGGGAAGTGTTAAAAGAAGGAATGAGAAGAAGCGTATGAAGCAGCGAAGGGCATTTATGCTGGTGTGTCCCTCTTGATGTTTCTGCAGCTTATATTTTGGTGTTTCTTGGAGGGCTTTCATTCTAATACTGTTTAATTTAGATTAATTTGATTTTTTCGTTTTCCCCCTATTTTCCGAGAGTGTAGTTTGGCCTGTGTGGGTTGTCTGACCATTTGTTTTGCCAACCGAGCTAGATTATGCATGCTTGTTGATAATTTGTTATGTAAAACATCTGGGTTTGGTGTGATCAACATACTCCTTTAAGCTTAAAGGAAAATTTTGTGGACTATCATAATACCAGCTACCATGTCTAGTGCAAAAGGTGGGTTGTTAGGAAGTATCATATAGATAAATTTAGTATAGAAAACATGAGGATGTTAAAAGGGATGAGTGGAAAAACTAGAAAAGATAAAGTAAATAATGATAATATTAGAGCTGGTTTAAGAGTGACACAGACAAATGATAAGATATGATAAAGTGTTTGAAGTTGCATGGCCACATTCAGTGGAGTCCTTTAAATGCCTCTATAAGGAGCAATTATTTTAATCTAGATCGTAGGAACTAGAAGAGCTAAAGGTAGACTTAAAATAACCTTAGGAGAAGTGGTGAGAAAGGATACGCATGGCTTAGGCCTTGTATATGGTATGGCTTCGAATAGAGCTGATTGAAGGCAATGATCCATGTAGCCAACACTATTTAATCTGGATAAGGCTTGTTACTGTTGTTAGATACCCTTTTCACCTTTTTTTTCCATGGAGTAGGTAAATTTGTTCTTCTGATATAAAAATGTTTTGTTGTTTGGTTGGCCCTGAAGAAGTTATAATATAGAATCTAAATATGCAATGTTTAAAAATGCTGCTATGTTATTGATGTGAACAACAAAAGGGCCCCACAACAGAAGCCCAAGAGTGCTATGCCCATGCGCAGCCCTTAGGGGTATTTTTGTCTCTTTTGGGTCTTTTTTTTATTGATTACGTAAATTAGTTGGGTTTCTAGTCTGTTACACCATCCCAATTAGTCTTTTATTTTTTTTGAAGTTGTTTAGTCTACTTAGATGTCCAACTGTAAGTGAGTTAGGGCTTTTAGAAGTTAGTTTTATTTTGGATTCTTGTAAAGGCTATATTCTCAGATATAGCCTACTGCTGTAGAAATGAGAGTACAGCCTACTGCTTTAGAAATCAGTTTTGATGAATAAAATTATGGAGAATATTGCAGCCAAGGAGGTACCTTTTGAGGTGGACCCTGTGGTTGTTCAAGGTCTTCAAACTTCAAGCGCTCAAGTTCTGCCCTCAAGTTTCCAGCAAGCTTCTTCAACCTTCAGCCCTCTGTTAACAGCTACAGCTCATTCCCAGGTTAGGACAACCCCTCCCAACCCCATCGCAGTCTCCCTTTCCCCTTCTCCTTCTTGCACAATGCAGGAAATCCCACCCCCTGCGCTCGCAGCCCTCTTCTTCCCCTTCTCCTGCTCGCACAGCCCTATAGGACTCCCCTTGTGCAACTATTCGAGGCACTTCCCCCAACTCCCCCACACCCTGTGATACCCCCTCACCCTTCCCTTTACCTCTTGGGCCCCTCTCTTTCTTGTGGCAAACCAGAAAAGAACAAAAAACAAAAAGAAAATAAAAGAAAGAAGAAGAAAGAAAAGAAAAGAAGAAAGATTTGGAACTATTAGAGAAGTTGCTCAAGATTCCCAACCCATCCTAGTTTGATCCAACCCTGCAACTATTTCCTTCTCAGCCCATTTGGGTCTGGATAGCCCAAAAACCTTACCCAAATCATTAAACAACCAAAATTTAACCTAATCTGAGACTCCCATGGCCTACCAAAACACCCCAACCCTAGCTTAACACCTTAAAAGTGTCCAAGATTGGGAAGATCTGGTTTCACACACTTCCCATCCTCCTTGGTTTACATCAATTGGTATTAGAGCTATGGATATGGTGCATAACATCACCCTCATTGAACACTATTTTAGCTACAGACTGATGTAGAATTGAAGACATATTTAAGAAAGAAGAAGTCCATTGGGTTAGGCCCATCAAATGCCTAAAGCTATCACCCAAATCATCCCATGACTTTCATGGACTGTTTTGGTGGGTTAAAGTCAGCCCACATATTTTTCTCTTTATAGTCTAGACCAAAGCCCAAGTCTAGTTTTTGAAAAGTCAATAAAAGGGGTTGTGCTTTGAAAATAAAAAAATTCATTGTCAAAGGAGTTTTCCTTTGTCAAGAGTTAGGTAGTAGTTGAGTTAGTAATAGGTAGGTGGTGTTAGCTAGTGGTTTTAGCTATTACGCACTCTTTCAAGGGTAGCTGCTTCCAGGCAAACCTCCTGGCTGTCTTTGCACCCCTACCTCCTTTATCATTGAGCGGTCATTTAGGGGCCTTAGATGGTGATCCGGGCTGTTTCCCTCTCGACGATGAAGCTTATCCCCCACCGTCTCACTGGCCGACCTTGACCCTTTTTGGGGGGGGGTCATATCTAGTATTTAGAGTTTGCCTCGAATTGGTACCGCTCTCGCGGCCCGCACCGAAACAGTGCCTTACCCCTAGATGTCCAGTCAACTGCTGCTCCTCAACGCATTTCGGGGAGAACTAGCTACCTCTGGGTTCGAGTGGCATTTCACCCCTAATCACAACTCATCCGCTAATTCTTCAACATTAGTCGGTTCGGACCTCCACTTAGTTTCACCCAAGCTTCATCCTAGTCATGGATAGATCACCCAGGTTCGGGTCCATAAGTAGTGACAATTGCCCTATGAAGACTCGCTTTCACTAAGGCTCCGGTGGGTTCCCTTAACCAAGCCACTGCCTATGAGTCGCCGGCTCATTCTTCAACAGGCATGCGGTCAGAGCCTTGCCCTCCTCCCACCCTCCTTCCACTGCTTGGGAGCTTACGGTTTCATGTTCTATTTCACTCACCAATGGGGTTTCTTTTCACCCTTACCTCACAGTACTACTTCGCTATTGGTCACCCAGGAGTATTTAGCCTTACAAGGTGGTCCTTGCTGATTCACACGGGATTCCACGTGCCCCATGCTACTCGGGTCAGAGCGTAGGGTCACCGCGAGGATAATTACACCATCGGGGCCCGATCTACCCCGCACCACGGCCCTGTGAAGCTCGCCCACTACGCCTCCGGTGGGTTCCCTTATCCAAGCCACGCCTATGGTCGCCGGCTCATTCTTCAACGCCGGCGGTCGAGCCTTGCCCTCCTCCCATCCGCTGGGAGCTTCGGTTTCATGTTCTATTTCACTCACCAATGGGGTTTCTTTTCACCCCTTCCTCACGGTACTACTTTGCTATCGGTCACCCGGGGGTATTTAGCCTTCAGGTGGTCCTTCCTGGTTCACACGGGTTCCCGTGCCCCATGCTTCCTCGGGTCGGCGTAAGCTAGTGATGCTTTCGGCTCTTGGACTCTCGCCATCTAGGGTGCCACACTCCACCGCTTCGCCTAGCACCACGATGCTTGTATTGCTCTCCCACAACCCCATTTTCACAGTTTAGGCTGCTCCCATTTCGCTCGCTGCTACTACGGGAATCGCTTTTGCTTTCTTTTCCTCTGGCTACTAAGATGTTTCAGTTCGCCAAGTTGTCTCTTGCCTGCCCATGGATTCAGGCGCTGGTTCGAAAGGTTGACCTATTCGGGAATCTTCGGATCTATGCTGATTTTCAACTCCACCAAGCGTTTGTTGCTTACTATGCCCTTCCTTGTCTCTGGGTGCCAGGTATCCACCGTAAGCCTTTCCTCGTTTGAACCTCGCCGTTAACTTTAAGGCTATGCCATCCTAAGGTGTTGCTAAATGGAAAAATCTTATCAACGTCCATGAATGATAAATCATAGATCGAACTGCCGAATTGGAAAAATTGGGTGCTATCATATACCTTTGTATCGGCTAAGTTCGCGAGTTGGAGATAAGCGGACTCGAACCGTTGACACCCGCCACAGGGTAAATCACTGCCTCTCAGGCCTCCCTGACTGATTCTACCATAGAGGCCAACGATAGACAATAACTCCCCCCGAACACAGCTTATAACTTTCATTGTACTGTGCTCTCTAAAGAGCAACTCTTCTCAAAATCTCAAAAGGTTCTGAGTTGTAATCCCATTCTATAACTAAAGAGACCTGTGTAAGAGGTGAGGACACAACTCATCAATTGAAATCAAATTGCTTTGTTAGCATTCCTTCTCTATGAAGAATCCTTGTGTTTGATCAAGGGAGGATGGTGTTCAATCCAATCGATCCACCTTGCAGTGTGAAGATCGGGTGTTACATTGTTATTCTCAATTCCCCTATATTGTCCTTTCAATTTCTTCATCATAGTTCTGCCCCTGTTTTGAAGATCTATTCAGCCCGTATTGTTATGCTATTATCCTTATAATACCACTCTAGTTTCAGCCTTCTTTCTCGTCCAAATTCCGTTTCATCTTAAGTTTATCAAATTTGAACTTGATTCCCTGTGAAAGGTCCTATTTGGCTACTGTTTTGATCAATCAAATACAATACTACATTATTTGGTATCAAAGCCATGATAGGGAGTGAAACTTCTGGATTGGATATTGATCTTATGGCAGCCATGATGGGGATGTTGCAACAATTGAGCAACCAAATCACTGCAAGCCACAAGCAACTGGCAAGTGGAAGAGAGGTAGTCAGCAATGTAGGCTAGAGTTTTTGCCTCTACTCATGCTCCACACCCTCCACTTGGTGAAGAATCCTAGCAACTCACTTTATAGCCAACTTTCCTACCCGGATGAATACATGGAGAGGGCCCCAAAGGATTCCAATTGTGCTACCAACCCTCGAAGAGCACATACGGAGTTATTTATTGGAGAACAACCTTCATTCAATAAGCATGTTGGTGACCCTCAAAAGGTAAAGCTTGAACACCAGGAGTTCATTCACACTAGCCATAACACAGTACACAGGGCTGGTATTGGCTCTTGTTACGAGAGAAGTTACCCCTCAACCTAAGGTGACATTACCTCCACTTATCAAAAAGTTACTTTCTGATTTTCATGAGGTGTTTCCTGATGAGTTGTCTAATGAGCTACCTCTTATGCACGATATTCTGCATGCTACTGATTTGGTATTGGGTTCGATGTTACCAAACCTACCGGCCTATCACCGCAGCCTAGCAAAGCACAATGAATTTGACAGGTGGGTGAGTCGTTACATAAAGGATTCATTCAAGAGAGCTTAAGTCCATGTGTTGTACCGACTTTATTCACTCCAAAGAAGGACGGCTCATGGTGTAAGTGTGTGGATAGCCGAGTAATCAACAAAATTACAGTCGAGTAGAAATGATGTTCGGGGCTAAGATCTTTTCTCAATTGGGCCTCAGAAGTGGTTATCATTAGATCCGTATTAGGCCTAGAGACGAATGGAAGACTGTCTTCAAAACCAAAGGATGAACTATTTAAATGGAAAGTCATGCTTTTTGGTCTGACGAATGCACCTAGCACCTTTATGAGGATTATGACATAGGAAGTTGAAGTTGATCCAAAGAAGATAAAAAGCATCATCGACTAGCCTAACCCAAAGACAATCATTGAAGTTTGTAATTTCCATCGACTTGCATCGTCTTACAGGAGAGTCATTCAAAACTTTAGTGCAGTCATGGCACCTATTACCGAATGTTTAGAGCAAGGCAAGGATGAGTTCAAATGGAAAAATCATCCACGACATGATTGGACTTGGATTCATGCTGAAAATCTCGAGAAACTCGATCTTGATTGGTATTAGCATTGCATATCATTCATCCATTTGTCGGAGACGAATGTTTTCAAGCCGGGTAGAGTTGATGCAGATTTGAAGACATATTTAAGAAAGAAGAAGTCCATTGCATCAGGCCCATCAAAGGCCTAAAGTTATCACCCAATCAACCCATGACTTTTATGGGCTAGGATTATTTTAGTGGGTTAAAGTTAGCCCACATATTTTGCTCTTTGTGGTCTAGACCAAAGCCCAAGTCTAGTTCTTGAAAAGTCAATAAAGGGGGTTGTGCTTTGAAAATAAAAGAACTCATTGTCAAAGGAGTTTTCCTTCGTCAAGAGTTAGGTAGTAGTTGAGTTATTAATAGGTAAGTGGTGTTAGCTAGTGGTTGGATTTTACCATTAATGTTTATGTCTTTTTAGATAGCTATATAAAGAGACTTATGTAAGAGGTGAGGACACAATTCATCAATTGAAATCAAATTGCTTTGTTAATTCCTTCTCTATAAAGAATCCTTGTGTTTGATCAATGTAGGATGGTATTTGATCCAATCGGTCCACCTTGCCGTGTGAAGCTCGGGTGTTACATTGTTATTCTCAATTCCCCTATATTGTCCTTTCAATTTCTTCATCATAGTTCTGCCCTTGTTTTGAATATCTATTCAGCCCATATTGTTATGCTATTTTCCTTATAATACCACTCTAATTTCAGCCTTCTTTTACATCTAAATTCTGTTTCATCTTAAGTTTATCAAATCTGAACTTGATTCCCTGTGAAAGGTCCTATTTGGCTACTGTTTTGAGCAATCAAATACAGTACTACATTACAGACCCTCCATGAAGATTTTGGCAAGGATCCTTATGTCCGAAGTTGGAGATGAAGACTGGATAAGGAGCAACCTTTTCCTTACTAGGTTACGGGCTGGGAGATCTGTAGTTAGAGCTATAATCGACCATGGCCACAGCACTAATGTCGTCTCTGAATTAACTGTACAGAAGGCCAAGTTATCAGTAGAAGGACATCCAAAACCTTATACAGTTGGGCTCCTTAACCATGAAATTGTGAAGGTAAAATTTAGGTGTTTAGTTCTAATTAGCTTACACTCCTTTGCTGATAAAGTTTGGTGTGATATAGTCCTTGTAGGATTAACTGATGTATGTAATTTTGGGTAGACTGTGGCTATATGATAATGATGTAACAATGCATTGGCGGGAGAATACTTATAAATTATAGGCGTAAGGGAAAAAATATTGTGTTCGTTCCCTTGAATCGGCTAGAGGAAGATAGAAAAAGAGTAGTAAAGAGTCTAGTTCCAAAAGAGACTAGTTCACAGCCACAACCCATGGTGACTCTTACCAAGAAGTTCGATGATCCTCGAAGAGCCTTGTGTAATTCTGCCACTAATTACCAAATTAGAAACTCCTCAGAAAGAAGAAGAGCCTCCACCTCAGATCCAGGAACTCCTCACAGAATCCTCAGATATTATACCAGAAGATCTCCTTAGTGGATCACCCCCATTAATGGACATTTAGCATGCCATAGATCTAGTGCCTGGTGTTTTTCTCCCCAAAATGCTAACCTACAAGACTAGCCCAACAGAACACGAAGAATTGCAGAAACAAGTATAAGGGCTTCTCAAGAAGGGCCATATCACATAAAGTGTTAAGTCCTTGTGCCATTCTGGCATTGCTGACTCCAAAGAAAGATGGCTTGTGGAGGATGAGCATCGACAATAGGGCCATTAACAAGATCACAGTTAAGTATAAATTCCCCATCCCTATTCTGGATGATATGCTGGATGTGTTGACTGAAGGCTGGAGCTTCCATCTTCTCAAAATTGGATCTTAAGAGTGGATACCACCACATCCGGATCAGACCAGGAGATGAATGAAAGACTGCTTTTTAAAATGAGAGGAGGATTGTTTGAGTAGAAAACTATGTCCTTTGGGCTCACCAATGCCCCCAACACTTCCATTTAAGTGATGACTCAAGTACTCAAACCCTTCTTGGGAAAGTTCTTAGTTGTTTACTTAGACGATATCTTGGTGTATGGTAAAGAAGTAGAAGAACATGTGAAGTACCTAAGACTAGTCTTAGAGATCCTAAGGAAAGAGCAGTTGTACCTAAACTTGAAGAGGTGTACTTTCATGATGCCTAAAGTACTCTTCCTGGGATTTATGATCTCTACCAAAGGAATTGAAGCTAATCCAGAAAAGGTTCGTTGTATAGAAGAATGGCCCATTCCTAAAAGTATCATAGTAAGTTCGAAGTTTCAATGGCCTTGCATCCTTCTGCTGAAGGTTTATCAGAGATTTCAACACCATCATGGCTTCACTTACAGATTGTACGAAAACATCCAAAGGGAAGTTTGAATGGACTCCAGTAGCCACCAGAGCCTTCAACACCATCAAGAAAAAGATGACTGAGGCCCCTATCCTAAAGTTGGCCAGATTTCGATCAAGTGTTTGAGGTTGCCATTGATGCTTCTCACATCGGAATTGGAGCAGTTCTAATACAGGCATACAACAAGGTCACCCTAGAGCCTTCCATGGAGAGAAATTAAATGAAGCCAAAGCCAGCTACTCCACTTATGATCTAGAGTTGTATGCAAATTGTTTCAAATCTTGAAACATGGGCGGCACTACTTATTAGGGAGAGAATTTGTGCTCTATTATGTTCATGAAGTCCTCAATCATCTTCATACACAAAAGGTCATCAGTAATAAGCATGCCAAGTGGGTAGCCCTCAGTCATTAAGTACTATGCAATGATGTTCCATGAAGCCTCTAGGATTCAACAAATTGTTCAGGAGTATTCAGGAGATAAAGACTTAGGCACCATCTATCGAGAGATAACATAGGGAGGACAACATCCCCAATACTTTATACATGAAGGGTTTCTATTCCATAGGACTCAGATCTGCATTCCAAACAGCTCCTTTTGACATCATCTCATCAGAGAATTACATGGAGGAGGACACCGCAGACACTTTGGAATTGCGAACCTGCACAAGTAAATGGATCGGTACCATGCCTCGTATATGCAGAGATGTAGCAATGGTCATCATCATAAGCCGGGTATGTCAACTTTCCAAAGGAAATTTGCAGAATATAGGTCTCTACTCTCCTTTGCCTATAGCCCCATCAACTGTGGAAAGATCTCGACATGAACTTTGTTTTTGGGTTACCCCTTACCTAAGAAAGTTTGGTTCCATCTTTGTAGGTGGATAGGTTTACGAAGATGGCCCACCTTATTCCTTGCCATAGAACTTGTGATGCCAAACATATAGTTAAATTTCTTTTCAGGGAGATAGTATGGATCCATGGGTTACCCAACACCATTGTATCTGATAGAGATGCCAAGTTTATGAGTTACTTTTGGATGACTCTACGGTTGATGAGAAACATGATGTTACTATTCTTAGTAGCATTTCACCCTCAGACAGATGGCCAGACATAAGTGTTAAACATGACTTTTGGAAATCTGTTGCGGAGTCTTGTTAGGGATTATGAGAAGACTTGGCCTATGGTCTTAGATGTTGCAGAGGTTGCCTACAACAATTCAGTCAGTCGAACTACAAGGAGGACTCCTTTTAAGGCTTTACTAGGTATCCAACCACATAAGCTAATTGATTTAACACCCCTGCTAGCTAAAACCAAGGTAAGCATAGAAGCAAATGAGTTCCTACAACACATCATGGAGATACATGCAGACGTCAGAAGGAAGATAGCTCTTAACACATAAATTTACAAGGCACAGGCAGATCAACACAGGAGAGCCCTAGAGTTTTGAGCTAGGAAGCGTGGTGATCGCATTCATCTGAAAAGTTATCCAGCCGGAGTAAATATAAAGCTTCATCCCAAGAAGATGTGATCCTATCATCCTACAAAGTACTCACTCGTGTGAGACCCGATGCCAAAATCTTAGAGTTGCCACCCGAAATAGGTATTAATAATACTTTTAATGTGGTAGATCTGGATGTAGGGCGTCAATCGATGAAGGAGACACTGAGCATATGCTGCGACTGCTCCAATCCACCTCTTCGGAGCAAAATACATAGACGACATGCTCAAAACCACATGAAAGGACCTGGATACCATGCATTCTTAGTCAAGTGGAAGGGCAAGCCCATCAGTGAAAACACATCAATTCATGCAGATGATTTCAAGAGGATCGATCCTGATTTATACAAGAGATAAATGGCTTTAATCCATTCATCGGAGAGAATGTTCCAAGCTAGGGAGAATTGATGTGAACAACAAAAGGGCGCCCAACAGAAGCCACAAGAGGGCCTAGCATTCGCAGCCCCTAGGGGTATTTTTGTCTCTTTTGGGTCTTTTTCTTTTATTTGGTTATGTAATTTAGTTGGGTTTCTAATCTGTTACAAAATCCCAATTAGTCTATTATTTTAGTTAAAGTTGTTTAGTTTACTTAGGAGTCCAAGTATAAGTAGTTAGGTCTTTTAGAAGTTGGTGTTATTTTGGATTCTTGTAAAGGCTATATGTTCTTATGCCTACTGTTGGTTTTATAATTATGTTCATTCCTATAGAATTTCAATTTTAAACTTAGGGTCGAGTGTGAACTCATATATAGGAGGGTTGTTTCCTCAAAATTTTAAGACCACTAGTTCTTTTAAAAGGCCTAAAATAGGCTAAATACCAACTTTGAGCCCAAGTTGACCCTTAATATCCCCTGGAGATGGGCTTGAGTTCACTTGTGTTGGGCCCTAAAAAATTACTAGATCTCGCCCAAGTTCTCATTAACTCGAGCGAGATCCTAGTTTTTCTCAAGGGCAAGATTTCCCTCGAGAGCGAGATCCTAAACCATGGCTGGAATGACTTTGCTGAAGTTCAAAACCTGCTCTGATTTGACCTTCTGAATCCCTCCTTAGGGAAGGAGGAAAAATCTTTCTCTAAAGACCCATCCTCTATGCTGGTCTAAGGAGAGCTTCCTCCATCAGAAATCTATAATTAAGTGGCTTAGCTAGGAGACTCGAACACTACTATCTTTTTTGTTCTCTTAAAGCTCGTTAAAATTACGACTCTATCCCTCTCCTTTTAGCAGTGGGGACTAGATCTCAAACGTCCCTTCCATCGAAGCTGAGGTTGTCTCCTTCACCTCCATCCTCTCTCCTCCTCCTATTCTCCACCGTTATGGTAAGAAATCTTTCTCTCAACACCCATCTCGCCCCCTAAAGAAAGCAAGATCTCGCTTGCATTTTTTGATGGGCCAACTCAATAGAACTCAAGGCCCATTTTGGGGGTTTTAAGGCCCAGATTTGGCTCAAACTTGGTAGTTAGTCTAATTTAGGCCTTCTGAACACATTGGTGGCCTTAAATTGTGAGAAAACAGCCCCAAGTATGAGTTCCAACTCAACCCCAAGTTTGAAACTGAAATGTTGCAAGAATGAACATGCAATGTTATAAAACATGAAATATAGAGCCTTTAAGATGTATGAATTAAGAACAAGTGTATCAAATAGCTTAAAAAGCTACATAATTCCATCCATATGAGTACAATACAATATCACATTCTCGACCCTCGAGAGTATAGTAATATAACCATCATGAGTTCAATGTAAATCATATGTTCATAATAGAAGTGTTCGGTATGGCTCATGCTTCACATTTTGTTGCCACCGTCCTCCCTTGATGTATGCGGGGTTGGGGTTGGGGGGGGGGCTGTCCCAATGGGGGTTGTAGGGGTAGCACCCTTGGGCCTATAGAGGCTTTCTATCATTTTGGGCCTTGGGATTTCCTTTGCAGTTTGGGCTTGGGCCCATGAATGGCTGTTGTGGCCTATGTTAAGGAATTCCTTCAAATGGCTTTGTTTAATCTTCCTTTCTTGATGTAGTTGTGCTGAACTTGCTGTGGGTAAAGATCCGGTGTCAATTTGCTAAAAATTTGGCAAAAAAGGGGCTTTGGAGTGGTTTTGGCTAGTTTAGAGGTGAGAGACAGTGAGAGAGAGCGAGACGGTTGAGATCTCTGTTTGTCTCACTTGAAAGGGTGGATTTTAAGAGGCTAAGTGGACTGAGATCTCGGTCAAACCAAGATCGCGAATCAAGATCTTGAACTTGATTGAGATCTTAGTCGAGTTGGGGTAATTTGAGAGTCTTGCCAAAGATCTTGTGTCAAAATCTCAGCAAGATCTCGCAAGATCTCATTCTATGCCCCCCGCCCCACGTCCCTCAGCCCCTTATTAATTAATTCGTTGATCTTAGGCTTCTTGATTCTCTTTGTGCCATCCCCTTTTCTAAGTAAATCCTTGCTGCTATCCACTCCCATAAACCTGTCTGCGCCTTGGGCTCGGATTGTTTCAGTATAGACTTCTTCTTGGCCTTTAGGGAGTTCATCCAAGATGACCTTGTACGTGACATTTGTAGTTTCTTCATGAATCGTCCCAACTTTTCTTCATCAACCAGACTTTCCTTTGTCTTCTTCCCAAGAAGAAGGGTGCATCCTCGCCTTTTGCCCCATCTCCCCCTCTAACTTCCTCTATAAGTTTATTGCTGGAAATCCTTCCTAATTGACTCAAATCTGTGATACCCTACATTGTCATCCATAATTAGTTTGCTTTCATCTTTGGGAGAAGCATCTCTAACAACATTCTTCTTTGTGTTAAGATCATCCGAGGATTCGGTAGATCCTTCCATTCTACGACTGCCCTCTTGGAGGTTGACCTCTGTAAGGCTTTTGATTCTCTTTGCTGGGACATCATCAGTGAGACCCTATTGCTAATGGGTTTTCCCACTCCCTTTATCTATTGGATTAAGTTTTGCATCTCCGCCCCCATTTCTCCATTACCACAAATGCTTTCCATGGTCTCTTTCCCTGTTGGGTTGGGATTTGTCAGGGCTATCCCCTCATTCGTCTTCTTCTTCTCTCTTGCCCTAGAGGTTCTTTCCCACATATCCAATCCAAGATTGATCAACTTCTCATGTCCTTCATCCTGAAATGTAAAGCCCTCAACCTCAGCCATTTCACTTTTGCGGACGTCATGATTTTCGCTAATCTACCCACTCCATTTCTAATATTTCTCCTCCCTCTCTTTTAGAATCTCTCCCCAGCCTTCGTATTGACCTCTAAAAATCCACCCTCTTCCTGTTCAGGGTCTTAGATTTGGTTAAAGCCTCTATTCTTTAGTTCATGGGCTTCACTCTTGGCTGCTTCCTGTGACCTACCTTGGTCTTTCCTTTATTCCCCGCTAGGCTCATCAATCACCACTGTACCCCCATACTCAACCACATTCGCAAGAAGCTCCAACTTTGGAAAAGCAAGCTTCTTTCATTCGCTGGTCGAGTGGTCCTTATCTACTCTGTCCTTCAATCAGCTTACCTTTATCAGTGTGAAATCTTTGCCCTCCCAAAAGCCACCATTCGAGCCATGGAAGCTCTCTTTAGCTCCTTCCTTTGAAAGGCTGTGAAGCTTCCAGATTTCTTTGTCTCATCAGTTGGACCCAAGTGTGCAGCCTTAGAGAGGAAGGCAATATGGGGATTAAGTGGATTTAAGACTATGATAATGCAAATGATCTCAAGCTCATTTGAAAGATCTCCACCAAGTATGACTCTTATCTCCTGAAGCATGATTCCATCTGGATGCTCTTATCCTTACCAAACCATCTTAAGTATGGAAAGCTTCTCCTTCTTTGGCCTCTTCCTCTCTCGGCAATTTTCACCGGGATTTCAAATGGTTCGTCCATCTCCTTTTGGATCCCTGGGCATCCATCCTTTATAATTTCTTTAGCCCCCGCATTGTGTATCGCGTATCCTTAAATTTGTCACCTTCTCATCCTTTATTTTAGATGGCTCTTGGTTCCCCCTGACCCAGTCTTACTCGAGTCTCACACATGTTTGGTCCTCTCCCCCCTTGTTTCCATCCTTCCTTGTGATTGCTTTATTTGGTTGCTGACCTCCTCAGGCCTTTTCATTACTACCTCGGCTGGGAAGCACATTCGTACTCCTCCTGACTTGGTTCTTTGGGCCCTTTTGGTTTGGTTCAAAGGCCACATCCCTTGCCACTCTCTCACCCCTTGGCATACCCTTAGCCTTTGCCTACCCACACAGTTGTCCTCATCCATCACCACATCCCTACTAGCCTTACTTGTATCCTTTGCTAGAATGGTTTTGAGGACATTGACCACCTCTTCTTCTTCTTCTATCATTTATCCCATTAGCTTTGGGGGGAAAGCCTTATATGGCTCCGCCCCAAATGCTCCTCTATGGGTTTGCTAGCAATTTGTCTTTTGGTTTTAAGGTCTTTTTTTGAGGAATCCATTTGTGACTAAGTTGGCAAGTTGGTTGGGGAAGCTACTATCCATACCTTTGGTGGGAGTGTAACCTTAGGAGATGGACCTCCAACTGTACATCTTTCGACTTGATTAGGAAAGCCATTTGCTTGGAAGTCTCCTCTAAGTTGCATTTGATTCCCCATGCCTTGTTGGCAATACCCCAAGGAACATGCTTATTGTTGTTACCTGGGGTTTAGATTCCACTTTCTAGCAAGGTTGTCAAGGAGACAAGGTGACCAAAGTGATTGGACATCACTTAAGTGCCAAGGCGACAAAGTGGCACCTCGGTAGCAATATGGTGACCAAAGCTGTTGGGGCACATTCTTTTAGTAAAACTATGTTATGTTGCACAAAAGATATACAAAAAACTGATATATTTTTAAAAATCATAATTATGAAAGATTATTATAAAGAAAAACATAAGTTCATCTCGTCATAATACAAATATAATATATATATATATATAATAGCAATTTGTGACATAATGTAATAACATTATAACATATGATTATGAACTATATAAAATTATAAATATGGAAAATGAAAGAATGAGATTTTTTTTTTGGTTACATGGGAAAAAACATGCATGAGCTTACGATAGAGTACCTAGAGCATTAATTGGCAAGTACTAGAGAAAATAAGTCTGGCAAGTTAATATGTGGATATAGTTAAGGCTATGTATGATGGTTTAGTGACAAGTGTTAGAACACTGAGGGGACAAAGTAATGAATTCCAATTACCATTGGATTACATCAAGGATAAGCTTTAAGCCCATATATATCACTTATAATGGCTGAATTAACCAAAGACATTTAAGATGAGGTTCCGTGGTGCATGTTTTTTGCTAATGATATTGTGCTAATAGATGAGACTCAAGTAGGGATTAATACCAAGTTAGAATCATGGAGAGCAACTTTGGAATCAAAATCCTCTAAACTAAGTAGAACGAAGACATAATAATCTAGTTTGTAGCTTGGTTATGATCGAACGGATGATAAGGTGGTGAAACTTGATGATAAGGAGATTCCTCAAAGACATTTATTTAGGTACCTTGTTTCAATCATAAAGGAAAAATGTGATATAGAGGATGATGTTTCCCAAAGAATTAAAAATAGGGTGGATGAAGTGGAGAGATGCACTTGGGGTCTTATGTGATCGATGTATTCCTTTAAAACTCAAAATAAATTTTATAGGGCCGTCGTTCGACCAACTATGATGTATGGATCAAAGTGTTGGGCTGTTAAAAAGAATCATACAGATAAACTCTATGTAACAAAAATGAGGATGCTACGATGGATGAGTGGCAAAATTAGGAAGGAAGATACAAAATGATCATATTAGAGTTGGTTTAGGAATAGCTCCAATTAGTGATAAGCTATGAGAAAGTTGTTTGAGGTGGCACGATCACATCCAACAGAGGCCTGTAAATGCCCCTGTATGGAGAAGTGATATAATCCATATTGAAGGAATTAGAAGAGCTAGGGTAATGTAGTACTGTATTTGATTGATCAAAACAGTAGCCAAGTAGGACCTTTCATAGGGAATCAATTTCAGATTTGATAGACTTAAGATGAAACAGAATTCAGATGTGAAAAAGGGTTGAAACTAGAGTGGTATTATAAGGATAATAACATAACAATATGGGTTGAATAGATCTTCAAAATAGGGGCAGAACTATGATGAAGAAATTGAAGGGACAATATGAGGGAATTGAGAATAGCAATGTAACACCCGGGCTTCACACTGCAATGTGCATTGATTGGATTGAACACCAACGTACCTTGATCGAACACAAGGATTCTCCATAAAGAGGGAATGCTAACAAAGCAATTTGATTTCAATTGATGAGTTGTGTCTCACCTATTACATAAGTCTCTTTATATAACATTCTAAAGAGATATAAACATTAAAGGTAACATCCAACCACTAGCTAACACCATTTACCTATTAATAACTCAACTACTACCTAACTTTTGATAAATGAAACCTCCTTTGACAATAAGTTCTTTTATTTTCAAAGCACACCCTCTTTTGTTGACTTTTCAAAAACTAGACTTGGGCTTAGGTCTAGACTATGGAGATCAAAATATGTGGGCTAACTTTAACCCACTAAAACAACACTAACCTATGAAAATCATGGGCTGATTTGGGTGATAACTTTAGGTCTTTGATGGGCCTAATCTAATGGGCTTATTCTTTCTTAAATATGTCTTCAATTTTGCATCAATTCTCCCCGGCTTGAAAACATTCGTCTCCGACAAATGAATGAATGACATGTAACATTCATACAAATCGGGATCGAGTTTCTTGAAATCGTCAACATGAATCCAAGTACTATCATGTCGTGGACGATTTTTCCATTTAACGAGGAAAGCATGGTATTCAATGCCACTACGAGTAGTTTTGTAGGAGTCATCCAAAACCTCCTCAATGTCAGTGATTGGAGTCTGGAGTTGGGGTAGCCTCAACATTTGTTCAATGTCTCCATCATCAGAGTGGTGTCCTACATAAAGATGTAAGTCAACCACGTTGAAGACATTGCTTATGTTCAATTCTTCTGGTAGCTCGAGTACATAAGCATTTGGTCCAATGTGTTTCAGCACCTTGTATGGACCCATCTTCTTTGGATGGAGTTTGTTGTTGACCCCCTGTTGGAACCTTTCTAGATTGACACGAACCATCACCATGTTTCCCGGTTGAAACTCCAAATATCGTCGATGACGATTTGCTGTAGCCTTGTAGACATCATTGTTGAGAGCTATTCTTCGGCGAACATCAACATGTACCTCTGTGATATGGTGTAGAGACTCGTCAGCCTCAATACTCACACATGCTTGTGGTGGTAGTGGGATGAGGTCTATAGGCCATCGGGGTTCAATTCCAAGTAGAATCTCAAATGGAGTATGACCTGTCGTATGATTAACTGAGTAGTAGCAAACTCAACTATGTCGAGTATGGACGGCCATGTCTTCTCATAATCACGAACCAGGTGCCTCAATAAATTTCCCAAGCTTCGATTCACCACCTTTGTTTGCCCGTTAGTTTGTGGATGGAATGTAGTTGAAAACTGTAACTTTGTGTTAGTTTTCAGCCATAATGTCTTCCAAAAGTAGCTTATGAACTTGACATCCCGATCTGAGACAATGCTACTTGGTAATTGATGTAGTCGTACAACCTCTTTAGGGAAGAATTTGGAATGCATAACCGAGTTCCCAAAAAGAATACTCATCGTGAAGTGAGTATTTTTGATGTTGCTTGCTTTGTTGTAATTCCTTATATGACATGTTGAAATCTTCATCAGATGCATACTCATCACGTTTCTGATCAATGCTGACTGCATGTGCTGAGAATGCGCTAAGAGTAAGTACTTTTTGGCTGAATGCATCATCAGCCATTGTATTCTCCTTTCCTGCTTTGTACTTCATTGTGAACACAAACTCTTGTAGATAAGCAACCCATTTAGCGTGCCTGTTGCTGATCAACTTCTGTGAATGTAGATACTTGAGGGCCTCATGATCGGTATAGAGAATGAACTCTTTGCGATGAGATAATGTCTCCAATTGCGTAACACCTGGACAACAACATAGAGCTCCAGATCATATGTTGAATAGTGTCGCTTGGCATCATTGAGTTTCTCGCTATAGAAAGTGATGGGGTGCCCTCCTTGCATCAATACACCTCCTAGACCAATATGTGAGGCATCAGTTGCTACCTCAAATATACGGTCAAAATCTGGTTGGCAAGTATTGGAGCCTCTGTCGTCTTTTGCTTAATAAGATGAAAGGCTTTGGTTACCGCTGCTGTCCACTTGGACTCACCTTTGCCTTGCTTCAAACACTCGGTAATAAGTGCCATGATTGCACTAAAGTTCCGAATGAATTTCCCATAAAACGATGCCAAGTCCTTGAAAACTACGAACCTCCATGGTTGTCTTAGGTGTAGCCCAATCTGTTATACATTTTATTTTCTCTGGATCAGCTTCAACCCCCTGTGATGAGACAATAAAACCAAGGAACACAATCTTTGGCAGCATAAAGGAGCATTTCTTGAGATTGATATATAGCTTCTTATGGCAAAGCACTCTCAAGACTTGCCATAGATGATCGATGTGATTGTCTGGATGCTTGCTGTAGATCAATATATCATCAAAGTATACGATCAAAATCGACCAATAAAAGGATGGAGTACCTATGTCATCACCCTCATGAATGTGCTAGGTGCATTCGTCAAACCAAAAGGCATAACTTTCCATTCGATTGGTCCATCCTTGGTCTTGAAGGCAGTCTTCCACTCGTCTTCAGGCTGAATACAAATCTGATGATAGCCACTTCTAAGATCCAATTTAGAAAAGATCTTAGCCTTCGGATAGCATGTCTAACATGTCATCAAGCCGCGACATAGGAAACCTATACTTGACTGTAATCTTGTTGATTGCTCTACTGTCCACACACATGCGCCATGAGCCATCCTTCTTTGGATTGAGTAATGCTGGTACAACACATGGACTTAAGCTCTCCTGAATGAGTCCTTTATGTAGCAACTCATTCACCTATCTTTTGAGTTTGGTGTGCTCTGTTGGGCTAAGGCGATAAGCCGGTAGGTTTGGTAACATCGAACCCGATACCAAATCAATGGCATGTTGAATATCGTGAATAGTAGGTAGCTCATTAGGCAACTCATCAGGAACCACATCAGAAAAATTAGAAAGTAACTCTTTGATGGGTGGAGGGAATGTCACCTTAGGTGGAGGGGTAACTTACCTTATAACAAGAGCCAATACCAGCCCTGTATCATGGCTAGTGTGAATGAACTCCTTGTGAGGAACAACCAACAACTTCTTTTGCGATATGGATAACAACTTTTGTGCTTCAATGGTCCCCTTTTGGTTGGTCCTCAAGGACCTCCGTTGACGCATTTTAGCTAGGACATTGACTGGGTGGAGGACAGTGTGAAGTCCTTTGAACTTGAATACACACTGATTTTTCTTCCCCCCGACCATAACATTGTTATCATACATCTATGGTTGACCAAACAGAACATCAGTAAGATGCATAGGGATTACATGACACCATACCTCTTCCTCCTCATATCAATGGAGCTTCAGTGGTACGGAACACCGTTGATTTACCTCTAGACTATTCCCATTCAGCAAGGATACCTGATATGGTTGAGGGTGCTTCTCCACCTTCAAGTTTGCTTTCTTCGCAAAGGTGTTTGAGGTAACGTTGACGCAGCTCTCACTATCAACTATCACCAAAGCAGTATTATCTCCGGACTTTATTCGGCTGTAGAAGATACAATTGCGCTGCCAGTCCTCTCCTTTGGTTTCAGCCACCAAGATGCAGCTTACTATATGAATGCCATAAACATCACATCTATTATCATCATCCTTATGACATGCAGCTCCGTCATAGTCGCCATCATCGAGCGGGTATGGGAATAGATTAGGATCTTCTTCCTCTGTTGACTTTTCAATCTCATCAACAACATTAATCTTTTGACGGTGTGGGCAGTATTTAGCATAATGTCCAACCTCTTGACAATGAAAACATTGTGCTTGGCTGCCACTAGTCATAGGAGCCTTGCCCTTATCTTGTCGGGTAGGAAATGTGGGTTGATACCAAATAATGTAGAACTATATTCGATTGATCAAAACAGTAGCCAAATAGGACCTTTCATAGGGATCAATTTTAGATTTGATAGACTTAAGATGAAACATAATTCAGATATGAAAGAGGGCTGAAACTAGAGTGGTATTATAAGTATAATAACATAACAATATGGGTTGAATAGATCTTCAAAACAAGGGCAGAACTATGATGAAGAAATTGAAGGGACAATATGAGGGAATTGAGAATAGCAATTTAACTCTCGGGCTTCACACTGCAAGGTGCATCGATTGGATCGAACACCAACCTACCTTGATCAAACACAAGGATTCTCCATAGAGAAGGAATGCTAACAAAGCCATTTGATTTGAATTGATGAGTTGTGTCTCACCTCTTACATAAGTCTTTTTATATAACATTCTAAAGAGACATAAATATTAATGGTAACATCCAACCACTAGCTAACACTACCTACCTATTAATAACTCAACTACTACCTAACTCTTGACAAAGGTTAACTCCTTTGACAATGAATTCTTTTATTTTCAAAGCACAACCCCGTTTATTGACTTTTCAAAAATTAGACTTGGGCTTAGGTCTAGACTATGGAGATCAAAATATGTGGGCTAACTTTAACCCACTAAAACAGTACTAGCCCATGAAAGTCATGGGCTGATTTGGGTGATAACTTTAGGTCTTTGATAGGCCTGATCCAATGACTTCTTCTTTCTTAAATATGTCTTCAATTCTACATCATAGGAGCAGACCTAAGATTACCTTAAGAAAGGTGGTGAGAAAGGATATGCATAGCTTTGGCCTTATATCTAGCAGGGCCTCAAACAGATCTAATTGGAAGGCAAGAATCCATGTAGCCAACCTCATTTAGTTGGGACAAGGCTTGATAACGATGATGTGGTCTACAATATATACAATTATTACCTTGTTCCTCAACTTAAATATCCAATATTTTTTACTCGACTTTCTTCAAGTAAACAAATCATTCTCGAATCCGAATCAGAATTTAACGTGTTTGCTTTTTTTTACCTCTTTTTTGACTGAAACAATGAATTAATAGATCACATTGTTCCGATGAAACCTGAATCCGAAGTGAATAACTATTGTTTTGGTAGAATAAAATTTGTTGTTTTGAAAAAAAAAATAAAAAAAGAGGTTTACGTACAAAATGTTAGAAAAAATTACTGCTTTAGTGCCTAGGCGGCAACGCTGCGCAAGTCGGTAAAGCAACAGATCCTAGGTGATAAAATAGCTGAAATCTTCAATGTCAAAAGAGTGGCTCATCACCTAGGCGGTTTTCCTTGATTACAATGTTTTCTGGTCTGGTAGCTAAAGATCGTTTTCCTGTGGGTTTTGGTATTGGTAATTTATTCATCCCCACCCCCCACACCCCACACCTCAAAAAAAAAAAAAAAAAAAAAAGTATTCGTTTCTCTCTTATATTTAGATCCATCATTTTAGCAGGGGGAAAAAAAAAAAAAGGAACAGTTGGAAAACAAAAGGAGAAAGGAGTTGTAGACCAACTATGGCGTTCATACCATAGAAGGGTAGACACCAGAGGGAAATGGAATCCTACTTCTTTGAAAAGGGAGAGTTCACAGAGTCTCTAATGGCATCGAAGAGGCCTTTAGCTTTGTCAAGTTCAAACACCTCCATGGCATGAAAACCCTTTTCTTCGCAGTATGCCACGAACTCAACACCACTCTCCTGCAATATTTTCATAAACTCTTTTTGCCGATCAGCTATTGGATCCTCTGCGCAGTAACAATCCAACCACCTTTGGCTCTTCAACACCGCTATCTCCGATTCCGATACCCCTTTTGCCATAGGGTTACAGTACTAGTGATCTTGATTGGTGCCGCTTGGCAATGACAACTCCCACAACAGATCTGCCGATGACAGCGCACAATCCAATCATCTATCTTTCTCAGCTCCGATTTTGTCCTCTTGATCCCACTGAAGAAGGGCTGATTCAAAATCATCCCACTAATCTTCAATGAGTGAAGTTCAAATCTCGTCGCCTCATTCGCAGTGCCGCTTGGTAAATCATGTTAGCGCCAGCACTACTACCCATGAGGTAGAACTTTGAGAAATCAACATAGTCCTTTAGCCATGGCTCACCAGTGGATTGGGAATCTTGGTTTTGCACCACTGATCGAATCCATTAGGTTGTCGTAAGCCGCCGGAAGATGTTGATCAGGAGCGAGGCGGTAATTGACAGAGACAATGGCAACATTGAATTCTTGAGCCATTTAGACACAAAGGTTGTGGAGGGGTTGGGGTTGGCATGGTTTCCGGCGACGGTAGTTGGCAGTTCTTGGGCGAGGTGCGGTAGACTCCCTTCACCCATGTAAGGGTTGGGTATGAGAGGGTTTAAATGGGGGTAGTTATGTCATTTGACTCTAATGAGGCTAATATGGTCATTTAACTCATGACTTAATAGAATTTTGGATGGAATGTTAAAAGTGCAACGTGTAATTTTGAGAGTCTGCAATCTATAATTTAGGGCACCAAAGTGTGCAACCCAGATTTTAAGCCCCACTATAGCATGCAACATGTAATTTTCTCTAAAATAAATTTGCGAAGAGCACAAATGTTGAAGATATATTCCTTTTTTTAAGGAACTGCTTCTGAACTTCAAAAGGTACAATGAGTGCTGTTTGTGCGGGATACCAAGGGCATAGCACCTGATCAGATCTGAGACTTGGCTTTGTGGATTCTTGGAGTATGTGTTATTAGGAATGTGGAATGATACATTCCAACTCCTTCCTCCTGACCTGCTCATGGTGCAAGTATGTCACTCTGTTAATTTACTGTCTTTATATGCTATTAATAATGCAATGATTATTTGTGGACCTTTTGCTGTAGGTGGACTTTATGCTAGTAAAGAACTGGGTATCTTCTCGAGTCTTAGAAACTGAATACCCTCCCATGTTTATAACTCAATTAGTTTATTTTGTTCGAAATTTTCCCACATTGAAGCTCTTTTTTGCATTTAAGTGTTCCACCAATAGATGTTCAAAGAGTTTTGAGTCCTCTACCTTGTAATGTAATCTAACAAAAGATTCAATACTCTTTGCCAATCTCAATCGAGAGTTCCTACTAGCTTTCCTGGTATCCTCGCAACAATTTCTCTATTTTCAAAAGGAGTTTATGAATGTCGAAGTCATGGAGTATGCCTTCACCTTGTAATATATTTGTTTGTAGATGAGATATCTTGTGTCAAATTCTCAATGCTACTACCCCACTGTTAACATCTTCTCAAGAGGCCATTCTAGCTAAGACCAAAAAAAATCAAAACTACAAAATTTTGCTGAAATTCTATTCCTTTTTTCCTTTCCTCTCAGTTTTGCTTGGCCATTGTGAGGTGTAAATTTTCAGAAGTACCAACCCTAAATGTCTGGAATTCCGGAATTTCTGAAATGAGATAATCAACACTTTTGAAGTATTGCAGTGCTTCTCATTTTGATACTGTCTCATTTCAGCCTGGCTGAATTTTGCAAAATTTCGCCAGTGAGATTTTGAACTATGACTAGTAGTGACATTTGAGTTGTTCAATCTCAACTTTTTAATGCTCTCACCCATTGGTTGGTTGCTCATTTGATAAAATTATTTATTTTCCATTTGCACTTCCTGTTCATATTTCCCCCCTCTTTTTCTCACTTGAAACTTGGTTTTTGTGTATGAACAGTCCGAAAGAAAAAAACGAAAAGCTCAGTTACAAGAAGCTAACAAGAAGAAAAGGCTTCAGAGGGTGGAGCGTAAGATGGCTGCAGTGGCAAGGGAAAGAGCATGGGCTCAGAGACTAGCAGAGCTGCAGCAACTAGAGGAAGAGAGGAAGGTATCTGCAGCATGAAATGAAACAGGTTAGGGTATAGTATCCTTTCTCTGGGGAAGGTATGCTATTCATCATTTATGAATCTCCAGATCAAGCTTCTTGAACTCATAAAACTGCATTTGCTTTGTGAAGCCTGGGCTTGGGATTTTATGTGTCTTTTCTTTCATCTCTGTGTTTCAGGTAGTATTTTTTTGCCCCTTTCTTTTTACAATTAAAAGTCAGCAGGCTTTGACTAGATTGGGAAATTATCTGATGCACCATTATATGACACTTCATTATAGTGATTTTACTTAAATTACAAAATAATAGTGACATATTTCATGGGTCACCTGTCCTGCTTTGTGTGGGTTATTATAAAGTACTCCCAATTTGGTAACTGTTTCTTTAGGCTTCAACAATGTTTTGAAGGTTATCAAGAGAATAGGAAAGATGGTGTTGTGATAATTGGGGAAAACAGACTCATGAAAGGTCATCCTACTTTGAATGTGTGTGTTATTTGGGCGAGTTAAAAGTGAACTCTAAAATGCTTGGCTATATAGTAGTGTAGGATCAGTGGTATCAGTTCACATTTTGTAAGTATTTGCCAGCAATGGTGTTGTAAGGTAGTAGCAATGGTGTTGTAAGGTAGTAGCAGTAATATCAGTAATTTAAGGGTAGAATTTTCTTGTTAGGATCTTTTATGATTCTCTTTGTGATATTCCACATTGGGAAGATCTGTTCTATTTTGACAAGTTATTAGTATAAATAAAGGCTCTACTGTCTCTTTGACATAAAGTCACAAATTTTCTCAAATCTTACAACATGGTGTCAGAAACACCTCAGATTTGAGAACCCTAAATAGGATGACCACCACCACCATTGCTGGACCAGCACCACCACCGTAGGACCACCACTATCTGCTGCCACCTTTTCTCTCTTTCTCTTTTTCATTGCCATTGCAGCTATCACAAACCATTGCTAGCCCCTTCTCTGACCTGCGATAGCTTATAGAGGTATTGCCTAGCACTTGCGATCCCTTTAGGGCTGTTGCTAGCCCTCAGAATCACTGCCGGATCCAACGACTAGGAGCATCACCCACCACTTGCAATTCTCCGAGGGGTGTCGCACCTCCCATCTAGCCCCAAAACACCCAGCGATAGCCATAGGAGTTTTGCTTCCACCCTGTGACACTTCTAGGGTCATCGACTCTTGCCGCAACCACTTAGATCTACTTATGATTGGCTCTAGGCCTCTCGCCTCCCCTTGTGAGAGCTCCTAGGGCCATCACCCCTTGCTCCTATGCATAGTTGTTAAGGCGTTGCCTAGGCGTCTAGGCACCTTTGGAGCACCTTAAATTGCGCTCGCCTTATTTTTAGACCATAAGCCTTGGGGTATGAAGTGTCGCCTTATACCCTTGGGCGACAACTTTTTTTCTTTTGAATTGCTTTTTAGATTTTGATTGTAAATTATCTATTGGTTGGAACCTATATGTATATTTACAATGACGCTACATGTGTTCAAATGTTTAAATTAAAAAAAAATAAAAATTAAAAGAATAATGACTTGAGACGAGCCCAAGACTTGAGCCTAAACTCTAAACCCTAATCTCTTTCTCTCTTCTTCTCTTCTTTTCTTTTCGTGATGACACTCCGGCAAGTGCAGCGTGCTAGTGACAGGCGACAGCTTTGCAGCGACAAGCAGGTAAGTTCTTCTACTTCCTCTAGCTTCTTTCTTCTTCTTTTTCCTTTTTTTTATTTATTATTTTTTATATTTTAAATAATTTTGTACAAACCATTTGCAGTGTCAATGGTCTAAAGTTGCAGTGGCTCTCTGGTGAAGAGAATAACGTCACTCGAACCATCTCAAGTTGCAGCGGCACTCCGGTAGCTTCTTTTACTCTCAGGCGGCTTATTCTTTTTCCTTCTAAACTATTTCGGTGCAAACTTGTTGCAGAGCTGGTAGTCTAAAATTGCAGTGGCACTCTGAATAACATCCCTCGAAACATCTCAAGTTGCAGTGGCACTCTAGTAGGTGCTTCCTCTATCCGGTGACTTCTTTCTTCCTCATTTTCCTATTTTTCCCCCCTAAAAAAATTTGTTTGTTCACCGTCTTCTCAAGTGATGGTATGTCTCCAGTCTTTTTTTTTCTTTCTTACTTTATTATCTGTAATTCAGAATATTGGCATTGGTTTCTGCTTTTGATAAGGCAGCAGTACAATTCAAGGCTGCCAATGACTAATTGAGCCATGAATGCATACTTCCTTCCTTGAGATTCATTTTTGATCTGATTCCGACCATTTACTTTATACTTTCCCTATTTCCCCATGATTTAATTTAAATTTTGAATCTTTAAATCTAGATGCCTAGGCTCATATACCCATTCTCTTTGTAAGCGACTTGATGAGGACATCAGTGGGCAGTTCCGAGTTTACCGGCGACGCGGACGTAGAGATCATCCCACAACAACAGCTATATGGATGGACGACGAGTTCAGAGGTTATCGGATTGCTAAGATCTTATGGTTCAATGAGAAGCATTGCTCATAGACAGTTTGTCATGATATTTTCCTTAGTCTTAGTGGGTTGGGTAGTAGTTTGCTATTGATTTTTTTAAAATTTTATGTTTGAGTCTTTATAGGTTGGGTCTAGCATCTATTTTGGGCCCAATTTTGAATTATTTTGGGTTTGGTTTGATTGAAGAATTAAACTAATTAAGTTAATTTAAACATATTATAATTCACTGGTTGAAAATTTATAGAGAAGACGTGGACGCTCATTGAAAGCAAATGCTATAGATGACTATTCACTTGAATGCTGCAGAGGAATCTGGACTGGACTCGAAAATATGTGTTGGATAAATGTCAATCACATTTCATTTTAGGGTTTATTAGTTTGATCGTTAGAAATGAATATTTTGGCAGAAGAAATGGCTAGGCTCCAGCTGAGAAGTCCACAGTGAGGAGACTCTTTGGTCTGCTTTTCTGTCTAGCACCCAAGCAAAATTCCTATTTTGTGCCATCCACGTCGCTTGCCTGTCTATTCATTCCACTTTTACGAGACCCGATGACGAAGAAGTGGACCCCGTCGCACATGGGTAGGAAGGAACCCGGTTACCCTTTGAGAAGAATTGGACCCTTTTTCTTATTTTAATATATCTATGGGTATAAGAAAAGGAAAAAATAGCAGAAAGAAAGCAAAGGGAGTTTTCTATTGTCCTTTACTCTTCTTTTAGCCTCTTGCATATCTACAAACACTTTAGGCAATGCGGGTCTTTCATCAACATCTACAATCCTCAATACAATCATAGGAGGTTGTGATGCTCTAATGCAATTTTCCACAACATGCCAAAATGTTGTAGAAAATGTTGTTTCAGCTACTTTCTTCCCTGCTTCTGTCTTGGATAAATTGAATTTTGTCCACTCCTCAAAAATGAATAAGTGCTTTAAGTCATCCTTGTGTTTCAATAAACTTTGCAGTGTCAAAAATAAAGTGGCAAATCTAGTCACTGCAGCCCTCACAAGATCCCTGCCATTTTTTTTCTGTCTCAAGGCCTCTAGCAATCTTGTGTGCCTATAAATGAAAGTGGTTATTTTCTTCCCCTAAATTATCACCTTCTTATATTGTTTTAAATTCTCAACGTCCTCTAGCATCAAATTAAGACTGTGGGCTTCATAGGGAGTCCAATATAATGTAGTCCTCTTCTTCATTAATAGTGCCCCTGCTGCTTTGTAATTTGAGGCATTATCAATCACCACTTGATCTACATGCTCTTCCCCAATTTCCTTAACTTTGTTATCCAACAATTGAAAAAGCATTTTTGCATCTTGCACATGGTTGGATGCATCCATAGAACCAAGGAAGAATGTTCCCTCTGGACAATTGACAAGAAAATTGATGAGGTGCCTACCCTTTTTGTTAGTCTACCCATCATACATGGGTGTGCATCCATACATCTTCCAATACCTTTTCATAACTTTTCATCATGTTCATCGTTCTTTCTTTCGCATTCTTCAATAAAGGCACCCTGACTTCATGGTAAGTTGGGGGTTTATACCTAAAACCATATTGTGCAACAGACTTGATCATCACCTCAAAGCTTTTAGCTTTAATTGCATTGAATGGAATGCCGCACTGATACATCCAATGAGCGATGTGGTTATCCACTGGCTTCTGTTCTTCCGCGGATCTCATTCTATTCAAGATTGTTGTTTGAGTAGCACCCTTTGCCCTCCTTCCATCAACAACTTCTTCAGGAGTGCGTCTAACATGCATATCTTTAGGACCCCTTACTAGTGCCTTATTGAGGGCACTTTTCAATCTCTTTGATCTTGTCCCAGAGCTTGATTTCTTAGAGCACACCTCAGACCCAACACTAGGTAATTTCCCTCCTTTAGTTGAGGTAGGAGTAGGATGTTTTTCTCCAATTATTTGTTGAATATCATCATACTTCTCATTATCCCAATCAGTAACAACTGTCCTCCTTTCATTTTTCAACAACACTGCATTCATCTCATGGGCAATTGCTGCAGTGATCTTGGGGCACTTCACAACATCTCCATATCCACCCACTAGATGTTGCTTCAATCTTGTAATTCCTCCTTTAAGGTCTTTGTTGCACAAACGGCACCTGAATGTATTCCTATCAGCTACATCTGGCCAATACCCATACTTCCGCCCTTGGTCATTTGACTTGGCCTTTCTCTTTGGGTCTTTTGAGGGATCACAAGTAGCTTCACCCCTAGCTGCTAGAACTGCTGGATTATCAGTTGGCCATTGAAAATAACCCAAAAATATCTACAAATAAAAAACATAAAAATATACAAATAATCAACCAAAAGTAAAAACAATAATAATACTGATACCACAAAACCAATTAAACAAACTAAATAACCATAATCAATTCTGATAAAGGATAAACAAAACAACCCTTAGTTTGGATCTTATTATTTTTTTATTTTTTTATTAATTGCATACCCACAGAAATACATGTATAATATGTTTCCTGTCTAAAAGAAATAAGCTTAGAGAATCCACCTGGCTGGAGAAAATAAACAAAGAGAATGGCCGGAATCAGAGATTTCAAAATGAGATGTAGGCTTCTAGATTTAAAGATTATAAATTTAAGTCAAATCATGGGGAAATACCGAAATAGGGGAAGTTTAACATAAATGGACGGAATTAGAACAGAAATGAATCTCAGGGAAGGAAGCCTTATCAAATGCGGAAACCAATGGCAATATTCTGAGTTATAGAAAATAGATAACAGAACAGAGTTAATAAAAAAAAGAAAGAAAGGAAGATGAGGCATACTGTTGCCCATCACCTGAGAAGACGGTGAACAAACAGATAAACAGATTTTTTAGGGGGAAAAAAAGGAAAAAGAAGTCGCCGGAGAGGGGAAGTACCTGCTGGAGTGCCGCTGCAACTTGAGATGGTTCGAGTGATGTTATTCGGAGTGCCGCACTGCTGCTGCTGCTGCTGCTGCTGCTGCAACTGGTTTGTACCATAATTTTTTAGAAGAAGAATAAAGGGAAAAGGAAGAAGAAGTCTCCGGAGAGTAGAAGCAGCTATTGGAATGCTGCTGCAACTTGAGATGGTTCGAGGGACGTTATTCCCTTCGCCGAAGAGCCGCTAGAAGTTCACACCATTGGCCCTACAAATGGTTTGTACAAACCTATTTAGAATTAAAAAAAAAAAAGGGAAAAAGAAGAAGAAAGAAGCTGGAGGAAGTGGAAGAACTTAATTGCTGCTGCTCGTTGCCTGTCGTTGCACTTGCCGGAGTGTTGTCGCGGGAAGAAAGGAAGAGAAGAAGTTGCCTGTCGCCAGCTCACTGGCCGCTGCTTGCTGGAGTGTTGTCACAGGAATGGAGGAGAAGAAGAGAGGAAGAGAGGAAGAGAGAAAGAGATTAGGGATTGGAGTAAGTGTGAGACTCGTGTCAAGGGCTTGATTCGTTATTCTCTTTCAATTTTGTTTGTTTTTTATTTTTTTTTTATTTTAACATTTGATCACATGTAGCGTCATTATAAATATGCATATAGGTTCAACCAATAGATACTTTACAATCGGAATCTATTAAGTAATTCAATATATACGTTCAATTTGGCATCTTTCTTTAAAAAAAAAAAAATGCGGACGCCTTGGTGTATAAGGCGTTCGAGGTGCCTCAGGTGATGCTTCATACCCCAAGGCGGCCGCCTTATTGCCTAAAATAAGTCGACACCAATTTGAGGCGCTTCGAAGTTGCCCGGACGCCTAGGCGACACCTTTAACAACTATGTTTCTACTATTTGGGAAGTTACCAATGAGACTTATTCAAAGGTTCGAAATGATGTGCAAGGTTTTGAAATTTAACGGAAAAGTCATTTGTTGCAACAAAAGGAGCTCTCCAGTATTATAATACTCGAGGATATTATCAGAGCCTTGACTTTTATAGGCCTTTTACTCCATTCTTTCCTGCTATTGTCTCTTTTTATTAGAAGTGGGAGAACAAGCTTTGAATATATGATTTTTTGGTGGGCCTCAATATTTAGTATGATCAAATCCATGCTCAAATTCTTTCATAGGAACCTTTTGCATCTTTGGAGCAAGTTTATTCTATGGGACATTGAGGAGAATCGCATGACAACTTTGGTGCATACTCAGACATCTGCCAGATTTGCGTTGGTGGCTGGTACAGGTAGTAATCAGAACCGTACAAGTGACTCTTCTTGCACACCAATTAAATGTGAGTATTGTGGTTGAGAGTGTCTTACCAAGGACAAATGTTGCAACTTGTATAGTCGTCTAGCAAATTCCTGTGTAGGAGGAAGGAATGCTAACCAAGGAGAAAACCAAACATTTTCCCATCAAGTTAATTTTGACATCTTAAGTACTCTAACGAGCTCCAACACCTTTGCCAGTTGATGACTAGGCTTGACGTGGCCCCTTCTACACCAACTCCTAGTGCGAGTGTAGTTTCCGCCATAGTTCCCCTTTCAGATACACAATCATACCACACACATTTTTGGTTGTCATAGTGTCAATTGGGCTTATCCTTCTTCAATAATTGACGTTGGGGCGACCGACCATAGATTGGCTCTTCATTTTTGGTTCATGCTTATTCTTTTGTTCCCTTGACTCAGGTTTTTCAAACTGTTGATGGGTCTTTTTCTCCTATCTATGGAAAGGGATCTATTATTAGTTCACTTTAATTTGCATTATCCTGTGTTTTGTATGTTCCCAAATTTTTGTTAATCTATTGTGTTTTAGTAGTTTAGTAGTCTTACCCGTGATCATAGAACAAATTTCGGTTGAAACTTGCAAAATTTTCCATTTTGGGAACCTCAAATGAAAAACTAGGGGATTGAAAAAAAGACCAAGTTTCGATCGAAATCGTTGAAATTTTGTTGAAACTTGTCGAAACCTTGAATCTTGTTGAAACTTGGTTCAACTCAGTTGGATCAGCTGGTTTATGAGAAAAAAAAATTCTCAAATTTCGTGGAAACCTGAGACTTTTTCCTGCAAGTTCCGTAGCTTTCCCAAATTTTCAATTTTTTTATTTTTTATTTCTTTCATGTTTCCCCAAATACCACGACAAATACCCCCTCCATCAGAACTTCCCTATCCAAATTGCGTATTCCCTCAGACTTGTTATCTTAGACATATTGATGACCAGACTTATAAAGTTACAGTTGTCGATTACCTTGACAACCATAGGTATAAAATGTCATGGGATATCTATGTTTGTTGGTTGGAGGAGAGGATGTTACAGGCATAGTACTACTCAGCTCACAAGATGGATCCACCGAGGCACACCTCTTGGCACTTAGTTGTACTTTTCTTTTATTGTCAATTACTTTGTATTTGATGTTTTGAAGTTAGAAATTATATATTGAATGTTATGTACTTAAGTAGTTAAATTTATAGTGTACTTCTCGGACAAACTCTACATTGATGTCATGTACATTGAACGACATATCTACATTGAATTTTTTAGCAAAATACAGCCAATGTGTTCTTTATACTCTAATTAGCTTAAATGCAGTCCCACCCTAAAATACTTCCTAAAACTTGTCGAAACTTCATATCAAAACTTGCACAAAAAAGTCCTAAGTTTCCTCAAAATTTCTCAATTTCCCACCTAGGTTTTCCATTTTCACCTGGTCAAAACTTGAGTTTCCCTCGAATTTTTTTTCTGCACCCTTGATATAAATTGCAAATAACCTTTTTTTCCTTCTCACTATGTGTTTCAGGACCTAGATATGGGGCATATAATTGTTAGTGGTAGACATCAAGGGGGCTCTATCTACTGGATAGGTCTCCATAAGCTTTTTCTACAACCTTTGGTTTCACTTATCCTGCACTTTTTACTTTGTTGTAGTGGCATTGTAGATTAGGCCACATTACCTTACCTATTTTATCTTAGTTTTTTCCTAATTTGGTCAAATGTAATTTGAATATTGAATTTTTTGTTTTAGCTAAGCAGACTAGACATGTTTACCCAGTTTGAAATAATCGCAACATTGTTCCTTTTGCTAGTATTTACTTTTATGTGGGGTCCATTTTGGATTGTTTTTATTTATGTGGCCATAGGTGGTTTGTTGACTTCGTTGATTGTTGCATTAGAACCATGTGTCTACTTCACAAAAAAATTGATGTTTTTTTGTGTTTCCAAATTTTTCATAAAATGGTTCATACACAAATTGAGGCCACTATAAAAATTCTGTGTACTGCTAATGGGACTGAGTATTTGGGTGGGGCGTTTGCTTATTTAGTTAACCATGGCATTATACACCATACCAGTTGTGTCGACACCCCTCCTCAAAGTGGGGTTGTCGAACGCAAAAATAGACATGTTCCTTGATGTTTACTATATATGTGCCTCCTCAATTTTGGGAGGATGCAATCCTTATTGCAGCCTATTTGATTAACGAAATGCCATCTCGAGTTTTGCGGACAATAACTTTTACTGTACCACCAAAGGTTTAAAGGTGTGTTGCTTTAGCTCGGAACCACCATCTTCATGGTAAGTTAGATCCGCGTGGGTCACCGTGTATTTTCCTCGGTTACCCAACTACTCCGAAAGACTATAAATATTATCAATCTACTTCTCGTTGTTTCTTTGTCTTTATGGATGTTGTGTTTCAAGAGCAAGTTCCCTTCTTTTCTCCTACACCTCTTCAAGGGGAGTATTAGTGAAGAGGTTTTGGTCATTTTTCCTCCTTAGATATTTCTCCTGAGATTCCTGTTGATGATCCTTTCTTGGAAGATGGAGTGACCGGCCAAAAAGAGCTGGTGATTAGATTATTGATGTGCTGGGGGGGGGGGCAATGACCTCGGAAGACTTATCAAAGGTAATTTATGAGAGAAGATCTCCCTTCTGTATTGAGCCAGTCGGAAGCTCCTGCTCCTAACGTTGAGGTAATAGTTCTTCGTGGGTCTGTTTCTGAACTGTCTCTTAATCCTACTTTGGACTTACAATTGCATTAAGAAAGTAGCTATGCACATGCACCAAATATCGTATTTCCAATTTTGTTTCATAATAGTCCTTATCTCTTGAATTTTAAAGCTTTGTTTCCTTTTTGTGCTTTACTTCTATTCCTCACCCATGGCATGGAACATTGTCTCTTTTAAATTGGAAGGAAGCAATGGATGAGGATATGGGAGCTCTGGAAAGAAAAAAAAGGACATGGGAATTGGTGTTTTTGCCTTTAGGAAAGTGGATTGTTGGGTGCAAATATGTTTTGTGATCAAGCACAAGGCAGATGGGACTGTGGATAGATACAAGGCAAGATTGGTGGCCAAGGGCTTCACTCAGATCTATGGGATAGACTATTAGGAAACATTTGCCCAATTGTCAAGATGAATACAATTTGGGCTATTCTCTTATGTGCAGTGAATAAGGGATGAAGCGTGCAACATCTAGATGTGAAGAATGCTTTCCTCCATGCATAACTTCAAGAGGAGGTATACATGGATATGTCATCTGGATATGCTACCACTGAGACGCATGGGAAACTGTGTAAGTTAAAAAGTGCTTTGTATGGTCTTAAGCAATCACTAAGGGGCTTGGTTTGGGAGATTTCATAATGCCGTAATTTCTAATGGCTACAAGCAGAGTAATGCTCGTCATACCTTGTTTATCAAGAGAGAAAATTCCAATACCACTATATTTCTATTCTATGCGGATGATATTGTTAGCCAGTGAGGAGGAGATTGCAGCCTTGAAGAGCTCTCTGGGAACTAAATTTGAGATTAAGGACATGGGGAAGCTTAGGTACTTCCTAGGACTAGAATTGGCATATTGGGAAGTGGTGTTGCCCTCTCTCAAAGGAAGTATACGCTGGACCTACTGGAGGAAACTGGAATGTTAGGGTGTAAGGCAGTAGAGACTTCTATTGAGTCTAATCTACACTTGAAGTCAAAAGAAGGAAGACCAATGGGCAAGACAAGCTATCAAAAGTTGGTGGGGAAGTTTATATATTTGTCTTATACTAGACCAGATATCACATTTGTAGTTAATTTTGTTAGCCAGTATATATGGATGATCCCTACTTCTCATACTTGGCCGCAGTATACCGGATCTTAAGGTATTTGAAGGCTACTTTAGGAAAAGGAATCCTAGTTTTGGCTCATGGACAATTTAAAATTGAGGCATGCATAGATGCAAACTGGGTAGGCTGTCTTGATGATTGGAGATCTACCTCGGGATACTATAAGTAGGAGGCGACTTGGTGGCTTGTAGAAGCAAGAGACAAGCAATGGTTGCAAGGTCTAGTGCAAAAGCCGAATTTAGGGCAATTGCTTAGGGTATTTGTGAGGTACTATGGCTGAAGTGGCTGCTTCAAGAGCTTGGATCAGATTCAGATATTCTTATACTATTGTATTCAGATAGCAAATCAGCAATCAACATAGCTCACAATCTAGTACATCATGACAGGATTGTGGAGATTGACAGACATTTTATCAAAGAAAGTTTGACTGATTCTTATCACTTTTGTTATTGCTGACAATCAGCAGGCTGATGTGGTTATAAAGAGTTTTGAGTACCAGGCAAAGTTCGAAATGTCGACCCATGTCGCCGAAAGTCGACCGACTTTTGGTAGGGGTTCGATGAAAAATCGAACCCCTATTTCGAAGGGTATTTCAGGTCATTTTGACCTGAAATTTGACGTGTAACCTAATTTGAGGCCAATAAACACATTGGGAGTGTTATTTTGACCTAAAACATCACCTAACCTAAAGTTTATAATTGGCACATGTCCGGCTATATGCGGGCAAAACTGGAAGTTTGGAAAATTCATATAAACTAATGTAAATATGCAAAGAGAACACAAATACACTAACACAATTAGTAAAGAGATGTACTAAAGTTTACAATTCATTATACAATTATGTTGAGTATGGCTCATGCTTCACATATTGTTGCCGACGGACACGGGGGTCCCGCTCCCCGGTGAGTGGGCGGGGGGGGGCCGCCCCCGGAGCTTTAGAGGCCCTATGTCACCTTGGCAAAAAACGAACGAAAAATCGGCGAAAAACAAACGAAATACAGTTTATATATGGCAAATTTAGCGACTTGTCGGCGATATATCGCCGACATATGGTGAATGTCGTGTCGCTGGGGGGAGTCGTGTCGCCCCCCAGCGACAGGGCGATATATCGCCCGTGTCGGCGATATATCGCCGACACGTGAACACGGGGGGGCGGGGCCAACAAAAAAAATGGGGGGGTTGGGGGGAAAAAAAACCCCCCCCCCCCCCCCGGGGGGATTGTTGTAAGGCTGCAGCAGTAATATTAATTATAATTAGGGAAGAATTGTCTTCTTAGGATGTTTTATTATTCTCTTTATAATATTCCCACATTGGGAAGATCTGTTTTATTTTTTGCAAGTTATTTGTATAAATGAAGGCTCTTCTATGTCTCTCTGACATGAGTCAGGATTTTCTCAAATCTTAAAACAAGGGGGCTTTTCTCCCTAGGCATCTTATTCCTTAGTGTTTAATTGTTGGACAAGGAGCCAGTGTGGATCCTGCTGATTCTTTGCACCAAGAAGTCCTGATGGTCCCTTGTATTTCCTGTTCTTCATTATCTTAACCTCATAAGCCATTAGAAGACTCATCCCTGCAATTGAACAATCTACTGCTGCATCCTCTTGTAATTCCTTGGTTGGTTTCTATTTCTTAAACCAACATAGTTTCATTCACAGTCTCCTGCATGATCCGGACTTGACTTCTCCCATATTTTAAGCATTCCTCTTCCCTTCCTAGAGCCCCCTTGATTTCACTTTCACCCGCATCTGACTTGCAGATTGTCATCCACAAGATGTCTCCTGAAAAACCCTTTCACCCCAGAGTTTAGCCTCTGTTTTAAAGTAGCACTTTGACCTGCTGCAGAACTGATATAATTTCATGCTTTCATCTTACTTGATCTTGCTACTATCTTGAACTTGTTTGCTTCCCCTGTAGCCCAACCCTGGCCTAACTCTTCACCTATCAAGACACCCTGCCTTAAGCAATTGAGTAGAAACCTTTTCGTTGTTTCCGGATCCTGGTTTTGGAAATGGGTGACCTTTCAATCCTGTTCTGCATTAGCAAGTAGTGACAATGAAATAGGAAGTTACTGAAATTAGAAACTTCAAGAAAGTAATGAATTTATAACTGCTAAAGGCAATCATAAAAGTAGAAACTAAACTGAAATCCTGAATCCTCCTTGCAGTCTGATCGTGGGCCCCCACAGTTCTTCTAGGAATATTTTCACCAAGTCAATCATGGGGCTATCCGAGAGCACTTAATCTTCATCGATTCCCCGTTGTTAGGAACATTCACCCACAACCCATAATTGTCAAGGTGGCGAGGCGAGGCGAGGCGAGGTGATGGAGGACAACAATAACCAGGGCAAAAACAAGCAAGGTTACAAGGCGATAGTAGGTATGCTTGACCCTAGAAATGGGCCTAGGCTCTAGGCAGATGCTTTGATGACCATGCCCACAACTTTTGCAGACCATGACAAACAGTACCATTTGATAGGCGTGCACAACTGTCAATTTTTGTTGGGATAGCGATCTTGAACATCTTGTGATCAACGATCAGGATCTTCTGATGGTCATTAAAAATGACATGATCATGAGTTAGAATCTGATTGTAGGTTCCACAACTGTCATCAGACAGTCAATCAATTCTCCAAGTGCAATCTTGAGAGGGTTATGTACTTCAGTTTGATCTTTATGTACTTCAGTTTGATCTTTCCTTTCATTATCCACCCTCTTATCAATCTCTGATCTGCCTTTATGTAGATTGTATAGTGTTGACATCATATCATAGAAGGTTTTATTACATTCAGCAAGTTCCTGATCTTCTTGTTAGAAAGTCTTTTCTGCAATTCACTGAACCTATTGCTAATTCAAAGAAGTGATTCAGATTGGTCAACCACTATGACGTAGTGGATTGATGGTAATGGTGGCTAGTTCGTTGATGAAGTGAAAATTATAATAAGATGGCATTATCATAATTACGATAAGTTCACCCAAGAGAGTATAATGAATAGGAAGAGTAGACAGGGAAACAAGTTCAAGATATAACAAACACTGGAGGGGATTGGTAATTCTAGTCCAGAAAAAAGGAAAAAGGAAAACTTAAGGACTGAAGCCTAAAAGTTACCAACACATAAGGGAGGGGGTAATGTTGGAAAATGGTGGAGATAGAGGAAGAACTTCTCTGGTTGGGGATGGGTTAGTAGGGGTAGGGATGGCTTTTTATTTCTATTTCTTCTACAGAGGTTTTTTGTTATTGTTGTTGATTTTTTTCCCCCGTAGTGGAAGGGATTAAAGAGGGAAGGTGTACCGTTATTGCCCTATAACAGTGTCAGGAAAAGGTTTTGTGAAGAGATGAGGGAGATGGGTCCTTCCGCCTTGAAACCAATTTGGTGCAGGGCCAACAGTTATGAAAAGAGGGGAAACTTGAGAGGAATCAGAGGGTCAACGGAGAGGGAAGAAATCGCATAAGAATAAGGCTGGGGAAACAAGATTGTTGCACATACCTAGCCACATAGGTTGATTGGCCTACTCAAAAGTATAACTCAAGAATTGCATGCTATTCAATCTAAGTTGTACTTGTAAGTCAAAAGTCGCAAGTGTGGTACTCAATCTTGGTCGAAACTGACTAAGATTTGCAAGAAATAAGAATAAAGAAGATTTGCCAATGCAGAGCTGTTCTAGTGGTGAAACCAACACCTCTTAGTGAAGAGGTCATGGGTTCGACTCTTGTTGAGGCAATATTAATATCCCTATCCCCCGGCTTAATAAGCCCACTTGTACCAAAAAAAAAAAAAGATTAAAGAATATTTAAAAACACAGGTATTGAAACTTTGGTTTGATTTGCCTTGGAAAAGTCTGAGTTTTGACTGAGATATGGTTGAATCAGAGACGATCTTGGTTTGGCTGGTTGTAACTAGTGTAGAAACAAAGATTTAAAACCTAAATAAACCCAACATGATTGTGAAACCTACTTTAATTTGGAAGCTCAAATTTAGAAAAAAAAATCCTACTAGCTATTTACTGCTTGATGTTGCATGTTAATCGCAAAATAGAAATAATGATTATACGACCAGCCAAAGACCCAAACTGAAGTGAGATGATCTCCATCTGGCTATATCCAAAATGGGTTTGCGGTCAGCCAATGCAGTTTATCAGCTTTATGGGAATTCTACTGTTGGCTACCATGGTTATCATCTTAAAGAAGATTTTACCAATGGTGGAATGACAAAAAGGGTAAATAAATTTTTGGGTAGCAGTATGTTAATTTGGGGAATGTAATTAGGAATTTTAGGCAATGCTTGTGGAGGGACAAACTGGAAATTTATGTTTAATTAAAATGTAGAATAAAATAAAAATATAACAGTGGGTGTCTTGGGTAATAGAAAAAGAGAGATGTAAAGGAAACAAAAATTAAAGATGAGGGTTGCAGTATAAAAAGAATGACTTTAAAGAACACAATGTGGGGGTGGAAGGGGAGGGGGGGGGGGGGAGGGTGTCTAATATTAGAACCCAAGAGAGTTTCCATAACTTATTGTTATCAACTTGGCTTATTCCACCGGAATACCTGAGTAGATACTATAAACAAATTGGCATAAGCTTTGTGAAAAATCGACAACCTGAGTGGAGACGGTGAGAGTTCAATTAGAGCTTTGACTTCAATAAGGAATTGCATGAAATCCTGATTGATGTAGGATTCCAGGGCACACAATAGATTTGTTTGCTTGTGGCGGTGATGTAAACTAAATCCAAGACCACGCAATGAGGGCCCAAAAGGTTTACCAACAACCTATGACCCTACCAGCAACCACAATAATTTCATCTAAGTATAGGGGTATTTTGGTAAATTTTATGTGTCTTTGGTCAAGTCCCCGTTGAGTTCAATTAATTGTTAGGACCCTAGATTTATTTTTATTTTCTTATTTGGTTGATTATTGTATGTTTTATTGTAGAGTCATTCACTAGGTAGGATTCCTGATTGTGTTGGAATCCCCTAGTTTGAATCTACGACTCCATATCAACTCTTAGAATCCTAATAATTGGATCAATTTAGAGTAACTTATGATAGAGTCGTTGTTTATGTGAGATGTTGAAAGTCAAGGCAGAGTCCTAATTAGAGTTATGAAATCAGTTTGAAGTCAGCAGGCTTCTTAGTTTGAGAATTAGTTTCTTTCTTTTTGAGGCCATAAATAAAGCCCAACGCAAGTTGAATTGAATAAAATTTTTAAGTCTGGATGAAACAAAGTTGTGGGCTTCCTTGAGAGGTATACGACGGATTGGAGAGTACGTCTTCAAGTTCAGCCATTCTTCTTCAAGTGGAACAACCATTAACCATATCCAAGTGACCATCAACCCTAGCCTTTTCTGTCCTCTGCTAACCTACCTGCAAGCCTCCCCCACTCTTCCCCTCAATCGCTGACATCCCCTGCCCCACTCAGATTCCTTTGGGACCCTTAGAATCCATTCCCTTTCGATTCTAGTTCATCCCCTACCGTCCCTTAACCCTAAATCTTAGGTACAACCCTTCCCCATTCTCCCTCTTTTCTTTTTCTCTAACCTGCGGCAGCTTAGTAAAGCTAGAAAACCAGGAATTTACCTAAACCTAGAACACATCTTCCAAGCCCAACTTCAATACATTCATCCTTTTAGGATTAGCTTTCCCAATCCCTTAGCTGCACTCGATCCTAGCCCCACTGACTTCCAAGAATCCTAACTCCAGTAGGACTCTTCAAAGCTAACCTAATTCAAGGACTGGCCTAAACATATTAGGATTAACCCGAAACTACAGAACACCTACGCCAGCCCCTTCCTGAACCCAACCTAAACCCCAAGTTATCATTCCTTAAGCCATAACCGATATTCACAATTTCGGAATTATAGTACAGGAGCCAAATCCTGATTCCATTCATCGTCAATCCTAAAAGCCTTATACTCAAACCTAAACCTATTCCTAGGTCTAAGACTGCAATTACAGCATAGTAACCAACTGCAAAACCCAAACCCTTTGGTCCTAAGCCTGGCCGAAACCTCCAAGACCTAATCCTAACTTTTGTCAACCCTAATTCGTCTAAGGGATCTCCTATTACAAGCACATACTGTCTTAGAAAACTACTGGTTCCCTGAAAGAGGAACCTGGAGTGAGCCTAAGTCTAGGGCAACATCCTAGAATCTGGTTCACATCAGGCAAAGTCCAAACTAGCAGCTTGGAGTGTTGTGCCCTGCTTTTTTATTTCCCCATCACTTGACCTTTTTCTTTTTAAAGGGGGCGGGGGCGGGGGGGTATTTCTCTCTTCTTTTCTCTACTTTTAAAAATTTTTTTCCCCCTTTTTTCTTGGGAATTTCGTGAGAAAGGGGAGTTAGATTAAGAGAAAAGTAAGGAAGGGTGTTGAAGGTTGTTGACGGATTAGACAATGGGTTTTCCTTATTTATTTATTGAATTTTGTGAAACAGATTCTAATGGAATGGGAAATTGGGAATGGTAAGGAAGGCTTCGGTGAAGTCTCAGTTGAAGTTGCTGCTGGAATGGATGAGATGGCGGGAGGGTTTTGATATAAAGTTGCTGTAGGAAGGGATGAGATGGTGTGAGAGTTTTGAGTTGATTTGTTTTTGAAATTCATTTGAAAAAGTATATATTTCTGCTGGTTCTATGCTAGAACATAAATGGATGAGAGAGAATAATGAAGAAAAGAGCTGTTAAACAATATATACAAAGGTGGGTTTAAGATCATATATACCTAGACAAAGGATGTGCTTCTGTGCATTCCCTTGATTTACTTTCTTGTATTCTTGCATTCCATTTTATGTTGTACGTTCCAAATTGACGAACCACAATGGTGGAAGTTAAGATCCACTTCTACCTAGAAAGATGTCATAGAGAGAGCCAATGAGAGGGAGGGATTCCGAATTTTCAAAGTTATCTATTTTGTATTCCTTCCCTCTATTTATTAAGTTCTTTCCCTCAAACCTAACGGCTTAATAAGAGACCCACTTAGACTCAACCAAGTGGGGAAAGCAACATTTGAGCCCCACTTGGACTCAACCAAATAAAGGTGTAGTTATCAAGGAATAATTGACTGTTTTGCTGCCACCTTAGGTGTAAAATGTAGTAGGTTCGACGCCCACTACGATTAACATCTCTTGCTCGCTATAAGGCGGTGGAACTATCTAAATTAAATGCTCTCATCAATTTGAATAATTTCAATGCGGAAATGGAACGTGTGGCTTTTTGAGATGCATCTGCAGTGAACACTATATCAAGTCTCTATCTAACCAATATGACACATCACTCACAATTATCTCATTATGTCGTAAACAATTCAACTATGCCCAGCTCTACACAGCTCTACACTCTCCCTCATAATGAACAGTGTGAACTAATTTCATATGATATACTCATGACTTTGTTTAATTGACAAGTCACCGGAGCAATGAGCCATAACATTGAAGGGTATGGGATGAAGAGTTTTTTCAAAGTCATCATGCCATTTGGATCATCCCCAATTGCTTTATCAGTCTTGCCTTGCGAGATCGCATCATCCTTGATCCTAAGGAACAAACTTTGGTAGTTATTTTAGTAAAAAATCTATAAAAATAGTCACATATCTCAAGTAAAAAAAATTATAAAATCAAGAAAAATAAATCTAAATAAGTAACTTAATCGGATAATTTTATCGGATGGATAATAATCGGTAAGACATGGGTATACTATATCTGCATCCTATTAGTAATCGGATGGATTTGGATACCGCTAAACGGATGCAAATGCAAATTCGGAAGTGGATTTCGGTTATTCATTTACACCCTTAGCACACAGAACGGAGTATGAATCCATTTTGTTTCTCTCATGATTGGTCAACTTCAACACATGCAACAGAGGTGTATGCTATGACACAACTCGCATTGAGATGGGCATGTCACTACAAAAATAACACTATATGAGTTTTCGTTCAGTCGCTACTTAAAGCGCTTAACTTGATTCTTTTACAATCAATTGCTCAATGACCAATTGTAAATATTTACATTTAGTTATAACACATTTTACAGGAAAATGTGGTGATATAATGTTCGACCAAAGAGTTGTCATCTTATTCCTTACCATGGCACCCTTAATTGGTTCGAAAAGCTCCCTAAAGCCTTACAAATTCATAGGCTTATCTTGTTCACTATCCACAAGTGTCAAAGCAAATTACCCATGTGAATGGGTCAATTAGATGCAAGGTGACATTATAATAATTAGATGTGTGCAACAATCACTTTAAATATATTTGACATTAGTAGGGTTGTAATAGAGATGGGCTAGGCTGGGCATTTTCAAACCCAATCTGAGCCCTAAATGCTTATAAGTAAGTTTATTCTCACCCTGATCTTAATTGAAGGCCTAAAATTTTTGCCCTTGACCCTAAGCTCCAAAGGGTCAAGCTTGTCCCCACGCCCTGATTGTCCCTGATTGAGCTAGGATAGGGTGGGCTAGCCTTGGCGTTGTTCTTTTCTTTGATCGGCCCTCATCCTGGCTGGCAACTCTGATATAAAAATTATCTTAACTAAGTTAAAAATGAGATGTGAAATCGAACATTGTCACTTTCAAAATCTATACTTATTAATTTTAAAATAACAGATCAAAGAAATTTTTTTCAAGGTATTATTATTAAACCTGATATGATAATATTTTGAGCAAATTGCACTGGCATCCCAAAATGGAGGCCTTAAAGCACTGACACCTTATTTTATGTTTAAAAATCACAGAAACCCCAAAAGTGGATTTTTAGTGGATATATTCGTCAAATTTATCACTGAAAACAGTTAAATCACTGTTTATTTTCAAAAATATTACTCTAATAAATAGTGTCCGAAAGATTTTCAGTGACAAATTAGACAAATATATTCAATGAAAATCCAATTTTGGGGTTTCTGTGCTTTTTAAACATAAAATGAGGTGTCAGTGTTTTAATGCCTCAATTTTGGGGTTGCCATGTAATTTGCTCTAATATTTTTATTAGATGTACAAAAGAATAGAACTTCCATAATCTAACTTTTTGTTAAATCTAAAGTGATAAATAAATAAACAAAATGATTTCCAATATCCTTGATAAGTTTTCTATCAATAATATCTCAATTATATAAACAACAAAAAAAATATTATAGTCTAACCTATTGTTAAGAAGTTTGAATTATTTGATTATATAAAGATAAAAATAAAAAGCAATAGATTTTTTAAAATGCTATGAAATTTAATGCAAAAAAAATAATAATAATAAAAAAAATAAAAAGAAGAAGAAAGAAAAGAAAAGAAAAAAAGATGAACTGAGAAGAAAATGCATAAAGATATAAAACAACTTAAAATCTATATTATTTTCTTCCCCATAAACATTAAAACAATTTATAAATCTATATTGTTGTCTTAACACAAAAATCAAGGTTCTTGTCAATGTTGAAATTAGGGATGGGTCGAGATGGGTCAAGCACGACAAACACTAATCCTAGGCGCCCTGGCCCTAAAATTTAGGGTTAGAATATTCTAGCCTTGACCTACCTTCAAGGTTGAAATCTTGAGCCTAGGCCCGAAGGTTGGACAAAGTAGGTTAGGGCCATCAAGGCCAAAGAAGTGAAACAAATAAATGTCCATCCATAAAAAGTGACTAATGAGGAATTTATGTTTCTAATCCTCAATCCAATGTTCTTTATGTGAATAGGGAAAAACATCTCTAACGATGGACTTCATCAAAGGTTTAGCCAATACGTTGCTAGTGGAGATATACTTTAGGACCACTTCATACTTGAGCAACCATATCCTTAATGTAATCATATCAATGCATTTGGCCTTCCCATAGAATTTTGGGTCTCATATAAAAGCCAATACTACTATGTTTTCTTAGTGCATTAGCACTCTATTGCTCATTGATCAGCTATTACAAGTCTTTGTGAGAAACCATTAAGTAAAATGGCATCGTACATCTTTGCTAAATAGCAACATACTCTGACTCCATTATAGATAGGTGTTTGTGAAATTAAATTACCGCAAGCGCACATTATCGTGTAGCTAACGGGTTGATATCAGGGAGATATGCCGCTTAGAATTCATCTTCTTAATGGTAATACGAGAGTGGAATGATTCAAATTTGTTAACTAATTAATTAAACTAAACGAACAATCCTAATCCATACATCTAATGCAATCGAATTAAGACGAAAAATAAAGCAAACATAACCAACGCATAAATAAAAGGTAGGAAAAAAAAATCTGCAAACAATAAAAATAAAAGGGAATTGATCCGAGTGTCAACTTTGGATTGAGGGAAGGGAAGTATAATTATAATGAATTTGACTGTGGACCCTTTGCCTTAGCTTACAGTCCATCGATCGAGGGAAAGGATATTAAAGAGAAAAAAGAAAAGAAAAGTGTTGAAAGTAAATAACAAAGCAATAAAAGCAAAAGGGAAACCTTAACTAAAGAGAGGCACGACTGTAGGCATCTTTGATCAAGGACCTAGGGGGAAGGGAGAAACAATAAATAAATGCTGAAATTAAATCCTAAATTAAGAATATGGAGGGGTAGATAGAAGCGGGAATGGAGGGGGGAGCTTATTGAAGAATGTTACTTACTTGCATATTTGAATCTCCAAAAAAGAACTTGAATAAACTATTCAAATCTCAACCAATTTTAACAACCAGATCTAGAATGATCTAGATCTGCAATTGCTAGACCTAGAGAGAAAACAAATCCTCAAACTTGAAAATTGAACTTGAACTTAAAATTGCATTGATAAAAATAAAGGAAATATACTTGCGTAAAATAAATTATACAACTTCAATATTTCTTGCAAAACATTAAAGCCTAAATATTCAATCTAGAATTAGAACCCACAAAGTAATCAAAGAATTAGAGAAAATCTAGAACAAGCTAAAGAGAATAGAAAGTGCAAGACTAAAATAAACTAAAGAGAAAATAAAGTTGTTTAGATTTAAGAGGGAAGGTAATATTTATAGGAGAAGGAGAATAATTTACAAACAAGGAAATAATAAATACATAAAAAGGAGTAAAATAGAAAAGAAAAAGAAATAAAAGAAATAAAGAAAGATCAAATTCGTTAGAAATTCTAACTAGAGAGAGAGAGAGAGAGAGAGAGAGAGAGAGAGAGAGAGAGAGAGAGAAAACTAATAAGAGAAATAAATAAAATCTAAAAAAAAATATATTATAAAAAATAGAAAATGCTAATCTTTGATTACTTGTGGGGCTCATACATTCATTCAATTCAATATAGAAAAATAAAATAAAAATTCTAATTTAATTTTATAAGATATTTTGGAGTTGGCCCATATTTGCATCTTTAGTCCATCATGCTCCAAATTAGGCCCACTTGAGAATTTGAACGGACCTCTTGACGTGTAAAATCGCATGTTTCATACCCAAAACACAAGATATTCGTTCAAGTCCTTAAAATTCATAAAATCTTCAAAAACAACATAAAACCCAAGGTAGCTCCACTCTAAGTGTGTAAAATGCATGTTTTATGCCCTAAGATTTCACACATAAATGTGCTCATCAATAGGGCTATGGCGATCTGTTTCTTGTCACTTCAAGCAACAACTTTGTCACATAGAACAAAAGTAAATCTCAGTATGTTCTTGCCCTCGTTTCTATAATTGGCCAAAATGCTTTAGCCTCTCATTCTCACATGTGAACCACTATAGACAATCTAAGGTTTATAGCCAACGAAGATGTTAAAAGGATTCTATTTATTGGTCATTAATGACCTAGCCCTTGAATACTTTGTAAGATTAACCATTTCAATTGCATAGCATAAATTTGCATGCGTGCACATCATCATTTGCATCATACTACCTATTACATTGGGTACCTTAGACATATGGTTTCTTTCTCTCTTCATCAATCTCAGAATATTGGTCTAGGTTCAAATATATGCCTTGTCCATTGGAGTGTCTATGATTTTTTAGTTGCTTATATGGAGTTGCTCAAGGCATTTCCCTTAGATAAGTCTTATAAGACATATCAAGGAATTTCCTAGTGCCTTCCCATACAAACTCTAACTCTAGGCACAACACGAAGTTGGCCCCACCCATGTCCTTAGTTTGAAAAACTATAGGACAACCACTTCTAAGTGGCGACAAAAATCTCAATGTTATCTCCACTTCTTAGGATGTTGTCAATATAATTAGATATGAAACCTTCTTTGGACCATTTAACATAATAGATGTGATAACATGATCAAATTTCATGTGCCGTTGCCTAGTCGATTGCTTACCCTAGATAGTACATTTGAGAAAGCAAGCTTTGCGTTACTATCCCTTGACCACAAAACCCATTGGTTGCATCATAAACGACTCATCTTTTAGTTCTCCTGTGAGGAAAATATTATTATTAATTTCCATCTAGTAGACTTTCAAAACCAACCTTGTGACAAGCAAGAGGCAAATCGAGGTCATTCTCACCGCAAGGGAGAGTGTCACATCATTGTAACCTACTCAGTGGTCTACATCTTCATTTTGGGCATATCCCTATGCCACAAGGCATACATTAGAAAATCAACGTCATCTTCATAGTAGCCTATGGATTTCCTTTGCTAGTTAGGGGTGCTTAACCTACTAAAAGCAAGCTCTTCCTCTTCTCTTGAAGCACAACTAAGAAAATTTTGTTCAACTTAAAAAGGATGAAATGTGAATGTGTTCTTAGGTGCTTTTATGCACAAGGGGATCTTGATTGTCTGGTTGTATGCTTCCTCTAGGTAGCACTCCCACTAGACTGATGTTGAATCTCATATTCTCTGGCAATTATACGATGGATTTTTTTAATTCTCCACTATTGCCCAGAGTAGGTTAGATACTTTTAGCAATCTCTTATCTCATAAGTTCAAGTTCCCTACTAGCGTGTTTTATGCTAGGAAATTAGTCTTGAGACAATATTTGCATGATTCTATAATGTTCATTCCTTTGACTTAGTATTCATCGCAAAATGTAGCCTTTGAAGCCATTAAAGTATCTAATAAAGATTTTTTTTCCTGCTCTAAGGCTAAATCTCCCACACTTGTAGGTGGTACAATGAATATAACTAGCACATCTCTATGGTTGCATATGCCCCAAGTTGAGCTATGTACCATTTCACCATTGATAGGGAGTGGAGCATATTGATTGGGATGGCACTTTGTTATGGACGTAAGTAATAGTCATAAGAGTGTCTCCCTAGTAGGATATTGGGAGATCGGCCTATGCCATTCTAACGATATCTTGAAGTGAAGATGTTTATACTCCCTGCTACATTATTTTGTTTCAAGGTAGAAAGAATTTTCAAATTATCTTCACATTACTGGTCCGCATTGTCCAAATAAATAAGCTCAATGGTATGGGTTACCAGAAAAACAAGACTCACATATTGATATATTAGCCTTAGCGAGTGGGTCTAGAAGACCTTCTCTAGCTAGCCTATCAATCTTGTCATTATTCATGCTAGGAGATTGTTTAGAACCATAATAAATTTAGATCATAAAAGATGAAGCAAAAACAACTAGATTAACTAAATCTAACATAGTGAAACCATTCTAAAGTCACAATGTCCAAACAAACTGCCATTGGAACATATTTCCATTGAACACCTATTAAAGATAAATGAATTTTACAAAGATAGAAACTACTAAAACTGTACTAAATTACTTTGGATTTCTATTGTATTTAGCATATCACGATGAAGTAAGGCGTGAAGTGTGCAAAGATTCCCATGTAGATATTTTGGGAGCCATTCGGAATAGTCCTGTAATCTTTAGGTCCCCCTTTATCTCTAGCAATATTCCTTGTTGCTCCTATGTACACAATCCAATCAGGCTAGGTATGAGCAACAAAAAATATAATATATATAATAATATTATAAAGAATAGAGAGGGATTGAAATGGTACTCACTTTGGCCCACTGCAATCATGAGCAAAGTGCCCCATTTTCTGGCAGTTATAATATTTGAGTTTGCAAGGATCTCTCTTTCTACCATGCTTGCCTATTTGTCGCTTGGTAAAATGCCTCCACTTATGCTTGGTTCAACCGTTCAAAGCCTTAATCTTCTTGCTTTGCCTTGTCTCTTAAGCTAAACCCAACTGTCTTGCATTGTCTCGTTTGAGAGATAAGGGTTTATGTTTGGGTCGTCTCTTGGCACTCTGTTTCTAGTTCCACATAAGCAATGACATGGATGGAAGTTTTGTTGTTGTCATTTGTGTAAGAATCTTTCTTATTTGGGCCCAACAATTAAGTGATGTCTTAATGACAACTTGAACCTATTGCTCATCTGAAAGGGTGTACCCAGCATCATCTAATTCTTTTCTCATGTGTTTCACATCCCTTTAGGTGTTCAAGCATGGTACGGTCAGCTTCCTTACGGTACATGTCAAACTTCAAGGTCATGGCTCTTAACCTAGTAGTTGATGTACCTCTATATTCTAATTTTGTTTGATCCCACATAGATAGCATATCTAAATAATTAGGTCTTTATGCATACTGCTAAACATAAGATAGTTCCTTTCTAAAACCAAGTTTCAATTGCATTCTTTTCTTGACAATGTCGGGAAGTATTACATGTTTTGGTTTTTAATTCTCCATGGTTGCCTAGACTAGGTTAGATATTTTCAACAATCTCTATCTCATTGGTTCTTTCTTTCTTTCTTTCTTTTGGTAATTATCTCATAGGTTCAAGTTCCCTATTGGCATCTTTTATGCTAGGAAATCAGTCTCAAGAAAATATAGATTGTATGACTCTGTGTCATTCCTTCAACTTAGTATTCATCGTAAAGTGTAGTCTTTTGAGCCATTAAAGTATCTAATAAAGATTTGTTTTCCTACTCTAGGGCTAATCTCCCACATTTGTAGGTGGTACAATGAATATAACTAGCAACATCTCTATGGTTGCATATGCCCCAAGTCAAGCTTTGCACCATTTCACAATTCATAGGGAGTGGAGTGTATTGATTGTGATGGCACTTTGTTGTGGACGTAAGTAGTAGTCATAAGTGTGTTCCTCTAGTATATTGGGAGATCAGCCAATGCTATTCTAACCATATCTAGAAGTGAAAATGTTTCTACTCCTTGCTATATTATTTTGTTTCAGGGTAGAAAGAGTTTTCAAATTACCTTCACATTACCTTAACATTACTACCCGGTTTCCAAATGAATAAGCTCAATGATATGGGTTAACAAGGCTCACATATTGATAGATTAGCCTTAGTGAGTGGGTCTAGAAGACTTTCTCTGGCTAGCCTAGCAATCTTGTCATGATTCATGTGTCCTAATCTAGTATGCTTGGAGATTATTCAAAATCACAATAAATATAGATCATAAAAATGAAGTAGAAACAACTAAATTAAATAAATCTAACTTAGTGAAACCATTTTAAAGTCATAGTGTCCAAAGAAATTGCCATTGGAACATATTTCCATTGAACACCTATCAAAGATAAAGGAATTTTTCAAAGACAGAAAATGCTAAAACTAAAACTAAAACTAGATTAAGTTAGATTTCCATTGTACTTAGCATATCATGGCAAAGTAAGGCGATGAGTGTGCAAAGCGAGCTTAGGGGTACCACCCCCACCGTATTGCTTCAATAGTCCTGTAATCTATAGGCCCCCCTCGTTCTCTAGCAATATTCCTTGTTGATCATGCATACTCTGTGGAATCCAGCCCTATCCTAACCCTGACCCTGACCCGGAATCCTTGATGTTTGTAGGTCAGAAGACCCGGAGTGGAAGAAGAAGAGATCTGTGGGCCATATCTGTAAAAGACATGGTGTTTGATTCCAAGCCCATGGACACAAATGATGGTGCCCCTTTCTTGGATGCACTGTCAGTGTTTAGTGAGAAGCTGCACCTAGAAGGGGGGGGGGAGCTTAGTGAAGTACCAAGATTAGTCCCACCTGGAGCGGAGGCGGCCATGTCTTGTTTCTTTTGTTTATGTTATTGAAGAGACACTGTATAAGTTAGAAGAGACATTAGCTTAGTTTTTTACTTCTTTCTTTCCTTTCTTTTGAGTACTGGAATTGTAACCTTTAATTGTATTCGAACTACTTTTCCGCTACGATTTGGGGAGTGATTTTCACTCACTCTTCATATTGATTATACATACATTGGTATCATTTCTTTCCACACTTTGATTATATTGTTTTGTTTCTTCTTATCCTGATCTCATTATTATATGATATTACATTGATTACATTTGGTCATGATTATGTTATTGTATATGTGGGAGGTTGGTTTTCCCGATACTTGATCTTCGGGGTTGTGGATCACACACCCGGGTATGCTAGGTAGGGTACCGGCTGGGTAGATGTGACAGTAAATATGCCTCCACTTTTGCTTGGTGAAAAGCTTCAACCTTCCTGCTTTGCCTTGTCTCTTATGCTAAACCCAAATGTCTTGCATTGTCTTGTTTGAGAGACAAGGGTTTATGTTTGGGTTGCCTCTTGGCACTCTTTTTCTAATTCCACATTAGCGGCAACATTGATGGAATTTTTGGTGTTGTCATTTTGTGTAAGAATCTTTCTTATTTAGTCCCAGGAATTAGGTCATGTCTTAATGAAAGCTTGAACCTGCTGTTCATATATAAGGGTATACCTAGCAACATCTAATTCTCTTCTTATTTCTTTCACAACCCTTAGGTGCTCAAGCATGGTATGGTCAAGGTTCTTACGGTACATGTCAAACTTCAAGGTCATGGCTCTTAACATTGTAGTTGATGTGCCCCTATATTCTAATTTTGCCTGGTCCCACATAGATAACATATCCAATAATTAGGTTTATGCATGTTTCCAAGCATAAGGTAGCTCCTTTCAAACCAAGTTTTGTTTGCATTCTTTTCTTGAAAGTGTCAGGAAGTATTACCCTCTTCAGGTTTCTTCATTTTAGAGGTTATCAAGTCTAGGTAACTTTGTTCATTAAGCGTGAACAAAATCTTACGATGCCACATGTCATAATTGGTTTCATCCAACTTACAACATTTGTTAAAGTTAGCAATTTCATAAAGGGTGGTCATTACTATATTTAGCAATTGCAATTAGACATTGAATACACTTTTAAATCTTGTTCAAGGAACCTTGACTAAAAGTAAATGGTCTCCTACTTACACATTGAGACAAAAAATTTGCTAAGCTCATAATCAAATCTCACAAGAGTGAATTGGTAAAATATATTTTTTCAATTAGTTTCGAACAAATAAGGAGAAAATTAATATTCCAAAACCATAAGATTGTGTCATACATGTTTACCCAAAAAAAAAGATTGTATCATACATGTGGTTGCACATAAGTCTCACTAGAGGAGCACAAAATTTGGTACTTTAACTGCAACATCGAGTCAGTATAAAATTGGGATGCATAGTGTAGTGGCAACCGTTTACATGGCTTCTAAAATAATTAGAATTACAAATTTTATAATTACATCTCATTGAGTTCTACCACAATACTACGAGATTGTATCACACTTTGCATCGCTTTTAAATACTAACTGTAATATACATTCATAAAAATATGTCATTTACACAAAACACCAAATGGACTCTTCAATAACAACTAAATAAACATCCATTATATGGTTTGTTTGGAAGAGTTTGGTTATGCATTGAACAAATGGAGAAAATTAAAAGCTTAAACTGCCATGGGAGGATATAAATTGCCAATTAAAATTTTACAGAATGAAAATTTTCAAAACAATCATATCAGGCATTACAATTAATTCAAGTAGAAGAAAAAAATGCACAAAACCAATTTATGCAATCATTTAAATTACTTCAACCAAAATCTTTTCTTTCCTTTATTTTTCTTTAGATATAATTTGACATTTTTTTTATTAAAAAAGGGTGGATCCAATAAAAAAAAAAAACTGGTCTGAATCAGAAATCAAAATGGTGTAAGGACCTTACATTTCTAACATATTTCTTTTTAAAGATTTGAGGTCACAAAGAAAGGAAAATTTTTCCCTTTTTTTATTTTCCTTATTGAATACCTTTTTTTGCTCTCTACCAAACAGATTCAAGTAAGAAACGTTACATCAACTCGCCTTTTTTTTTTTTTTTTCTTTTTACGGTGAAACGTCAAACACTTTTTTCATCCCTTGTCGGGTCTCCACTATGATATAGACATGATTGAGATGATCACACTTTTTGTTTCAAAAGTTCTATGGCTTAAGTGACATCTTTCAGAAAAGAATTCTTTTTTGTGGGCATCAACATAAATTTTCAAAGAATTTGAAGAAGAGGAAAAAGTAACTCTTACTTATAAAAAGACTTTTCAAATAAGGACTTGCACCAAGTGTTTCTCTTTCAAGAAACACTAAAAACAATTTTAAGTGTTTCTAAAAGCAAAATACTTTTTTTAGGCATTTGATGTTTGATGAAACTTGTTTTTGGAAGTAAAAAGCTTGAAATACTGATAAAATTTTCCATTGTTATGAATATAGTGCCAAATTCTATAAATAATCCTTCCAAAACTATCTCATTTATAAATAATTGACACCGAATTTTGCTTTGAGGATAAATGAAACAACAAATAGTGGTTGTGTTGAAAGTGTTTCTCGAAGCAAATTTTTTTTTCCATAAATTTCAATTTATTTTGCAAAAATCATGGGAAATGAAATGGTTTTATCAAATAATTTTTGTCTAATTTTTCTTTCTTGAAGGAAGAAATTCTAAAAACTATTTTTTGGTAGGTTATCAAACTGATCGTGAGTTTCTTTTTATTTTGATTATTATAACGTGTTATCAATCCAAAAAAATGAAAATGCCTGACCTTAAACAGAAAGGATCATTTAAAACAACTCTAATGCAAAAACGAAGTACTTTTTCCTTTTTTTGAACTTCTCTTCTGAAGACTGTTAAGGAATAATATATTTGTATTCTATATTATTCTTGTATTCTAGTTTTGCCCTCATCCTTTGGTTATATAAATAAAAGTGTTTAACTCACTATGGGTTAACACGAGAATTCATTTCAACATGGTATCATTTGCTTATGTTCCTGGTCCGCTTGCACTTTGTCTCGAGAGTTCTCATTTCGAATTAGGTTTTTAGATTTTGTCTTTGCTTCTCTTTGCCATTCTTTAGTTTTTCTTCATCTTGTTCGTGTGTTCTTCGGCTGCTGCGTGTTCTTCTTTTGCTGCGTGATCTGCATGTTCGGCTGCGTGCTCGTTCGTCTCTGTTGTTTGTGTCTTGCTGCTGTGTGCTCAATCGGTTTTGTGTGTTCTTCAGCTGCTCTGTGTGTGTTCTTCGGCTGTGTTCTTTGTTATTTGGTGCTTTCTGGATCTTGTTTGAAGATTTGTGGTTTTTGCTCGAGATTTGTGGAATTAATTGGATCTTATTCTAGCTATAAGCAATTTCTTGGATTTGAGCAGTCTCTTGACCTTGTGGAAATTTTTCGTGGATTTATTGTTCTCTGTTTCTTGGATTTGTGCATCTTGATTTGATCAATTTCCTCTGCTCATATGGCGTCTGATTCTTCAACCTCTACTCCTGTTGTTGGGACTTCTTTTTCTGATGCTTCTTTGTCTTTGTCGATTTCGAATGCACATCATTATCTCCCTGTCAAGCTATCATCGATGAATTTTCTCGTTTGGAGGTCTCAGTTCATCCCTCTTCTGAAATCTACTGGATTGATGGAACCAATGTTTGTCCCTTGCCATTTCTTGATCCTCTGGCTACCCCTCCAACACCTAATCCGGCTTATTTTGTTTGGCAAAAGCATGACCAAATGCTTTTAAGCTGGATACTTGTGGCCTTAACAGAATCTGTGCATTCTCAGGTTGTCAACATCTCCACTTCTTTGGGAGTTTGGACTGCATTATCTTCCGCTTATGCGTCGTCCTCTCAGGCACGCATTATGCAGCTGCAACTTCAGCTTCACAATATAAAGAAAGGATCAGATATGATTGTTGCATATTTGCTCTTGTCAAACAACTTGCTGATGCTCTTTCCCTTGCTTCTCACCCAATTTATGATTCTGAGATGGTGTTGTACATTCTTGGTGGCCTTGGTCATGAATATCAGTCGTTTGTAACGGTGATCATGACTCGTGAAAATCTGGTGACAGTGGCAGATCTTCATGGTCTTTTGATATGTGAAGAGATTCAACATATGAATGCCTTACAGGAGCTTTCTACTATGAGTGTTCAAGTGGCTCAATCCCCTCTTTCTGCTGCTCCAAGATATGCTGATTCTTCTACTCATAGAATTTCTTATGAACCTCGTACTACTGGGAGAGGCTTTGGTGGTCGTTCTTATTCTCGTGGTTCGAATAGAGGTGCTCGTAATGGTCGTGGTGTTTTTCATTGTCAAATTTGTGATAAATATGGACACAACCAAATTTTGCTATCAAAGGAACAATCTTCAAGCACATGCTACTTTTACAAATATTTCCAATTCTAGATGGTTGCTAGACTCTAGTGCTTTGCATCATATCACTCCAAATTTGCATAATATCTTTCAACCTGTGGAGTATTCTGGTGGTGATTTTGTTCATATTGGCGATGGTTCAAGTTTGTCCATTAAACACATTGGCAATTCTGTTCTTAACTCTTGTCATAATGTGTTTAAATTATCTGAAGTTCTTCATGTTCCCTTTGCTTCACATAACTTGCTTTCTGTGAGCGAATTTGTCTCTGACAATGCTGTATTTTTTGAATTTCATCATGATTGCTTCAAAATTAAGGATCAATACTCGGGGCATACACTACTGACAGGTCCACTTGAGAATGGAGTATATTCTTTTCCACTGCTACATCCTTCTACTGTGGTGGTGTTGTTGCTTATTCTGCTCTTTCTTCTTTTATTAATCTCTGGCACCTTAGGCTTGGTCATGCTACATTTGCTATTGTTCATCGCATTATTTCCTCTTTTTAGTTACCTTGTAATAATGCTAGATCTTCTACTGTTTGTTCTTCCTGTCAGTTAGCTAAATCTCACAAGCTCCCATTTTCTTCTTGTGTTTCTAAAACTACTGCCCCCTTACAGCTTATACACTCAGACTTGTGGGGTCCTTCCCATATTGCTTCTAGCACTGGGAATAGGTACTATATCTCCTTTGTGGATGATTACACTAGATTTACCTGGCTTTATACACTTTCCACTAAATATGATGCTATAAAGTCTTTTCAAGTGTTCAAATCTCTTGTTGAAAACTAGTTTTCTACTTCCATTAAGTTTTTCCAAAGTGATTGGGGTGGGGAGTTTCAAGCGTTCTCTCAGTTATTACAGTCTTGTGGTATTGCTCATAGACGTTCATGTCCTAAAACTTATGAGCAAAATGGAAAGGTTGAATGCAAACATCGACAAATAGTTGAGATAGGACTGGCTCTTCTTGCTGAATCTGGGTTGCCTTTTACTTTTTGGGGTGATGCTTTCCATATTGCTGTCTATATCATGAATCGATTATCTTCTTCTCTTTTGAACTTTGATTCTCCATATCATAGACTTTTTGGACAATGGCCTGACTATACTTTTCTCAAAGTGTTTGGGTGCTGCTGTTATCCCTATCTACGCCCTTTTCACTCTCATAAAATGGAGTTTAGGTCAGCTCCTCATATTTTTACGGGTTATAGCCTCAACCACCATGGCTACAAATGTTTTAATCCTTTTACCGGGAAGACAATTGTGTCACGTCATGTTATTTTTGATGAGGGATTGTTTCCATACAAGCACAGGTCTACTATTGGTTCAAATAGCAATACTCCTACTGGTTTGGCATCATCTTCACATCAACTCAATACAGCTCTGCTGGTGCCATGTGCAGTTCCCATTCCTCCAAGCAATTCTACTGTGGGTTCTTCACATTTAGTTAGTGATACAACATTGTATAATTCACCATTTGATTTTCTGTACCTGGAATTGTAACACGACTGTTAATGATTCTTCTAAGTCTGTTTTTGATGCTTCTACTACTACTACTACTAATGGTTTAGTTCCAGAAGCTATGCCTAATGCTTGTTGTCATAACCATTATGGAGTTCTTTTGGATGGCTCTCTCATTAGTAACCAGGGTATTTATGCAAAAGAGATTGCAAATCCTATTGGAAACACTTTGGTAGATACACATACACGTGACTTAGATGCTAGCCCTCCATTAGTGGATTTCAATATTTCTAGTGATGGGCCTCCATTAGTGGATTTAAATATTTCTCGTGATGGGCCTTCATTAGTGGATTTAAATACTTCTTATAATGGGTCTTCATTAGTGGATTTCAATATTTCTTCTACTGAACGTCCTTTGGATGTGTTGCCTGGCCTACTATCAAATAATGAGGCTCTACCACAAATGGTTGCCCATTCTCATGCTTCCTCTAATGATCAACCATTTGCAACTATTGGCTTGGATAATGCTGTGTGTCATGGGTTTGATATACCTGTTGCCTTGCCCTCTTGTTCTCCACCAACACTGCCTTCTAGTACTCATCGCACCCATCCGATGATCACACAATCTTTAGATGGCACAAGTGTACCTCGGGTCCCTAAGAGTTACTATGCAACTCGTTATCCACTTCCACTTGCTCTTGTTGCTAACGGACCTACTACCATAGAGCCCTCATGTTATTCTCAAGCATTTAAGCACTATGTTTGGCGCAACGCCATGGATAACGAATTTAATGCATTGGTTTCGAATCATACTTGGGTCCTCACTTCCCCACCTCCTAATCGATGTGTTATTGGTTGTAAATGGTTGTTTCGCATCAAACGTCGATCCGATGGGACAATTGAGTGTCATAAGGCCCGCCTTGTGGCAAAAGGCTATACCCAAGAATATAGTTTGGATTATGAGGAGACTTTTAGCCCTGTTGTTAAACCTACTACCATTCGGATCATCCTTTCTCTGGCAGTTTCCTCCAAGTGGTCTATTCGACAACTTGATGTTAATAATGCTTTCCTTCATGGCCATTTATCAGAGGAGGTTTATATGCAGCAACCTCCTGGTTATATAGACTCCAAATTTCCAACACATGTTTGCAAACTACAACGTTCTCTATATGGTCTCAAACAGGCACCTAGGGCATGGTTTCAACGCCTTAGTTCCTTTCTACTTCAACTTGGGTTCACTGGTTCCAGAACTGATTCTTCCTTGTTTTACCTACACGGTTCTCGAGGACCTCTCTACATTTTGATATATGTTGATGACATATTGATCACAGGGCCTTCTTCTCTTGATATTAATGCTCTCATGCGCTCTCTTTCTTGGGAGTTTGAGTTGAAGGACCTTGGTATAGCCAGGTTCTTTTTGGGTGCGGAACTTATCCCTCTTCCTACCGGCTTATTGTTGTCTCAACAACAGTATATTAGTGAGTTATTGCAACGGGCTGGACTCTCTGATGCAAAACCCGTCTCTACTCCAATTGCTTCATCTACGAGGTTAACAAATGAAGGGGGAAAACCTATCCTTGATCCATCTTTATATCGGAGTCTTGTTGGCGCATTGCAATATGTTACTCTCACTCATCCTGAGATTGCTTTCACTGCTAACAAGTTGTGTAAGTTTCTAAACACACCATTGGAGGATCATTGGATTGCCCTTAAGCGGTTGCTCCGCTATCTTAAAGGCACTCTACTCTATGGACTACATATTACACCTTCTGTTACTTGTTCTCTTATCGCCTATTCTGATGCGGATTAGGCTGGATGTCCTGTAGATTGCAAGTCTCAAGGCAGCTATCTTATCTTCTTGGGTGACGACTTGGTCTCTTGGTAGTCTCATAAACAAACCATTGTTGCACGCTCTAGTACTGAGAGTGAGTATCGGGCCCTTGCCCTTGCTACGACTGAACTTATATGGATTCAGTCTTTACTCACTGAATTACGTATTTCTCAAACTACACCTCCTACTTTGTGGTGTGACAACCTTGGTGCTACCTATTTGACAGCCAACCCTGTTTTTCATGCTCGCACAAAACACATTGAGGTTGATTTTCATTTTGTGCGTGACAAAGTGGCTAAGCGGGATCTTGACGTTCGCTTTATTTCCACCACTGATCAGTTGGCTAATATTCTTACAAAGGGTCTCTCCTCCGCCCGTTTTCGCTCTCTTCGATCCAAAGTCAAGCTCCTCGCTGGACCCTTGACTTTGTAGGTGGGTGTTAAGGAATAATATATTTGTATTCTATATTATTCTTGTATTCCAGTTTTGCCCTCATCCTTTGGTTATATAAATAAAAGTGTTTAACTCACTATGGGTTAACACGAGAATTCATTTCAACAAAGACGTCTCATAACAATTTTTTCTTGGATTTCTAATGGTTGCGGAGAAAAAAACAAGTAGAAACCATTTTTTTTAACATCTTATTAACCAGTAAATTGGGTCAAGGGTCAGGCAATTAGTGTGTGTAGATTTACAAAACAAATGACGTTGAGGATCTCTTGGCTAGCGATTCTACGTCCAATCAAGCAAATGGGTGAATAATGAATACACACATACAATTCTCATCATAAATTGACCAACACCTATACAGAAAACTAGCCATTGCTGGTGCTTAACTATAACCTAACTCAAATGCCAATGTTAAATAATATATATGTAAAGATGGGTTCAAGATCATATACCTCAGTGATCTTGAATGTTGCGGATCTAAACAAGTGAAGTGCGTCTTTGTGTCCTTTTCATTTGCCTTCTCATATTCTTACACTCCACTTTATTTTCCATGTTTCAAGTTGGCGAACCACAGTGATCAATGTTTATGATTGATTTTTTTCCAGAAAGATGTCACAGCTCAACAAGGAGAGGAATTTGAATTTTCACAATTACCTATTTTGTATTTGTTCCCTCTATTTGTCATATTCTTTCCCTTAACCCTACGTGCTTACTTGGTGCTGCACTTAGACTCAACAAAGTGAGGGCAACGAACATTAGAGTCCCACTTAGTCTCAACTTTATGAAAGGGCAGTTATCTAGGAACTAAGTGTAGAAACATGGGTTCCTTGCCATTACTGTTAATTTGTATACACATACATGCTTATGGAACTACGTGCTCAATCAATTGAGTTGCAACGCGATAGGATCTTACCTGATGGGGTCATCTCATATGCAGAGTTCTTGAATCTACCTATCCGTCTTCCCATCCCATCCAAGTGTCAATTACCTATCTTGTGTCCCTCTAGTATGGCTTCCTAATGAGGATCCTTCACTTCCATATCTATGGGTTGGCTTGTGGGATTCACCCTTAGGGCACACAACATAGTGGCACTCGCTCTCCCGGGTTTTGAACCTACCATATAAGTTGGGTTAGGATTGGTAGGGGATATCAGATTTGATGTTCTCGAGGCATCTGGCTCTCTGGTGGAAGAGATTACCCAGCAAACTATTGGTGGTCATAGTGGCCATTCTCCCATTAAGGAACACGAATACCACTAGAAGTTTTAACCATCTCTCTTGACCAACTGGAATCACTTTGCCAAGATTATGGCATTCCTATTGAGTATGTTCTCCGCCTTCCTGGCCTTTGTGATAGGGTCAACAAACCGTGAGGCCAAGAGTTCGCTCCTTACTCGTATGCCTTGAAAGGAGGTCTGAGGTGGCCTTCTTTGATGTGCTCCATCCTAGAGCACTATCCCAATCATTGGTGCATCTTAGTCAACTTCATTTTCTTTTGCCACAGCCTCAACTTCGGGGCTACATTGAACCTGTTCTTGAACTTCAACACCCTCACCTAGCACTTCCATGATGGGTGGTATTCTTTTATTAAGAAGTCCATTCGGGGCTACTCCATCAAAGTTCTAATTGAGATATCCTTTCTTAACAACTAGTGTTGGACTAATCGTTATGTTTTCTACACTTGTCCATCTTGTTACTTCTCAACTACCTATAAAGACCTGTTTGTAAGATCCCTGAAAAAATTGAACAAGAGTCCTGAGCTAGTAGGCATCAAGGAGAAAGTGTTGTTGGAAATGCTTCACGAGTTGGTGGAGTCTATCCACAGCCATAAGCCTAGAAATCCAAACTTGATAACCCTTCATTTCAGGTCCACGAACTTGGAGTGTCAATAGAAGGCAACTATGGGCCACTCGAGTCAAGGCCGTGGGTTCAGAAGTTGAACCCGTGGCCACGGATAATGAAGGGGATGACCCAACCACCAATGCTTTAGGGAGAAGAGAGTAAACCAACAAGATGGGTTAAAAAGGTGAATTTGGCACGCATGAAAATTGAGACTAGAAGACCTCAATGCCAAGGTAAATATCACCATTAAGTCAAGCATGTGTTTAGAGGAGTCTCTCAACCAAAGCCTGATGGAAAGCGCATTCGGATGAAGAAGTTATAGAGGTGGTCTCCCGGCGGCAATTGGTCCAGTTGACTGACTGCCTTCACCCAGAAAAAGACAATTTAAGAATTTTGATGTCTAAAACCCTATTTTATGGTTCTTTTGCTTCTTACATGAATTGTTTATCATTGTTGGAGGCTGAGAGCTCAAGTGGAGTGGAGAGCTTGATTTTGGGTGAAATATTTGGGGATTTGGGTGCGTCGAAGCGCGAATCACAAGGATAAATGCACGTGGAGGAAAGAAAACCCGTTCTCTTCATTTGTCATCAAATTTATTAGAGTATTCATTATGGTAGATGGCATTAATGGTGGTTGATGAAACTAGTGGATGATATATGATTCTCATTGTGTCTCTCAACCCTATTGAGAGGTGATTTGTGTTATTTCCCCTGTTTGTGTTTGAATCACCATCTTAGAGACACTCGCAGACAACTTTTTATCAACCAATTTGGGGGTTTAGGTTGGAGACGTTGTTGGGTGTTTTCGGGAGGCATAAACACTATTCCATTGAAGCTACAAAACCCCCAAAACTTGAGAGTTTGAAGTGAACAAGAGAGAAGACCAATCTGTTTGCAGCCCGGGGGCTGTCGACCGAGGCCTTGGTAAACCTTGAAAGACCAGCCCTCCCTGGGTTTAATCGGGTGACTTCATTCGGTGTTCGGTCTTTGTTCGATTTGGTTCCAAATTTTAATTCAATTATTCACATGATTTCGATAGTTCTTGGGTGATTATTTGTCTTATCGATTACTCACATTTTGGTCTCTTGGAGAGTACTATGCCTATATACTCTACCCTGAGTTGTGGGTTCACCATTGCTTCTGGTACCTTGCATTTTATATAGACTATATGTGCATTTGCTCTAAGTGTTTAGATGCTTAGCTAAAAACTCATATCATGCATCACTCTTTCCCTAGGGATATTGAAGTCAAGTGACTTGTGATAGCGGCTTGCTTGTGGTCGCCCAATAGCCTATTGGAGTAGGTGATGGGGTAAAAACAGATCATGTGTCATTCATAGTAGGGTTGCATATAATAAGGGGCACATGGGTGACCAATAGCATATTGTAAAAGGTGAGGGACAAAAGGTAGCCTGCTTATTGTATATTGTAAAGGAGTGACAACTGTACTTATACTAGTCTTTCTCTATAAATAGGTTGTAATATCTTATTCATTATTATTGAAAACTAATTCTCACATATATGGATGATCATATTGTTAAAGGAGGCATAGTCTGAGCTGGATGGTGCCATAGGATACAACTTTTCCTAGATAGGAGAGGATATCAGACCAAGTTGGTTGGTGCCATAGAAAGGATATCCAAACCTAGCATGACGTAATGATGTAGATGACCTCTTGAATAGGGTTAGAAAATCCTTGACACATGCCAGATCTCATGACAATGGTCAGGGTGAATGAGTGTGGCCTTATTCCCCAACCATGGTTGTTGATTGGACTATTAACCCCATACCTTGGTTGTTACACCTCATTCATTTGTTGTCATTGGGGTCTATGTAAGACTTCCTAGAGGAGGCTGGTGTTATGTCCTAATGTGTGTCTACCTAGATAGAGACTAACATGGTTAGATTCATAGGAGCAAACTTGCATTTACATTACATCTTTACATTTAATTTACACTTCATAACTATATACATGTGTTAAACGCGTGGTATATGAGTGTCTTTAGAGATTTATAGGAAGCTCTTTCTTTAGATTTATTGATAGGTTATGAGGAAACCACATTTCGGAGAGTTCACCGCCAATGGAGTCCTATAAGGGGCCGACAGGAGAGATCGCAGAGGCACACCGCGATTCATGCCCTTGCATGGACTACTCCTATGGAGTCCAACCATTCTGAGAGCCTGAGTAACTTGATTGGGAATGTGATTGCCTTGATTAATTTGAATCATTTACATATTTATCGGCTTGTTAGGCTATATTGTTAAACAAGCTTTTAAGCATTTCTTGATAATACTTTGAGACTTCTGTTATTTTATCTTTACTATTAACTTTATTTTAACTCTGATTATAACTCTGAATTTAATCTTGGATAACTATAATATTATAATATTTGATACCTTTATTATTCCTTGCTCTTTGATTATGCTATTGTGTATGGTGTGGTTATGGATTGGCCATAAACCGAAGTCCTTGTGGTTATGGATCATATTCATAGGTATTCGGGTAAGTTTGATGCCGGCTGGGAGGGGGTGTGATAGAAGATGGTATCGAAGCCTAGGTTTACATGCAATCCTAACCATAATACTCCATAGTGGAGCATCTTGAGTCACCGATCCATAAGTGACTCAACTAAAAATGGAAGTGAATAACAGATACAAACCTTGGGCTAGAAACCAAGAATGAATAATTGAAGCATGATGGATCTAATTGGAATAATACACACTAATGATATGAAACTCAAGGTCACATAATGATAGTAACCAAGCAAAGCATAAAGCACAAGACGTAGATGAAACAAACATAAGCGAATACATAAGTTTTAAGTCATGCAACCCAGGGATAAAATCTAGGAGCGTGATAAATCACGCATAATAAGTACAAACCATGTCCATCGTTAAGATAAACTAAGATAAGATAATAATAACAAGAGCATTATCGGACAAGCAAAGGACATCAAAGTCGCATGGTGGTGGAAGTGGAGACAAGTACTATCGAAGGAAGTCCTCCCGATGCCACTTGGCTTTGCACATCAAGTAGTTGCTAATAGATATCTCACTGCTGAGCCTCAATATCTACCACATGATGCTGCATCTGGTGCTCAGGCTAAACCTTTGCACGTGCTTGACCTTGGCCACCCTCACCTCCCTCCTATGGCATCTTAGGTGAGTGAACTCTTTCTTGAAGACTCATTTGGGAGATAAGTCGCTGCCAAGGTGATCCACCAAGCCTCCCATGAGCTCCTTGGTGTTATTAAAGTCCACTCCAAAGTGCCAAAAGATCCAGGTCAAAAGGCACTCGAATATCAGGTTCACTAAACCGGGGTTGTCCACTTGATAGATCATAGTCTTTTGTAAGACATAAGACAAATCTATGGGATACTCCATGTAAAGGGTAAAATTGACAAAGGCTTGAATAAGAGAGATGTCATCTTGGTGCCCTCCAATGGGCACGATGTTCCGACTCACTATCCGAGAAATAATCCTAGGGGAAAGAAGAATGAACCCACCTTGTTGGACCCGATTGCACTCTTGATTGCAGAGCATAGTAAAGATCAATACACACTCATCATAGTGGAATCATCACTACTAGGAGAAATCCATCTCCACTCATTTGGGACATACTATAAACCAAGATTACGGGAGAGTCTCCATGGAGAAGTGAATAAAGGTGTTTCATACTTGGGAAGTAATGGAGAGCCATATATCACCTCCGCCAAGGTCCTCCTCAATGAAAGTTAGGTTACTACAAAAGTAATTGATGAGCTCTAGGTAAGCGGGCTCATTCATAGCCAACATGCAATTCCAACCCAACATCTCGAACCTCTCTATAACTTTGAATGGCACTATGACACGAACGTCCACTAGCCGTCTGTCCTTGATAGGCGTGTTCCCAAAATGGTTATAGTACATGAGCTCTACCTCTATGGTGACGAACAAGTCAAGGTTCTGGACCCCACATCCAAGACCCCGACCAACTTCTCAACCACCCATAGGTGCTCATCTACTTCCATGATGTGCCATTAAGAATCTGATAGATGGAAGGAGAGAAAAAAATGAAAATGAGAAAAATGAGGAAAAGTTAAATTTTTAGAAACTCATGCAGATGGGATAAATGGAGTGCAGTTACAAACTAAAATGCATAAGAGATTAATAAAGGAATAGTAGAAAGCACAAATCTACTCTAAGATCTAAGTTGCACTAGTAAGAGATGAAAATTCAAAACCATGAAGAACTAAGAGAAATGAGTTGTTTTCCTACGATTCACAACTAAAATATCGTCAAACTGGGTGTAGAAGCTTTGTAGAGGCCTAGAATCTGCCAAGGAGTGAAGTTGATTTCCTCTCCAGAGCCAAGGAACAAAGAATATAAGGAAAAAGTGAGAAAAACGGAGAGGTGGTCGCCTAGTACAGCTGACCCACTGCCCACAATAGGCAGTCAACTGGGGTGGTCTCCTCGGTGAGATGGCCACCATTTTGGCTAGGTTGACCGCAAGTTTGGGCAAGTCGAACCGATTTGACTTGATTCAGTGCTTGAATCGGAGGGGCAATCGACCGACTGGTACCCACTGATCGCACGATCTCTGAGAATTTTGCCCACCTCTAGAGAGCAAGAGGTCGATCGGGCAGTCGACCTATGACTGATTGGCCCTTGCATGGCACATTTAGGTACTTTGATGCCTTTTAATGTTGTTTATATGCACATGTTTGGATTGAATGATTATATTTGATTGGATTTGTGCATATTAAATTGATGATCAAGAATAGGCTTGTTTGAGTTGAATGATGGGATTTTTTGTGATTTTATCAGGATGGTTAACTTAAGAAACCAAAATGTTGGAATGGCAATGCAAATAGTTCTAGCCAAGAGAATGGTAATGAGACCCCACTGCCACAAGCCGGAGCACAACAACCACCTTCTCTCCAAGGTGATAATCTTCCTAATTCTCCACTGGTGGTCATCACCCAAGATGTCTTGAATTTAATGGGCAATATGATGTAACAACAACAAGCCCAGATCAATACCATGATGCAAGGTTTCATGGTGATGCATCAATCAACTTGAGTGGTTCCCTAAACAACAATGAAGTGGACACTTCTACTTATGGAGGAAATGTTGAGAACTTTGGATGAGGACCTCACATTAACCTCATGGAGCATTTCCTCAAGCTCCAAGTCCCTTTACTGAGGCGATAAAAGATTCTTTGCAGCCAAGCAAATGGTTGAGAGAAATGGAGTAGGCATTTTTAGGTACTTGCAATGTACTGAAGCTTAAAAGATTCTTTCCGTGAAACAAAAGCTCCAACATGAAGCGGATGCGTGGTGAAATGCCACCCAACCAATTTTGGTGGCCCAACATCTAGAAGTGACATGGGAAGTATTTAAGGATGCCTTTTGCAAGAATTACTTTATGGAGTCCATCAAGGATGTAAAGGAAATAAAGTTTATGGCGCTTCAGCATGGATCCATGACAGTTCTTGACTATCAACAAAAGTTTGAGGAGCTCTTCTTCTTTGCTTCTGCTTGATTATCTTCACATAACAGAAACTCTAGCATGAAGCAAATGCATGGTGGAATGCAACTTGCTCAGTTTTATAGGCTTTGCATAACAACGACATTACTTAGGATATCTTCAAGGATGCGTTCTGTAAGAATTACTTCCTTGAAGCAGTGAAGGATGCCAATGAATATAAGTTTATGGCACTTGTCCAAGGACCCCTTTCGGTGTTGGAATACTAATAGAAGTTTGAAGAATTATTCTACTTAGCTCCTAAGTCAATAAGTGGACAAAGAAAAGGAAAATAAGTTTTTCAAAGGACTTCGACCTTCTATCAAGACCTCTTGGTTCTGCCTATCGAGAGCTATGCCCAAATGGTTCAGAATTCGAAGAAGGTAGAAGAGTCAGAAAAGGAGAACTATTGTCTCCAATGGACTTTGCAAAGCAACAACACTAGCTATGTTGATAGAGGTGATAGAAAGTTTAATAGATCAGCTCCATACCCTGCTCCATCATTTCAGCCTAGGAGTGTGGGCTGGATATAGGAATGCACATACTAGATAGTTTGGTCAGAGTAGTGTCAATCAACCAATTGGTACTACTCAAGCCCCCAGGCCAATTTATGTTAATCCAAGGCCAATGAATTAAAAGACCTCTGGTGCTAGTGACTAGTGCGGCATAAAAAGGTCCTATTTGTTTCTTTTGCCATTAGACATGAGATTATGCTTGTACTTTCCCTCGAAGGAATAGTCACCAACGGCAACTTGTGGCTAAGCCAACACAAGCCCCTCCAGCTGGAAAACTGTATAGTGTCACTGGGACTGAACAAGATCAAAGTCACGATGTTGCAACAGGTGCGCTACTCGTAGCTTCAGTTCCCGCTTTTGTTTTGTTTGATACTGGTGCATTTCATTTCTTCATATTATTTCCATTCATAAGGAGAACTAGGGTACTTACTACTATAATATCAAATAAGTTGCCTAAGTGTCTAGTGACTAGTATACCCACTAGATCAGTAGTTTAACTAGACCAAATAATAGAAGCTTGCCCAGTTTAGTGATCCTTGATATGAAAGATTTTGATGTAATCTTGGGAATGGATTGGCTAACTGCACCCAAAGTAGTTATTCTCTACTCCTTGAGAAGGGTGCAGTTCCAGCTTGATGGAACTTCATCTTTTGAATTTCAAGATGATCAAGGAAGACTTAGTAGAAAGACTCTGATTGCCGTTATGCAAGTAGAAGCATTAAATGATGCACTTTCCACCAATGCCCCATTATGCAAGTAAAGCATTGGTGGAAAGTGCATCACTTAATGCTTCATCAGGGAGTGGAAGCAAGAAAGAAAAGAGAATTGAAGAAGTCGAGGTAGTAAGAGTCTTCGTGGATGTCTTTCTAGAAGACTTATTGGGTCTACCGCTAGAAAGAGAATCGGATTCACGATAGAATTAATTCTAGGCCCGCTTCTATATCAAAGGCACCGTATAGGATGGCACCCATTGAGTTAAAAGAAGCGCGGAACCAGCTAAATGAACTCCTAGAGAAGGGATTTATCCAACCAAGTGTATCTCTTGGGGAGCTCCAATTTTGTTTGTGAAGAAGAAGGATAGTAGCATGCGTTTATGCATTGATTACCGGGAGTTGAATAAGTTGACTATCAAGAATAAATACTCGCTGTTAAGAATAGATGATCTCTTTGATCAGTTGAAGGGAGCAACAGTATTCTCAAAGATAGATTTCAGATATGGGTATCATCAACTTAGAGTAAAGCCAAGTGATATCTGTAAGACAACATTCAGGACTCGGTATGAACATTACAAGTTTAGGGTAATGCATTTTGGCTTGACGAATGCTCCTGCAGTGTTTATGGATCTGATGAACCGAGTATTTTATGATGCATTGGATAAGTTTGTGATTGTATTCACAAACGATATCCTAATTTACTCAAAGAATGAAGAAGAGCATGTGGAACATCTCTGTCTTACTTTGCAAAGACTGAGAGAGAATAAGCCTTCTGCTAAGTTCAGCAAATGTGATTTTTGGTTATCTAAGGTAGTTTTCCTCGGCCATGTAGTTTCAACAGAAGGAATCCAAATTCATCCTGATAAGGTCAAGGTAGTTGCGGATGGGATAGACCTAAGACTGTGACCAAGATTAGAAGCTTTTAGGGAATGGCCGGATAGTATAGAAGTTTCATAGATAGCTTTTCTAGATTAGTTGCTCCAATGACTAAGCTTACTAGAAAAGGGGAGAAGTTCATTTAGAATGATGCTTATGAAAAGAATTTCTAGGAATTGAAGAAGAGATTGACACGTGCCTTAGTGTTGACCATACCAGATGACTCTGGCGGATTGACAGTCTATATCGATGCTTCAAAGATTGGTTTAGGTTGTGTTTTGATGCAACATGGAAAGGTAATGGTGCATGCCTCAAGCCAACTGGAAAAATATGAGCGAAACTACCATACTCATGATTTGGAGTTAGCGGCAATAGTCTTTGCCTTGAAGATTTGGTGTCACTATTTATTCAGAGAACGAATCGCCATCTACATTAATCATAAGAGTTTAAAGTACTTATTCACCTAGAAGGAGTTAACATAAGGCAATATTGGTGGTTGGAGTTGGTTAAAAACTATGACTATGATATTCCATATCACCCTGGGAAAGCTAATGTAGTTGCAGATGCTCTTAGTAGGAAGAGTAAGCAAGAAGAAGTGGATTTGAATCCTCTCAACAAACCACTACTATACTCCATCTTAAAGTTTGGACTAGAAATTGTTCTAGAAGGATCTCAAGTAATACTTGCAGCTAGATAGCAAGGTCAACCTTGAGAGACAGTATAATTTCCCTCCAAGTTCGAACCCAGGGTTGAAGGAAAAGATTGAGAAGATTGCTTCTAGTCCACAGGAAGAGTCCGATTTCCTTATGTCTATCGATGGTACTTTTACTTATAAAGGAAGATGGTGTGTATCGGCAGTTGAAGAACTTAAGGAAGAAATCCTAAAAGAAGCACATCAATCAATATTCATTGTACATCCCGGAAGTACCAAGATGTATAGGGATTTGAAGGAACACTATTGGTGGATTGGATTGAAGAATGATGTGGATGACTTTGTGGCCAAGTGTGACACTTGTCAAAGAGTTAAAGCTATTTGACAACCATTGTCAGGACTTTTGCAACCTCTTCCTATTCCTAGTTGGAAGTGGGAAGACATCACTATGGACTTCGTTACTAGCTTACCTCGAACTAGCAAAGGGAATGACACTGTGTGGGTGATTATTGATAGATTGACTAAATCAACACATTTCATCCCTATGAAAATCATGTACACCATGGAGGTCTGGTAAGTATAGTATCAAATAGAGATCCAAGATTTACCTTTAGATATCGGGAATAGTCTCAGAAAAGCCTTGGGAACTCGGCTGAATATAAGTACAACGCGTCATCCACAAACCGATGGATAGTCTGAGCAGACAATTCAGATCTTAGAAGATATGCTCAGATCTTGTGTAGTGGATATGGGAGGTAATTGGGATGAACATCTAGCTTTGGTGGAAATTTGCCTATAACAACAGTTACCAATCAATAATAGGCATGTCTTCTTTCAAAGCATTGTATGGACACACTTGTAGAACCCCATTGTATTGGACCAAAATTGTGAAAGAAGAATTCTAGGTCCAGAGATGATAGAAGCTACAAGTACAATGGTTGATATGATCAGAGAAAGGATCAAGACATCATAGTCAAGGCAAAAGCTTATGCAGACAAAAGAAGGATGATCTGGAATTCCAAGTTGGGAAAAGAGCTTTTTTGAAAGTATCACCTTTGAAAGGTGTAATGAGATTCAACATCAAAGGAAAACTTAGTCCTCGGTACATCAGACTATTCGAGATTGTTGAAAGGGTTGGAACAGTTGCATACATACTAGCCTTACCCTGATCGTTAGCCGGTGTGCATGATGTGTTCCATATACGATGCTATGTCAATGTAACAACCCCCGTGTTTCTAACTCGGAATCCGTATTGCAGATCCAATAACCCGAAGGTCAAGTCGGATTAAGTTGTGGAGTGTCCGGATAGAAGTCCATAATCCATACCCTAAACCCATGGATCTGGATTCTCTTGATGATGAACCTGCCTTACTGGGAAATTGGATCCCAGGCAAAAGTCAAAAGATGTTTGAAGGTGTTCGGATTGAAGGTAAGACTCCCCCATGTGTTGTTTAGGGTTAGGTTGAGGTTGGGAGTCAACCCCTTGAGCAAAGCACCCTTGTACTGCAAAGTACTTAGGGGCGGTTGCTTAAGGCGGTTGATTGGGCCAATCAATCTCCCCAAGCGACCACCATGGTCTGCTTGCGGGATTTTGCCCTAATTTGCCCCTGTCCTCTATAAATAGAAAATCCTGTGTTTTTAACTCATTAATATATTTGGAATTGCTGTTGTGGACAGTTAGGATGCAGGAGACATGTGCTAGAAGGTGAGGAAAGCATGATTTGAGATCTTGATCTGTTTCCCTCGTCTATTTGCAAATATGGCTAAGGTAAGTGAACCCCCTTCCCTCAATTCTCTTCTTTCAACTTTGGAATGGTGTAAATTCATCTCCTTCATGTTGGGGTAACCTAATTGTGATTGGATGTATACCATAATCAATGTGTTTGAGAGGATCTTGTCCAAAAATGAATCCCTGTATTCGTATAAAGGATGGATCTAATAAAGGGAGATGATTTGGGTGTTAAATCTCTGTTAATTTTAGGTTTCTGATTTGCTCCTTTGTTATAGACTTGTTAAGTTTGGAATTCGGGTTAAGATCATCCCAAAACTGGATTGATATTGGATGATCAAAAGTCTAAATTTCGGAGTTGGAAGATTGTCTGTAACTGGGGCGGTTGCTTAAGGCGGTTGCTTGACCCAAGCGACCAGCTGGGTCACAGTGACTGTGTGAGATTTGTGTTTGCTTTGGTTTGACTCATAACTCTTGTGTATTCTTGTAACCCTATGTTTAGGTGTTCTCTGAGTCTACTGAAGGTCTTGTAATTGTGGTTTGGTTGCATCCTTTTAAGCTTTTACTTAATTACAGGTAATGACACACTATCTTGTTTATATGCAATGACATGTATATGATGAATCAGTTGTTTCCTATATTATTCATTAATCATGTACATTGCTGTAGTTGTTTAATTCACTTCAATACTATCATATACTTGCTGTTTGTGTTATATTTATATACTGAATCACTTCATGATATGGAATGAATGGTTATGATATGATCTTGATTGATGTAGTGTAGTTGTGATGGAAAGGATATCCACTTGGTTATCTTTGCTTGAGATATCAGAGGGTTGTGGTATGGGACACATGCTTACTGATGCCTTCAACACTATCATAAATTCTGGATGACATACCTAGGAAGTCTAGTATTGCATGGCTAGGTACCCTACATGCTATTACCCTTTCGGTAGGGGAATTGAAGCCGAATGACCCGTGACAATGGTGATGTGACTCTGTTTCATCCTACAGTGGTAACCGTAGAGACTCAGTGGTGCATTGTTGTTCATGCAATGGTAGGGTTGTATATGTTAGGGTTGAGTTCATGGACGTCCAAGGAGCGGCCCGGGTGTTGTGAGGAGTCATGAGAGCTTTCCACCCCAATAATGTGGATGACCATAGGGAATGGAGTCCAATAGCGGTAGTCAGTCCATGAGGATTCTCATTCCTAGGTTGTGAAGGATACGGAACTGAGTTGGTTGGTGCCATAGGGAAGTATTTGGACTTCATATAGTATGTTACTAGTATGAACTTGCATTGGATTAGAATCCTTGACATGCGCCAGTACTCATGCCAATGGTCATGGTAAAAGAGTGTTGACTTAATCCCCAGCCATGGATGTTTGATGAGGACTTGACCCCTTTGCCCAAGATCCCAATAGAGATAACCAGTCCATGAGGGATTAGAGTGACTAAACCTACTCAGAGGAGGGTTGGTGCTATATCTTAAAGCATGCCAACTATCTAGAGACTTGCATAGTTAGATCTTAGTAGCATTCAAACTTTTGAATATCATTCATATCATATATGCATTACTAATTGTGTTGAAATATGGATGATAATGTGTTATCTTTACTAAATTCGTCAGAACTCATTCATTTCTTTGTATGTTATATTAAATTGTACAGATGGTTTCACGTTCTCGGAAATTGGAGAGAATTTGTATGATTGAACCCTCTCATATGAAGAAGATGTGGCCAGTGGGAGATGGAGATAGCTTGCTTGAAACCTCCTGCAGATGCTTGGAATGCACTTATAGCACCCATTGATGGCCAAAGGAGGTAGATTGTCAAACATTTTGAGGATCATATGGAAAAGAACTGGAGAACATTATTTAGTTTATTTTGATTGCTTCTGATGAACTCGATATTCTTTTGAACTTAATTTTACTTATAAAGGTAATGCACTTGAAATTTAAATTCAGCGGTAAATATTCCTATTTAACATACACACATGCCTAAACTTATCCAAAGAAACCCTCTAAAGCTATCAAGCATGATTATTTGAGAAAGGAATTACTTCAACCATTTCAAACAAATTTATAACCATAATCCTATGTAATTTGTCATTCACTAAATGAAAGAACATATAAAAAACATGACAAGCATCCAACATGACAACAAAACATTCTCTATAATAGAATCTTGGTTAATCATACAACTTCTTTCATAAATTTTCTATGAATATGTTATTTATCTGAGATAATAAAATTTAGCAAAAGTGGACTTTCAGTCCTTCCACCAATCTTTCTCTCTTGTTGTCCTTTCCTCGCAAAAAAATATGGGTTTAACTCCTAAACAGTGATTTTTTTTTTATTAAAGTTATAATTATTAAATAAGGCTCCAAGTGGGTAAAATCTTAAAATCTAGCTTCAATTTCAGTGGTTTTATGTTGTCATATAAAATTTTTACCCACCTGCAAAGTTTTAATTTAAAAATACTTTCAAAAATCTAATTCCAAATCTGAAATTATTTGTTTCTCAAGAAATTTAGACTTAAATTCAAGTTCTTAAACCACAAAATCAAGAGGAAAAATCTCCATTAGAGAAATCTCTATTTTTTTTTTTTTTAAACAAAACCCCCAAATCCACCATTTCTTCTTCAAATGGACAAAACCAACATGCCATTTGAAATCCCCAATTCAGTCATTTTGATAACAAAGAGTTAGTTTCTTACCTCAATTCAGTCTAGATTCTCAGAAACTTTTAGCAACTTCCAAAATCAATTGTCTTCAGTCAAATTTGAAACAAACTCAGATTTATAGCTCTTCCTTCAAATCGGTTCTTTTGCATGCAACTTCAACCCTCGTTCTCAACTACAAATAGTCCCTTGAAACCTCTTTTCTTCCTCTTTCTTTCATTGTTTTCACTCATCTTTCTTTTATTCCCCCCCCCCCCCCTTCTCTTTGAAGTTAACAAAGAATATGAAGAAAATGAAGGGCCATACGTTTCACCTTTTATTGATTCAGATTTTAAACCACTTTATGAACCAAACCAAAAATTACATGGAGCTAAACCATGAAGCAACTTAAACCCAATTTAAAATCCAATTATCTTAGGCCCAGAAGCTAATTCATTAACTTAAAATTGACATTGGCCCCATGAAAGCCCAATACTATGAATGAAAATAAAAAGACCCTTTTAACAATCACATACTCGCTCTTCTCTTTTCCTTTTTTTTTTCTTTTCATTTGCATGTATTTCTTAGGTAAGAATATCAAATACTACCTTAAATGTCATGCCCACCTTGCTTCATGTCTACCACATCTCTTCTCTATCCCTGACATTTTCAAATGTAAAATATTATTAAATTCATAACAATGAACATTACCTTCTCTGGAAGAGACATCCAAAATATCAAGACCCTGCATTATGATGCTTTTGTGATCAAAGTAATGTTGGCTGGCTGTGAAGTTCACCAAGTCCTAGTCAACACTGTTTGTCAGTAGACATTCTTTCTCTAGAGGCTTTTCAAAAGCTCAACTTAAGTGAGAAGATGTTCATCCCATGTGGTGCCCATTTATATGGGTTCATAGGATCCTCCACTAGGACTGAGGAAATGATTAGGTTAGACCTAAGAATTGGCAAACATCCCTGTGACATGGTCATCCAAACAAGCTTCATGGTGGTGAGGATCTTGTCAGCGTATAACGTCATCCTCAGTCAACCAACCCTTAGTGCCCTAGGTGCAGTGGTGTCTACTAAGCGCATGAAGATGAAATTCCCGACAAAGAATGGCATCGAAGAATGTAGTTCCGACTAGAGGGCTTCTCAATGATGCTACGTCAACTGCATAAAGAAGAAAGCTAGTACAAGCTCCACAATGACAGTGGATGTGAGGGATGATCGGGACGAAGACACCATGCAAAGAGTAGAGCCAGTTGAAAAATTGGAGAGGATCCAATTTAGTCCCAAAGATCAAGGTCGGGGCACAAGGATTGGTGCCGAGTAAGAAGCATAATTTAAGGTCAGACTGACAGAGTTCCTAAAGGAAAATTCTAACATCTTTGCATGGTTGGCAGAGGATATGCCAGGTATTGACAAAAGTGTGGCCACGCACCGACTGTGGATCGACCCCCAAGCAATTCCGGTTGTCCAGAAAAGAAGAAACTTTCTCTGTGGAGAAGCATGAGGAGATCCAAACAGAGGTCAAGAAGTGGAGATAGTCAGGTTTTATAAAACCCATTGAGTGCCCGACCTAGTTAGCCAACGTGGTGAGGTTCAAAAAAGCAATGGCAAATGGAGGACGTGTAATGATTACATCGACCTCAACAAGGCCTATCCAAAAGATTGCTACACACTTCCAAGGATCAACCTCTTAATAAATGAAACTGTTAGCCATGAGATGCTCAATTTCATGGATATTTATTTTGGATATAACCAGATCCTAATGCATCCAAATGATGAGAAATGCATTGCTTTCATGATTGATTAAGACAATTATTATTACAAGGTGATGCTTTTGGGTTGATGAATACTAGGGTGACATATCGAGAGTGGTGCCAACTAGGTAGGTAGAAACATAGAGGTCTATGTAGATGATATGTTAGTAAAGAGCATCTCTAAGACCGACCACATAGCAAACCTAGTATAAGTCTTTGATGTGCTCAGAAAGTAATGCATGAAGAAGAATCCAAATAAGTGTACATTTGGAGTTTCATCAGGCAAGTTCTTAGACTTCATGGTGTCCCAGAAGGGAATTGAACCTAATCCTGAAAAGATAAAGTCGATCCAAGAAATGAAGCCACCAAGAAGTATAAAGGACATTCAATGCCTTACTAGTCGAGCAACAACACTAAATAGGTTTATTGCTCAGTTAGGGGAGAAATGTTTGGCTTTCTACAAAGCCTTAAAGAATGTGTCTAATCAGAAAGAAGAAATCTAGAATGATGACTACCAAAGGGCCTTCAATGAGCTAAAGGCAAAGTTGGCAAGTTCTCCACTACTCGGTTGGATAAACCCAAAGAAGGAACTTGTGCTCTATCTTGCAACATCACCAATTGTTGTCAGTGTCGTGCTTGTCCAAAAAGAAGGTACTATTCAAAAACCTATGTATTGTTGAGTCATGTAATGATTGATGGTGGGGCCAGGTACCCAGAGATTGACAAACAAGCCCTAGCTCTAGTTACAACTGCTTAAAAAATCTGTCCATACTTCCAATCACATCCTATAGTTGTACTAACTAATTTCCCTCTGAAGAAGATTTTTCATTGACCAAATCTGGCTGGTTGACTAGTCACTTGGGCGATTGAGCTCAGCAAGCATTCTATCAAATTCTAACCCCAACTAGCCATCAAAGGCCAAGCCTTGGAGGACATATCGTAGAAACTCAAAATCCCCAAGACGAGCAGGATGAAACTGAGATTCTTCCCAAACAAGTATGAAGGTGGATCTTATCTATTAGATGGCTCTAGTAACGCCCAAGGTAGTGGGGCAGGATTAATTCTTCTAAGCCCAAAAGGATTTGTAATTAAATATGCACTCTGATTCAAGTTCAAGGCTTTTAACATTGAAGCTATATATGAAGCACTCCTTGCAGGACTTTGGTTTGCTATAGGTGTTCAAAACTTAGAAGTAAAAATTGACTCACAATAAGTAATGAATTAGGTAAATCAAGTGTATGAAGCAAAAGAATAGAGGATGAGCAAGTACCTCACATTGGCCAACTAGCATAGACAACTTTGCAGATTTATTGGTGAAGCAAGTTCCTAGGGAAAAGAATGACCAAGCATGTGCTTTGTCACAACTAGCCATAGAAGAGCTAGACGTCACAAAACCAATGATTTACCCAGAAGAATTGAAGAGCTTGAGCATATATGTGATCAACCAGATGCAGATAGATGTCAAGCAGAGATGGATGGAACTAATCATCCGCTTTTTAGAGCATGATCAACTCCTTGAGGACTAAAAAGAAGCTCAAGCTATTCGCACTGTATACAGTTAGAGATGGCTTGCTCTACAACAAGTCAATAACCCAACCACTGAAGGAGTATATGGAACACATGTTGGTGCTAGATCACTGGTAGGTAAAGCATTGAGACAAAGCTACTTTTGGCCAACAATGCAAGAGGATGTCAAGGCTTATGTTCAAAAGTGTGACAAGTGCCAAACCCATGCCACCGTACCTCACAATCTGGCAATGCCATTGACATTAGTCCTATCTCCTACTCCTTTTGCAATGTGGCAAATACACTTAGTAGGGAAACTACAGAAAGCCTCAGGAGGAAGAGAATATTTGGTGGTCGCAATTGATTATTTTACAAAATGGGTAGAAGTAGAGCCTCTAGCATCAATAACCACATCTCAGATGGATTGCTTCATTACACATGATATCAAATACAGATATGGAGTTCCTAAAATTATTGTGATTGACCATGGAAAACAATTCGAGAATCTGACCTTTGAAAGGTTCTGCAAAGACCAAAGCATCGAGCATCGAATGTCTTTAGTGGCCTTGCCCTAGAGTAATGAGCAAGTTGAAGTCACCAATTGCACCATCCTCAATGGATTGAAAAAGAGGCTCAACCAGCTAAAAGGAAGATAGGTCGATGAGCTTCCAAGTATATTTTGGTCATACCAAACAATTCTCAGGATGACCACTAGAGAAATTCCTTTTCGACTTGCATATGGAGAAGAGGCAAGGGTGCCAATTGAGATACAAGTCAACTCACTCAGAGAAATAGCATTTAATGAGAAGCCAATATTGAAGGTTTGAAAGCCAACATAGTCTTAATTGATGAAATCAAAGATAGGGCCCAATATTGCTTAGAAAGAATATCCAAGGCAGGTTGCAGCTTACTACAATGCCAAAAGTAAGAATGATGCAGTAGTTTCCAAGAGATCGTCATCCAGCAGCTCGAACCTAGCGCATATCACTTGAGTGATCCAGAGGCTAGACTAGAGATTCCTCAGTCATAGAACTTGAGCAACCTCAGAAAATATTATCAATAAAGTAAATGCCATCCAACTTTTTCTTTTTAGTTTTTGTTCTTTTCCATATGAAAACCTTGTAAAGTGCTAGGCCCTAGTTTTGATATTTTCCATTCATTCTTTGGGAATATCATTTACACTATTCAATGATTTATCTTCACAATTGGATTCTCTGGTCAACCACTTACACCTTGCTTTTTGAACAATTACCTATAGCATGAGAAAGGTCCTCATCCTTAAAATCTAAAACAGCTTGTCTAGTCACCATGCTTGGGGGAAGTAGTAATACAAAGTTCTCGACCACAGGAACATGGCAACTTCCGAGTTGGTTGACAAATGCTCCTTGATCAACAAATGCCAAAAGAATCAACCAACGAGTTGGTTGACAAATGCCACAAGTCTCCAGGAAAGGTCCCTAGAAGAACCCGTGCAAAAAATAAACACAAATATGATCAAGTATCACATATATATAAACACTAGTAATGTCACATCCACCCAGCCGGTACCCCATTTGGAATACCCGGGATGTGATCCACAGTCCAAGGATCAATGATCTGAGGTCCATGCCTCCCACATACACGGTAACACAATCATGAACAGTAATAATCAATGGTAAAAAGAGCTAATATCAAGTATCTTGAATAAGACAAGATTAACTAAATCAGAGTGTGGAATATAGATAATAAATAAGGTATGATCAAAATCATAAAGGGTGAGAAGGTGTGGTAGTCACCCTCTCAGAGCAGCGGAAAAGTATTAAATCAAGTTAGTTACATATCCAAGTATCACCGGAATAATTCAAAGACACGTTAATTACAAAATCCAAGGTTCCACAAATACACCTGGGGAATGGGGCACTATGCTAGGGTTTCTTCTATACTAATGGTAGTCTCCTCAACGATACGGATGAAGTAAACCCAGTATGCCGCTCCCCGCACAACTGTGGGGCTAACCCTGGTGCGAATAATAATCCTCCTCGGCTCCAATATACGAATCCTCACCGACGCCACTACTCGGAGGGTAGTATGTGGAATCATAGTCCGCCTCATAGGAGGTGCCATCGTAATCTTCAGTACCTGGATTGTAATCTAAAACATTTGCACAAAAGGAATGAGTTCAAAGAACTCAGCAAGGAAGTTATTCCATAATTAGAAATCATACACATTCAGAGCATATAATAATGCAATGTGATATGGAACATATGATGCAGATATGAGCCTAACTCTATGAATGCTGGTCTCTAAGGTAGACATGCTTTAAGTCATAGCACCGTACTTCTCTGGGTCGTCAGTCACTCTCCCATTTCCATATCTTGGGAATGCCGGGGAAGATCGGTAAAGTCATCAAAAACCATGGTAAGGGGATCGGTCACCGCTCTCTCACATCACCATTTGGTCAAGATCTGGCGCATGTCACGGTAAAGCCTAGCCCAATGCAAGTCGTCTACTCGATGGTGATTAGATACGTCCATTCCTCGCCCCGGCGATCCTTTCCGGTATCCTTCACACTAGAGTCAGCGAAATCCCGGATTTCGGACTCATCAACCCTATTGGTCATCCACATATAGTAAACGGGAAGCTCTCACGTCCTCTCACGGATTGGTTACCGGTCTTGAGCGCCCGTGAGCCCAAGTCTATCCATATGCAACTCTACCCATAAATGGCCCCTTTCAGGTATTCGTAGCATGGTTTATGTCCCCTACCGGATTGGCTACCGGCCTAGAGCGCCCATCCAACCACACACTACCACGGGTTGTTCAGTCTCAATGCCCTTCCGATTCGGGTCTGACACGACAAGGATGAATCTAGCCACACAACTAGACAATCCTATGTATGTCATCCAATAACTCGGGAGGGTGTCGATAGGCACCATCGGAGAACATCCCATACTATTCCCTCCGATGCCCAAGGACAGAAGTGTCAGTAGGACACCCTCCAATCCCAAGTCATACGTAAGCAATCACACATCAAATCTCATCATTCTCATGCATCCAATGCATATTCATAATAGTAATCAAATCATGATATTGAAACGAATCATTATAAACATAAGCAAATCAAAATGATAAAGTAACACAACCAATGTATAAAGATTTAAATGTTACTGTTCTAACACATATGTAACAGTATCATAATGATTGAAAGAAATCTAGGGATTTCATTCTTTGAATAAAGCACAGTTCAATACTTGATGACTTATATGTTTATGGATATAACCATCCTTACCTTGGATAGGTTGATGATGAATTGAGAATACCAAGAATAGTCCAATAGAATTGTTAAGGCCCTAAACAAACATCAATAATAAGTTAGAAAAGAAGTCGGGAAGATCGGATGTCATTTGAGTCAAAACCGACCAAGGTTCTTGTCGGCAACAACTTTGGTCGATGGTCTTGGTCGATGGTATCGACCAAAATGATCGACCAAAATAGTCCTCGAGCGAGATAGTGGATTTTGGGGATTTTGGTCCGAAATGAGTCTTCCGGTGTTCGGATCAATCGAAACTTGGAGGCATACTTAACAACAGTAGTAGGACACTATAAATCAAGGAATTAACCCAATCCAATGGTCTAATTAAAAAGCCCCAATTTGAGCTATCAAGTTCAAGTGATAAACATCATGGCATGAGTTGGAATTGATTGCATTGGTGAGGAATAGCATGCAATAGCTAGAGGAACTAATAGAAATTCGATTGGAATCATATGACAATGTTAAACATGAACATAATACACTCTATAGCTCAGTTTGATATCAAATGGTATGATGTTAATAGGTAAATCATGGAATACATATGCTAGGCATGAGATATAAGCATTAGCATCAATGAATGGCTAAGGGGATCATGGATTGAGCATGAGTAGGCACTTGGAGTGGTGGTTGCAAGGTTGCAGCACCATTCCAAATGTCCCATCAACAAGATGACAATAGAAAAGAGTAGAAAATGGTAGGGTAGAGAGTGGAATGAAGAGTCATACCTTAGTGTGGAAGATGAAGACAAGAATCAATGATAAACTAAGTGTCTTTGATGAGATACCCTTCACACTAACCAAGGAGCTGCTTTGGGAAGCTCTCCCCACGTTCCCAGGTGAGAAAAAATGATTGCAAAAGGCTCAAGGCTCGATGTCATATTAAATAGAAAAGGAATATTCCATGGAATCATTAACTTGGCAGATTGGGACATTTTGGTCGATGGTCCTTGGTCGATGGTATCGACCAAAATGATCGACCAAAATGTTTTTAGCAGAAAACTCAGGTTTAGAACAGCAACTTCAAGTAGGGATTTGCAAGGCTATACAAGGTCAAATTGAGTGAGGTTTTCTTCCACAATTCAATCAAGAAATCTAGTTTCGGGGAATACCTTCGGATTGTGCACAGGAGGTCATTTGGTACATCAACCATATTAATCTTCTCCGATGCGCAGACTTTCCTTAAACACTGACAATGCATTTAAGCAAGGGGTATCATTGTCAATGTCCATGGGCTCGGTCTCCAAATCATGATCATCAATCAGAATGGTCCATAAATCTCTTCTTCCACCGCTTCGGGTCCTCGGACCTGAATACAACAGTGGATCCGGGTCAGGGTCAAGGTTAGAATAGGGCTGGATATTACATTCTCCCCCCTTAAAAGAATTTCATCCTCGAAATTGAAAGCGTACCTGTGCTTCCAAAAAGATGAGGAAACTTCTCCTTCATGTCTTCTTCTTTCTCCCATGAAGCTTCTTCAGGGGTATGGTTTTTCCATCGGATCTTCACCACGGGGATGGTGCGATTCCGCAACTGCTTGTCCTTTCTATCTAGGATCTCGGCTGGTCCTTCATCATAAGAAAGATCGGCACTAAGTCCTTCGGGTGCTTGCTGTAGTATGTGTTCCGGGTTTTCTAGGTATTTCCGAAGCATTGAAACATGGAACACATTGTGAACTCCAGCAAGTGACGGAGGCAAGGCCAAGCGGTATGCTCTGGTCCAACCCTTTCCGGAATCTCAAAAGGTCCAATGAAGCGGGGACTAAGCTTTCCTTTCACATTGAATCTTGTCACCCCTTTCATAGGTGATACTTTAAGGAAGACTTTCTCTCCAATTGGAAATTCTAAGTCGGTTCTTCTCTTGTCGGCATACGACTTTTGTCTAGATTGAGCAGACTTGATCCTTTCCCGAATTATGTCAACCATATCACTGTAGCTTCAATCTCCGCCTTTTCTTTCACCGGTCTCGATCCAATACAAGGGCGTTCTACAAGTGTTACCATACAAAGCCTTAAACGGAGCCATGCCTATTGTTGCTTGATAAGCTGTTGTTATAGGCAAACTCGACTAAGGCTAGGTGTTCATCCCAATTTCCACCCATGTCAACCACACAAGACCTAAGCATGTCTTCAAGAATGTGAATTGTCCGCTCAGATTGTCCATCAGACTGTGGGTGATGAGCTGTACTCAGATTCAATTGGGTTCCCAAGGCTTTCTGCAATCCATTCCAAAACCTTGGAACCTAGGATCACGGTTCGAAACGATACTCACTTGGTACTCCGTGTAGGCGAACTACATTGTCCACATAAAGTCTAGCTAGCTTATCCAAAGAGTAGGTGATCTTCATAGGAATGAAATGGGCTGATTTAGTCAACCTATCAACAATCACCCACACAGTGTCATTTCCCTTACTCGTCCGCGGCAAGCTAGTCACAAAGTCCATTGAGATATCTTCCCACTTCCAACTAGGAATAGGAAGGGGCTGAAGTAATCCAGATGGGGGTTGGCGAACAGCTTTCACGCGTTGGCAAGTTCCACACACGCAACAAAGTCTTCAACATCTGCTTTCAAACCATTCCACCAAAAATGTTCCCTTAAGTCCTTGTACATTTTGGTACTTCCAGTGTCTTGTAAAGATGGACTGGTGTGCTTCTTTCAATATTTCTTTCTTGATTTCATCAACCGCGGGCACACAGTCTACCTCTAAACAATAAGGTACCATCCATAAATGTACTAAAAGCGGGGTCCATTTCGAATTCGAGGCAATCTTATCAATCTTCTCTTTCAACTCTTGATCAGAACTTTGCAAGGCAACAATTCTATCTCTAAGGGAGGATCTTGCGGTCATGGCATAGAGAATACAATCCGAACCCTTAGGGACCACTTCCAAACCAAATCTTTCCATCGAGGACAACAAAGGCCGACTCAAAGCATTTAAATCCAACTCTTTTCTTTGACTCTTTCTACTAAGAGCATCCGCCACTACATTTGCTTTACCGGGTGGCCTTGGATGTCACAATCATAGTCGAGAGACCAACTCCAACCATCTTCTCTGTCTCATATTCAACTCCTTCGGGTGAAGAGTATTTCAAACTTTTATGATCCGTGAAGATGGCGATCTTCTCACCGAATAGATAGTGTCTCCAAATTTTCAAAGCAAATACAACAGCTGCAAGCTCTAAGTCATGAGTGGGGTAGTTCCGCTCATAATCCTTTAGTTGTCGAGAGGCATAAGCCACTACCTTTCCGTGTTGCATCAACACGCAGCCCAAACCGATTTTAGAAGCATCAGTGTAGACCGTCAATCCACCGGAACTATCAGGTATAGTCAGAACCGGCGCGCTTGTCAATCTAACTTTCAGCTCTTCGAAGTTCTTCTCACAAGAATCGGTCCAGACAAACTTCTCTTCTTTTCTAGTTAGCTTAGTCATAGGGGCAGCCACCTAGAAAAGTTTTCAATGAATCTCCGGTAGTATCCTGCTAATCCAAGAAAACTTCTTATCTCGGTCACGGTCTTCGGTCTTTCCCAATCAGTAACAGTTTGGACTTTCTCTGGGTCAACACGAATACCCTCGGCTGAAACAACATGGCCAAGAAACACAACACTTGAGAGCCAGAAGTCACACTTGCTAAATTTAGCATAGAGTTTCTTTTCTCTCAACCTTTGCAACGTGCGGTTCGGGTGCTCCGCATGCTCTTCCTCATTCTTTGAGTAAATCAAGATGTCATCAATGAAAACGATTACAAATTTATCGAGTACATCGTGAAATACTCGGTTCATGAGATCCATGAACACGGCGGGGGCATTAGTCAAGCCGAAAGGCATCACTTTAAATTCATAATGTCCGTACCTTGTTACGAACGCTGTCTTAAGGATGTCACTTGACTTCACCTTCAGCTGGTGATATCCCGATCTCAAATCAATCTTTGAAAAGACAGCAGCACCCTTCAACCGATCAAAAAGGTCATCAATCCGAGGCAAAGGATATCGTTCTTGATTGTCGGCTTGTTCAATTCCCGGTAGTCAATGCACGGACGCATACTACCATCTTTCTTCTTTACAAACAAGACCGGAGCTCCCCAAGGCGACACACTTGGCTGCACGAAACCTCTCTCTAATAGTTCATTTAATTGAGTTTGCAACTCTTCGAGTTCGGTAGGTGCCATTCGCAAGGGGCCTTGGATACGGGGCCGCTCCGGGAATTAAGTCTATAGAAAACTCAACTTCCCTATCGGGAGGCAAACCGACAAGTCATCTTGAAAAACATCGGGAATTCACTAACAACTCGACTTCTTCAAGTCTCTTCTTCTCTCGACCTTGCTTCCAGACGAAGCATCTCCCAAAAAGGCATGGACTTGCATTAGAGTGGACAAGGTCTTTTGCTAAATCTTCCCTTCTCTCCTTGAAATTGAAAGCTGAATTCTCTTCTACGGCTGAATCTTCTTTGAGGAGCATAAGATCACGGCATTGTAGAAGGTCAACCGATCGATTCCCAAGATTACATCAAAATCTCTCATGTCAAACAAGGTTTGCCTTCGATTTCTTCCACAAATCAAAATAGAACAATCTTCTAACACTTTATCTAGTTTAACAGCAGGACCCAACGGGGGTACAAATAGATAAATGACTAGATAAACATCGAGGTGTCAAGTTAGTTCTCAAGGCAAAAGTAGATGATATGAATGAATGTGATGCACCCGTATCAAATAATACAAATGCGGGAAGAGAAGCTACTAGCAGTACACTTTACAACATCGTGGCGGGGGTCTTGCTCGGTACCGGATATGCTAAACACTGCCCGGAGGAGGGCGGTAGCGGCGGAGTAATCTTCACTACGGGAGCTTGAGGTTGCACGACTTATTGGGGCAAGAACGAGCATAATGGCCTGCTTGCTTCGGAGGAAGCAAGTAGTATCTTTTGGTCCAATAGGAGCTCAGCGGGGGGAGGTCTCGATAAGTTGGTCTAGGATTCACCATCCCGGGCCTAGGAGGATAAGTAGCTCCACGAGGTCGGCTCCACCGCCGACCATAATAGCTCACGGAGGGATTAGGATTCGACCAACATTTCTCGGCTGAAAGGCGGGTGTAGGATAAGAGTAGGTCTAGCAAAACGCCGATGGTCGGTCCACAAATCCGAAGGTCTAGGTTACCGGGGTTTCGAACTCGAGCATTTTCCTTTTCATTCTCTTCAAGCTTCTTCGAGTTTTGAACCACCTGAGCATATCCTTCAAGAGGCAAGACAGTGAGGTATGCCTTAATAGAATCGCAAACCCTTGAAAAACTTTTTCGCCTTGGCTTCTTCGGACTTAATAGACTCGGGGGCGAAGAAGAAAAGTTCTTCAAATTTCTGCGATACTCAAGCACGGACAAAGTACCTTGTACTAAGGCCATGAACTCGGCCTCCTTTGCGTCCTTTACAGCTTCCGGAAAGTAGTTCTTGCAAAAAGCTTCCTTAAACTTCTCCCGGGTGACAACACCACCATTCAAGGTCTCAAGGATAGGCCTAGTGGAAGCCCACCATGCATCGACTTCTTGCTGAAGCTTCGCTCGGCAAACAACACTTTCGAGCATCGAACATTGCAAATGTCTGAAGGCCTTCTCCAACTCACGAAGCCATTTGTTCGGAAAGAGGGTGTCCTTTGTTACACCGGTAAAGGAAGGTACTTGTAACTTTAGGAAACTTTCCATCAAACGGGTGTGGGGTGTCCCGGTGAATCTTTCCATAAGAGGGGCTGCGGCTCCGAAGTTCCAATTCCGGCACGGTTCTCATTGCAAGGGTAGCAAAACCAGTCATCATTTGATTAAATTGGGCAGCTGTTGTTGCATCATGTTGGTCATGGCGCTGGTGATATCTCTACCTTCCGATATTGGGGGCACCAGAATGCCATTCGTGGTGTGGCTATCGTCTGTGTCTGCTGATCGAGCCCCGCAAAGGGGGTTTCTTTGTTTCCGTTGCTTCCGGATCCGACGAAACAATTTCTAAGTAAGACCATTCGCAAGGATCAAAGATAAGGATACCAAAATTTCAAATGTGACAAAGACAACTTGGCCACGAATAGGATAACCAAATCATGGTTAGAATTATCAATATAACAGTAAAATAAATCAGCATTGATCAAAATCCAAAGGAAATGAGTCCAAGAATCAAAAACTCCCAAAATAACCCAATGCAGAAAAATGAAGGATTTTGGTCGATGCTTTTGGTCGATGGTATCGACCAAAATAATCGACTAAAAATCAGATTTAAAGGGCCCACTTCTCATTTCATTTTCATTTCTCACTCAACCATTTCAAGTTTAGCTCTGGAGAAGCGATTTTCTAGGGTTTTCAAAAGTGCTAGGACTTGATTCAAGGCTTCAATCATTCTTGATAATCTCACTTGATCATCTACACAAGTAAGTTCTCTTTCTTTTCTCTTTTCTTGTAAACTTCATTCACCATTGTTGTGTTCTTCAATAAAACTGAGTAATACTTGTAGCTAATGGTTAGAATCATACATATAAATGATTAGAAACATGTTTTCATAACTTTTCAAGTAAGATTAAGTTCCAAACACAAGATTGCATCCATTTTGGTTATCAAAACACTATTCATTTCACAAAAACTCAACTTTACAAGCACTTGTCTCATTTTCAACCCAAAAGAATTTTGACATGAAACAAATTTCTACAACACTGATCTACTAGGGGAAAAGTGTTCCCACTCTCCATTCGGTCAAATTCTAATTTTTTAAAAATCACAAATGCAAGCCAAAAGAGGGATTTTTCTCTCTCTTAATTGCTGAATTTTCACTTTGAATATGCCAAAAAGATGGATTTTCACCAAATAAAGTATTCTAGCATGCTTGTATAGGTCTTATGCATATGTTAGAATGATCAAATCAAAATTTCACCAAAAATCGAATTTTCTGAAAATTTACGAAAATGCCCTTCATCCGCAATCATACACCGAGACTAATCCAAATGAGTTTCTTTCCTTGTTTCAACAGATACACCATGCCTAGAGGAGGGAGATGAGTAGACAGGGGTAGAGGACTTGTTCCCGGGCTGAGGTCATAGACGAGGAGCATTTCACTACTCCTATGGCGGAGTTTCTATACGAGCATTATTTCCATGATATACCGATCGAGCACGGACGTTTGGTGGATGTGGATGATTTAGTGGTATTTCGCATCCGAGAGAGATTAGAGGCTATGGATTGGCTTCACTTATACACTACGGCACAGCCAGTCTACCCAGATCTTATCAGATACTTCTATAGTAATCTGACTTACCGTATAGAGGATGATCCGAGGGATGGTTCTAGGATTGTCATAGATTCCATGGTCGGAGGTAGAGAGATCGGTTCACTACGAGGACACCGGCTCGCATCTTAGATGTACCGATCGTACGAGATTCCCATTGGTGGATTCCCGCTGGTACAGATATCACAGAGGTGCTTCTTCCTTATGAGGTATACGAGGTGTGCATGACTCTATGGGATGACATTGACTGTTATATGCCCCGATGTGGTACTGAAATGCGTCCTTCAGCTAGAGTTATCGCTCGCATCGTCGGGCGAAACATCCTTCCGAAGGCAGGGCATCATAGCAAAGTGTCGGAGATGGGGGCACTGATCATTTATAGTATGTATACTGGAGTACAAATCGATTTAGCATACATCATGCAAAATGTCATGATTGATCGGATCGAGTTTCCTGGGGATAGGAACTTGGCTTTCGGTCGACTCTTGACTCGTATCTTTGAGTACTTTGGTGTGGACTTGGAGCATACACCTACGATTCAGGGTCGAGATTTAGGTGAGCCCATTTGTACATGGTTGATCAGGAAGATGGGGCTCCATGATGCAATCAGATCAGAGGATGAGGATGATATCGATGATGCATCAGGAGATGACGACTCAGAGGAGGATAGTACTGATGATGATGATGGTGGTGACGATGATGAGCATAGTGAGGATGATGATCAGGGTCATGATGAGGCTCCGAGGCATGAGGAGGTTCCCGCTCCACGATTTACTGAGGTCGGAGGCCCATCACACACGACTTCTGAGGCTCCAGATGTGGCTTCCCATCAGTCGTCGATTTACTCTATTCTTGAGAGGATCGAGGCTCGGCAAGAGAGGATGGAGTTACACATGTGCACCCTCAGTGAGAGGTTTTCACGACTGGAAGAGGAGTTCAGATCTAGGAGGGATCAGACAGATCGCAGGAGTCGTTCACCTACATAGACATCGCTAGGAATTTTCTTTTATGTCATTATGGATGTATTTCTCTTTTTCAGACTTGTAAAAATTTCCCTATGAAATCAATGAAGTTCAGTTGTTTTGTCTATATTATTGTGTCTTATTCATGAGTCAAATTATGTTTCCATATTTTGGTTTCTAGTCCAAGTTATCTATTATTCACTTCTAGGAGCACTTGAGTCACTTTCGGATCTGTGACTCAGAATGTTCCATCACCATTTCTGTGGTCGGGGTTCCACTTGATCTTGGGCTCTGATACCAATCTGTCACATCCACCCAGCCGGTACCCCATTAGGAATACCTGGGATGTGATCCACAGTCCAAGGATCAATGATCTGAGGTCCATGCCTCCCATATACACGGTAACACAATCATGAACAATAATAATCAATGGTAAAAACAGCTAATATCAAGTATCATGAATAAGACAAGATTAACTAAATCCGAGTGCGGAATATAAATAATCAATAAGGTATGATCAAAATCATAAAGGGTGAGAAGGTGTGGTAGTCACCCTCTCAGAGCAGCGGAAAAGTATTAAATCAAGTTAGTTACATATCCAAGTATCACCGGAATAATTCAAAGACACGTTAATTACAAAATCCAAGGTTCCACAAATACACCAGGGGAATGGGGCACTATGCTAGGGTTTTTCTATACTAATGGTAGTCTCCTCAACAGTACGGATGAAGTAAACCCAGCGTTGCCGCTCCCGCACAATTGTGGGGCTAACCCTGGTGCGAATAATAATCCTCCTCGGCTCCAATATACGAATCCTCACCGACGCCACTACCTGGAGGGTAGTATGTGGAATCATAGTCCGCCTCATAGGAGGTGCTATCGTAATCTTCAGTACCTGGAATGTAATCTAAAACACTGGCACAAAAGGAATGAGTTCAAAGAACTCAGCAAGGAAGTTATTCCATAATTAGAAATCATACACATTCAGAGCATATAATAATGCAATGTGATATGGAACATATGATGCAGATATGAGCCTAACTCTATGAATGCTGGTCTCTAAGGTAGACATGCTTTAAGTCATAGCACCGTACTTCTCTGGGTCGTCAGTCACTCTCCCATTTCCATATCTTGGGAATGCCCGGGGAAGATCGGTAAAGTCATCAAAAACCATGGTAAGGGGATCGGTCACCGCTCTCTCACATCACCATTTGGTCAAGTACTGGCGCATGTCACCGTAAAGCCTAGCCCAATGCAAGTCGTCTACTCAGATTCAGATACGTCCATTCCTCGCCCCCGGCGATCCTTTCCGGTATCCTTCACACTAAAGTCAGCGAAATCCCAGATTTCGGACTCATCAACCCTATTGGTCATCCACATATAGTAAATGGGAAGCTCTCACGTCCTCTCACGGATTGGTTACCGGTCTTGAGCGCTCGTGAGCCCAAGTCTATCCATATGCAACTCTACCAATAAATGGCCCCTTTCAGGTATCCTTAGCATGGTTTATGTCCCCTAACGGATTGGCTACCGGCCTAGAGCACCCATCCAACCATACACTACCACGGGTTGTTGGGTCTCAATGCCCTTCCGATTCGGGTCTAACACGACAAGGATGAACCTAGCCACACAACTAGACAATCCTATGTATGTCATCTAATAACTCGGGAGAGTGTCGATAGGCACCATCGGAGAACATCCCATACTATTCCCTCCGATGCCCAAGGACAGAAGTGTTAGTAGGACACCCTCCAATCCCAAGTCATACGTAAGCAATCACACATCAAATCTCATTATTCTCATGCATCCAATGCATATTCATAATAGTAATCAAATCATGATATTGAAACGAATCATTATAAACATAAGCAAATCAAAATGATAAAGTAACACAACCAATATATAAAGATTTAAATGTTACTGTTCTAACACATATGTAACAGTATCATAATGATTGAAAGAAATCTAGGGATTTCATTCTTTGAATAAAGCACAGTTCAATACTTGATGACTTATATGTTTATGGATATAACCATCCTTACCTTGGATAGGTTGATGATGAATTGAGAATACCAAGAATAGTCCAATAGAATTGTTAAGGCCCTAAACAAACATCAATAAGAAGTTAGAAAAGAAGTCGGGAAGATCGGATGTCATTTGAGTCAAAACTGACCAAGGTTGCTGTCAGCAACAACTTTGGTCGATGGTCTTGGTCGATGGTATCGACCAAAATGATCGACCAAAATAGTCCTCGGGCAGAATAGTGGATTTTGGAGATTTTGGTCCGAAATGAGTCTTCCAGTGTTCGGATCAATCTGAAACTTGGAGGCATACTTAACAACAGTAGTAGGACACTATAAATCAAGGAATTAACCCAATCCAATGGTCTAATTAAAAAGCCCCAATTTGAGCTATCAAGTTCAAGTGATAAACATCATGGCATGAGTTGGAATTGATTGCATTGGTGAGGAATAGCATGCAATAGCTAGAGGAACTAATAGAAATTCGATTGGAATCATATGGCAATGTTAAACATGAACATAATACACTCTATAGCTCAGTTTGATATCAAATGGTATGATGTTAATAGGTAAATCATGGAATACATATGCTAGGCATGAGATATAAGCATTAGCATCAATGAATGGCTAAGGGGATCATGGATTGAGCATGAGTAGGCACTTGGAGTGGTGGTTGCAAGGTTGCAGCACCATTCCAAATGTCCCATCAACAAGATGACAATAGAAAAGAGTAGAAAATGGTAGGGTAGAGAGTGGAATGAAGAGTCATACCTTAGTGTGGAAGATGAAGACAAGAATCAATGATAAACTAAGTGTCTTTGATGAGATACCCTTCACACTAACCAAGGAGCTGCTTTGGGAAGCTCTCCCCACGTTCCCAGGTGAGAAAAAATGATTGCAAAAGGCTCAAGGCTCGATGTCATATTAAATAGAAAAGGAATATTCCATGGAATCATTAACTTGGCAGACTGGGACATTTTGGTCGATGGTCCTTGGTCGATGGTATCGACCAAAATGATCGACCAAAATGTTTTTAGCAGAAAACTCAGGTTTAGAACAGCAACTTCAAGTAGGGATTTGCAAGGCTATACAAGGTCAAATTGAGTGAGGTTTTCTTCCACAATTCAATCAAGAAGTCTTGTTTCGGGGAATACCTTCGGATTGTGCACAGGAGGTCATTTGGTACATCAACCATATTAATCTTCTCCGATGCGCAGACTTTCCTTAAACACTGACAATGCATTTAAGCAAGGGGTATCATTGTCAATGTCCATGGGCTCAGTCTCCAAATCATGATCATCAATCAGAATGGTCCATAAATCTCTTCTTCCACCGCTTCGGGTCCTCGGACCTGAATACAACAGTGGATCCGGGTCAGGGTCAAGGTTAGAATAGGGCTGGATATTACAAGTAAAGTAAGACACGTACAAATGCACATAGCCATATGAGAGAGAAAAGATATCGAGTCAAAAAACAGAAAGAAAATTTTTATATTAAGAAAGAAGACAATTGAAATAAACAATCAAGTTTTGGGGTGAGGGAATAATCAATGAAACTTTTGAGAGGGAGAGTAAGTATATGGGAAATAAGTATAGGAAATAGTATTCAAAAACTTAAAAACAAAAAGAGATAAAGAGGATTATTATTAAAACAAATATATCTGAATTTTGCACATAAATAGGAATCCAATTATTGTTTTTATTAGTTTTATATTTTTTCTTTCCCCTAAACTATGTTATGCAGTGAATGCCAATTTCTTTTGATTTAGAATACCTTTAGCATCAAGGTTTTATACACAAATATTCATTTCCTGCAATTTTTAATTTAGTTGTTTGCTTATTTATGTCCTTATCAACTTTTATTCTTTTATTTTTTGGGTCATTATCAACCAATTATAGTGACTGGGGGCCCATAGGTTCTCTTGGGGGGGGGGGGAAGGGAAAGATGTGATAGGGGCAGAAGTTTATACTCATGACATTTTAGGACTTTCTATTTCTACAAAGGAGGTTGCAACCATTGGCAACCTCCTTATGTAATAAAATCTTCTTCCAACTTGGTAGCTCTTAAACATACAAGCCTTTATCGTAAACTGATAACCTTAAATAATTCATTAATTCAAAGATTTATTTAACTGAGCTACAGTTAACTGCTCTACCTCTCACAATCCCTGCACCAGGAGATGGAGAAAGATGAGCCGTTGCAACCCCGATGTAGAAAATGGATTGGCACTGGAAAGAAGACAAAGAGGAGAAATTGCCTTTGAAAGGACAATGGTTAGGGTTCGAAGGAGAAAAATAGACTTCAACATTACTATTACTATTTGTCAAAAAAACGAAAAGATATGAGAGAGATTACCCTAAAATTGAAAACAACAGATTAACAATTCCCATTTGGTCGCTACCTATGTTGAAAGTTTTAGACTGATCATTTGGTTACTGAAATAATTATCATGTTAAATATTGAAGTCATAACATAACCATAAATCTATTGATTTTTGCTATTTTATCAAGAAACTAGTACGCCTTTTTTCCCACTTATTGAGCAAACTAAGAAGATAAATATTAATGGCTTCTCTTGATAAAACTCAATCAAATCTCTAAAATCAGCAGCAGTACAACTTATTTTTGGTAGAGACGATCGGAATTACAGTTGCATCATAAATAAAATTTGGGCGAGAAGCAGCTAGAGGACAGCGTACACATTCATTCCTTGGAGGAAGGGTCTAATGGAAAAACATAACGTTAGTGGGGGCAGCTTAGATGGTGCTCCTGCAACTGAAGTCTTATGAACTTACCTATCCTTCCATAAAATTTATGAAATTCAAAAAATAAAATAAAATAGAGAAATAGCAAGCAAACCTTGACATCTCGAGATATTTCAGCCCAACAATCATCTGAAAAAAGAAGAAGGGCGTAACAATTAGCTACATAACAGTTAGCTACATAAACGAAAAGATAATGGTACAATAGCACATACGTGACGCAGTCCACCGCCCAATTTAATGGTTTGATCAACTATCTTTGAGAGGTCTAGTGGAAGAGGAGGTTGGTTCGTGTAATTTCAGGGTTGGGTGAAGGCCTTCCGCAACAGGGGGCACATGGGTCCTTCTCTCACTTAACTATCGGTGGAAACAACTTAAAAAAAAAAGAGAGTTCTAGAAAATACTTTACCAATTTCAGTCACTATAGTAGCTATCATACACCGTGGGAGTGGAACATGGTTCAAAAATCATACCTTTCATAATGTCAAGTTCGGTGATGATCGTCATCATCTTCTCTATCTCGACCGCTCTCTCTTTTGTCACTCCACTCCCTATAGTGGTCTTGACGATCACGGTCTCTATCCCGATCCCCCTCCCTGTCTTTGTCCTTGTCCTTATCCCTCCCTTTTTCTCTTTCCTTATCCCTACTCCATGAAGACTCTCTCTCGTAATCACGTGAGCTGTGCTGCAATGAACCAATGCATTTTTGTTGTTACATCGAGAAGGGTAGAACAAATAGCAAACTGAAAATATTCTACAATGGGAAATTTTAATTAAAAAGTATAATCCAACAATTAAAATATATGTTTGACCTCCAACTCTGAATATTTAAATAGTTCTTCAGGACGACAAACTTAATTCAAAATTGATAAATTATGAAAGGAAAAGAAAGAGGCGGGAGAGTGGGACTGAAATGCTAGAAGAACACAAATTCAAGTATGTTTAATACGTACTACAAGTAACGGAAATAAGAGCGCCACATTCAATAGCATGTACAACCATGCATAGTGAAGTGTTACAAGTAGCACTTTTAAAAACCCTAATTAAGGATTCCTCTCCCCTTCCATAAAAGCTAATCAGACATTCAAAGGAAATAAAGTTAGGCACCATCGTTAAGGTTGCTAAAGTGAAAAATCACAGTTATTTCCTTGATGAACCATTCAAATAACTTGCGCTCAAACTTGAAACGAAATATCCACATAAATAAAGGGTATATGAGAGCGAGAGCTAATAGCCAATGTCCGAGTCCAGAAATTCAGACCCTATCAACAAAATCTGTGGGAACAAAACAAGTATGTAATTCTGGATCTCCGAGAAAACCAAATTTTTAGAGGGAAAGAGGGGGGGGGGGGGAGGGAATGCTAGAATAGTTCAAAGCCTTAATCAAGATTTACTCAAAAGGGTTCACGTTCATCCATATTGCAAATGCCCAAAAAAAGGGGGAAAGAACCAGTACAGACGGATTACGACATAAAGATAAAAGCAGCTGATACAACCAGTAGAACACCCCCATTGCGAACCAAATCCTTTAAGATCCTCTTTATCTCTCCACTCGACTTTGGAGAAGAGAAAGGCAAGGCATGGAGATAAAAGAACACAAATTCAGATGAACTTCAAAATTAAAAACTAAAAATAATAAATCAATTACGAAGAGCTACCCGAGATTTAGAGTCATTAGAATCTTCCACTCCACCATGACTGCTAGTTTTCTCTTGAGGTGAGGAACTGTAATCATTGAGCCCTTCGCCATTATCATTGTGTCTACCCCTGTAATCCGGCATTTTTAAGCTTCTATTCCTTTTTCGACTACTCGGCATCGAGAGATCGAGAGACCGAGAGACCTTGAGAGAGATTGAGGGGATCGAGAAGTTTGAGAGAGATCGAGCGAAAGATTCAGAGAGATTAGAGAAAGTGCTCATTTAGAGAGAGAGATTCAGAGAGAGTTCGAGAGAGTTCGAGAGGGAGAGGGATATAGAGAGCGATAGACTTTGAGAGAGATTCAGAGAGAGTTCGAGAGGGAGAGGGATATCGAGAGCGACAGACTTTGAGAGAGATTGAGAGAGGTCGAGAGATAAATCGAGAGAGAAATTTAGAGAGGGATTAAAATTAATGATAAATTAATAATAATTTATGACTAAAATGTCTAAATTATCCTTGTAAAAATAAGTAAAGAAATAACAAATAGTACAACATTATTGGTATTTAGAACAATGATAAGGATAGAAAAGGACAGAAAAAGATTTGTGAAAAAGGTAGAGTATACATGCTTTTAATATATATATAATATATATATATAGATAGATATGATATATATATATATATATATATATATATATATATATATATATAACGCTGCTCTGAAAATCTAAAAAATTGTGTACTTCAACTAGGGCCTTGCTTGGAGAAATTCTTGAGCACATCTCTATAGGCGTAACGATGACCATCGTTGAATCTCAGACCAACAACCTCCACCATGAAGTCACAAGATTTCTTTATTTGAACCTAGTGCCTTATAACTTCATAATGAAGTTCATCGGTCAAATCCTCGAAAGTCGTTAGGGAAGCATGAGCAGGCTGAGCTCGTAATTCTTTAGTTTCTTCTCAAGCAGCAGCCTTATCCTTCTTCAAGTCTTCCAATTCACTTGATCTCTCTGCCAGTAGTTTCTCCTTTTACTCCAGTTGCTGCTCCAAGGACTTGACCCGCTCAGCCGAAGCTTGGGCCGACCCCCTGAGATCAGCGACTTTCATAATAAGCTCAACCTCTTTCTCGGCCAATCTTTCACTTTTTGCTCAGATTCAGACATCTCTACTTCCTTCTCCTTAATGATACCCTTGAGGGCATGCACAACATAATGATCCTTCAATGTAGCCTCTAGGCAAGGCCCAAGCGCTTGGGTTAAGTTACAAAGCATTCTGTAAAAATATTGGAGGCATGTTGGTCATGAAATCATAATGCAAAGACCTAGGAGAATTGTCTGAGAATCACTTACCTAGTCGCGACATCATATCGTCATATGGGATTGAGGCCTTCCATAAACTTCAAGTCAGCCGAGAGGAGAACTCCAAGAAGTCATTCCTTCACAATGGGCATCCCTCTCTGATTATTGCATGGCACACTAGATTTGTTGTCAAAGCCCACTATGGAGTAAGGATGGTCGGACATGAGGTCGAGGTAACAACTAGGTTTGAGCTGCTCGGCTCTGATTGAGCAACAACACTTAGGATTTGTCAAGAGGGGTTTGCAGCTGGTGGCCTAATGACAAACTGGCCTTTGATTTCGACGGCCTCACCCTTTCCTACTTGGTCAAGGTACTTCTCCTCGACCTCTTTTATTTTTTCCATGGCAGCCTTAGCACAAGCAGCCACACTCAAAAGCACACTGCACATAGAAACTATGGATAATCCAGACCAAAGACAACTGTCAACTTAAGATAAAATACAAACATGGGGCTAATTCCATAGGAAGGAAACCCTAGAATCTGAGGAACTCTGGGTACTCCGGGCACTAGCCGTTCACTACACAAAGATTATTTTTCTCAGTCGAAATTTGAAGGATCTTTCTTTTCACCTTATCATCTAAGGGGATAAGTGTTGGTTGGTTGTTCAACCCCTGTGATGGACCCAAGCTCTAGGAGGTTGGAAACGGTGTGGTGGTCAATGGACATACAAAGAAAAGTTTGGGACTCCATCCCTTGGTGTTCGACGGGAGGGTTCCATTCTCAACAAAATTGCCATCCCATCTTGTTTGGTTGGACAGTTTCTTTGATAAATAAAACCATCCACTTTGTTCCATCCACTTAGCCATAAAAAGGCAAAGGAACAAAGCCAAGGATGGTCAAATGTTCACATTTTCTTGTTGATGGAATCTCCAGAAGCAGATCAGGCTATGCCAACTATTCAGGGTTAGCATGCCATGGCACATCCCCATATGGCACAAGATTTCTATGAATAGTCGGTGGACTGGAAGCCTAAACCTACTTTTCAAAGCATCATCATACAGTACAGACTCCCCTAGTCAACACTTGTTTGCTCATTTAGATTTGTAAAGATACGAAGGATGAACTCTGAGGGAATGTCATATTTGGTCCAAAGAAAATCTAACCTCTCCTCCGTGATCTTAGAAACTCGGAATACAGGACCAGACTTATTCAGACCAATTTCCATATGGTCGAGAGATGGGTCTTTGTCTTGTTTAGCCTCATACTCCTCAAGAGTCAAACTATCAATCCAACGCTGCTTGTCAACCTTAAATTTGGCTCGAGCAATCATCACAACCTTCTCCCAATCACTACAAGGTATGATATGAGGTCGAGATTCAAGCTCGAAATCTTCTCCCAAGTTGCCAAGGGACTCCCGAGCAAATCCTGACAAGACAGGTTGCTCAGACCTAACACATGAGGCGTGCTTGATCTGCTCTAATCTTTCACTGGAAGATTCACTCAGGGCCCTTGAATCAGAGTGCTCTTCCATCATCAAGGGTCAAGGAGGCTTTCTAGCCACAGTCTTAACAATTCTTCCTCCCAAGGAACAATATATCGGCGAATTTTGGTGAAATTTGCCCAGTTTGATGGAGAGCGAAATAAAGAAAAAGTGTTGAATTTGAAATTACAACATTTCGCCGGAAAATCGGCGATTTTCCGGCGAAACAGCAACCTTATGCCGGAAAATAGCCATTTTTGCCATAAAATCGCCATTTTCGCTGTGATTGTGCAGAAAGCTAGAAGGTGTGCTATTAAATCTTTTGACTCACCGTTTGGGATTCTTCAGTGGGAGAAGAGAAGAAGCCGTCTTTAACACTGTGTGTGTCTGATCAAAGAAACCCGCAGAGATTGGGGAAGAAGGAGAAGTCCAAGTTCAGAAAGAAGAGTCTCAGTCAGTGGCGGGTGGCGGTGGACGTTGCCACCACGCAGGCATCTCTCTCTCTCTCTCTCTCTCTCTCTCTCTCTTTCTCTTTTCTCATTTTCTACCTCCCTTCTTTCCGCCCAAAAACTTTTCCTGCAATTCAGCTTTCTCTCTCTTTCTCTCTCACATCATCATCAACACTTGAGATAAGGAGAGAGAGTTAATGGATAATTAGGGTTAGTTCGTGATGGAATATCTGTCTTATTTAAACCTTCCTGTTCTCTATTCTCCCATTCCTCAGTCCTTCCTTATTTAGGGTTTCGTTATTCATTCATTCTTCTTCTTCTCTCTCTTTCATCTTCCTCTAAAGCCTCGGCATTTGATCCTTATACTTCAGATACAGTAATAGAAGAGAACTACCTCAAATCTGACAGACAGTGAGAAGACAGGAAAATTTTTTCTTTGAAGCTCTGAGAAGCAACTGAAGATTAGCGGAACAAGTTTGTTTGGTTTCCTATTTTTCTGGCGAAATCAAGAATCATATGCGAAAGCTTGGTGCCCCTCAGTTTCCTCATTTTTTCCAGCGAAATCCAATCGACATTTTACACAATCTCGGCGAACTTTCGCCGAGATTTCAGGGTTTCATTGGTTTCGCCAGCCAGCAAACCCCGAAATCCGGCGAACTTCGGTTCCTTGCTTCCTCCAACCATGGTTAATCTAAGGATTTCGGGAAACTATTTCGAACCAAAGCTAGGGCTCTAAGTGTTGGGGTTCAAGTAGAACCCATAAACACACCACCCATATAAAAAGGACCAAACAACCACATAATAAAAAATCAAAACAACAAGAAAATTTGAAATAAGAATCATAGAAGAAGGTAAGAAGGTATTCAAGACATTTGTAAAGAAAAGTAAGAGTTCACTTACTAATTGAAGAGATGAACCCTCCAAGGGGTTTAGCCTTTTCCAACGATTACTCTGGGTTGAGAATAGCATGAATCCTCTAGCACTGGAAGGAAATGAATAGAAGTAATGAAAGAGCTTGAAGAAGGAAAAGTCATAGAGCAGTGGTGGAGAAACAAAAGGCCTTTGGGTTTCATTCACACGAGAGAAAAATGAAATGAGGAATACGAAGAACTTTTAACATATATTTTGGGAAGATTCCATCTAACGACACTGACAAAGGTGATAAATAGTGGCCCAAATATGGAGATCGTTGCGATTCCATCAGATGATTGAGGAAGGGTGTAGATGAAGCACATCTAGACAATGACGATCGCATGGCACTTGAAATTCAAACCGTCATTAAGTCATGTCATTAGAAGTGGCCAAGTGGCGCTAAGTGAAAGGATTTTGGAAAACGTGTGCCACCTGCATTGTCTCAAGCATTGGTCGAACAAGGGCCAGGCCAAGGTCTGTTCTACCAGACCATAGTCTAAGACCATAGTCTATCTAGGAAAAACTTAGTCCCTAGGTCTGAGCACGAAGGTGTTGTGACCAAGTGACTAAGGGGCTAGTGATAAGATCGAACCTGAATGGACCAGTTTGGATCGACCATGAATAGCGGACTGGCCAGGCCCTAGTCATACCACAAACGAGTTGAGTCATATAATAGTAACCTTCCCTAACATCTTGGGTAAGACTCCAAGTCGAGCTAGGGAGTGAGAATCAATCATAGAGTTCTAGTCAAATTAAATCACTAGTCAGTTCAGGAATGCCCTAAATTTGACGATCAGCAGGTGTTCAGGAGATTGATCGTACAGTCAAGGTAACACATTGAAATCTATATAAGCCTAGCACGTTGTCATAATCAAGTACGCACACTTCTAGTACTTCACTTAACATTGAGATCTCTACAACCATTGTTCTACCTCTAAGGTTGTGTGCGTTCACTTGGTTGTTGGAGGCATTCCTCAACCAACCCGGTTGAGCACATGTTTTGCATATTAGGTTGCCTAGCACGTTGTCATAATCAAGTACCCATACTTCTAGTACTTAACATTGAGATCTCTACAACCATTTTTCTACCTCTAAGGCTGTGTGCATTCACTTGATTGTTGGATGCATTCTTCAACCAATCCGGTTGAGCACATGTTCTGCATGCTAGGTTGCTTGCACTGATGAACAGGTTTTTGGAGCAACACTAGTCATCCTATGCAGAAAAAGAAGGCACCCCACTCATTCAACACCGCCTATGTGGCAAAGATCCATTGTTGAAGGATTCAAGCAATCAATGTTTATCCTATTTAGTCGTGCAGTATTTTCTCGCCTCAGAGAGATCCATCGTAGGCATACAAATTTGGAAACTAGTTGCATCTTGGAACTGGGTCTACTTTTCCCCTGGGTCTACTATTGGACCTGGGGAGGAACAACATGTGCTATGAGGGGCCGTTTTTTTTTGGGCTCGGGCGCTTATAGTTGAATCAGCATGACTGTTGATGACAACCCCCCTCTTACCTAGCAAACATGTGAAGACCAAGCTCCTAATTTTCCTCAATTAAATTTTTTTTTTTTTTTTTTTTTCCCCCCCCCCCCCCCTTGCAAAAATTTTTTTTTTTTTAACCCCAATCCCCCCCCACAATAACCAAATTATCCTCCATGAAAATAATTATTAAAACCAAAACACCAGAGTGAAAACCTAAATTATCTTTCATTAGTAAAAGCCTAACATACCTTTTTTTTTTAAAGAAATTTATCAAACAATTTAAAAAAAACGTACTACAATCAATTAAGATAAAAATGAAAAAAAAAGAGAGGTATGTTAGAGAGAGTTAGACCAAGTAGGTTTTTGATTGGTTGATAATTAAAAAAAAAGTATATTGAACTTTAATAATTAAGTAATTTGGGCTTGGTTTTTAAATTATTAATGAATATAATAGAATTGGGGAAAAAAGGGAGGAATGTTGAATGTTTCTAGGAAAGGGCTGAGGAACAACATGTGCTATGAGGGTGACTAACACCGTTGTAACTAGTTTATCTTGTTATTATAATTATTTTGTTGTTAATTCTCATATTCGATTTGCATGCTCTTATTAGATTCGTTTGGGGTGACGTTAATTGTAGGGGCAACTTAGGGGCTGGCCTAAAATTTCCCTAGAAGGATTTAGAACGTAATAGAAATCAGGAAAATATTCCATTCAGCTTCTCATATAGAGACAGTAGATTTAGCAAATAAAGAAATGTTAGCGTTGGGAATATGTTAAATAGTCAACAGAAAACATATAGAACACAACACATCAACAATTGAATTCAAATCAATTACATCAGTTAGGCTTCAAAAGTGAAGACACCTTCATCGCCAGGACTCAGTTTGCGCTCCCCCTGAGTTCATGCAGCTGACAGCACTGATGCCCTTGGACTTCTCTACTGTTCCTGCTACACGAACCACTGATGGCTCACTCAACCTACTTGGACCTTTTCTGAAACTTGAAGCAATTGATTCAACAGTCTTGCTCTTATAAGAATTTGCTTGTAACCGAGCCTTAAGGTAATTTAATTCACCCTTCCCTTGATTACTAGTTGATTCATTATGGTCTGGAACCTCACATTTGCAATCAAGTGAAGATCCATTGTTCTCTGGGGTGATCTTATTAACAGTTGTTTGAAGACTACAGACCCCATCAGTAGTACTTGAATCCTCTGCAGTACAGTCAGGTGGTGTTTCTGAAACAGGTTCATCAGCAATAAAGGTATTCTCAGTCTCTTTTTCCACTGAATTTGGGTCCTCCAGGGAGAGTGATGTCGAGCTCTGCAGGCCACTGTGATCAGATGGCTCAGAAGCAAAATCTGTCACCATAACCAAGTCTCCTCTTTCTTTAAGTGTCATAATGATCAGTGTCCTCAGGAAGTTCATCACTTTTACTGCATACATCAATGCAGTTAAAGGATCTACCATCTGCAATAACAATTGTTATTAATTCATGCAGACTACCAATGAAAGCAAAGAGTGCATTGCATGGAATGGAGGAATCATGTGGCTTCCACTGACCATATTACATCCAATCATTGTAGTTCCAGTCACAATAAAGTTGCTGATAATCCATATAATGGATTTTGAAAAATCATTATCACCATCCAGTCAGTAAATGTGGGGTATAGGATGGATAAGGTCTCTAGATACACATAGACGATCAACATCATATGGCATCAATATTAGTAGTAGATGCCCGCATATATTTGTGAAGCTACATTGTTTCACATCATACATTGCTTGAAATGCTAATAATTTTCCTTTTCGTCTCTTGTCGTTAAATGACAGTGAAAATAAAAGTATATTATACATGATTTTGTTGTGTAAGTATAACAAGTTTGATTAAAGTTGACTAGGATAAATATTGAGGAATATAATCAATCTTAAAGAGATCCAGAGAGTTGTTATTAATGGACAGGATGCCCATATAAATCCACGTAAATGTCTGGAAGAAGTTTGGACACTAACTGATGCAGAATTGGCAGCATATACAAGGAAGAGAAAAGCCCAATGGTCAAGCCCATCAAAGCCTAAAGATATGATCCAAAACAACCCATGGCTTGTATGGGCTAGGACTATTGTAGTGGGTTAAAATGAGCCTATGGTTTCATGGGCTTGGATTACTTTAGTGGGAGAAGACCAGCCCACATGTTTTGAACTAAGCCCAATTCTAGCTTTGAAAAGTCAATAAAAGGAGCTAGTAGTGGGGTGTAGTGGGTGGATGTTTCCATTATTGTTTTGACTAGTGGTGTTGTGTAGTTGAGTTATTAATAGGTAGGTGGTGTTAGCTAGTGGTTGGATGTTACCATTAGTGTTTATGTCTCTTTAGAATGCTATATAAAGAGACTTATGTAAGAGGTGAAGAGACAACTTATGAATTGAAATCAAATTGCTTGCTAGCATTCCTCCTCTTTGGAGAACCCTTGTGTTTGATCAAGGTAGGTTGGTGTTCGATCCAATCGATCCACCTTGCGGTGTGAAGCCCGGGTGTTACGTATTACATTGTTATTGTCACTTTCTTCATTATAGTTCTGCCCCTATTGGAAGATCTATTCAGCCCGTTATAATACCATTCTAGTTTCAGCCCTCTTTCCCATCTAAACTTTGTTTCACTTTAAGTCCATCAAATTTGCAATTGTCTCCCTGTGAAAAGGTCCTATTTGGGTACTGTTTTGATCAATCAAATTCGGTATCTACATTATTTGGTATTAGAGCCATGATAGGGAGTAAAACTTATGGATTGGATACTGACCTTATGGCACAAATGATGGGGATGTTGTAACAATTGAGCAACCAACTCACTACAAGTCACAAGCACGAGGAAGAGAGGCGCTTAGCAATGGAGGCTAGAGTTGTTGCCTCTACTCATGCTCCACACCCTCCACCCATCAAAGAGTTAACTAAATTCAATGAGCATGTTGGTGATTCTCAAAAGGTAAAGCTTGAACACCAGGAGTTCATTCACACTAGCCATAACACAGGGCTGGTATTGGCTCCTGTTACGAGAGAAGTTACCCCTCAACCTAAAGTGACATTCCCTCCACTTACCAAACAATTACCTTCTGATTGTCTTAAGGTGGTTCCTGATGAGTTGCCTAATGAGCTACCTCTTATGCACAATATTCTGCATGCCACTGATTTGGTATCAGGTGTTCTTGTTACGAGAGAAGTTACCCCTCAGCCTAAGGTGACATTCCCTCCACTTATCCAAGAGTTACTTTCTAATTTTCCTGAGGTGGTTCCTGATGAGTTGCCTATTGAGCTACCCCTTTTGCCCGATATTCTACATGCCACTGATTTGGTATTGGGTTCGGTGTTACCAAACCTACCGACCTATCACCTCAACCTAGCGGAGCACAATGACTTCAAACAACAGGTGGATGAGTCGCTACATAAAGGATTCATTCAAGAGAGCTTAAGTCCATGTGTTGTACCATCATTACTCACTCCAAAGAAGGACGGCTCATGGCGACACCACTATGATGATGGAGACACTGAACAAATGTTGAGGTTGCCCCAACTCAAACCACCAATCATTGACATCATTGAGGAGGTTTTGGATGACTCTTACAAAACCACTCGTCGTGGCACTGGATACCATGCTTTCCTCATCAAATGGAAGAATCGTCCACAACATGAGAGCACTTGGATTCATGCTGGCAGCCTCGAGAAACTCGATCCCGATTGGTGTGAGCGTTACATATCATTCATCAATTCGTCGGAGACGAATGTTTTCAAGCCGAGGAGAGTTGATGCAGAATTGGCAGCATATACAAGGAAAAGAAAAGCCCAATGGTCAAGCCCATCAAAGCCTAAAGATATGATCCAAAACAACCTATGGCTTGCATGGGCTAGGACTATTGTAGTGGGTTAAAATGAGCCTATGGTTTCATGGGCTTGGATTACTTTAGTGGGAGAAGACCAGCCCATATGTTTTGAACTAAGCCCAAGTCTAGCTTTGAAAAGTCAATAAAAGGAGCTAGTAGTGGGGTGTAGTGGGTGGATGTTTCCATTATTGTTTTGACTAGTGATGTTGTGTAGTTGAGTTATTAATAGGTAGGTGGTGTTAGCTTGTGGTTGGATGTTACCATTAGTGTTTATGTCTCTTTAGAATGCTATATAAAGAGACTTATGTAAGAGGTGAAGAGACAACTTATGAATTGAAATCAAATTGCTTGCTAGCATTCCTCCTCTTTGGAGAACCCTTGTGTTTGATCAAGGTAGGTTGGTGTTCGATCCAATCGATCCACCTTGCGGTGTGAAGCCCGGGTGTTACGTATTACATTGTTATTGTCACTTTCTTCATTATAGTTCTACCCCTATTGGAAGATCTATTTAGCCCGTTATAATACCATTCTAGTTTCAGCCCTCTTTCCCATTTAAACTTTGTTTCACTTTAAGTCCATCAAATTTGCAATTGTCTCCCTGTGAAAAGGTCCTATTTGGGTACTGTTTTGATCAATCAAATTTGGTATCTACATTACTGACCATAAATACCTGTCCGTGCTTGAATCTATATGAGAATCACAGGGAACATTATAAATGTATTAACCACCTAAAGGCTAAATGTGGGTGTATGTATCTCTGACCCTTCCATTAGATACCATCATTAACTGATGGGCACCAAACTTAAAGTTGGAAATAGATATGGTAGAAAGAAACAATCCTCCTACTCCAGAAGTACAAAATTCTCACTAGGTCATTAATGTGCAGGTATCTGAAGAAACTAAGTGGTACAATAGTTTAAGAAGTACAAAGTCCTCACTCACCTGAGTCATGTTGGGGGCAAAGACTGTTGCAACATTTTGGGCATTCATCTTGTTTAGATGTTCCTCATGGACAACATCTGCCATCAGGTTGACAGCCCAATTCAGCAAAGCAGCTTCTGTTGGGGGAAGGAGCCTGACCAGCTGAGCACATTCCTCTTCTGACTGGCATTGCATTACTTGCTCGGGTGAGAGAGAATCAAGCACCCCAGTTGGAAGTTGTCTAAACCAAGACTACAAATGTGTCGAAACATCATATCCAATGTCAGCTTATAATGCAGGAGCAGATTCAAAATATAACACAGTTCTTAGATGCAAAAACTCTTAACTCCTTTTTCTTGTTTTGTTTCAGTCACACGAGAAAGAAAGATGTGTCAATCAGTATCATAGTTACCTTTCTATCACTAGCAGGTGAAGATGTGTTTAGAAATACTACAGGAGGTTCTATGAGAAAGCATGGGTTCATTTGCCACAAAAGAACAATGCAGGCAATTGTCTCATGAAGAGATTTCCAGATTGTGTGACACCTCCAGTTGAACTGGACGAAGAGAAGCTCTTTTTAAGATGAGACCATTCAAAGCACCAAGATCTGATGGGTATCAGGCACTCTTTTTTTTTAAAAAAAATGGGAATTAATTAAAGCAGACTTGTTAGCATGTGTCTCAAAATTGTTTAATCATGCCTCTTTACCCCCTGGTTGCAATCACACCCTGATGTGTTTAATACCAAAATTTGAAAATGCTTCTCATGTTTCTGATTTTCGACCAGTCAAGTCTATGTAATGTCAACAATAAAATGTCAGCCCAGTTTATTGCTAATCATCTTAAACCTTTTCGTTCCCGCTTTATTTCTCCTGCCTTTGTTCCTGGAAGATAAGTTGCTCATAATCTTTCAATTGCGCATGAAATTTTTCATTTTCTTCATAAACAAACAAAAAGAAATTTGGGGTTAGCAGCAATTAAGCTTGATCTTTTTAAAGCTTATGACCAAATTGAATGGAGTTCTATTCTTGCCATCTTTCAAATCTTATTTCTTCAACTTTTGTTTCAATTAAATTGGAAGATGCCCTTTGGGTTTTTCCATCCCTCCTAGGGACGTAGAAAAGGTTGCTCTCTTGGAAGTTCTTTCGTGTATTTTAACGGTTTATTGTGATCTTAATGTTTTTCAGGGAATTACAGTGGCACAGAGAGCCCCAGAGGTGTCTCATCTATTTTTTGTAGATGACGCCTTTATCTTTTGTAGAGCCACAGAGAAAGAGTTTGATACTATTAAAGCCGCCCTAGACTTATTCTTGGATCTGTTGAGCCAGTAGATAAATTACCTGAAGAGTGGCCTTCTCTTTAGACTTTCAGTTCTCAATTGGGTATCCCAATTCTAACTGAGCAAGGTAAGTATTTTGGTACTTCTTTGTTCTTCTCTAGATCTCAAGTTCATGATGTTGATTTCCTGATTCAGAAAGTTTACTCCAAAGTAGAGTTGTGGAAAGTTAAATGTTTGAGTTTTGCAGGGACAAGTATTAATCAAATCTGTCCCAGCATCAATTCTAACATGTTATATGAGTTGCTTTAGTGTTCCTCAACAGGTTTGTAATAAGTTGAATGCTTTAGCTTGGAGATTTTGCAGACGATTTTATATTTTCCTACTTTTTTCTTTTAACCACAAGTCCAAAAGAAATGAGGTTCTAGGATTTGGAACAGCCTGTCTCTTTGTCTTCCCTACTCACAGATAGACCAACTAGGTTACAGGGAATGGGAGGGTGTCTTTTCTTTGGTATGATCCTTGGGTTGTTGGACTTCAAAATACATGTTTACCTTTTGGAGTTCAAGAATTCTTCTTCTTTTCCCCTTGTTTAGGATTACCCATCAAAATACCTGGCTCATATCCAGCCTTCATCAGTTTCTACCACCTCATTTTGTTCAGAGAATATCTGAAATTTTGATGGAATTTTATCCCTTCATCAACTGGGTCAGTTTTCCACAAAACTTGCTGTTAAGTCTCTTCCATTGTCTTCACCTGTGCCTAAAGCTGTGCATAAATTGGTTGGTTTTAATTTCTTCTGGAAAATTTAAGGATTGTCAAAGCATAAGTTTTTTTTGGTGAATATTGAAAATGAGGGTCTAACTATTAAATCCATTCACTCTAAATGGGTGGACAAAATAACTATTGCTGTTTTGCAACAATCATGAAGAAACTGTTTGGCACTTGTTTTTTGGATGCTCTTGGACAAAACATGTACGATTTGCAGGTCCTCTTGGATTAAAAATGTGAGTATTTTGCTGGAACTTCAGTTTGAAACTTTGTAAACAGATATGTATCTTCTACAAGTGGGACAAGAAGGCTCTGTCTTGGATTTTTAATGTTTTTATGATCAATTGTTATCTGGTATGGACTGCACACAATCAGGCTCTCTTTCAAACTGGAAAGGATTCATCTAAGATTATGGCAGTTCTGTCAATCCTACTTCTCTTGTTAGATAGCTGACTTTCCTCATAATACTCTGATTACTGCAGGACTAGTTGATGGATCCTTGAGATCAAGCAGATGGACTTCTTGCATTTTAAATATGGGACTCTGTTGTTCAATTTGCAGTGTTATGACAGATCATACTCAAAAGATCGATGTCCTTGATTTATAGCTCTGTAACAAGGGTTCCAATTAGCCAGAGCCCTCCCTACACATTCCTATCAAGTGGTGGTCTCTGAATTTTCAGAATGGGATCAACTACTGCCGATTCCAATCAAACCTTGCCCCTTTTTTCCAGCTCTTCTGATGCTATCAATATCACAGAAACCTGGTTCCGTCACATTTTTGCACTGATGATATAGTTGTTATTCAACTTCAGTTATGGTTGTTTTTGGAGATACAAACAGGGTCTAGATCCCGGTTGTAGCTCAAGATAAATAGGTCTGATAACTTAGCCATTGGCTATTTAATTTTCAGACTGTTCCTTTGTTTTCTTTCTACTTTAATCCCTAACCCACACCCCCCAAAAAAAAAAAAAGATATAGACACTTGGGTAAAACTGTGGGGCACATAGGTAACTGTAGACGAATTACCAGCAAAGTATGATTGTAAACATCTGTCTCATCAACATTCCATTGGATGGTTCACCAATGACCATCCAAAACAAAATAAACAGATCAATTTCAGTTCATATGACCTTCTAGTCAAGTTTCACAAGGAACCATGCTGCATTAGAAGAGTCTTATAGTTGTGCTTATTATCCCTACAAAGGATACCCTACATTCTCATGAGAAAGGGACATAACCAAAATGACAAACACCAGCAGATACCAGGTAATAGCAAACCATAATGTGTTAAGCAGGACAACCACACTCATATGTAGAGATATCGAAGTCAGAATTCAAAATTAGATCGCTCTAAAATAAATAAATAAAAATAAAGGTAAAAGAAGGTAGAAAAGCTCCTAGTGATATAAGTGCTCAACCGCTATGCCTACCTTAATAAGACCTGCCAAACAGTGGACATCAATCCCATCTGGCACAATTCCCCGGTTCAGTTGATCTCTAACGTATTCCTCTTGACTGTTTTCTGCAGCAATTCTGAAAATCCCTTCAGCCTGCATGTCAGAGTTCATAATTCAGTGAAATTTTTAGGGTGACAGTTTTATTTTTTATTTAAAAAAAAAAAAAAGTCAAATACAGCATGACAAAAGAGGTAGATAGGATAACCATCATAAGGGGAAGAGAAGAGAGAAACTACTAAATGTCGTACCTGCAGACCTCCCTGAGCATACAAGCATCTTTGCATCAGCAGGAGTATTGTTGGCACACTGTTCCCTCTAGAATCAAAAGACATCTGCATAGATTCTGTGGAAACTCCAAAAACGTTTTGACTGCACAAAAGGGAAATCCAAGTCAAATGGAGTTACGATGTAACAAGATCCAATATGACAGCCATTAGTACCACAAGCCAACGAATTCCAATGAATACCATATAAGCCACAAAAGGCTGTGGCTAAATCAAGTCAGCCAGGATAGCAGTGGCTTTGTATTGCATGTCCCAAAATATTCAGGATGCAAATTATACAAAATTTTCCTATATAAATGGGAATCCATAACTTTATTTTTCACTTTGCTTTCCAGACAAGAATTGTACTTTTTATTCATTCAAAACTTCAAATTCATTCCCCCCCCCCCTTCCCAACCACCCAAAAAAAGAAAAAAGAGGAAAAAGAATTGTACTTTTTACTGTCTTTGGTAAGTGATATGCATAAAGAGAAGGTGCAAATGATTAGATCTACTTAGATTCTATTCGTGTCCCCCCCCCCATCTACAATGTGTTGGAGCTGGATGGACAACAATGAAGAACCCAAGAAAAACACACTCACCAAAGACAAGGAATTTCCCATGGTTTGACAAAACTTCCTATGCCCACCTAAGAGACAAGACATTCCACTATTAACCAAAAAACCTCTCTCTCTCTCTCTCTCTCTCTCTCTCTCTCTCCCCCCCCCCCCCCCCCCCCCCACCTTTTTTGGGTGAATTTATATTTTTCTGGACTGGTCATTTTTGGGCTGGTCACTCTCTCCTCTCTCTCTCTCTCTCTCTCTCACTCAACCTTACAAGGTGCTAAAGTTTGCTTGCTTTGTTGGGCTTTCCCATAGAGACAGTATTTTAGAGAAACCCAATACCCTAATTCCCATATAATTAGAACTCTACCCTATACAAGTATTGATCCAAAATCAGTTCCAATTACAATTATGGTCAACCTCTAGTTAAAAGGACCTACAAAATACAAGACACATGCAGCAAACTCAATAAGCAGTAACCCAACTTCATTTATGTCAGACTGCACTCTAACATTTTCCAGATACATTATAAGATATGAATGACACAGTTGAGACTTTAAATGATATATATAGACAAGAACACGGCTGCAGAAATATGAGAATGTAGAAGAGTCAAAGGAGAGATGGTATTATTAAGAAGAAGATGCCCCTGTAGAGGATCGGATGTGTGGAAACCCTACAAAAACTTAATATTGAGACTAGGTATTTAACATGAAGTAAGCAACCCCCCCCCCCCCCCCCCCCACAAGAAAAAGAAAAAAAAACACAGTTGAACCACTAATTTGGGACCTAGACCCAAGCCAAAGTGGTGCACCTAAAGGGCAGGCCGAACCCTACTCGGGATATTATGATCATTTCCAACTTCTTTTGCTGATTATTTTAGTCCAGTAATTTTTGTTTTGTTTCTGAGTCCCAATCTAATGTTATTTCTCTAATTGAGTTAGTAATGAGAGTCCAAGTTAGAGTCGGAATATATTTAAATTAAGATTCCTTTTGGATAATTAGCTTTAATATTGCAAGTTGTCTTTCTTTTAAATTCCCTTTTTGTGGTTGTTATTCATTGAATTGTAACGGGATCCTAATCATTATAAAGAATTCCCTAGTTGAGTCAAGTTAGGTTGTCAAGATTGAGTTAAAAGTTTTTCCCTTCAATTGTAAAGCTATATATAGCCCACCCTACCTCATTGTAAAACACATTGAATAGATGAATGAAATTTCTATTTGGAGGCATACAAGGTTGTGGTCTTCTTGGAGGGACAAGGCAAATTTAGAAAGCTTTATTCTTCAGTCTCAGAAAAAGTTTTCGAAAGTCCAGCAAGCATTTATCCATCTACAGTCACCTATAACCATCTCCAAGTAAGTGAACATCATCCCCAACACCATCCCTAGCCTTCCCTTTTCTTCCCTCATCTATAGCACCCTTCTTTTCTATTTTCTTGAATTTTTGGACTTTTCTTGAGACCCAAATTTCAAGTCAAGTCTATAGCAATCTAATAGTTAGATCTCTTCCAAAATTTAGAAGCCTCATCCCCCCAACCCTAGTAACCTTAGATCCCAATTGACCCCATTTTAACCATCCAATTTCAAGATATAATTAATTTCTTGAATTGTCATACTTCCCAAGACCCTTAAAACAAGAACCTTCATATGATGGAAGCACAAACCCTCCAGCTGGAAGAAACCCTGATTTGGACCTCAAGCCCCAACCAAGATGGCACAGTTAGGGCTGGTTGAACCCCTGTAGGGGCAGTTTGGTCATTTTTCCTACTTAATTAGTTGACTATTTTATTTCCAAAATTTTTGTTTTATTTTTCTAAGTCCAATTCTATTTTAAGTCATTGTTTGAGTTAGTTAACTGAGTTAAGAATATGTATGATGATTCAATGATAAGTGTAAGAACACTGGGGGGACAAAGTACTAAATTCCCAATTACAGTTGGGCTACATCAAGGATCAACTTTAAGCCCATATTTATTTGCACTTATAATGGATGAATTAACCAAAGACATTCAAGACGAGGTCCCTTGGTATATGCTTTTTGCTGATGATATTCTATTGATAGATGAGACTCAAGTGAGGATTAATACCAAGTTAGAATTATGGAGAGTAGCTTTGCAATCAAGAGGCTTTAAACTAAGTAGACCGAAGACAGAATATCTAGTCTGTAACTTTAGTCATGATTGGGCAGATGATGAGGTGGTGAAACTTGACGATAAGGAGATTCTTGAGAGTGATTTTTTTAGGTACCTAGGTTCAATCATAAATAAAAGAAGTGATATAGAGGATGATGTTTCCCAAAGAATTAAAATAGGGTGGATGAAGTGGAGAGGTGCGTCCGAGGTCTTGTGTGATCGACGTATTCCATTAAAGCTTAAGGAAAATTCTATAGGACCGTCATTCAACTAACTATGATGTACAGTGCAAAGTGTTGGGCTGTTAAAAAAAATCATACAGATAAACTCAATGTAGGAAAACTGAGGACGCTAAGATGGATGAGTGGCAAAATTAGGAAGGATAAGATAAGGAATGATTATATTAGAGTTGGTCTGGGAGTTGCTCGCATAAGTGATAAGCTTCGGGAAAGTCATTTGAGGTGGCACGATCATGTTCAATGGAGACCTATAAATGCCCCTGTACGAAGACGTGATATAATCTAGATTGAAGGAACTAGAAGAGCTAGGTGTAGACCTAAGATAACCTTAAAGGAATTGGTGAGAAAGGATATGCATAGCTTAGGCCTTGTATCTATCATTGACCTCAAACAGAACTGATTGGAAGGCAAGAATCCATGTAGCCGACCCCATTTAGTTGGGACAAGGCTTGTTGTTGTTGTTGTTGATGTTATTGTTGTTGTTGTTGTCATTGTTGTTGTTCTTGTTGTTTGAGTTAGTTAATTGAGTTCTAGTGCCATTGGGAATCTATTTTAAATAAAGGTTCCTTATGGATAATTAGGTTTTTTAGAATAAGTTAAATTATTTAAGTTATGTGGCTGTTGTTTAACTAAGTGTAAAGGGGATCCTAGTCGATATAGGAAACCCTAGCTAAGTCCTACTTCTATTTCCTAGTTAGAATCAAATTCTTTCTTTCTTTATGTAAGGCTATAAATAAGCCATTCCCCTCATTTTAAACTTAGACTGAATTGAATAAAGATTGATAACTCTTGTGGGAAAACAAGTTGTGGCTTTCTTGAGAGGGCCACGGCAGGATTCTAGCATTCTTTCTTAAAATTCAGAAGCTTTCTTCTTCGCAGCCCCTAAGATGCCCTCCCCTACCCCCCCCCCCCCCCATGACACCCTTAAACCACTTCCTCACCCCTCCACCTTCTTTTCTCTCTCAGCCCCCTTTCTTGCACCTTTCCTGTCTTGTGGCAGATCTGAAAAACCAGAAAAGAAAAGAAAAGGAAGAAAGAAAAGAAAGAACAAAGAAAGAGAAGAAAGAAAAGAGGAAAGAAATAGAAAGGATCCAAAGCCGGCTCAAGAACTTAACAAGAACCTTTCCTTCCATAGAGATAGTTCCCTCAACCTTCCCAAATCAATCCACCGCTATTTCTTTCAAACCTACGGAGATTTTGGATGTGTCAAGATCATCCCATAAGGATATGTTAAAACCCCAACTCTTCCCATACCAACCCATTTAGTCTTGTTAAACCAAATATTCCCCAAAACCTTACCCATTTAGATCCCAAAATTTATCCGTACTCATTTAGATCCCAAATTTATCTTCTTTTCCATCTTTACAATCTATACCAGTCCAACCCATATTTAACAACTTTATCTCTCCCATTCAAATTTATTAACAACCTCTAAACCTAGATTTATTAGGTATCCAACTCCTTGCTAAATAAAAGAAGATTCTGGGCTAACCCTAAAATTCTAGGGAAACCCTTCCAAGAAACCTTAACCTTAGAATTGGGCTACATCATCATATCTTTTAATTTAGCCATCCAAACCCCCACCAAACTTGGGGAATCATAGCCCCATATTATTACATTCCCTCCAAGTTCCAACCCATTCCAACACCTTTAGACCCCAGTTCCTAGCGCTACGAATTTATCCCATGTAGAATATTGGTGAGCCCTAATTTTCTCCCATTCAGTCCCAACTTCCCTTTAAGTTCCATATCTATTACATCATCATCCAATTTTGGCTTGTTTTTATTTCCTTCTCAATTTCTTTCAATCCATCTATCCAAAACCCTAACCATCCAAAATTTAACCATCAAGCCTATCCCATCTAGGTTCGTTAAAATCTCCAATTCCCCAGTTGGGTTCTTTATTTGTTGGATAACAAAAGAGAGGATCTTGGAGTATCCATAATTTTACGGAAATTCTTGCACATCACAAAACACTAAAATCGTGGTTGCATCAATTTGGTATCAAAGCTAGAGGAACCAGCAATCACTAGAGATAGATGAATCAATGGTAGCCAAAGTCAAAAATGAAATAACAAATAGTCACATTGAACATGACTTTTGAGTATAGCCCATCGATGAACATTCTCTCTAAGATTCTTGTATCTAAAACTGAAGAAGAAGACTGGAGGAGGAGCAGTTTGTTCCAAACTCTACTAAAGGTAGGAAAAACCACAGGTAGAGCTATTATTGATAGTGGGTGCAATCTAATGTGGTGTGTGAACTCTCTATCCAGAAGGCCAAGCTTCCAGTAGAAGAACATCCTAACCCATATCGAGTGGTCTTCTAAACAATGGATGTGTGGAGGTAAAATTCAGATGTCATTCATAAAAATAAAAAAATAAAAAAAATCAGATGTCTTGTACCCATTAGTCTTCATTATTATTCAGAACATGGAATAAATTTCAATCAAAATGGTCGAGATTTCAATTGAAATTGCTGCACTTTTGGAAATTGAAACGAAACATGAATTATTTTGCCAAATAGTCACTTCGGACGGAAAGTTCACTGATTTTGACCATTTCATACGTTTCAACCTAAATTTTGCAAGTTTAGACACTCCAAATTGTTTTTCCTCGGTTTTTGTTGATTTCTATCCTATTTTCACCTAATTTTCACGATTCCTTTGCCTTCAGACACTTCTTTTGCTCATCTTTTGCCTCCAAACACCTCTTAAGCCACAACAGCTACAAAGGAAACTCCGGCAGCAATAGAGTGTGAAGCATAAGCCATACCCAACAGTTCCAAACTTCCATTTTTTTTTATTTTTGTTTTGTTCATGCCTTATGATCTATAGATTGTGTGTTGTTAAACTTTTTTTTCCTTTATTTTCTACCATTTTTTGGGTTTTATAACTATTTTTTAAATTGTATTTTGAAAAAATACATACGTATATATATGATATATGGACTTAAACTTAATATATCTGAGACACCATCACTTGATTTAGTTGGTCATTTTACTTTATTGACTTGTTGCATATGTAACCATTCTATCAAACAACTCATGTATGCTGATGATTCTATATCTGTATGCAATACAGTTTGTACTTGTTGGAACTAGTCCTTTGTTAGTATACTTGAATGATAAACAACTCAGGTATGTTGATGATTCTATGCATGTATGCAATACAGTTTGTACTTGTCGGAACTAGCCATTTGATAGGATACTTTAATGACAAATTTTCAGTGGTTATTTGGGCAAAATACTAGTTCCATTGTGTTTATCATGCTTTAAATAGGTCAGAGGTAAGAAATCAAATGAAATGGAGATCATATAAGGCCCAAAACCTAGGGTCGAAATTTCAAATAAAAGTAATTGGTTTCGACCGAAATTTCGGTTGAAACCTGGAAATCTCACATTTTCTCTGAGTTGAACTTCAATTTCGATCAAAATTTGTTCCTTGATTCTGAAAAGGTTTGGTGTGACGTGGTTCCCATAGAAGTAACTAATGTAATTTTGGGTAGACCTTGGTTATTTGATAATGATGTATCTAAGAGGGACAATATTTGTAAGTTCAATTAAGAAGATATATTTTCCTCCACTTGAATCTCAAAAGGAGGTCAAAAAAAGAAAGGTCCTTAGTTCAACCCAGAAGGATCCCAGTACCAAAACGCAGCATTTGGTGGTCATAGAATCTAGAGGACTTAATCAAGAAGGCAACCAAGGCTTAGCTCCACCAACAGAATCTGAAGGAACCACTGTAGAAGTTCAGCCTGGAGTCAAGCCCCTTCCATTCTAATAAAAGTTAAGCCAAAGTTCCAATCCATGAGGTTTTACTAGTAGAGGACAGCACCATAAGTGACCACACAGACAAGGCCCTCACTCTTCCAGACGGTAAACATCCACCAAGTTAGAAGCTTCCCCCAGAGGTAGTGCCAGATAAATTAGCCAAACCACCACCAAAAAAAGGAAGTTTTTGTCCACCACATTCACCAACCAACTCCTGACAAAGAGACCCTATGGTCACCTCCAAAGGCAGTCCTAGAAAATTCCATTAATAAGGTAGCACACTTGGACCATTGCCAAGGTCTTAGTGAAATAACAAGAGAAACAAAGCTGCTGTTCATGACAACTATGCCCATACTGCAAGACTTTGATGGTGACCCCATGGCAGAAATAGTGAAGACAAGGAGACTCAAGTCCTTGATGACAAGGACATAATAGTTGACAAAGACATGGTAGAAAATATCGCTCAAGAGCGAGATCTTGCCATCCTAAAAAACCAAGATCTCGGTTAAGATGTGTGATTTTTTTACGTCAATTCGGTGACCCATCTTAGTGGGTTTTAGGGTCCTAGTTGGGCTGAAACTTGGTATTTGACCTAATTAAGGCCTTCTGCACACACCGGTGGCCTTGGAATTTGTGAGAAAACAACCTTAAGTATGATTTCTATGTCTACCCATAGGATTAGGGAATGCAAGGTTATACAACATATAATATAGAACCTTTAAGGCATATAAATGAAAAGCAAGTGTATCAAATACATCAAATAACTTAAATGTCATCAAAATTCCATCTATATGAGTATCACAATCTCGATTTTCGAGAATAGAATAATAAAATTATATAACCATTAGAAGTTCTATATAAGTCATTAACTCATAAGTTCATAAGACAAGCAGAGAATGATTGATCCTCATTTGATGTTGTAGATGTGCTAAGAGTAGTTGTAAGTAAAAATATAGCTGAAATATGCAAAAAATGGGGCAAAAATTAAGAGTTCTAGCAAAATATGCCAAGAAATAGCGAGATGCCAAGATCTGGAGCGAGATATCCCACTTCGCAAAACTCAATCTTTATATCGTCTTGGTTTATGAAAAATCCAAGATATCTCACAAGATCTTCCACCATGGACAAAGATGCCCCACAAAGTACAAAGACATAGCCATCAGCAACCCCAAGCGAAGAGGTAACTAATGACGTACCGACTCCACCTGAAGTTCATCATGCCATTGATCTGAGCGACAAAGAATTGCTGCCCCAAAATTTAAGGTGTCACCAAGAAAGTTACTTAATCTAGCTCATATTCCACGCAACATTCACTCCGTCTTTGCTCCTCTCAAAGAATTTCTAAAAGGAATCAGATTAGACAATATCCAAACCTTCAAGGCTAGCACGGTGGGAGCAAAGGATATAGCAGAATCCAAGAGCATAAAGGCAGACTTTGAGCATGAGTATATTGAATTTTTCATGCCCTTTATTTCTTTGAAAAGAAGGCCCCTAGATTTAAAGATTCCATTCCTAATATTCCTACCTTGTCAAAAGTGTTGCCTAGGAATGGTGCTCATAGAAAAACACCTTTTACTTCCTCCCAACTACAAGGTTCGAGGATGAACTTACACTAAACATCTCCAGAGATTGATCCCAGAGCATTTGATAGGCACATTCATCAGGAGATAAATGCTTTCAAGAAGGGGAGAATTGATGTGAGCAAGCCCAACCATGGAAAAAAATTTCAAGCGATATGGTCGAAATATCGCTCGAAATGTCTGCAAAATCTGAAACCGAAACGAAATGCATGTACAGGTACAAGAAGTGTCAAATATCGTTTCGTATCGACCGATATATCGGTCGATAAGAGTCAAAATTTCAGCCCGATACCATATAGGGCTGAAACGACACCCGCGCAGCTTATAAAATACCCAAAATCGACCCAGTTTCAACCTACCGAGCCCCTTTCGTCATTTCAGCGATATCGCCCTTTGCATTTCGACCTGTTTTTTATTATTATTATTTTTTTTATTTCTCTTGCTTTCATCCTTCTTTACACCTAATTTCTACAATTCCATTTCCTTCAAACACTTGATTTGCTCCTCCATTTGTGCATTTTCTCAAATCTTGCAAGGTGAGTAACCAACTTCCTCATTTTTTTATTTTTGTTTCATTTGTGCCTTAAATCATCTTAGATTGTTTCTAAATTTATGTATGTTTACTTTAGAGTGTTGATCTATGAATTTGTAGTGTCAACATTATTTTTTGATTCTTCCTACTATTTTTTTATTTTTTTATTATTAAAAATTATTTACTAAATTATGTATATTGCTAAAAATGTATATCTATAGTACATGTATAAGCTTCAAATTAATGTATGTGAGAATTGAGACAGCATATTGCTGTGATGGTGTTGAATTAATTTTTTTCTGTTAATTATGTAATTTTACTGTATTTAATATATATTTAAATAATTAAAAATATTTAAATATAAAAAAAAACTAATTAATTTATGTTTTAAATTTAAAAATATCAGAGTATTAGTGGAAGCATGTATGCAATTTTTGGAGCATGTTGTGGATATTTTTAAGATAGTTTGTGTGTATTTTATATATTTTAAAATTATTTATATGTTAAAATTATTTATATGTTAAAAAATACTTATATAGTTAGACATATATTTTTTTATTTGAAAATAGTTAGTTATTATTACAAGCATGTATGTCATTTTTGGAGCATATTGTGGAGCTTTTCAAGATACTTAGTATGTATTTCATGTATCAGGCATTCTCTTTTAAAGATGTCAGACATAGTTTGGCAACATGGGAGGCCACTGATAGATGATAAGAGGAAGAATGAGTGTAATTACTGTAAGAAACAAATAGGAGGAGGTGGGGCCACTAGATTGAAGGTGCATCTAGCTGGTGGCAACAGGACTGTAACAGGGTGCCCAAAGGTGCCTGTAGAGGTCAAGAGGGCAATGGCTGCATATATTAGTGGTGGAAAAGAAAAGAGGAAAGAGAAGAGAGAACACAGAGGGATGAGTTCGAGGATGCCTGCTTAGATGACCTTCCAAATCCTGAGGATTATGGTATGGGTGAGCCAGGAGAGAGTGACCCTGATCCAGAGGCCGATCAACTGAGGAGGGCGATGATGATGAGTAGGGAGCAACAGAGGATTGATGACATAAGGAGGCAACAAAGGGGTCTGGGTTGTGGGTCCTCTAGAGAGCCAGTAAGTATGGGAGGCACAAGTGGCTCCCAAGTCCCTATGAGAAGGACTCAAAGTGTGAGGCAGGAGGCTCCTATCCCACGGGCCCCTACAAGGGGTTGAGCTTCGTCAGCACATTCTACAGATCCGGATCTTGAGATTCTTCACAATGATCCAGCCCTATTTGCGAGGCCTGAGCATAAACAAAGAAAGTTGAAATACTTATAGGGGAGTATGAAGGAAAAAGTGGGGATGACTTTCTCCAAATGGGCTTATTACTATAGTATTCCAGCACATACAGCCCAGGGGCCCTACTATAGAGATATGATTGAGGAGATAGGCAAGGCTGGGAGTGGTGCACAGGGCCCCACTCCATATGAGATATATAATGTGTATTTGCCTAAGCATAAAGAGGACTTAAATGAGTAAATTAAGGGATTAAAGCCCATATGAAATCATTATGGAGTGACTGTGATGGCTGATGGTTGGACTAGTCCCACTAAACAGTCCATCAGCAATTTCATGTTGAATTGTGATGGAAGGACAATGTTCCTCAAGTCAGTAGATGCATCCGGTGAGAAGAAGGATGCAAAATACATTTACAAATTATTGAAGCAAGTGGTGAAGGAGTTGGAGTGGAAAATGTGATTCAAATTGTGATTGATAAAGGCTCAAACTACAAGAAAGCTGGGTTGAAGATGCAGGAGAACTCCAGGTATCTAAACATATAGTATTAATTTTCATTTGTAAATACATATATTTACATTACACATATACATGTACATGTACACTTTATAACTTTGTATTGATGGCTTGATGCCTTGATGGATGGACAGATATAAGCTCTTTTGGACTCCATGTGCTACTCGCTGCCTTGACATAATGTTGAAGGACATCGGAAAGGTCAAGCTTGTGAAGAATACCGTGGAGCAAGCCCGACAAGTTAGCACCTTCATCTATAACCAAATTATACATTAAGGATGATGAGGAACAAGTGTCAGGGTGAGTTAGTGAGGCCAAACATAACCAGATTTACTACTAATTAGATAACACTGTAGAGCTTTGAGAGTAGAAGACTAGCCTTAGGAGCATGTTTGCATCAGAGGAGTGGTTTAACTGGGAGGGTTCTTCATCAGTGGGAGGAAGGAGAGCACAGTTGACCATACTCGATGATACTTTCTAGCACAATGTGAGGATAGTGGTGAAGATGCTTGAGCCTATGGTGCATGTGTTGAGGATGGTAAATCAGCAAAGAAAACCTACTCTACCACACATATTTGCTGCAGTAGAGAGGATGAGGCAACAAGTTGCTCAGGTCCACCCACATGGCAACAAGAGAGTCCTCCAAATCATCGACATTAGATGGGAGTCTATGCTGCAGCATCCACTGCATAAGGCTGGTGAGTTGTTAAGTAGTATTTAATTTAATTTTCATTATGTTATGTTATCACACATTCACACTATTAAGCATTAACTATTCCCTTTTATGACATACTTTTTCTTACACAGCATACTATTTAAATCCCAAGTACCATTACAAGGACAATCTTGGGATGAGGCAAGATTTGATTGATGCAGTCCAAATTGTAGTGGAGAAGTTGGAACCAGATCCAACTAAACAAGCAGTCATCCTTATGGATGTGAGATAGTGATTTGAAATTTTGAATAATTTGATATTCACAGAATCATAATTCATAGTTTTAAACTAAGTCATAACATAGTAAGTAGTAACTACTAACTAGTTATTGTTTTTTCTCTTTATATATTAGATAAAGGCATTTAGGGATGCACTGGGAGCTTCAGTCGTTCTATGGCCGTATTGGGACGGGAATCTGCCCCTACGGATATGTTCATTCATTTATTTCATTATACATTTAATTATTATATTCTATCTTTAATTTAGTTATTTAAGTATTAAAATGACTTGGAGTCTATGTTTGTTGCAGCTGAGTGGTGGTTGCAATTTGGACGTGATTCACACCAATTTAGTAGGATTGCAAGCAAAGTGCTCTCCCAAACATGTTCTGCCACTGGGTGTGAGCGAAACTGGAGCACCTTCAGCCTCATTCACTCGAAGAGGTGCAACCGATTGGGTGTGACACCCTAGTGTCATCCACCCGACCTTGTCTACATACACTATAATATGAGACTGAGAGAGGATCATATTAGATAGGGGATTGACAGAGAGAGTATCAATATCGACTTGGCCGATATATTTGAGATGGATGATGATGATAACTCAGTAGTTGACTGGATCAGGGACAGCGGAGAGTCATTGCTGGATGAGGAGGGAGGACGTCCCAGTAGACAGATTGCAAAGGAGATGGGGGCTGATGTGGAGGACTTCATGGCGAGGGAGGGGAGTGCACATGCAGAGCCCGCCCGTCCATTCATGCCACACCCTAGTGCATCCACCCAAAAGTAAGAATTTGATTGTCTAGTCCGACACTGAGAATGAGGTGAGTTAGGCCTCCGGTGATGACGACGATGGTGGTGATGATGACGATGGCAGTGATGATGGAGGGGATGAGGGTGTTGGACCTCGTGATCAGGATTCAGCTGATCCTAGGGACAGACCACCACCACCACCACGTGAGAGTCGAGGGTGGGGAGGACGACCACCGAGATTCATGGGCGAGAGTCAGTTCACCCATGCAACACAGGATATAGACCATACTAGAATTGCATCTCGAGGCAAAAATGCTTCCTTTACATATTCGAGGAAGGGGAAGGGGAGACAGCACGACTGGAGCACAGAGGACACGCCATCATATGGGTCCTACCGTCCAGTCGATGCCAAGAGCTTGGTGGGATCTATGAGATCGATGAGCATTGATGATGCTAGAGACTCTTCCACCTCCAAAGGATCCGGATGGCATAGGCCTGCATAGTCCTCATATGATACTGCTATGGAGATTAATGGTTCTACCTAGTCGACTTATGGTTATAGACCATATGGTGTCCCTCCTGGCTATCAGATTCAGGGTCAGGCCAGTCAGCCACTAGTGGAGCCTTATGGTTATGGAGCAGCCTACGGCGCTTATGGTGTCCCTCCCACTGTCACCTATCGGAGTCAGCCACTGGGACCTTATCAGTATGGACCTTATCCTTCTCCTGAGAGCCAGGGTGCTCTTTCATTTATTGAGCAGATCTTCCACACCATTCCACAACCACAAGGCCCACCACCACCAATTCCTTCTTTGGAGATTCACAACTTCCCACCGTCAGGAATCTTATGCATGTGGATGAGATCACGTACAAAGATGCAGTTGTTGACTACGTCCAAAACTATATGGGGCGAACATCATGGGAGTTGTATTGTCATTTGTATGGGGTGCAGACGGAAGAGGGAGACCTTGAGGCTTGAATAGAATAGACTTGTAAGTATTAAGTAATAACATTCTCGCTTCTTCTCTGATGTACTATATACTTGGATAGTTGGATGTTACATTTTCAGTAGTTTTTTTAGTAAACTAGTAGTTTTATAGTGTTTATTATGCTTGAAATAGGTAGTATGCAAGAATCCAAATCAATTTGAGTGCATTTGAGGCTCGAAATTGAGTTTTCAAGAGTCGGATAAAAAGTGTCCAGTTTCAGTCAAGATTTTGACCAAAATTTCTTCCTTGAGCCCAACACCCTTGGTTGAACCAGTAATTTGGGCCCTAGACCCAATCCAAAGTGGTGCACCTAGTGGCTTGGCCAAGCCCTACTAGGGGTATCATGGTCATTTTCCAACTTCTTTTGCTGATTATTTTAGTCTAGTATTTTTGTTTTGTTTTCACGAATCCAAATCAAATTTTATTTCTTTAATTTAGTAATAAGTCCTAGTTAGAGTGGAAGTCCCAATTGGAATCTAATTTAAATTAAAATTCTTTTTGGATATTTAGCTTTAATATTACAAGTTGTTTTTCTTTAAAATTCCTTTTTTTCCTTCGGTTATTATATTATTTATTGAGTTGCAAGGGGGATCCTGATTATAAAGGATTCCCTAGTTGAGTCAAGCTTAAGTTGAATTACTTTCCCTCCAATTGTAAGGCTATATATAGTCCTCACTAGCTCATTATAAAACAAGTTGAATTGATGAATAAAATTTCCATTTTTGGAGTGTCAAACAAGGTCATGATCTTCTTAGGAAGGCCATGGCAGATTTAGGAAGCTTTATTCATCAATTTCAGCAAAAGTTGTTAAAAGTCCAGCACGCATTCATTCGTCTACAGCAGCCTTGAACCAACTCCAAGTGAACACCATCCCCTGCCCCCTCCCTAACCTTCCCTCTTCTCCCCTTATCCATCATAGCATCCTTCTTTTTTATTTCTTAAATTTTCGGACATTTCTTGAGACCCAAATTTCAAAGTCAGATCTACACCACTCTAACCATTAGATCTGTCCCAAACTTTAGGAGCCCCATCCCCCCAACCCAAGTGACCTCAGATCCCAATTTGACCTCATTCTGACCAGCCAATTTCAAGATATAATTATTTTCTTGAATTTTCATACTTCCCAAGACCCTAGAAACGAGAACCCTCATATCGTTTGATATAGCCATCCAAACCCACCCCCACCCCCAAAAAATAAAAAATATAAACCACCACCAAACTTAAGGAATCATGTCCCCATATTATTACCTACATTCCCTCCAACTTTAAACCCATTCTGACACCTTTAGATCCCAATTCCCCATCTAGAATATTGGTGAGCCCTAGCTTTTTTCAATTCAATCACAACTTCCCTTTGGGTTCCATATCTGTTGAAGTATACACAAGCTTTGGGAAGCAAGATTCCTACATTAGAAATAGAAAATAGAGTAGCAATATCTAAAAAGGAAACAAGCATCACTGTTCACGTTACTGTTCATGTGAACAATAAAACAACCCAAAACTTGTGTATACTTCAACAATATCCATTTCATCGTCCAATTTGGGTTCGTTAAAACCCTAACACATCCCATATTTCTTTGTTAAAACCATAACTTTACTTCCTTTTCAATTACTTTTAATCCATATAGGTTTTGTTGACCCAAACTTTTCCCAAAACCCTAACCACCCAAAATTTCACCATCAAGCCCATCAAATCTAGGTTTGTTACCATCTCAAATTCTCAAGTTTGGTTCTTTATTGCTGGTTCACAAAAGAGAGGATCCTAGAGTAACATTAACTTTGGGGAAATTCTTGCACATCTCAAAACCCTAAATTTGTGGTTACATGGCCAAATTAGGGTTTCTCAAAACCTGCAGCTAGGGGTTTCTTGTGTTTAGGGGGAATTTAGGGTCTAAAGATGTCCTAGACGAATCAAAAGGAAAACTCCATTCTTATAAAGAGACTTGGTGGTGGGATAGTGAGGTTTAAGCTGCCATTAGGAATAAGAAAGCTAGTTTTAAGACATGGCAAAGAACTAAAGATGTTGAGGATCTTCAAAGGTATAGGTTGGTTAGAAATAAAGCTAAGAAAATTGCGGAAAAAGCAAGGGAGAAGAAGTATAAAGAATTATACAATAAGTTGGGCACAAAGGAAGGGGGGAAATATATTTATAAAAGATAAGATAGCTAAAATAAGGGATAGGAAGAGTAGAGATCTTGACCATGCTAGATGTATTAAAAATGGAGATGGTAAAGTACTAGTATGCGATAAGGACATTAAGAAAAGATGGGAAATCTATTTCTCTAGTATACTAAACGAGCATGCTTCAAGAACCTGTGATTGGATTGATTACACCATTCACTAATGCACCAATTTTCAAACATATATGCAGAGAATTTCGATGTCCGAAGTAAAAAAAAAAAAAAAAAAAAAAAGCACCCGAGGATGAAATTAGGCAAGACACAAGGTCCTGATGAAATCCCAATAGAAGTATGGAAGAGCTTAGGAAATTGTAGGCTAGTTTGGTTGACTAAGTTGTTTAATAGGATTATGAGCACAGGAAAAATGCCAGATTAATGGAGGAGAAGCATTGTGGTTCCAATTTATAAAAATAAATGAGATATTTAAAGCTGTAATAACTATAGGGGCATTAAACTGATGAGCCATACTATAAAATTATGGGAGAGAGTAATTAAAACCCGTTTGAGACACTTAACCACAATTACGAAGAACCACTTTAGGTTCATGCCAGGAAGATCTACAACGGAGGCTATTTACCTAATTAGAAGACTTATGGAAAGGTGTAGATAATGTAGAAAAGACCTTCATATGGTATTTATAAACATAGAAAAAGCTTATAATAGAATTCCTAGAGCGTTAATTTGGCAAGTACTAGAGAAAAGAAGTGTTGCAAGTAAATATGTAAACATAGTTAAGGATATATATGATGGTTCAATCACAAGTGTAAAAACAATGGGGGGACAAATTAATGAATTCCTAATTATAGTTAGGCTACATCAAGGATCAACTTTAAGCCCATATTGATTTGCACTTGTAATGGATGAATTAACCAAAGACATTCAAGACGAGTACAAGGTGTATGCTTTTTGCTAATGATATTGTATTGATAGATGAGACTCAAGTGGGGATTAATACAAAATTAAAATCATGGAGAGCAGCTTTGGAATCAAGAGGCTTTAAATTAAGTAGAACGAAGATAGAATATCTAGTTTGTAACTTTAGTCATGATTGGGCAAACGATGAAGTGGTGAAACTTGACGATAAGGAGATTCCTCAGAGTGATTCTTTTAGGTATGTGGTTCAATCATAAATAAAAGAGGCGATATAGAGGATTATGTTTCCCAAAGAATTAAAATAGGGTGGATGAAGTGGAGAGGTGTGTCTAGGGTCTTGTGTGATTGACGTATTCTATTAAAGCTTAAAGAAAATTCTATAAGACCGTCGTTTGACCAGCTATAATGTACAGTGCAGAGTGTTGGGCTGATAAAAAGAATTATATAGATAAACTCAGTATAGCAAAAATAAGGATGCTAAGATGGATGAGTGGCAAAAATAAGAAGGATAAGATAAAAAATGATCATATTAGAGTTGGTCTGGGAATTGCTCCCACAAGTTATAAGCTTCGGGAAAGTCATTCGAGGTGGCACGGCCCTATTCAATGGAGACCTATAAATGCCCCTATACGGAGAAGTTATATAATCCAAATTAAAAGAACTAGAAGAGCTAGGGGTAGACCTAAGATAACCTTAAGAGAAGTGGTGAGAAAGGATATGCATAGCTTAAGCCTTGTATCTAGCATGGCCTCAAACAGAATTGATTGGAAGGCAAGAATCCATGTAGCCAACCCCATTTAGTTGGGACAAGGCTTATTGTTGTTGCTATTGTTGTTGTTGTCATAGGTAAGTAAATAAGATTATGCTAGAGGTTGTATGCCTATGGTATTTGAAACAAACTCAGATCCTTGTTATTTTTAGATTCAGAGTTAAGTCCCTAGAGTTAGGGTTTTAAGAAAACTAGGGTTTAGGGTTTCAAGATGGTAGTTGGGTTTAGGGTTTCTAGATGGTAGTTGGGTCTAGGGTTAGGGTCCAGTGCTAGATAGGGGTGGATTGTGAGTCTAGGAAGGGAAGGGAATTGGTGGAGGGGATTAAGACAGATGGAGTTTAGGGTTTGGGGAGAAAAGGATGCCACGAGAGGAGAGAGAGAGAGAGAGAGAGAGAGAGAGAGAGAGAGTAAATTGAGGGATGTGATGGGGGTTGGTGAAGGAGAAATGGTAGAGATAAGCACTTACAGATTTTACAAGATGGACGAGCCTTTGGGCCTTCCCTCAAAATAAAGGTGAATTTTGAAGTAGAATTTGGAGAGGTATTTCGATGAAGACTTAAGAGGAGATTAATTGCTGAAGAAAAACGCTACAATAAGCTGCCACAAGACCTCTCTGCGCAGGAGAATCCCAGAAAATCCAGTTGAATGCAATATTTTTATTCATCAAAACTGATTTGGTAATAAGCATAGGCTATGTATTTATAGCATTTATTAGACAACTTATATTACTATTCAACTTTGAAATAGAAACAAAAAGGGATTTCTATTTTCAATAGAACTCTGATAGGCCCCTTATTACTTGAGTCTACCCCAGGAAGGCAACCTGAAACAAGGGAGTCAGCAAGAGTAGGATCAGTTGGTTATGGGTCAGACATGTTATGGTTATGTTTTGGAGTCAGTTAGGCATAGAAATTTTCATTACGTGTTTTCTAGAAAGAGAGCAAGGAAAGAAGGTATCAATGAGCTGTATTGGGTTTGGGCAAGGAGACTTGCACGAGAGTACTGGCCTCACATAGTCAGAATGGTTTTACTTGTGTTCTGTTAATGTTGTATTCTGTAATTTGTTGTGGAGTACTGTTGTGGACTAATACCATTTATTCTAGAGAATGATTGTGTGTGAATTCAAGAAAGAAGCTTCTTTGCTGTAATTGGTTTCCTAATAAACTCCTATTTAAAATGGGAATTCAACCTAGCTACTCCTAGGCCGACTCGAATAAAAAATAGAAGTAGGATTAGACTCCTACAATTCTGAATTTAACTAGACTAACTGGGCTTGACTAGGACTGCCAAAAATTACAAAATTGCCCTTTATTTGGATCAAACTTCCTGCAGGGTTGTAGGGTGCTGGGCATCAACCGTAGGTCCTCTTTCGGCCCTTAGCGCCCCTCTTGGGACGGTTGCAAAGTCTTGCATCAAATATTATTTTCAAAAGAACTGAAAGGTGGATGAGGAACTTTGTTTGCATACGGAACATTGAAGAGTCCAAAGCAATCATAGTCAAAATGGAAAGAAGTTTGCCAGCTGAAAGAAGAGGATGGCCTTAGAATCAGAGAGTTCAGAGATGTCACTTTGCTAGTTTATGCAGCCAAACATGGAAGATTAAACAAGAGGACTCTAGAGTGAGTTCTTTTTTCGGAAGCAAATCCGTCAATCAAGATGGGACCTTGTAAAAGGGATACAAAAGATCTTCAATGATGAGGGTCTAAAGAAAGTGTGGGATTTGTCGTTTCTCAAGAGCAATGGACGCAGCAATGCAGGGGGAACCCTACAGACTAGAGGACGTACAAAAGCTGGTTATGAGTCCTATTAGGTAAGGCAATTACTAATGAAAGATAGCAAATAATAGACGGGAATTGCAGCAGCTAATAGTTGATAAACAATCAAGTTAGACAATATAACAAAGGAATAATAAATATGTTGAAAAAACCGATTGTGGTAGAATGGCTTATTGATTAATGTGATCTCAAGCTCTCTATTTATAATTATGTGGAAAGTACACTATTACATAAATATCCTTACTTGGGTAACAAGAAATACAAAATTACACGAATAAAAACCTAATAGAGTTGGACTCCTAGTAGAACTCAACCAACACTCCCCCTCAAGTTGAGGCATAGATATTAGTCATGCCCAACTTGCCTAAAATAGGAAGGAAATCTCCTTCTTTCAAACCCTTAATGAAAACATCTGCCACTTGGTCTCTAGACCTCACAAAAGGCATGCAGATAAGCCCTTGTTCCAACTTTCCTTTGACAAAAAACCTGTCAATTTCAATGTGTTTAGTTCAATCATGTTGTACAGGATTATTAGCAATACTAATAGTAGCTTTGTTGTCACAATATAGCATCATAGTGTTTGAAACTTGGACTCCAATATCTTATAGCAAGCCTTTCAACCATACTAGCTCACAAACTCTACGAACCATAGCTCTATATTCAGCTTCGATACTGGATAAAGCTACCACATTCTATTTCTTACTACTCCAAGTAACTAGATTACCTCCAACAAAGGTACAATAACCTGAAATTGACTTTCTGTCTGGAGATCCCGCCCAGTCAGCATCAGTGTATGCTTCTACTTTAGATTATCAGTGGGTGACAAAAGTATTCTTTTTCCAGGAGTTCCCTTCAAATATTGTAGTATTTTGGTAACAGCCTTCATATGAGATAAATATGGATCATGCATGAATTGGCTCACTATCCCCACGGCATAAGCGATGCCTGACCTAGTGTGGGACAAGTAAATAAGCTTCCCTACTGGCCTTCGGTATCTTCCTTCGTCCACTGGTTCTCCCTCTTTTTCTTTAAGTTTAGCTCCAGCTTCAATAGGGGTATCAATTGCTTTACACCCCAACATTCCCACTTCTGATAATAAGTCTAGACATACTTTCTTTGGGATAGGAATATGCCCTTCTTTGATCGAGCCACCTCAATCCCTAAGAAGTACTATAACTTCCATAGATCATTAATCTCAAACTCTCTACCAAGAAAGTTCTTCAACCTACGAATTTCTTCACCATCATTCCCTGTGATAACAATATCGTCCATATAAACATTGAGAAGTGTGATGTTAGTACCTGGCTTCTTGACATATAGTGTATAATCAACATTGCTTTGCTTATACCCAATAAAAATCATTGCCTTCAAAAGGCCTCCAAACCAGCATCTAGAAGACTGTTTTAACCCATCAATTGACATCTTCAACTGACAAACTTTCCCTGCAGTATTGTCATTGGAGAAATCATGTGGGATTTCCATATAGACTTCTTCCTCTAACTCCCCATGTAAGAAGGCATTCTTTATCTCTAATTGGTGCAAGTTCCAATCTTTGTTAATAGCTACAAACAAAGAACTCTGACAGTGTTCAGTTTCATAACAGAGGCAAAAGTCTCTTGATAATCTATCCCATAGATCTGGGTAAACCCCTTTGCAACTAGTCTAGCCTTCAACTTGTTGACTGATCCATCCATATTTTGTTTAACCACAAACACCCATTTGCAACCCACTGGTTTTTTTCCTGAAGGAAATGTAACCAGCTCCCAAGCATCAATTTTCTTCATTGCCTGCATTTCCTCTACTATAGCTGCCTTCCATCTCTTATTAGCATAGGCTTCTTGCCAACTTTTAGGAACAGATATAGATGATAGAGAGGATATAAAAGCATGGTAAAAGTCAGACAATGAATCATAAGAGACATATTTAGTTATGGGATGCTGGAGTACAAAATCGACTCCTTTTCTAACAACAATAGAAAGATCAAAAGAAGATACCTCAAGGGAACAAGTAGAATATGATTCTGGAGCACGAGACTGAAGTGGCAACATGTCACCTTTCTCCACTTGCTTTAGCCAGTTGTAATTCTTCCTTTGGTAAGTTTGCACCTCCTTATTCTGGTCAATCTTGTTTTGAAAGACCTCAATAGTGTGCCTCACAAGAGTGGTCTCCCCTTGACCAGGTTCTTCACATGGTTTAGAATACGGAGGAGGGGAATTAGAATCCTCAGGTATACTGGCTTAAGTCTCCTCCAGGTCAGGAAACACTACTTGAACTCCTAAGTTATGTTGTGGTGGTGTGATAGAAAGGTCTAAAGTTGGAAATAGCACCTCTCCTCTAGGGCTCTCCCCCTGGAGAGGTGTATAATAAGGGCAAGACTCATTAAAAATGACATCCGTGGAGAAAATGGTTTTCCTGAAAGGAGGATGATAACATTTGTACCCTTTATAAGTAGAAAAATACCCTAGAAAATGCAACATAGGGCACGAGGAGCCAGCTTACTTCGATGGGTTGTGATTCGGGCATAACAGACACATCCAAAAACCTTTGGGGGAATAAAAAAAGAAGGGGTTCCTTAGAGAAGCTCATTAGAACATTTAAAACCAGGTATCATACTGGGCATCCTATTCATAAGGTAAGAGGCAATGAGTATAGCATCACTCCAGTATTGGTCAGGGACATTCATAGCAATCATAAGTAAACTGGCTATCTCTAAAAGATGCCAATTCATCATTTCGGCAACCCCATTTTGGGCAGCAGTATCAACACAATTGGTCTGGTGTATTATGCCAAAGTTAGAGAGATATTTTTTAAATTCACCATCAATATACTATGTGCCATTGTCACTGTGAAGGATCTTCACAGTGGCATTAAACTGAGTTTTAATCATATTATGAAAACATCAAAAAATCTCATTTTTTTGTTTTAAAAGATAATTCATGTAGAACGAGAGTGACAATCAATAAAAGTAATAAAGTATCTATGGCTAGTAATAGACATGTCGGCAAGGGCCCCACACATCAGTATGAATGAGTCCAAAAGGAATAGATTTTCTATTATGAAGAAAAAGTAAATAAGTAGAATGAGTCTGCTTCGCAAAAATGCAGGCTTCACAAAAAAATTCATCCGTTTTACAAGAAGAAACTAAATTGGGAAATATTTTCTTAAGAGTTCCTAAAGGGGGGTGACCTAGCCTACGGTGCCACTGCTGAAGGTCTGATGTTACCGAATGGACCTAATTAGGAGATGCAGTTAGAGCAAAAGTAGATGAGACAATTGGCTCCAATAGATAAAGTCCATTGTCTAGTTTACCACGTCCAATCTCCTTCCCCGTTACCAAAACCTATAAGACACAATAAGATGGGGAAAAAATCATTTTACAATTCAAGTCATGTGTAAGACTACTAATAAAGCGCAAGTTAATAAAGAAAGAGGGAACGTGTAAAACTTTAGACAAAGAAAGTGATGAAGAATGCTGAATGGTCCCTTTTCCAGCAATGGAAGAATAGGAGCCATCAACAATTCAAACTTTATCTTTTCCGGAAGTTGGAGCATAATGTGAAAAAAAGGAGGAACCTGTCTTATGATTTGTGGCTTCTGTATCAATGATCTAGGGAGCAGAAACATGATAGACTATAAAAGTTTTACCTAAAGTAGCAAGATAGGAGTTGGTATGGGTAGTGGAGGAAGCAGTAGTAGAGGTTGTACTGGCAGTAGAAGACTGCAAAATATGTCGCAAAGTAGCTAACTCCTCCTGTGAAAAACCAATGTCTGCAAAGGGTGTTGTGGAAACTGTCTCAGAAATATTAGCTTTCGGCTTTCCCCTTCTTTCTGCTCTTTTTTGCTCAAAATTAGCAGGCTTCCCATGGAGCTTCCAACAGTTGGCCTTGGTATGATATGGTTTGTGACAATGCTCACACTTGACAATCTCCTTAGCCGAATAAAATTTAGTGCTAACAGACTGTAAGGCTGATTTCTCCACAATAAAAGCATGAAGCATGGCTAATTGACGGCTTTCTTCAGACTGAACAAAGGCATAAGACTGTTCGAGTGTAGAAAAGGGAAAATGGCTTAATACTTGCACTCTGATCTGATTATGCTCTACATTCAAACCTGCCAATAAGTCATATACCCGAATCTTATCAACGTGCTTCCTATAAGTAGTCACATCATCTGGATTAATGGGGTGATAATCCCCATAATGATCCAACTCCTGCCAAAGAGAGTACAACTCAGCATAATATTGGGCTACAGTCAATTCCTTTTGCATAATCTCACAAAGCTTCTTTCATAGCTCATAAACCTGTGCATCATTCTCCAACTGTCCATATATTTCAGTAGTAGCATTCCAAATTTGGGCTACAGTATTAAGTAATAGGCATCCACGAGCAATATTTGGATTCATGGAATTCAAAAGGAATGACATAATAAGAGAGTTATTTGAGATCCAATTATCCTGTGAAACACCTATGGTAGTAGGCTGGATAGTGGTGCCCGTAATGTGTCCAACAAGTCCTATTCCGACAATAGTCAAGTGAGCAAATTGAGACCAGATCAAATAATTTGTTCCATCAAATCTTACTAAAAGAGGATGAATAGTGGGATAATGTGTAGAGCCAATGGGAGCAGTAGTACCATCGGTAGTTGCCATATTGAAAAAATTGGTTGCAGTTCTTCAGTCGTCACCCTTCAACCGAAACATTGCAGAATGTAATAGCCAAACCACGATTCAAATTGTGCATATAAGAAACACCATGTTTCTTTCTTTCTTCTTTTTTTTTTTTCCGTCTTTTTCTTCTTTTGAAAAATTATAAATACGTCCCTAACAAATCTGAATTCACAATTAAGTCCCTAAAACTATGCAAATTTACACATAAGTCCCTAACACTTACAAATTTGCAATTAGGCCCCTAAAATGCAAATTTACTAAATTATCCCTAAAAGAATTTAAATTTACAAACTAAACCCCTCAAACATACGATGTTTGTTCTGTGGGCTAACCAAATCTCAGGAGGAGGAGAAAACTAGAGTCTGGTTCGATTCAAGGCAGGAGCAGCGGCGGAAAAAGCAGAGGAAGACGGAGGAAATAACTCACGGTAGTGTATGAGCAGCAGTAGTGCAGCAAGGCAGGAGCAGCTTCTTCTCTTCTGCTGTCCTCTTTTTTCCTGTTATTTTCTTCCCGAATCGGCTCAAGGCAGTACTGAAAAACTGCCAGCAGCGACAAGTTTAGCAGCGGTGAGGTTTGCGATGCAGCAGCAACAAGCAGCGGTAAGTTTTGCGATGCAGCAGCGACAAGTTTAGCAACGGTAAGGTTTGCGATGCAGCAGCGACAAGCAACGACAGTGGTGGTTCTCTTCTTCTCTCTCTTCTCTTCTTCTTTCCGTCTGATTTTGTTCTTCCCTAATCATCCCGAGGCTCTGATGCCATGTTGAAAAAACCGATTGTGGTAGAATAGCTTATTGATCAATGTGATCTCAAGCCTTCTATTTATAATTAAGTGGAAAGTACACTATTACATAAATACCCTTACTTGGGTAACAAGAAATAGAATTTACATGAATAAAAACTCTAATAGAGTTGGACTCCTAGGAGAACTCAACCAACAAAATAACACCCCTAAACTAATAAGCAAGACTAAATCAAGACTCAATAGGGAAACAAGGGGATGGGAATCATGGCAATGCATGACCTAACTGAGTCCAAGTAAGACAAGAATTCCTAAAGAAAACTTGCTGCAAGGATCCCTAAAGATTGCCGGTTCTCAGAGAGAGGATTCTGGAGTAAACCCAACTTTAGGATTCAATCTCAAATCTCAAAACCCTAGAATTTGGTTTACATCACCCTAATGTTAATGTTCTAATACTAGAATCTGGAAACCCACAAAGTACATTTAAGTGAACATAATCCATGGGCTAATTATAACCCTTGGTCAACCTAAACCAATTACATTAAAATAACCATATGAAATTAAAAACAAACTAAATTAACCCAAAACAACCAACATAAGCCTCCTCAAGGAACCAAAAGAGACCAAAATTAAACCAATGCAGCTGCCTATGGACGGTACTCCTCGTCGAACCAATGGACTATGGTAATCTGGTAGCCCCTAAAGTCATGGTTGACCCACATGGGTACTGCAATGGGCTGATCTCTACACTGGCATCCCTGATAGACTTGAAACTGTCACTCCCTAGGAATGATGTCCTCATCAACTGGTAATGTTGAAAAACACAAGATTTTGGACTGAACACTGGCTGGTTTCAACTTCAATAGCAAAGTTATCAAACATGGATCAGGATGTTTCTGAAGGGAAAAGTTCTGATGGCTGGCTTCATACCAAATGGTGTTTTCCTGTGGTTGAATCAGCAGGTACGAGAGAAGTGATTGAGTAAACAAAAAATATTATTCTTCCCTCTGCAAGTACTTTAGATTTCTGTCACTAGAGACTGAATCAGATGATGAATATTTCAATCAGATCAGCTCGGGAGGCAATTGGAAGGAAAAAGATAAAGATGAGATCGTTGATTTGGAAGTCAAATCTGCTAGCATGTCAAGCATTATTTGTGTGGATAGTGATGCAGGGAAAGATTCCGAAAGATGATGCAGTGAAAAAAAGGGGAATATTCAATTAAGAAAAATAAGATTAAAACAAGATGTGAACTCTGTAACCATGAGAAGTCAATGGATCGTGCCTTTGTGTTTTACCCCTATACAAAGTTGATATGAGAGAGTTTGTGAGGACTTTTGCAATATAGCAGCGTGATCACTCAAGGAATCCAGAACAGCTTGATTAGTGCAAGTGGAAAACCTTTTTTTTTTAAGCGAGTGAAAACAAGGTTGTTATCTCTTGGGAGTATAGAATACCGGTTGACTTGTATTCCTGATAGAAATAAATGCAAGGAGGTCAAACAGAAAAAAGGGAAGGGTGCACTGCTGACAGCACAAGCAGTCATAAAGGAACAACCAATTATAATATGGCAATGTAGGCAAACTACAATAACCATTCTGCAAACGGTCACACAAGGCGAAGTGTGTGATCTTTGGCCCACTGCTTGTGCGAGGGAATGAGGGTTTCTAGAGCTTTGTCGGCATCAACTGCTCTGCTACCAAGCAATTCAGTGGCTGTGTCAATAATGGCATTATTCTTATCAACATTTTAGGCAAAAGCTTGCTGTACCATATTTTATTTTATTTTCTTGACAAAAAAGTTACCTTTAGTGGGACTAAAACACCATTTTCTTCTCAGATAGTCGGAAGGGGCACTTGGTTAATCTAGCAATGTGAAACCAGTGCTTCAAATTCACCACCAATCATCAACAGTGCTGTTCACATTACTCCCAACTACTTCAGACACCTGTAGTGATGCTGCTCCACATGCTCCCTCTGGAGCAAATCTTCTGTTTGTGGAGAATTCTTTACTTCCTTTTGGATCATTCATTTGTAAAATATCAATCCTCATCAGTACCGTCATCAGTGAAAACAAACTTTTCCTCCACCATTGTCCACCCTTATGGGATTGCAACTCATTGTTGCATGTATGTCATTCAGGCATGAGAAGCTTCTCTCCAACAGAACAATAGGACCATTATGATCATTACTGAACATGATGAAGATATGACACATGTAGAAAAATGTTCTCCATGGGACTTTGAGGGGCATTTGGCCTTAAAAAAAGAATTATGATTTAACATTTGCTAACACGAACAATGACTTGTAAACATGTTATCTCCTCTTATATTATAAATAAAAACACTCAGTGATCTAACAAATCACTCAAGCATTTAACCTGATTATTTTGTTAACATATAACCAACGTATATCTTTTTTCTCCTAGTCCTTGATCTAATTTTTTTTGTTCCTGCGGTGGCCAATACAGTCTCCTCCGCCTCTTCTCGTGCATCTGACATGGAGAATCCTCCCATTTCTTCAGCTTTTCAGGATCATGATCCTTCCCTTTTTCAAATGACCACTATCAAACTTAATGGGACCAATTATTTTCGTTGGTCTAGCTCTGTTTCACTTGCGGTTGATGCTTGTGGTCTTAGTGGTCATCTTAATGGAACTTCTATCAAGCCTTCTATACCTAGTACAACTCAAGATAAGTGAGAGACAGATGAATACTTGGTTATGGGATTTCTTCTCAATTCCATTGAACTAAGTATTGCAGAGAGTTACCTTCTTCTTCCTAATGTTGCCACAATTTGGAAAGTTGCCAAGTAAACATATTCTAAAGTTGCTAATGATGCACAATGCTTTAAGATTCTTAAAGGAAGATTTCACCAGTTATAATAAAAGGAGCTTAGCTTGTCTCAGTACTACAACACTCTTCAAAGCTATTATGAGACCCTTGACTTCTACGGCTGTTTTACTCCATCCTGTGTTGCGAACGTGGATGCCTATCAAAAGTGGGAAGAGAAGCTCAAAGTGTATGATTTTCAGGCAGGGTTGAATATTGAACATGATCAAATTCGAGCACATATTCTTTTTCAAGAGCCTTCCATTCTCTAGAGCAAGCCTATGCTATACTTGATAATGAGGACAGTCAGAGGAAGTTATGGTACATACTTAGTCATCTGATACATCTGCATTAGTGGCTGGTTATGGTGATTCTCCCATCCAGTGAAGTGTGAGTATTGTGGAAAAGAGCACCATACAAAGGAAAAGTAGAAGTTGCATGGACATCCAGCAAATTCTTATGGAGGAGGTAGGAATGGAAATAGGGCAGCAATCAAGCATCTGCAAACCAAGCTAGTTCTAACATCCTGAGTATTCTCCTCTCCAGTGAAGTGTGAGTATTGTGGAAAATAGCACCATACAAAGGACAAGTAGAAGTTGCATGGGGGTCCAAAAAATTCCTGTGGATGAGGTAGGAATGGAAATAGGGGCAGCAATCAAGCATTTGCAAACCAAGCTAGTTCTGACATCCTGAGTATTCTCCCCTCTAGTGAAGTGTGAGTATTGTGGAAAAGAACACCATACAAAGGACAAGTAGAAGTTGCATAGACGTCCAGCAAATTCTTATGAAGTAGGAATGGAAATAGGGGCAGCAATCAAACACCTGCAAACCAAGCTAGTTCTGACATCCTGAGTACTCCATCAACTCTTTGCTCAGACGAGCCCCAGCACCTTCACCAGTTGATGTCCAGAATTGACGTATCTTCACTAATGTCAACTTCCAATGCGAGTAAAGCTTCTGCCATTGTTCCCTCTGCTAATCCACAATTCCCCACAGGTGTTTTTGTGTCACAATGTCAATTCGACTTATCCCTCTAGAATAATCGACTCTAGGGCAACCAATCATATGACAGGCTCATCTTCCTTGTTTCATACTTATTCATCTGTTCATTTTGCCCAGGATGTTCGAAGTTCAAACGACTAATGGGTCTCTCTCCCCTTCTCTAGGAAGGGATTTATTAATTGTTGGTCTTCTCTTACCCTATCTAATGTCTTACATGCTCCTAAGTTTCCGGGTAATCTTTTTATCTATTAGTAATAGCCTTACTCGTGATACAAACTACAAAATAATCTTTTTCCTTCTCACTGTGTGTTTCAGGACCTGGAAATGGAAACGGCGCATACAATAATGGTAAACAGAAAGGGGGGCTCTACTTGTTAGATGGGTTTCCATTAGCTCTTATTACAACCTCTAATTCCACCTGTCCTGCACTTTTTACTTTATTACAATGGCATCGTTGTCTTAGCCACGTCCCTTTACCTATTTTATCCAAGTTATTTCCTGATTTGATTAAGAGATGTAATTTGAACAATATTTATTGTGAGGCTTATATCTTGGCCAAATAGACTAGGCGTGTTTATCCTATTTTAGATCATCGTAGTATAGTGCCTTTTTTAGTTATTCACTCTAATGTATGGGGTTGATGCTCCACCTCAAAATAGGGTTGTTGAACGCAAGAATAAACATCTACTTGAGGTAACACATTCCCTTATGTTTACTATACAAGTGCCTCCTCAGTTTTGGGGTGATGCGGTTCTTAGTTCTTACTACAGCATATCTTATTAACCGAATGCGTTCCCATGTCTTAGACCAGCATTACTCCCTTGAGGTTCTTTTAAGGAAGCAGCCTTTACAGTGCCACCTAAGGGTTATGGTTGTGTTGCCTTTGTCTGAAAACACCATGTTCATGGTAAGTTGGATCCTCGTGGGTTATAGTGCATTTTCTTGGGTTATCCTCCGACACAAAAGGGGTGTATAAGTGTGTTATCATCTTAGTTCTCATGGTTTCTCTATCTTTGTAGATGTTATGTTTTAGGAACAAGTTCATTTTCCCCTACACCTCTTCAGGGGTAGAGTCTTGTGAAGAGGTTCCGATGTTGATTCCTCCTTTCGATATTTCTTCTGAGATTCCTACAGATGGTCCTCCTTCAGAAGATGGAGTGATTGAACAAAAATAGCTAGTGGATGATGTACAGGGGGAGCCTAGACCTCTAAAGACCTATTAAAGAAAGCAGCGAGTGACCCCTTTTAAACCAAGTCAGTTGTAAGCTTTGGTTCCTAATCCTAAAAAATCCATTCCTCCAAATGAGTCTGTCTTAGACCCTTCTTTTGATCCTACTTTGGACTTTACCAATTGCATTGAGAAAGCAGCCACAAACTTGCACCAAACATCCTATTTCCAATTATATTTCATATCAGTCCCTAACCTTAGAGTTTCAAAGTTTCATTTCCTCTTTGTCCTCTATTTTTGTTCTTAACACTTGACAAGAGGCGTTACCTCACTTAAACTAGAGGAAGCTATGGATGAGGAAATGCAAGCTCTGGAGAAAAAATAAATGAGGGAATTGATGACTTTGCCTATAGAAAAACTGACTATTGGGTGCAAATGGGTGCTTGTGATCAAGCACAAGGCAAATGGGATCGTTGAGAGGTGCGAGACTGTACGAGGCAAGATTGGTGGCCAAAGGCTTCACTCAAACTTATGGCATTGACTACCAAAAGACATTTGCCCCTGTTGCCAAGATGAACATAGTTTGGACTATTCTTTCATGTGCAATTAATAAAGGATGGAGTTCACAACAGTTAGATGTGAAGAATGCTTTTCTACATAGAGGTCTCTAAGAGGAGGCCTATATGGATGTGCCACTTGGGTATTCTACTGCCGAGACTCATGGGGCTTTATACGGGCTGAAGCAATCTTCAAGAGTGTGGTTTGCAAGGTTCTATAAGGCAATGATATATAATGGCTATAAGCAGAGCAATGTAAACCACACTTTATTCATTAAAGGAGATGATTCTCACACTACTATACTTTTAGTATATTTTGATGATATTGTGATCACAGGCAGCAGTTAGGATGAGATTTCAGCATTAAAGACTTTTTGGACCGAATTTGAGATCAAAGATATGGGAAAACTTAGATATTTTCTAGGGCTAGAGTTAGCATATTCTGTCAGGTGTATTTCTCTCTCTCTCAGAGAAAGTATACATTAGATCTTCTCGAGGAAACTGAGATGCTAGGATGTAAGCTTGCTGAGACTCCTATTGAGCCTAACCTACACTTGAAGGCAAAGGAAGGAGAACCAGTTGACAAGACAAGGTATTAAAAGTTGGTGGAAAAGTTAATCTATCTATCTCATACTAGACCTAACATCACATTTGCAGTTAGTCTTGTTAGCTAGTATATGCATGATCCCTACTCCTCACACTTGGATGCAGTGTATCGAATCTTAAGGAACTTGAAGGCCACTCCAATAAGAGGGATTTTCATTTCAGCTCATGGACATTTGAATTTTGAAGATTGAGGCATATACAAATGCAAACTAGGGTGTATAGATGATATAAGGTCTACCTCTGGGTATTGTGTGTATGTGGGAGGTAATCTTGTGACCTAGAGAAGCAAGAAACAAGTTGTAGTTGCAAGGTATAGTGCTAAGTCCGAGTTTAAAGCAATTGCTCAAGGGATTTGTGAGGTACTATGGCTAAAAGGGCTGCTTTAAGAGGTTGGGACAGATTCAGAGGTTCCTATTAAGTTATACTCAGATAGTAAGCAGCGATCAATATAGCACACAACCCAAGTACAACATGACAGGACTAAGTACGTGGAGATTGACAAACATTTTTACCAAAGAGAAGGTTGAGGCTAGGTTGATACGTATCACCTTTGTTACTTTAGACGAGTAATGGGCTAATGTGCTCACAAAGAGCTTAAGCACAAAGGTGTTCAATAGTATTATTGGCAAGTTGGGCATGATAAATATCAATGCCTCAACTTGAGGGGGAATGTTCGAAGTAAAGGTTTCCTAATTGGAATAAGATTAGTATGATTAAGGTTTCCTAATTGGAATAAGACTCCTCTTTTTAGTTATATGTTCTATATTGGTTTCTTATTTGGTGTTAGATTGGTTTCTTAATAAGTCAAGGATTAGTTTTTCTTTTCACTTGTTTTTCTGCTCCTACTCAGAGTGGGATTTACTCAAATTGTAACTATAAATACCCCACTAGGGCCTATGAATGAAACATACCTTCTAAGCAATAATTTCTTCAAATTCTAACACTATATGATGTAGTCCTAGATTGATAGATGACCAACTAGGAGCCACTTCTTCCAAGGTCTTGATCAGAACCAACTTATGAGACAAATAGGTTATTTTTAGGTAGGTTGGGCTATGGTGCAAGGATGACTCCTGTAGGGTTATCCCTAAAGTGTCCATGCACTAAAGGCTTAATTAGGTTAATGATGGAATGGGGGTGATGGCTTGTAATAAGAAATAATGAGACCAAATGGGACGATTAAGATTGATGTTAATGGCTAATGGGAGGTTTCTTGATATGGGGTGATATAGAATGAAGTCCTAAAATTAGGAATCTAGGCCCTATCAGTTTCGTGTTTGTAGGGTTTAGGAAGATATAAATTCAAGAAAATAACTATATATTGAAATTAGCTAGAAGGTCACTAAGGTTGGAGAGATGATGTGCCTGAAATTTGGGACGAATCTGAAGGTTAGATTGGTGCTGAACTTGAAATTTGGGTGTCTTGGGAAGTCAAAAAATCCAAGGAAAAGAAAAATCACAAAGGTGATGGGAAAGAAGGATGGGGTGTAGGGTACCAAATACCTAGATGGAGGAACCTAGTGAAGCTTTGGATTGACCAGAGATGGAGTTTGTAGGGTATCAATTTAGCCACACCAAGGAGCTCGCCCTGTCTTCTCCTACAACCTTATGGTTTCTCAATTCTTGGACCTTGTCTGACCAAAAATGACCAAAGAAGTAGTTGCATCAGCAAACACAAATAAGAGACCCAAAATCTGAGAGCCAAAAATCATATAATTCTGATCCGTAGCGACCTCCAGTTTGGGTGGGTCTATTCAATAATAACACTAGTTTAGTTCTATTACTATTTACTAGGACTTATAATCAGCAACTGCTTAGGTCTTATAATTTTACCTTTACAAGGATTGTGAATCTAACCCGTGGGTCCTTTATTGAATTAAAAAAACTAGTAAAAGATTGACTTAAAAATAAGACCTAAAAGGACTAGACTGCTATCATAGTTGAGCAGAAATACTAATTGCCCCTAAAATTACTAATACTAGAAAGACTAAGTATGGAAATAGAATGACTTGAAGTGCTGCTGGGCAGCAGCTCTAGAGCTGGAGAGCAACCACAGGGGCTTCAGCTGGGGTTCTAAGGGCAAGGCAGCGTGTCTGAGGGCTCAAATTAGGGGCTGGATCTACATCACTATTACCATCTGTTAGACAACAATTCCCTACTTCCTTTTGGATCATTCAGTTTGCAAGAGATTAATAGCATCATCAGTGAAAAGGACTTTTTATCCGCTAGTGAGACCATAACCCTTTGCCCTGTTCATTGTATCACATGTTCACTCAAGCATGAGGACCTTATCTCCGTTGGAACTGACCACTATGCTCATTACTAAACATGTTGATGAGAGAACATATAACCAAGTTATATCTTCCTTACAAGAAACTGGATGATCCCCAATCTCCTACACAAACGAATGCAACCACATCTAGATAAAAATGAAACAAATACACCTAAAAGAACAAGAGGTATATAGCAAACGCCAGATGCCTCCTATAAGATAATAGTCAATAGCACCAACCATCAATTTGGTTGGCCCAAGTCATTAACACTTAAGATAAGTAAACTAATAAAATAATCAAAATAATAACATATAGTTTCAAACATTAATATATGAAAAAGGGAAGCAACTTGTTAATGTATGAAATCCAGGTTGGACATATAGTCAGACATATCCGATACCATAAGTCCATGCTATGTTTTTACTTCTGGTTTCTAAAGCATGTCAGGTTTGTCTTACTGACAAACAAACACATAAACTGCCATGGTACAAAAGATAATATGATATAATATAATTATAAAAACAGAAACCTGTAAAATAGAACCATCTACATAGACTTCTCACATAACAAACAGAGGTTAAAAGGGTGAGAGATTGTTCAAATTCCAGGGACTGCTACTTAAACAACATTCACCTCAACATCACTAATATTCCTCATACGCTGATGATAAATTATTGCTTCTACCATTTAAACACCTACTCTCATTTCAAATTGAAGGCACATAAGCAAGAAATCTACTATGCCTTAATAGTTTATATTATTAGAGATTGTTTGGAGACAAAAAGTCCTAAAACAAAACAAAGTTAATTTGCCTCAACCATAAATTGAGCAGTATGAGATCTGACAGTATCTCGTATTTTTTTGTGATTGCAAATTTACGATGGAATATGAGTGAATATCACGGATCATCTCAGAAATATTTAGGTATCTTGGCGAAATCTTAGAATATCTTGGAATGAACTAAGTTTGTATCTCTTCCCATTCATACCTGGCCTCAATTTCAACCAAAAACATCTCAGCGAGATCTTGTCATAGCTTACTTTTTAGGCCGACCAAGTTGGGCTTCAAAGCCGGATTCTCAAACTATGGTCTGAACAGTCTTACTTGTTTGGATTTAGAAAGGTGTGATGTAAAAATTTTAGTGTTAGGGTTTGATGATTCCCTAAAATTAAGGGTTTGCCCAGAATCTTCCAGCAATCAAATGGATAGTACGGTTAAATTTGGGTTGAGGAGTTTGGATAAAACAATTATATGGGATGTACCAAAGATACCTAGGAAACCTGTGGTTGAGCATGGGAAGGTCTAGGATGAAATTTGAGATAGCTATGGGTTGAGGGATTTGGGGAACAGGAAGTGAAACCATGTTTTGGAAAAATTTAGGGTTTCAAAATAGAACTGGATTTGAGAACGGATCTTGGGAAGGAAAGGATCTCTTCTAGTTCTTCCTCGTTCTTTTCTCTTTTCTTTTCTTGTCTTTTTCTTTCTTTCTTCGTCTTTTTCTTTCTTTCTTCTTTTCTTTCTTCTTTTCTTTCTTTCTTCTTTTCTTTCTTTCTTTTCTTCTTCTTTGTTTTCTTTTCTCTCTCTTTCTTTCTTCTTTCTTTTCTGATTTTCTGTGTCTGGATTGCCGGAAGGAAGAGGGACAGAGAGAGAAGGATGCCGAGAGGATTAGAAAGGGGCATGCCGTTTGGTGGGGAGGGGTAGGGAAGGGGATTAGAGGTGTCGTGGGCACATAGGGAAGCTGCCAAGGTGCAGCAGCAAGGAGGAGAGGATTTTATGGCTGCGAAGAACAGGGGAGGGCAGGGAGGGGGTTGCGGGGGTCAGGGAAGAGGTTAGGGGTTGCTGAGATTGAAGGGAGGGATTTGCAATGATACAGGGGAGAGGGAATGGGCGTGGGGGCTTGTTTACTTGGAACCCTGCTGGAATTTCTAGAAGAAGACAAAGGACTGGAAGAAGAGTGCTAGAAAGGTTGTTGTTGCTGATCTTTGAAGAAGAATGTGACTTTAAATCCGCCATGGCCTTCTCAACAGGAACAATGGTCCTCAACTCAATAACACTTGTTCAAATATCCAGACTTTAGAAACTTACAAAGAAAGGATACGTTTACTTATAGCCTACTAAAAGACTCTAAACATAAGTGGGTTTCCTTTATAAATTAGGATCCCCTTACAATTGATCTTAAACATCCAAATAAATAATTAAGATCTAATGGAATCTCCTTGAAAATAGATTCCCCCTAAAATTCAAATACTAAAGGAACTTCTCTTGAAAATAAAGACTTGCAAGAGTTCTATCCTTAAAGAAGAATCCCAAAGACTCAAGAACCTATCTTTAACTCAAACTATACTCCTAACTGACCAAGACTCCTCTGAAAATTAAAATTATCAACCAACTAGAACTGGGATGGACCAAACTACCCCTGTTGGAGGGTTCGGCCAGCCCTAGGTGAGCCATTTCGGAGTGACCGTGAGGCCCACTCCAGGGGTTCAGCCAGGGTCTGAATTCTGGTTTACATCAAGGTGGATCATTGAAATTAAGTAGTTGGTGTCCTCTTCGTTACTCAGTTGTAAGAGAGATGTCACTTCCAACATTAAAGGCCCCAAGTCTTAGAAATGCATCTAGCATTCATGAATTCAACAACCTCCCTCCACCACACTCTCTAGAAAAAACTCCCTTAGTCACCTACAGAAAAGTATTTTACCAAGAGAAAAAGAACCTAATGCTTTGGTGGGTAGGTGTTGAGATTTAACCATTCTTAATTGCATCAACTTGGCAAATTTTCCGGTCACTTTCTACGGTGTAGAGTGTTGGGCTGTTAAAAAGAGTCATATAGATAAACTCAGTGTAGCAGAAATGAGGATGCTAAGATGGATGAGTGGCAAAACTATGATGGATAAGATAAGAAATGATCATATTAGAGTCGGTCTGAGAGTTGCTCCCATATGTGATAAGCTTCGAGAAAGTCGTTTGAGGTGGCACAGCCACGTTCAATGGAGACTTATAAATGCCCCTATACGGAGAAGTGATATAATCCATATTGAAGGAACTAGAAGAGCTAGGGGTAGACCTACGATAACTTTAGGAGAAGTGGTGAGAAAGGATATGTATAGCTTAGGCCTTGTATCTAGCATGGCCTTGAACAAAACTGATTGAAGGGCAAGAATCCATGTAGCCGACCCCATTTAGTTGGGACAAGGCTTATTGTTGTTGTTGTTGGTGTTGTTGTTGTGGTGTTGTTTCTATGGACCTTTAGCTTTAAAGTGATGCCTAAAACAACCATCACTTCCAAATGATATCTGTCTTTGAGAAAGATTAAAGCCCCTACTTAACTCAAAATACAAAAGAAGAAAAGCAATGAACGACAAAGAATGTATTAATTTTATCTTAAATTCATCTCCTGATCTTCACAAAAGAGTCAAACCGAAAACCCTAAAAATTAAAACACATTATGTGTAAGAACAATTAACACTTCTGAATCCCAAAATGTTTTACCATCGAATTAAATTGGAAAAGACAGATCAGACTTAAACAATAGCAGAACTTTGACTAAATTGCTTCCAAGTGTCTATAATAACTTCCCCCACAACATGTTGCAGGTCAAATAGTTCAGTCCCGCTTTCTGGTAGACGACTAAATACTGAATTGAAAAACAGAAGTTCGAAATATTGGGCCTACCCAAAACAGAGAGGAAAATATCCAGACGCAACAACTTCAAACTTCATCTCAAAAATTAATAGATCCAGGAACAATAAAAATACAAAGAACAACATGGGCCTGATGAACCTGATTTCATGTTCATTAATTATGAGAAAGCCGTCTAAAGCTCCAGCTTCCACAAGTCTCGCAAACAGGAACCATTAACCCTATCCCACCCAGAAACTAGTGATGGAAGTGAATCTCCAATGTCAAATATAGAAGACAGAATTTACAAAGAAAAAGCAAAAAATGAACTCCCTACTGCACAAATCCGCGTCTCAAAGAAATATGGAAGTTCAATTTTTGTAAAGAGTATAAAAACAGCATAATATGCAGCTCACTGTTCTAACCACACTCTAGAAGACAATTGTCGACCTGACCAATGGAGCGACATCAAACTGGGAAAATACAAAGTACAGTTCAGATATGTGCTTAAACTGTGGGAATAATTTAAGAATTCTGGCAGAAAATAAGTTATGTAGTCACTAGCATTGTTAAGGTTAAGAATACACATGGTTCTGGGAAAAGTTTAATCAAGCAGTATATAACAAGGTTAGTTATTACCCAAAGAATCCAATCTGTGTGGGAAGTTCAAGAATTGTTGTAGTTTGACCTTATGAAGGATTTAAAGGACTCTATTATCACTTGATTTAAAAGACTCCATCCAAATGGAATGGGACATTATCTCAGCCATAAATGCCAACAATAGCTCTATAATCCCTAATTTAGAACCAAATGCTGAACTACTTTGGTAATTGCAGGAACCAAAACAATCTCAGGAGCAGGGCAGGGATAGGTGTTTTGCTTAATCAAGGATCGGATTTGCATATTGCAGGAATCTGGGGTTGTTCTTTCTAAAGATCCTCTAAATGCTGTCTTAACAGCATGGAAAGAAGGATTAGCGAAAGCCAAGAATCATAATATTTCGTTTGTCAACACTGGACTTCTGAGAATAGTCTCCTTTTGTTGTTCCCATCCTCGGTTTTGACCGTGGCCTGTTTATCACTTAGGATTTCTATTGACCTTATCCAAAGTCTATCAGTTTACTAATCTCTGTTCTAGTCCCAGGTTAGATTTGTCTCAATTTGTCCTTAATTTAGCTCTATTGGCATGTACCAATGAGAGCTCTCATACTGTGCAACTTTTGCTTTCATTTAGTTTATTTTCTTCATCTGAGAGAGCCAAAAAAAAAAAAAAAGAGAACTCCATCCTCAAACAATTATCCAGTGCTTGTCATGCTAGATTTGATTGATTAAATTAATTTCTTAAATATTGCATTATGTTCCCTGATAACCGAACTACCTGGAGCATAAATATGATTTTCAAAGAAAACAATTTGGGATAGAATCAACTTTTTTCAGGAATGGGTTATTGAAAGTAAAAAATAATGGAGACTTTTGGGCACTGATTTTCGAGGCAAACGAGACCTCCAGACGGTAGCAAACATGAATATGTTTTTCTGCGTTGATTCTCAAGGAAAACGAGGCCTCCAAGACGACAACAACCAGGAACATGCAACCCTGGTGAGCTACATCCCAGTGCTAGCGGAACACGGAATTTTCATTTTCTTTTTCTTTTGTAGGGGAAAAAAAAAAGGAGAAGAGGAAATTAGCTACTTCCGGTAGCTAGAATTGCAGCATAAAGTCTGCAGCAAGACTTTCTTGAAAAGCCATACGTACCAATTGAACATCATACGCGAGCAAGTGTGTAAGAAAACCAACTGACCTAGCACTGGGAGCCCTCCTGGGAACTTCAGGTTCGAACTCGTCGGGCAAACCGAGGAACCCATCAAAGCGGTCAAATGTGACATGGGCAACATGTTGCACGTCGGTCGGCCAACCGATTTCCATTGAACGAAGCTCTTTCCTCACAGTAGTCCTACAAACCACCAGGGAATTCCTAAATGCAGTGACCAAAAGAGCCAACACAGACAGTTGATCGCCTTCTTTGGCCCTTTCTCGCCTTCTTCGCTCTTCGTCTTCTTGTTCTTTGTTTGAACTGAACACTTGATAAAGCCTCGCTCTCAACTAGAGAAGATATGAAGCAGGTGTAGGAACGTGAACGACAATGACAATGGGAAGGATCGACTTGCGCTATGACTACGTGTGGGCAAACACGACAAAGAGCTTGGTGAAGAAAGATGAGATGGGGAACAGAGTATTTCCATCATGGCCGGCACTGAAAAGGTCGTCTTAAGAAAAAACCAGTAGAATGAAAATTATTTAAAAATTTTCAGAAATGTAGAGTGCAAGGTTTACTTTAAGAGAAATTAAATTTGGATTTGAATAATTCGGGGAGTTGGATTGAAGAAAATTCATTGGGTGCTGAGACGTGAGAATCACGAACTCACTAGTCATTAATCTGTTTTTTCGTTTTCCCCTTCTGCTGAAGATATTCGTCTCAGCCTGAAATTTTTTTTTTTTTTTTTTATTTATAAATAGAAAGGATCTCCTCGCAAGCAAGATGTTGCAATCAAGGTTCTATATTTTGGCGAAATTTACCGGTTTGCCAAAGTGCGAACCAACGAGATTTCGCTAAAAATATCATTTTTCGTCGAAAGTTAAAACCTCTAGATCTTCTTACCAAAAAAAAATAATAACAGAAAAACCTCCAGATCAGACATTGTGAAAACTAGAATGGCTTAAGAAGTGAGGTTTCGTAACCATTTTCAGACTCCACTCGCGGCTGTGAGAGTAGCAATTATTTCAGACTCTGTGTGCAAATCAGTTGCAAAAGTTTCCAAACCTAAAAGACTGTGTCTCAGTCATTTTTCTTGTCAACTAAAACAAAAATGATTGAAATAAAGTTAGTGATAGTTTGATTCGCTTCATGCTTTTTGTCTGTTCAACAATTTTGCATCGGACTATGTAATTAAGTCTTTCTTCTTGTATTTCTTCTTCTAATGGAGTTTAGATCTGAAGAACAGAACCAGCAACAGCTCGTTGAAAGAGAAGAATTTGATGAAGAGGAGGAGTTGTTTGAAGCGATCAATAAATGTAAATAACTAGCTCGCTTTCATCTTCTCAAATTTCCGAACCCATTGCACTCTCTCATTCACCGATAATTCCTCCACAACCACGGAACCAAAGACTGGCGTATCTTTCCCTTCCAGTTTGAACGACACTCCACAGTTGCTTGGTGTTGGTTTGTGGAAGATTATATGTTCTTGATCAACTGGGGTTTTGAGAGAAAGAGAGCCTCGTCGGTCGTCGCTGCATCTTGGTGTGTTCTCTATTAGCAGTAGAGAAGAGAAGGTAATCAACCATGAACTGTACAACCCAAGAGTCTCAAGCTCCAGGTGCAAGTGCTTTAGTGTTGCCACTAGCGAATTTCTATGAAATTTCGGGCAATTTTCACCATTATTTTGCTGGTTCGCCAGAAAATCAGCAATTTTCGCAGTTTTTGTAAATATCGATTCAAAAGAGGAAAAGTATTGTCCTTTGACGAACCAACTGAAATTTGCCAAATTTCAAGTGAATTTCAACAAAAATGTTTTACCATGGTTACGAATAGAACGTGGAACTTAGGGATGAGGTGGCTCAGGCGCCATGTAGAGCGAGGCAGCCCACGTTCTTTAATTTATTTTTATTTTTTTTTGGTAAGAGGCAGCCCACATGCTTTATTGATTATCCTCGTTTTAAAAGGGAGGGATAATGGGAAATCAGATCAAGAAGTCTTATTTTTTTGCTTTATTATTATTATTTTTTTAATATTTGATTCAATGGTGTTTTTTTGTATACCAGTAATGATGCACATGTGATATTTGAGTTTTGAGAATATTTGATCTCAAATCGAAGATGTGAGATGGAGGAGATGGAATCTCTAGGAAATCGGAGGTACCTAGGGAATCGGTCTTCTTGCATTTGAAGCCTCCTGAGGTGTCTGCCAATGGGGACAAATCTTATACGAGAGTACTGGGGAGTTCATTGTTGCCTGGGATCGATTCCCTCCCTTCTCCTATACAGGCGGGTAAGTTTCTCAAGATTGTAATCCCGCAACAGGAATACGAGTTGCAACGAAATTAGTTCCGTTTTTCGTTGATTGGGCAAGCTAATTTTTGCATAACCATGGATGAATTGCGAGAGCTAGCTAGGGGTGCTTAGAAATTGTCTCAAGGGGTGATCTTACTTTCATTGGGGAAAGGGTTTATCATCTTTTCAGTTTCATAATGAGACAGATATGACTGAGGTGTGGTGCAGAGGTTTTTGGAATGTTGGAAAGTAATACATCCGTTTTTAGCGATGGAGGCTGGATTTTAATATCCACTCTCCTCAACGAGTGGGTAAGTTGGTTTTAGGTTCATTTCCCTGATTTACCTCTTGAGTATTGGCATTAGAAAGTGTTTCTTTCTATAGCAAAATCTGTTGGGAGACCTGTTTCTCTTGATAAAGGAACTCGGCATGGCTCTATTGGTCATTATGCTCGAATTTTGGTTGAATTGGAGGTTGATGTTGTTCAAGTGAATAAGGTTCCGATTGAGCGCCTTGAACTAGGAACTCTTTGAGTTTTTAGTTTTCTTCAGAAGGTAATTTTTGAGGATGGTATTCAAGATGCTCATGGTGTAATCGAGAAGGCCACTTGGGTCTCCATTGTAGGTTTGCTTCAAACGATTATGTGGATGGTTTGCAGGTTCAGCCCTCTATCATTCTTGTAGAAAATCTTCCAGCAGATAATCCTATTGTGTATGGGATTCTTACTGACGGTGTGAGAGTGCAGACTCCAAGCTCACTCCAACATCAGATTCATGTGGCTCTAGAGGAGGCGGGTTCGGAGGACTCTATTTCATTCAATGAGGGTGCGAAAAATTCAATTTCAAATTTCAATTCCACAAGGTTGGTTCCCTCTGATGTGGTGATGGCGTCTAGCGAGAACTCGTCTCTTGATCTTTCTCTCTCTCTAGAAAGTGATCCTTTCCAACTTCAAAAAAGAAAAAGATAAGGCCAAGAGTTCGATGTTGGTTGGTAATCTTTCAAAGAAGGTGGTTACCTCTACTGGTCCCACGACTAACCAACTTCCACCTAATTCGGCCACCAAGGATATTGGCTCTTTTGAACGGTTTGAAAAGCTTGATGAGAGGCCCTATGGGGCCCCGCTGAATTCAGTTATGTGGAAGACTCTTCTACACAACAAATTTCGGTTCACAGTGGAAGACTCTTCTAAACAACAAAATTCGATTAGATTGGAAGAAGCTACATTGGACGTGAACTCTAGTTTGGAGCTTCAAGTGGGGTCATGCGGGGTCCAACAGAATTTGAATAATTTTGAAGCAGCTTCTTTGGCCGTGGACTCTAGTTTTGAAACTCCAAACTCCTTAGATATGGCAAAGTGTTTTAATTCAATTGGTAAACTTCCTTTGGGGAGTTCACTAGTGAGATCTACAGATAAGCTCGAAAGTGGTTTGGCCAATCCATCTGAATTTTAAAAAGTGCTTGTTGCAGGTAAGAGTTCTAAGCAAATTGAAAACCCTTCTTTGGGGTGTTCATTGGTGGGACCTGAAGTTGCAAATATTATTAGAAGTTCGGCCAATGAAGGAACTAGGGAGGATGATTTGGACTGTTGTGGAGCCCATCAGAATTCGGCCAAGCTAGAGAGTTTGGCCAATGATGGAAATTTACAATTGAAAGTAGTTCTTCCACCTTCATCTTCATCTATATCAGTGCGGGCTAAATGTTCTCCTCTTCGGAAGCCTGGTCGTCCGAAGAAAGCTCACACAATGAAGAAAGTAGTAACAAGTAAAAAGGGTTATATGGTAGAGGAATTCAAGAAGGTAGATGCAGTTTTAGAGAAAGTATCTACAGTGAATAAGAGCCTTTCATTGGGAGAGGATAGTGCTGCTATGTAACTATTGCTATGAAGCTTTTCTTTTGGAATATTTGCGGCATTGGTAATGCATCTGGGAGGAGGGCTTTTAAACTTTTGTTAATGATTCATCAACTAGACTTTTTTTTGTGTCTGCTAAACCAAAAGTGGAAGTCAATTTTTTGGCGACTTCAGCAGCTAGGATGGGAACTTCTGAAATTAACATTCCTTGGTCAACTTCTATCCTTAAAGATCTTGATTTGGATGCATCTAGACGTCCTAGATATCGTTTCTGATGGGTTAGTTGTTGTCAATTATGAGTAGGAACCAGTGAGGAAGGGTGTATTGGGGGCAATTGTTGTTGCGGGTGAACAAGGTAGGTACTAAATTGTTGTATTTCTTTCCTTTTTCTTCTTTTTGTCATAAAATGACCATTTTAGCGAAAAAGTAATGACACACTTGTGATGTATTCTCGCAAATTGGTTTCTTTCTATTGAAGTATAGATGAATAGTAGACTTACCATTTTTAAAGGAATAAGACAACATGGAGTTTGATGTGATGTGTCTCAAATCCGATCAAGGTTCTGATTGAGCCGGGCTAATACCCGATTGTCTTCTCATGTCTAGAGACGATGAGCCCTACAAGAAAGGTTAGATGCGGGGACTAGCTAGGATACCGGGCAACCGTGTCACGACCCCAGTTTTCACATGCTTGGTGGGGCCCACATTATGGACATTTAACTAGGGCACGTGACATTTCCTTCCTTAAATAAACCTGTTTTATAACTATTAAAACCAGACTAAACATTCTTTAGAACAAACAAGCAACCTGTCTGATAATTTGACTCATATACATATGTATACAGTCTAAAGTCATGTTATATTTACATTTGACCTTTCAATAGTGTCTAGTTCAATACATATAATCTCAAAGAACTATATACATTCACTATCCAATTATACAAACATCAAATGTAACGAAATGAATATGAGATTACATCTTTAACTTTAAAGGCATTGACAGATGGCAACACCTTGCCTTTATCATGAATCTGAGTACCTATCAACACTTACAATAATGAGCTTTGCGGCCCAGTAAAGCAATAAAGACAACCATATAAGCAAGTCAGGCAATTCATTATGCATCAATTACCACATCACCACATCAAAATCATATAACACCATACATTCCAAAATTTCCTTTCTTTTTCCTTTTCCTTTATCCTTTTTCATTAAACTAGACCTAAGCGCTACTTGTAGAGAGAGCACCATTAGTCTAAACCACACAAGTGGTATCAGTCTCAATCACACAAGTGGCATCAGTCTCTTGGCTCAAGAAGGCCAGGTGTTCTCTACAGGAGGCCATCATCAGTCTAGTATATCTTTCCACTTTTCAGTCTCGCTTCATGCCCTCCCATTTGGGTACATAAGTACCAGGACTTACAGAAGCCTTTAACATTTTATTCGTTTGTCTTTTTTTTCCCTTTCTTTTCTTTTTACTATTCAATCTCGCTTCATGCCCCCCTTGGGTAGCATACCGGACTTACAGCCTTCACATTTTATGCGTTCTACCTATTTCCATGTACACTCTCATTTCAAGCATCATTCAATGTCATATGAGTAAAGTTGGACATAGCTCCATATAAGTCAATCATTTAAACATGAGAGCATGATATCATTCAATCTCATCTGAACACAGTTCAAGACATTCCATCATTTACATATGAGAGCATGATACTTTACATTTAACATGCATAAACATTCTTGCAAATTCATGATTAACAGTTCAAGAACACTATTAACATTTCATTCAAGCAGTTCAATCAAGTCATTGAGCTGTCATCCAATTCCATGCATTTTGTTCAATACACAAAGGCATATATCATGCACTTTCCATAAATTGCATCAACGAATAGATAAAATAGACTCTATGTTACCATGTGCATGCTAAATATTTATTAAAGAAAAACACCCACTTATCATACATAGGTTGGTCAATATTACTTACTTGTTCCATGCGTGTCCTGACCTTGATTCCATCATAATCCGCTCTCCCTGCATCTCGATCGATCAATGGCAATTACGAAAATGTAGGAGCCAACCGGGAATTTTCCCCTTTTTATATTATTTTCTCTCTCCTCCTCTCTCTCTCCTCTTCCTTTAATTCCCTCCACTTTCTCTATTTCTCTCATTTCTCTCCTCTCTCCTCTGCATTAATTACTTACTTCCACTCCTTTTCTCTCCTCTTCTCCACGTTCTCCTCTAAGGCCTTTAATGGCTTCCCCATTTCTCTCTTACTTCACTTCCACTCCTTCTCTCTTCTCTTGCCCACTTCTCTTTCTCTCCTCTTGCTTTTGTTTCGATCTTCTTCTCTCCCCACCCCTCTCCTGTCCACTCGTTCTCTCTCCTTTGTTCTATTTCCTCTCTCTCTTTTCCCTTACTGTTCAGCAACTCTGCAATTGCATGTATTCTTCTTTTTTTTTTTTTTTTCTTTCTTCCTTTTCTCTCTCCTGCTTCCTGTAATGGTTTCTTCTCCTTCTCTTACGGCTTCACTTCTTCTCTTTTGTGTGTTTCTTCTCCACTACGCAGCAAACAATCTTCCCCATTTAACTCTCTTAAGTCGGTTAATTATATAATATTTATAATGGGCTTGTGGGCCCGTTGTAATATCTTATGCAGGGCCCACTCTGAGGTGCTAATATTAGTATCCTCCGGGTTTCGAAAATCATGCTGATCATTTCCTCGTTTTCAGTTCAGTCTAATTCCACTATTGTGGGACCCACAAGCGATATCTGACCTTGACCACAATGACACGTTCACCCACAATAATAAAATAATAATAGAAAAAGATGCGGGGTATTACAACCGCCTCCGATGGCTAAGTCAGTCGGTGATCGATTAAGATCCCGTGCATGTGCAACATAGGAATTTGCTAAGAAAGTGTTCGTGTCTTACTGGAGGGGTGAGTCTTCGTTAAGTAGTATGCATGTTACCTTTTTTGTATACCGACAAGATCCCCCGACAATTGGTCCCCCTAATCATCCATAGGGTTGACCTTCCGTATGCGGAAGTGTTGCCATGTAGATCCACCGTGAATGGAACCTTCCATAGATGTTGTGTGATCAGACTGCCTACCCAACTGTGTTGCTAACTTTGTACCCGGTCAAGTCCAGACATAGTCGAGCGCATTCTTCCCGTTTCATGATGTAAAGTAATGTCATTCACATGTTGTTTGTCTGAGGTTCTTTAATAGTAAATATTCGAAAGAAAATAAAAGTGTAGCTCATAATTTGAAATTACAACATGCTATCTATGGTTGGCCTAAATTATAAGGCATACAATCCAACTGTAGTGGACATTGGAATGGTTGAATGTAAATTGTGTCTGTTTGTTGATTATTTAATTTTTAGATTGCTACTTTAGTTTTGCAATTGTGCATATCAACTCCTTTCAAATATAAAGATTCTGTAACTACCTTCGACAAGTTCTGTCACACCCCATGTGCTGGTCTCGGTTACCCGCCTGACAACCCGTGGGTGCGATCCGTCACGAGATCCATGGTCTTACCCATCAATAATAATATATGCAAGAAATAGATAATCAAGAGCAAGAGCAAGAGCAAGTTCAATAATTAATCAAAGGGGTTACAGGAGTCCAAATACTCCAATAAAGAATCAAAGAAAAGAATCAAGTTCAAAAGAATATCGAGTTCAACGAAGCAATAAAATAAGCTAAATTATCTTCTTTCCAGTTTCTTTCTCTAAAACTAAAGTCTTCTCTTCTAAAATAACAAGATATGGAGTCCTCTAGTTCTTCTTTAGGGACTTCTCAAAATGCCTTACGATCTGCCTTCATCGAGGATCAATGGCTACTATAAGCGCACTCCAAGCATCCGCAGGAGGCTTCGTGGACCACATCTCTGTCTCCCACTGACGGTGTCACATCCTCTGCATATGTGAAGTTCAACCATGTGGAACTTCTCCGGTTTCTAACAACATACTATGTCTGTGAAATTTAAAAATAACCGCAAGCACACGGTATCATGTAGCTAACGGGTCGATCTCAAGGAAATATGCCACTTATAATTCAACTTCTTAATAGTAATGCGAGAGTGGAATGATTCAATTTTTGTTAACTAATTAACTAAACCAAACGATCCTAATTTATACGTCTAATGCAATCAAATTGAAACGAAAAATAAATTAAACACAATCAATGCATAAATAAAATACAGGAAAAAAATGCGAACAATAAAAATAAAAAGGAAAAGAAAGTAAAACCAGTTAGTATGTTAAAGCAGTCACTAAAATTTAGTTCATAGCTAAAATATAGATGCAACACCACCCGTCACTAGAAGCAGAGGCACGACTGTAGGCTTGCTCCGGTTATGTGGTCCGAGATGATGAATGAATAGGCAGAAAGTAAATAACATAAAATAAATAACAAAGCAATAAACAAAGCAATAAAAGGAAAAGGAAGCCTTCACCAAAGAGAGGCACGACTGTAGGCATCTCTGATCAAGGATCCAGGGGAAGGGAGAACAATAAATAATGCTGAAAGTAAATCCTAAATTAAGAATATGGAGGGGAAGATAAAAGCGGGAATGGAGGGAGGAGAAAAGATTAATAAAGAAGGTTACTAACTTGCGAATTGAACAAACGATTCGAATCTCAACCAACCCTAACAACTAGATCTAGATCTAGAATGATCTAAATCTACAATTGCTAGACCCAGAGAAAAACGAATCTAAAAAAATTGAAACTTGAACTTGAAGCTTGAACTTGAATTGCATTACATAAAAAGATTAAACCTAAACATTGAATCTAGAAATTTAAATCTCACTAATGCAAGCAAAGAAAACTAGAGAAAACCTAAATAAACTGAAGAGAGAAGAAAGAATGCTTCTACTAAGCTCTAGAACCTCTTCTCCTTTGATGGAGTATGCTCTCCTTTTATAGAGTTTACATGAGATATGAAGCACGGCTGAATTTGAATAAAACTCAGGGTTTCTATCTGACTCAGCCAATTAGGGTTTTGACGTAGTAATCGCGCCGACTTAGAGAGATCAGATGCATAATTCCACCAATGGATTTGAGGTTTAAGTAGTCATGAAGCTCTCCTCCAAAAATCAGCACGATCAGACATCGGATGACCGTTCGATGAAGGGTTTGATCGAAACTGGACAGAGGCATTCAAAAACGGGATTTTTCCTCTTTTTCTTTCTTTAATTAAATCCAAGATAGGAGATAAGATATTGAGGTATGCAAAGACTTTTTTCCATTTGGACTCTCTCAATAATATCTCTGTAGATTTGATTTAAAATCGTAGCCGTATATCAAATTTGCCTTCTTTATCTCTTCAATATTTCGGAGTTGGCCCATAATCACACATCTCTAGCCCATCATGCTCCAGATCAGGCCCATTTTAGCATTTGAGGATTTGAATGGACTTCTTGACATGTAAAATAGCATGATTCAAGCCCAAAACTCCAAATATTTGCTTAAATTTTGAAAAGTCATAAAATCTGCAAAAACAACATAAAACCCAAGGTAACTCCACTCTAAGCATATAAAATGCATGCTTTATGCCCTAAGATTTCACACATAAATGTGCTTATCAGATTCCCCCACACTTAGACTAAGTTTTTCCTCAAGCAAAAATTAAAGAAAAATACAAATGCAGGTAAGAAACTAGTGCAACAAAATAAATCCTAACTCACTTTCGTAGGAATCACGGTTACACTTAGCATGTGCAACAGGCCTTTAAACCACTAGGTTACCCCTAGAGGACGAGTTTTGTCTCGTGGATGTTTGCAGTGAATGTACATCCAAAAATTCCAATTTTAGCTCAAAATAAAACATTGCAAATTCCAACTCTAACAATTGGTAAGTATTCATACAGGATCAATAGCTATAACAATTTTTCTCACCATTGATTTAAGATCCCCCACACTTGAACTTTATTACCCCATATTGATTCTTGAGACTTAGCATATATCTTAATCAAAGACTCACCTTATATCTTTCAAGTACACATCTCCTTTAAGCAAAACCACTCATAAAGTAAGGGGACCAAGGACTAAGGTTTTGAAGTATTTTTGACCAAACAATTTTACCAAGGCATTGATGACACTTGTATTTTTCTCTCTCTTTTCTTTTGAGTAGTGAACTTTACATTACTCCACTACGATTGGCTTGTATGACATGGTGGAGCAAACACCAGAAACCCAAGTTACTTTGTTTTGTAGCTTTGCTTTGCATATGCCCACATAGACAGTGATGCGAGAGTTCTTTTCAATAATCTCATTCCTAAGAGTTTCGATCAAGTCACCTCGATTCCTGAGTCGGAGTGCCCTGTCTAGTTCCAAGGAATTCAACTTTTACTTTCTACTCTTCTTCTTCTTCTTCTCTCTTTTTTTTTTTTTTTTTTTTTTTTCTTTCATGTCATAGACAAAATTGATCTCAACTTCTAGCCAAAGAAACAAGGACCCACAAAACTCATAGATGGTCCAACGCCTTAAGTTAAGGGCCTTTTATTTTTCTAAGGAAAGTCTCATCTCAACATATATACAAGTTACCTTCCTCTCAACAGGGTTTTTATGTGTTCATGATGGGTACCAAAATCACTCTCATTTCACACATCATAGCAATTGAAAGAGTATGTATACTAACCAAAAGTCAAAGTTAAAATCTACAAAGAAGCTATACCCCCCCCCCCCCCCCCACACTTAAGTAATGCAATGTCCTCAATGCATGCATGCTAAATAAGGAAGACAAATGAGGGGTATACCTTTAAGTCAAGATGTGCTTATCATGGGAAGCTTTAGTCTTACCTTCAATATCAATGTATGATGGGGAAGGCACTCCAAATAAGAAAAACCTTGAATCGAAAAATCATCTCTAAAGATCTCAAGAAAAACATTCACAATGTTAAAGAAAATTCTCATCATACGTTGAGGTTCTCTAGAAGGTTTTGCATTTTTCATAAGATGAATATGATATTGTTCAATGGAAGAGCTAAGACCTTTGACATTAATGATAGACCAACTCAATACTTCTCTATTATCACTCAATAGTGTGATCAACTCTTCTACTTTGTCAGAAGTTAAATCAAAGACAACAATGACAGGAAGAGGATTATCTTGTCCCAGGAAAATATACTTCAAATTAGAAAGCAATTCTTTCAATTCTAGCTTTGGGGGGGGGGGGGTCAATTATTGAGGGCTTGGGAATGGAGATGGAGATGGATAGATGTTTAATAGGCTCTAAAGGTGTGTGAAAATTTAAGACTTCAGAAAAGAAAGTTTCACTATCATCATCCAACATATCCATACATTCTTGAAATTTAGAATCAAAATCAATCTCAAAGTTGGTAATCACATCATTAGGAAAATCAAAAGATTCCTCAAGCATATTGATCTCTTCTTCTATTTGTGGTTGTTTCCCTATCCTGAACATATTAAACTCTACAGTTTGATTTCCAAAAGATAACCGTAAGGGGTCATTTCGAACAATTGATTAATGCATTAGTAGTAGCCAAAAATGGTCTTCCTAAAATTATTGGGATTTCATCCTTGATTGAAAAAGGTTTAGTATCTAGCACAATGAAATCAACTGGAAAAATAAATTCTCCCACTTTTAGTAAAACATCTTCAACCATCCCTTTAGGAATCTTAATTGACCTATCTGCCAACTGAAGAGTATTTCTAGTTGCTTTCAATTCTCCCAGTCCTAGTTGCTTATAAACATGGTAAAGCAAAAGATTCACACTTGCACCAAGATCAAGTAAAGCATGTTCAATGTGTTTATTGCCTATGACATAAGCTATGGTGGGGCTTCCTGGATCCTTATACTTGGCTGCTATAGGTTGAGTAATTATAAAACTAATGTTACTTGCCAAGAACGCCTTTTTAGGAATGCTAGTGATTCTTTTATGAGTGCATAAATCTTTCAACACTTTCGCATAGGCAGGGATCTGAGATATGGCATCTAAAAGAGGGATATTCACTTCTACCTTTTTGAAGACATCCAAAATTTTCTCCATAGTTGCAGTCTTCTTCTTATTCACTAGACGACTAGGATAAGGAGCCTTAGGAACATAAGGATTCTCATTTGAATTTGCTCTTTTCTCATAGTTTCTAAAGCAACTGGCTCATCCTCAACTTCTATGAGTTCCTCAGACAATCTTTTATTAGGAGATACTTAAACAGTCTCCTCATCACAGTGGTCACTAATCTCGCTCTTTTCATTAATATGTGACTCACCTGTTAAATACCCTTTCCCACTTCTCAATGCAGACACAAAATTAATTGAAGCTAAAGAAGAATGGGAGGATTCAACTTGGTTGACTTGATTTGATGGTCTTTGTTGAATCTGAATCCTAGGATTTAACTCAGGTTGGCTAGGCATTTTACCTTTTTCTCACTCAGACAAAGCACTTGCAAGAGTGGAAATTTGTTTCTCCATATTATGCATAGAAGTCATGAAGGTGTTAGAACGTACTTCCATATTCTTCTCTAAGGAAGAGAGATGAGAAAACTCGGAATTGTTACCTCTGTTGAAACCAGGTGATGATTGATTTTGTGCAATGTGAGGCATATGAGGCACAATAGGTGGATTGACAGGTCTAGCTAAATTGGCATTCTGGAAATTTGGGGCTTGAGGGAACTGGACATTTGGATTATGAGAAAATTGGGCATTTTGCTTTTGAGGTGCACCAAAGTGATTTTGTGTGGAATAATTGCTTAATCCATTTTGGTTTTGCCCTTGAGACCATAAAAAGTTAGGATGATTCTTCCACCTAGGATTGTATGTGTTACTGTACGGGTTTGGAAACATTGCACTGACATTCTCATGTTGGCCTCCAGAATAGCTAGGACATTCCTCAATTACATGTGTAGGAGATTGACACCATGCACACATAGCAATAGATTTGTCAAATAAATGTGCTTGACTTGGTGGTGGTGGTGCAACTTTAACTACCAAAGTCTCTAACTTTTTCAAAAGACTATCTATTTGTGCTTCCTTATGAACTTGGCAATCAACAAAATATCCCCTACTAGTCCTTTTAGATTCTTGGGTTGACTCCCATTCTCTAGTTCTATCTGCTAGGTCTAAAAGTAATTCCCAAGCTTCGAAATCATCAGTGAACGATGTAAATCCTGTGGGGCACATAGATTCCAAAAGTTGCTTGCTTTGATAATCGATACCCTCATAAATTATTTGACATAAATGCCATAATTCTATACCATGGTGAGGGCATTCTTGGAGAAGGCTTTGAAACCTCTTCATTACCTTAGCAAAAGACTCATTGGGTTTTTGACGAAATTGAAGAATATCATTTCTTATTTTATTCGTCTTAGATTGTTCCCATGTGATAATGCTATCCCTAGGTAAGCTATAAAGCCACTTTTTAGCTTGATCCTTTAATGCAAATGTAATGAACCATAGTCTTACGGCATCATTAGTGAGTTGTTGTACCTTCATAAGGACACAAACCTCCTCAAACTCCCTAAGAAACAAATATGCATCTTGATCAGGTAACCCATGAAATTGGGGTAACATAGACAGATAATGAGATTTGAGCTCAAAATTATTACCCCTCACTTTAGGTAAACGTATACAGGAAGGTTGTGCAGATCGGGTTGAATAAAATCTATCCCTAAGACTCTTAAGTGGAGGTGGTGAGGTAGACCTTCCATGGTCAAGTTAGACACTTAGACAATTCTATTTGTAAAATCACGAGTCCGACACACATGCACTAACTCCCTAATGCAATTATGACTCTTATGAAGAATGAGATATATATATATATATATATATATATATATATATATATATATATACATATATATATATATATATATATATATATATATATATCTCCTCTATTAAGCATGTACTCTACCTTTTTCGAAATCTTTTCTGTCCTTTTCATCCTTATAATTTTTCTAAATACCAATATGTTGTACTATTTGTTATTTCTTTGTTATTTTTGCGGATATTTGGCATTTTAGTCATGATTATTATTAATTTATCATTAATTTTAACTCTCACATAATTTATCTCTCGATTTCCTCTCACCTCTTTCGTCTCTCGTCGTATTCCCTCTCCTTCTCCAACTCTCTCTCAAATCCCACTCTCTCCGAGACCTCTCTCATCTCTCTCAGTTTGTCGCTCTCTATATCCCTCTCCCTCTCGCTCTCTCGATCTCTCTCTGATCCTTCTTGATCTCTCCGAATCCATTTATTTGTTCTCTCATTGCGGAAGATAATTAGGCCGCGTGGTGAGAGGGATGATGGGGTCACCGCTTCCAAGTATCTACCATGGTGGTGGTGACTGGTCGGGCATTCGCAAGTTTGACACTTCTTTTGTTTGTTTTCTTATGTCGAATCTTCATGGTATCTACTACCTCCTAATTTATGTTAGCTTCGGAATATCTCGGTGTTTTTCTCAACCTAGATTCAATTTGTCTGTATTCTAATACATCCAATCAATCGTTTTCCCTCTCTTCGCTTTGAAGTCGACATGCTTTGGGAGGATGTGCCAAGAAAATGCGGGTTGTTAAGTGTTTTCAGGTATGCAATCAATTTGATCACTCTTGTATATTTTTGAATTCTCCTCAGTATAGGAATCAGTGCTTGGGAGGCGGTTTATATCATCGAGCCGGGAGGTTGGGTGCACGAATATCGAGGAGTTGGTCATCCGGGCACTTGTTGCCTCCATGATACACTTGGTGGAACATTCCTTTTACCTCGGATTCCTTCATAATCTTAGTGGGGTGTTTCTCTTCACAACACTATCGGGTTCAATACATTCATCACTTGGTAGGTGTCATTTGCTTAAGACCCTTGATTTACCTTCCTTTTGAGATGGATCAATATGGCGGTTTTAGGTCGACATGTTGCGAGGATGTGCCTGCGGGCTGTCGTGTTTTCAAGGTATGCAATCATTTGATCTCTCCTATATATTTTTGAATTCCCCTCGTTTTTGTGGATGATGTTGGAACTTGATGTGGAGTCAACTTCGATCTCATGGTTCGGCTCTTCTCCGCCGTGTTTAGCAAGGTCTCCCTCTTTTTCTCTAATTCAAAATTCAAATTCAATTCAATTTAAATGGCTCGTTACCTATTCTCCCTTAACTCTATTCCTCTTCCATAATTTTCTACATCTATTCTTGTTGGTTTTGTTGCTTCATGTTTGTTTCGGCGCGGCGGTTTGGTATGCCTCCCTCTTTGGAATTCAAATTCAATTTACATCTCTCTAGGTCCTTATTGTCTCTTTGCTAGGTATTCTAAATAAAATTGGCATTCATTGCATAAGAATTATAAAACTAATAAAACAATAATTGATTCCTATTTATGTGCAAATTTAGATATATTTGCTTTAATAATAATCATCTTTATCTCTTCGTTTTTAGTTTTGATACTATTTCCGTACTTACTCTCCCTCTCACGTTTCCGATTATTCCTCACCTCAAACTTGATTATTTATTTCAATTGTCTTCTTTCTTAATAAAATTTTATTTCGTTTATTGACTCGATATTTTTTCTCTCATATGGCCGTGCATTTGCCGTGTCTTACTTTACTAGTATATATATATATATATATATATATATTAATAAAAATAAATTAACTAAAGAATAAAAGAAAATAACAAAAGCGAAAGGAAAGTAGTGAATTTCCCACCACAAAGATTGAAACAATGATTCCAAAGCTGGAAGGTTGCCGTATAGCCGGGACAGCGCTATAGGTTTGACACAAGGGAATCCGTATAGTCTTCGGGGCCACCTACAATCGAATCCCGGGGATTCCGCGAAAGTGGGGACTACTATACGTTTTTGTTTCTACTTAAGTTAAGAGTAATATCTTTGAATTTTTTATTTTTTATTTTTTTTAAACACTTCGATTTACCTAAGAATGAGAAAAACAAAGTGGACCAATACCTCCCCGATAACGGCGCCAAAAACTTGCCTGTGAAAATAGCATGATTCAAGCCCAAAACTCCAAATATTTGCTTAAATCTTGAAAAGTCCTAAAATATGCAAAAACAACATAAAACCCAAGGTAACTCCACTCTAAGTGTATAAAATGCATGTTTTATGCCCTAAGATTTTACACATAAATGTGCTCATCATACTACCATCTGTGTAGTTTAATATTTCAGTTTTGAAATGTCACAAATCAAATTTTCAATGCAATTCGTATCTTTGAACACCAAACCTCTTTTGAATGGGGGACATATACAGGTTACACAACAATACCATCAATTCAAAAGGCTTTAGTTCAAAACCAAGTGAGACCTCCTAACACTTAGAAAAAATTTCAGAATTTTTCTAAGTATGAGGCTTTGGCTATGCCCGAGTGAGACCTCCTAACACTTAAGAAAAAATTTCAGGATTTTTCTAAGTATGAGGCTTCAGCTATGCTCGAATAAGACCCCTGGCATCGATCCAACATAGAGACCCCCCAGCATTTAGAAAAATTCTTGGAATTTTTCGAAGTATAGGTCTCTGATACACCCGAACATTATTCGTGAGATAAAGGATTCAATGAAGAGTCATTAAGGAAAGCATGAAAAGAATGATTTTAAAGACAATGGAAAGAAAAAGGGGGGAAAAATTTTTCATTGATACTTTAAAAGGCCAGAAGGGGCCAACTCTTACAAAATAAAATAAAATAAAAATAAAATAGATACCAAATGCAGTTGGTAGGAAAAAGGATCTGTTCGGTCTTGTACATGGCTCAGGTTCGGGATTCTCTAGAGGCTCAACAGTCATGACTTGTTCTTGAGGAGGGACCTGATTTTCTTGTACCACTTTGCCCTTGGGAGAAAAAGGAGGAGAGTCACTTAGATAGAACTTGACATTCGGGTCAGTGGCTAGAGGATCATCCTTCGCTTGGGCCCACTCAATAAGTGGCTGGCTTCAAAGAATCAAAAACTTCGGATGATAGACTTCCTCGAAGGGACTGGTGTCAAAGGCTGGGTCGGCTATAAGAATTGCCTTCCAGACCTCGTTCGCCCGTCTCCGAAGGCCTAAGCGTTGAAAGGGACCAACAATTCATTGAAAGGCTTTCTATTCAGATACTTCCGAATGCAAGCCTTCCTGGCCTCAATAGAGATATGTTTGGGCTTAGAAGGTTCAGCTCAAGCCAAGAGATCCTCCTTCTCCTTCATCAGATTTTCAATCTTCTTTTCTGCCTCCATCAGCATCCCTTGAAGGCTTGTCACCTCCCGACCAAGGTCGCCAATTCTCCCTGACAACGACCTCCAAATCTTTACCGGCTTTCCCAAACTTCAGGTTCTCCTCTTTGAGCTGTAAGCTCTCCTCCTTCAGCTGAGTAATTTCAGCCCCCCTCATCCTCACCTCTGCTTCCTGCCGCTTCGACCGAGAGCTGAGACTCCCGATTCGAAGCATAGCCTCCATCTGTTGGTGGAAGCTATCTGCATTTACCCTGATAAAAGTAACAAGGACAGGCAATCGAGTTCGGGAAACTCAATACACTTAGGATTTTCATGGAGAAGAATTCAAGAAGGATCACTTACTTGACCGAGGAATTAACCAATCCCTCATCGCTGATAGACTTGAGGTACTTACTATCAGCAGGCATTTGGGCGAATGTGCCCCACTACAAAGCCTTCTCGTAATCTTGGGTGACACAATCAATCGCCTTCAGCTTCCATGGGGGTATGTAGACCTCCCCTTCCTTAGTTCCCATTCGTTGTTTTTTCGATGCAGCGTCATCGGTGAGGTTGTGTCTCCTTTTAGTAAGGATGACCTCGTCATGGGTGGATTCTTCCACCTCCACATGAGCCTTGCCCTTTCCCAACCCCTCAATAAGAAATTTCAAGACCCCCTTCGGGGCTTGCGCAGTAGACTTCGGTGAGGGGGCAGCAACACCCTCGAGCTCCTTCCCCTTTACCTGATGATTTCGATCCTTTGCTGCCTCCATGCCTCTGGCAGCTAAGGCTTTCACTGCCTTGGGGTTATATCTTGGAGGCACTGCATGATAGAGAAAATGGAGTCAGCAAAACATGTACGATAAACAACTCAAAGTAAAATCTAGCTTAACAAAGCTATAAACAAGTTTGGGAGCTCACCAGGGGCTAGACCCCACATCTAAAGGACAATTCATACTTCATCACTAGACCATGAATCTCCTAACACGCCTTGATGGATTTAATCTTCTTGATGGTGCTTTCATCATCAGGAGTTAATGGAAGAGCCTGATTCGCCTGGATGTTGAATCAAGCCAATTTCAGGCAATTGGGAAATTGAGCTCAGATGGTGGCGCTCGGCAAAAGAAGTATCGATGATGCCTCCCTTATGATTGGAGGGACAGGTACCATTTTAATTCGGTCTTGTGACACTTGGAGTGAAAAACCCAACCTTGAGGGTTAGATTTGCTAACAGAATAAAAATGAGAAAATAAAGTAAGGGAAGGTTGAACTTCTAGTTCGAAGTAGAGCCCGAAAAAGCCTACGATGTGACGCCATCTATTTGGGAGGAGCATCCCTTGGCAAATCTCCTAGTGATTCAGAATCTCAAAGAATAAGGGGGAGAAGAACGGGAACCTAACACCACTTTTTAGGGTGTCTAGGTAAAGGGAAAACTCCTCGAGAGGGTTAAAGTTAACCCTCTCGTTTAGATTGGGAACCCGAAGGAGATATGACGAGGGCATCGAGTAATGGTCAACAACAGATTCTAACTCTTCATTAGTGAAGTGGGAGACAAAGAAAATGGGGCCTTGGGCTGGTCTCCTAGATGGTCGGGAAGCCTTGGCTACTGCTTTGGAAGACTGTGGTTTTCGGGAATAGTAAGGCAAGGTATTCCCTAAGGGTTCCCTAGGGTTTCATTTTGGGCCCATGGAGGCGAGCCAGCGATTGGTAACCCTATCTATTGGGTTTGGGTGTCTTGTATTTTGTGGGTCCATGTAATTATGGTTTTGGTTGTGTTTGTAATTGAAACAGGGTTTGGGTCAATTACTAGTACTGGGGTAAAACTATAATTACATTGGGATTAGGGTTTTAGGTTTCCCTATAAATAGTCTCTGTGGGATAACCTATAGGCATCAATCTCTGTAGGAGATTGGGGAATCAATCCCTGTAGGGGATTGGGGTACCCATCCTGATAAGGATGGAGGGCAAGCAAAGGGTAGCACTTTGTGAGTGTGAGAGTGGTGTGAGGTTTCCTGGAAATAGTGAAACTCTTTTTCTCTTTGGTGGACGTAGGCATGGTTTTGCCGAACCACGTTAAATTTCCCTTGTGTGCTTTGCTTGTGTTCTTCTCTGTTCGTAGTTGTGCATCCATTATCCCTAACAAGTGGTATCGAGAGAGATTCGTTGGATCGTCGTTGGAAGTGTGCGAAGATCCAGGAAGATGATAGGTGCCAGGAGAATGGAGAATGTTTCGACGGATTGATCGAAGTGGAAGTGACGGATCAAGGAGATTTCGCTCTGTTGGTATTGATTTTGTGAGTTCGTATGGAGATCAATGGTGAGGTTCTTTCAGTTGATTGATGGGTACGAAAGCTACAGATCAGGTAAATTGTACAGGCTTGCAGGGAGTGTTGAAACAGGTGGAGCTCCAGTTGACACTTTGGCAAGGGGTATAGTAGACAGAATTTGCAAGTTGTTCAAGCACAAAACAAGGGCAAATTTGGAAAGAAGTGAGTGACTTTCGCTTTGGATTTGGTGAGTGGCAGTGATCTCTCGGAGCCGGCTGTGACAGGAGGGATGGAGCCACGTCACGTCGTATAGCGGTGATGAGCTGTACGAGACACCCCAGGTGGGGGTGTGTGCCATGCTAGTTTAGTGATGGCGATAACAAAGCATTCCTGGAGGGGATGTGGGTCATGCGTGTATAGCGGCGATGAGTTGTACGAGACACCCCAAGTGGGGGTGTGTGCCATGTTGGTTTAGTGATAGCGGTAATAAAAGCATTCCTGGAGGGGATGTGGGTCATGCGTGTATAGCGGCAATAAGCTGTACAGGACACCCGAGGTGGAGGGTGTGCACCATGCTGGTTTAGTGATGGTAGTAACAAAAGCATCCCTGGAGGGGATGTGGCCATGCTATAAGGTGTGGTGGATACACAGAGATAGGTGATTGCAGAGAGACACCATCAACGGTTTTCTTCAAGGTGGTTTGCAGAATTCAAGCCAAGGAGGAGATTGTTGGGTTTGGGTGTCTTGCATTCTGTGGGTCCATGTAATTATGGTTTTGGTTGTGTTTGTAATTGAAACAGGGTTTGGGTCAATTACTAGTATTGGGGTAAAACTGTAATTACATTGGGATTAGGATTTTAGGTTTCCCTATAAATAGTCTCTGTGGGATAAGATTGGGGAATCAATATTTGTAGGAGATTGGGGAATCAATCCCTGTAGGGGATTGGGGTACCCATCTTGATAAGGATGGAGGGTAAGCAAAGGGTAGCACTTTGTGAGTGTGAGAGTGGTGTGAGGTTTCTTGGAAATAGTGAAACTCTTTTTCTCTTTGGTGGACGTAGGCATGGTTTTGTCGAACCACGTTAAATTATCCTTGTGTGCTTTGCTTGTGATCTTCTTCGTTCGTGGTTGTGCATCCATTATCCCTAACACTATCACCTTTGTCACCGGATAACTCAACGAAGGCAGAGGGGGTAGGTTGGTCATCGGAATCCTCTCATCCAACGATATTACCGGCAGAATCATCATTGAAAGTTTTACCACTATCCATTACAGAAAAAGAAAAGGATTTTTTACTAAAAGGAGAAATTAAAATCCCAAAAACAGAGCCCCGAACCCAAAAGAGCAAGCAAAGAAAGAAAGTGAAAGAGACAGTAAGGAAAGATTGAGGAACTTACTTGTTAGAGCTTACTAAAGAAGAGTTGAAACTTGAAGATTGAAAAGCTTGCAAATGTAGAGTAAATGTAGAAAAACCTCACAAACAGACAAGTTTGCAAATGAGAAGGTAACAGTTGAAGTCTGGAAAAGTTTAAATAGGCAAAAGCATTAGATCGTGTACGGTTGAGATGCATCTAGTTCAGCGGTCGAGACCGAGCGACGTTTCGTGATTTGATCCAGTGGATGTGATTAATCCAATCCAACGATTATGAAAGGTTGTCGATTCCTTGGAAGTAATGATGATTATGGCTGATAGAGGCCACGTGGCTTAAAGGGAACGAGTTACGAGAAGTATGGACAGCTCGAGATGTACCGCTACGCAGGACAGTGCAATAAATGCGATATTTGGAGATCGGAAAGATGTTTGGCCTTCTATTTACCTCGTTTCAATGGTCGTAATCGGTAAAAAAAGCAAACCAAGCCATTGGTTATCCCGACCGCTTGGCCTGGGAGGCTCATGATGATGATGAGATACGCTGGGTCGAGTTCAACCATGATCGGGTCACGATTTTTGGTTGAAAATGGGTTCAACCACAGTCGGGTCAAGAAACCCGGTTGGGGTCGGGAGTTTAGATTAGTAACTAACACGAGGATAAAGGGACTTTACGGTGATGAGGATAAGCATGATCCCGAAGAATTTGGGATACATGATCAAATTATAAATAGTAACTACCATTATACGAAGTGGACGATCGTGTTAAGAAAGGTAACTAACTACCTTCATCTCCGGAAAAAAGGTTAAAACCCTAAGATCAAATGGCCGCCAAGAGAAAATGTGATTGAATCCAACGGTCGGGAATGAAAGGTAAATCCTATAAAAACTAAAGGGTTGTACACAACGAAGGTATCTGAATCGTTTCCCTCCATTATCATATTAAATCTAAGCTCTGCATCTAGCCAAAGCTATGTGGTATTTCACTTTCTAACTTAACCTTCAGAGGTGGCTGCCCGATCCTGCGGTCGGCCCACATCTAATTCTATTTTGCAAGCCAACTTCAAGGAATCTGAGGATTAAACCGATTTTGGACGCATCAATATCACTCACCGCCTGCAAGGTCGTCTTCTCCGGCAACGAGGGGCTTCGCTAGACATCTTCCCTGCTGCTACCTTCACCATTTCCTGTCACCTGTGAGCCTTCAATGGGAATCTCCTTAGCTAGCTTCATCAATCTTCCATCAAGCATAGCCACCCGGTGTTCTGCACCTCCCTTGGGTTTAGGAGCCAAAGCACAAACTGCATCCTCTGAACAGCCATGACCACACCAGTGAGCCTTTTCTCTTCAAATGATCCAACACACCTGTTGTTATTGTGTCCCAACGGGCCACAATAAAAACATACACGAGGGAGTTTCTTGTATTTCACCACCACTTTAGCCGAGCCTCCTTCCTGGCACCTTATATTGACAGTGAATCTGAGAGGTTTGCGGATATCCACTCTAACACGGACTCTGAAAAATTGTGTGTTTTTCCCAACTTGAGCTCCTTCTACCTGAAACATCTTCAGTTGGGTACCCACGTTCTTCGCGACCATGAGCATTATCTTACCCTCCAGAAGCTCCTTTGGTATCTCATTTATTTGTATACAAAATTCCGAGTGCAAAAAATCCCATTTCTGGTCACTGTTCCATCTCTCCAAAACCATTAAGTTGTTCACTACCATCCAGGGACCCTCCTTAAGCACGTTCTCAAGATCCATCACATGCTAAAAAGAAAATAAGAACTTCCTATCCTCCACAGCAGTTACATCAACAGGGAAACAAGGGTTCCAAGCTTTAATCACACCTTCAATGACAGGTTGCTTCCTAAGGGATTTCTCTTCAACGATAAGACCCACGAGCTTGGAGTTCCATTGTCTATATAAGGAAGCAACCTCCTCCTTTTTAAGAATTACATCTTCATCGTCATCTTCATCATAGTAACCTATTGGGGTGGAAGGGTTGTTGACGATATTTTTGGAGAATGAAGCCCTCTGGTTAGGGTTAGGAGTGGTGAGATGAGTGGGTGATGGGAGAGGAAGAAGCAGAGGTTTTGGGTTCAGTGAGGCGTGGAGTTTAACCAGCAACATATTGCGATGGCAAGAAATGACGACATTAGCCGGAGATAATCACTCCACAGTGGAGGAGCATTTCAGAATGGTTGTTCAGTTTCACGACACCAAGATTGTTTTGGACACTTGCTTCTAAACATACCTAAAAATCCAATAGTTGTGTATCCTTGTTTTCTCAAGCATTCAATCATTGAATTGAATTTTTTTTCTCTATCTGAGTGGAGGATTCAGTCTTTTGTATAGTTATGGCACAGCAGATTTTATCCAAGGATGACGGTCTTTCTCTAACCAAAGGAAAGTCATGTAAAAGAGAGCGGCTGCATTCTATTCCTTCCTCCTAGGGCATGTTTGGTTGGTTAGGTTGTCCACAATTTCTATTCCTGATGGACAAACTGCGGTTCAGGTTGTCCATGGTGCCACACGGGCTTTTAGGAACCTTTGGAGGGATTAAAAAAATGCAGCACGTCGTGTGAATTCTGATACACATCCACAGGCTTGCAGTCTACCACGGTGCCACCCAAATTTATAGCCGGGACATCTTCTGATATGCTGTAATGCAAGTTATCAGGTATCCCGTTCCAAAGGTGCGCTTGGGTTTACTGTTAAGGATGCATTGAACCAACCAATTCATGCTGTGTCAATTCAATGCGTTTGCCATGGTGTACAAGTGGCTGAGGCATGGGTGACAGTCCTCTAGGCTTTGCAACATGTCTGCTAACTTGGTTATGGGTCCATTTTGGTGGCCTGTTTGCGGTGGAGTTTCTTTGACAACAACGTATTGCTTTTGGTCGTGAGTCAAGGATGGTCTTAGAAGATGTCATAGAATGATTTTTACCATGTTCCAACAGGAGAAAATGGGATTGCTGACTCCCTGGCTAAATTTGCCCTTTAGTGTCGTGTATGACAGAAGGGTCACTAACCACTCCATGCCTCCAAGGTTGGTGGGTCTTTACCATCTATAAGTTTGTCACAACTATAAATGATTACCATTAACACCCCCACCCCCTTTTCTCTTTTCCCAAACACAAAATATAAAAAATAAAAAAGGATCAAAGTTCCAACTGATTGGCATTATCCAAATGGTGCCATAACAAAGGATATTTATCCCCAACCAAACCGTTACATACATACCAAATAATTAACCTTGGGTTTAAAATCCAAAACATCTTCAGAAACTCATGTTAGAAACCATGTTATTCAAAGTATGAAGATCACCCTCATCAAAAAGGGAGTAAGACTCCATCCAGAAATATTGTCAACCAGATATCTCAACAATATCCTTTACATACACCAGTCCTCAAGAGTTATTGAGAAGTAGATAATGCATGTATCTCCCATCTGTACCATACAACCAAGACCTGAGTTCAAGGTTTGTATGAAACAGCATAAAATCGCATCAGCCTTTGTGGGTACTTTATTCAGTTTTCTGGGGGGCACAAATCAGAAAATAATCAGTCTAGAGTATGGTGAGGGTAACATACTCTTTGCACAAAAGGAATTATATTGGAAGTGAGCCACTATCAAAAATAGTATCTGTTCCAAAAACAATGATATAAATAACTTCCAACAATGCATCACAGCTTCCACTTATGGTAATCGCTACTGTCTTGTAGTAAGTTAAATGCTAACCGAAAAAGTAAATGGGTATGAAGCTAGTGAATAGCAATTCCATCAATCTGGCTACTACCAACCAGCAAGTGTGGACAGCAAAACAGTATACAAGAAATTACATCTCAGTGCTTTAATACTAGAAACAGACCCATCTGGCTAAAAGATTATTATTGCTGTACTTAAGGTGAAAATATTTTGAATTCAGGTCATAGAAGACCACATTATATAGTTTGTAGTTCTCATCATATGCATAATTGTGATATGAACCCTGATTAAATTAGTTCAGTCCCAAAGTAAACCTGCTGAAGTCCATTTGCAATTAAAATAAAATACATCAACTGAGATTTACCGGTGCACACTCACAATTTAATTTGAATTATCTTCCAAGTGGGACCCTGTAATGTTGCTAACTCACCCTTAAAATTAAAACACATATAACAGCAGCACAGTTCCAGTGAAATGTAATTCAAACAAATTAGTGAACTTAATAAGTCAAAATGATACAGAGATAGATTCATCTGACGTCCTAATGCTAGAACAGTATAATTGAAAATTCAAGCTTAAAATGGATATCATATGACTATAGCAAAGCTATTGTTGACTGTAGATCTAAATCTAATGATATCACAACAGGCTACTTAGAAACCAATGTTAGGAAGCAATTGTCTGAAATAAGGAATACTGATAAGACCCTGCAGTTCCCCTCTAACCTTCGGCTGCCTCATATGGCAACCCTGATATATCCAGCACTGGTATCCTCCTCACCAAAGCAATTCACTCAATGTAACTGAAGTAACTAAATAAAAATAAAGCAGATGAACCATGGAAATGACATTGCAATGTAAACATGGGAATGCTCAACTATCCCTTAACGATCATCAAATTTCATTACAATATTCTTACCAAAATAATTATTCATTACAATATCAAACCCCTTATACCAATATGAAAATCCTCCTACTGCTACCTATAACTCACCCCAGTTCACTCACCTGAGAGTCCTCCTCTCACCGCGAGCAAGCTTGCCCCAAAACACTATCCAATTCTCCCCCGTTCCCTTCTCTATCCTATTTCCCTCATATAACCCAAGACAAATCCTAATAGACTAGCAACCCCACACTTTACACATAGGACAGCATGGGAGAGGTTGCTCCCGAATAGGATTTTGCCACCTGTCCCTATAGCTGATCCTGTCCCCCACATGTATGGAATTAATCTCCTATAGCTCCCCTACCTCTGTACCCTCAGCTTAGGGTCCTAAAACATACTTGCAATTATACAGTCTTAACCCTTTCTGATAGATTGATGTTTCCAAAAGTTGGCTTTGAAGCTGCCAAAATGACACTTTTCAATGAAAAAAAGAAACAGGAGCTGGCAATATATGCGTTAAGGCCTCAATTTCCGTAGTGGCGGGATGAAGGAAAACTAGCTCAACTTTCTCCATTAGTTTCAAATAAGCATAGCCATAAGCCATGTACCATCTTTTTCGTAGTAGCCATGTACCATCTCTTTTAGTTTTCTCAAATCTAATTAAAATATAACCAACTGACTGAGAAGATAGAGTAAGTGTGGTACTCCTTCGTTTGAAGATAGAGTGAGTGGTAATTCACAATCAATTAGATGTATGAGTAGTAAAACAACACACAAAGCCAAGTGCTGGCCAGAAACACAAGTTTTAGTTGTTCCTTGACACAGGTTAACAGGATGCATATTCACACAAAAAAAATTAACAGATGTAACGGTGTTCCCAGATCTGATAAATGAACTTGATCAGATTATCATAGCCTTCTATAAACAAATGTTCTCCACATTTTAGGATATGACTTATCATAGGCCTTGTTTATCCACTTTGGCTATTGCTACGCTTTCAGTTTAGATCAGTAATGAAGGAAACAATGGGATTAATTAACTGCATTCTTCACTCTTAACCTTGCTCTGTATGATTACTGAATAAAATTGTTCTCCAGAAGACCGATCAATTCAAGAGAGTGGGGGAAGACGATCGATAAATCCATGGTGCTATAAAGAACAAGCGTAACATAATGAAATGCTAATATAGTGTACCTTCGCCGCTTCCTCTGCAGCGGCTTTTTCTTTCTCGGTCTTAAGCTTCAGTTTCTCCATCTTCTCCTTCTCCATTTTCTTTATGAAAAAAATCAAAGGAAATCACCATAGAGAACAGACGTAACCATTAAAATTAGTAAAAGAACCAGAATGAAACCAATTACAGAAATGAACGCACAATAACAGGATTACAGTACCTTTATGTAGATATTTTCTGCAGCCTTTTCTTCTTCCGACAAAATCTTGCCCTTGCTATCGCTGAAGTAACGAGGCAAACTACCTCCTCGCATCGTAATCAAAGGAATACGCCTCACGACAGATCCGATCGCCATTGAATGAGTTTTAAGCAAGCGGTAAACTACAAGAAATGTAAAGGACGAAAGTTGGATCCGCCGAACCCTAGTCTGTATAGCCTGAGTCGGGACAGACCTTTCACCTGGAATAAAAATAAAAGAGGAGATGCAACGCAATTTTTTTTTTTTTTTTAATTTTAAATACGCGATATTTTATATAGTGGGAGCCGTCCGCATTGATGACCTCTTCTTTCAAGTAAATTTTTCATTTAAATTTTTTTTTTCTTGTTTTATTTTTAAAATTGCTAAAATTTTTGTATAATATTTTGAGATTTTTTTATCAAAACTTTATTTTCAACTTATTTTTTCTTCTTAAAATGATTTCTATGATATAACTTTGCTAATAATTGTAATGTGACCATCTAGTGTGTTTTTTTATCAAATCATGTAATTTTTTCCTCTTAAGATTTCTTTCCATATATATTTTTTTATTGTCTATTATTTCTTTGCCTATTTTTTATTGAAAATTTTGATATTTTAATAATTAATTAGTTATCTTTAAAAATTAAGAAGGGAAAATCTTCTCCAAAATTCTATCATTCCATCAATGATTCTTGTTTCCATTTCTCTATTAGAATCTTCGATAAAGAATAAGAATATATTGAGAAGTTAATTAAAAGAAAGAGAAAAAAGAAGAGAATAATAAGAAAAAAATATAGAACCACATAAAGTGTCCATTGATTATCTTATTCTTTGTTTTTATTCAATTCTTTATATTTTTATTTTTATTTAAATTTATAAAATTTAGATAATTAATAATTACCTTTTAAGAAGAAAATTTTCAAAATTTTATGCCAACCTTTTAAGAGAAAGTTGTCTTCAAATTTTATGCTTTCTATGATTTTGGTTTTCTAATTTTTGTTTTAATGAAATTTCAATTCTATTTATTGTTCCCCAAATTAAAAATAAAAATAAAAATATTTTCTAAATTTTATTCAACCCCTAGTGAGTTTAGTTTCATTCTAAATCTAAAATTTTATATGAAAAAATTCTTACGAAAACTTTGAATAAATTTTTTTGGTACCTTGAATAATTTTCTTAAAAAATGTAATTTAATTACTTTTATTTTCTTATGGATTTTCACTAATGCTCTGGCTCCTGCTGGCTTTGTGGGTTCACATGAGTATTTTAAAAGTAGCAGAATGGTTTTCACTAATGCTTTGGTTGCTGAAATCTCTCCTCCTCTCCGATACATATCTTGGGGTCGCTCTCTTTTTTGTGCTCTCATGTGCATATTAACACTGTATGTTCTCTAGGCCCCTCTATTTATACATTCTTTTATATTTTCAAATGTAAGTATTGGAAACAGTGAAAAAAATCAAAATTAACACTTCTTATGAGTCTGGTTTTGTGTGAGTTCTTAGTAGATATGCCTGCTGTTGGTGCTAATTTTGCCGATCACCTTGAACCGCCACCTTCGCACCAAACTCCTCAGATCTCAATTGATCTAGTTGATTTGATCCTTCAGTTAGTCTCTCGTTCACTGATAAAATGAAAACACACCGATTAGAAACGGAGCCGATCATTTTGATCGGTGTCGCGTCTCCGACGATCTAGTTAGGTTTTTGAAGATAGTTCTTCAGAGCTCGAAGGAGCTTCTGAAGTGTTTCCATGGAGTAAACTAAGCAAGAATCCAGTGTTCATGATCTGAGAGACTTACCCTTCTCGAATTCTCCTTTTCCTTTTATATGGATTTTCCCGCTAGTAATACTTTCAATCATGATCGTCGGATCATCGCTCCCTCTTGAATGGTGTTGATCATCTTTTCTTTTTAATCTCGAGTGAACCCATAAGTTCCTTCATCTCATCAATCGAATCCGGTTAAACCTGATTAGACCGGTACAAACCGGAAGTGGATATTTTAGCCACAACACAAGCCCCCAAGCCTGCTGATCAGGTTGGACTTACATGAGACTCTGATTAGCAGGTTTAAACCTGACCATCAAAATCATCCATCATACCCTGTTCAGCTCTTATGTCTTTTCCCAAGGTACTTTTTGATTTCCAAAGAACTATGACGACAAGTCATCATTAACTTGAAAGTTGATTTATGGCTCTCCCCCATATAAAATCATAACTTTTGTAATTGTAGAACCATCTTGCGTGATTATTACATCTCTGTACTCAGCCCCCAAATTATCCTGTAAACCGGCTGAAATCTCTTTTTTGTCAGATCTTTCACAAATTCTTAGATATAACTTTTCATCTTCCTTAACGTTATCGCCGCTTGATCATAAATTTTGTCTCTTCCCCACTTACACTCATCATGTTCTCCCTTACTTTTCATATATCATCCTCGTATTCTCAACCGCAATTTCCCTAAATTCACCGATTGATTCTACGCGTCGGTTATGAAAAGTAATGACCCTTGATCTTGGAACATTGTGTATTTCCCCCCATTTTTCAAGAAATCTCCTTTCGCCTCTCTTTGTTCTTTATATATTTATCTGTCAACTGTCACCTGCTCTCCTCCGTACTCTGTCCTCCTCCTTCGAGAATATCAAATATACTTATTTGCTATTTTTCCCTATCACTTCTCCTCAAATTTTATCATTCGAGTTTTCTTCTTCCTTTCCTGCTTCCACCATGGATCCTACTTCCAACCCTTCAGCACCCAGTACCTCCACTCAGTCCATTATTCCTTCAAGCATCGAACGACTAAAAGATATGTCTGGTGCCTCCTCTTCTCATCAGAATCCTTCAAATTGGAAACCCTCTCCGTAAGCTCACGACAAAGCCATCATTGTTTATACTCCTGTAGACATGTCCAAGGAGAAGATGGACCCAAAATATGTAGGTCCCGAGTGGTATCCAACCAAGGTAAAGAAATCTCACCTGGCTTCTTATTTGGAAAGCTACCATTTCCCTTTTGACGCCAGAATATGGGTTCCTGAACCTTTTGACCGACCTTATACAGTTGATCCAGGAGTCATCACCATTTACCTTGACCATCTCGATTCAGGTTTCAGAATTCCTTTGATCCCAATAGTCTAGTCTTTGTTGGATTATTATCATATTTGTCCCTCTCAACTCACTCCAAATAGTTGGAGATTGATTTTCTGCTTTTTCGCCTTCATTCTCTGAATGAAACGCACCCCTTCTGTCGATCTTTTCAGGAAGTATTACACTCTGAAAGTATCCCGCGAACACGGATACCTTCACTTTGCTAGAAGAACCTGTATTGCAAATGAACTGGGTAAAGAATCCCAGATTTTCATTGACTCTTCTATTCCCCATGATAACAAACAGTGGCGAGAAAAGTATATTTTTTGCGCCATTCCGAATCCAAATTTCCGCTTCTGATGGTGTTTACACTCTTTGAACTCCCTGTCCCCTTTGAAAGTGCGTCCAGAACTCAATGAATATGACCGAGAAACTTGGGGTTTGATTCCTACTAGAACTCCAATTGACGCGGTCGACTTAAAAACAGATGCAGGCCTAATTAATCACGGTCTCTTCCCAGGTAAGGATAATAATAATGATATACCTTTCCTCTCTTTACCACTACTTTTCCTTTAAACCTTGTCTTCATTTTATGCATCTACAGAAACTGTTGCTCGTCCAATTCCTAGTGTCGCTGAACTTCGAAGAGTTGTCTTAGAAGAAAAAAAATCTAATTCAAAAGTTGTGAAGCCCTCCAAGAAAAGAAAGCACACCGCCCTCCGTTCTTCAAAAAGAAAGTCTACTGAGAAGGAAACTTCCCCTGGTCAGAAGAAAGTTGACCAGACGCCAGAAGGTTCCGTCAGATTGATGTTCAAATCGTGAAGACTGTTGCCAGTAAAACACCTGGTCCCAAGATGAGGACCTCCAGAACTTCCAACACCCTGAGATGTAGACTTCGGTCTACAAGTCCAGCTTCTGGCTAGGGGTTATCTTGTTCCAAGAATAAGAAGAGAAAAGAATCCAATTCTGTTCCTATTGAAGCCCCCAATGAGGAAAACAATCCTCCCGAAGAAATCCCTGCTATCATTGAAACTAATGTTGAAGTAAACAGAGAACACACACTGCCAGACATATCAACTGAGTTATCCCATGACACTTCAATCTTCCCAGAAAAGATGGCTGAGGATGAAGGTCAAGGTAAGGAAATTTTTGACTATCCTCTTGAGCATCTGAAGAAAATCGCTGAAGATATATTAATTTATGCTGCATGTGTATTATTGAGGAAATTGTTGATCAATTATGTGATGTGAATGTTGATGTGTCCAATCCTCCCCTGGAAATTGTTGCCGAAGAAAATGTTTCTGCGAATGTTTCTTCTACTTTTGTTTTGCCTTTATCAAACCCTATGTTGGATGATGTCGTTTCATACATCAATATACCCCCTGTTCTTGAAGAAAATAACCAGAATGTTCTTCAATCCCTGAAGTTACCCCTCCAGAAAATAATGCTGCTCTTCATGAAGCTCATATGGCAATTGATCCCCATATTGATCTTGGAGATCAAGAAAATATTTTTATGCAAGATGATTCAAATGATGCTGCCATAAATGTAGATCTTCAGAATGTGACTGAAGTTGCTGATCTCCAACCAATTCCTGGTCAACCAGATGATACCTTGAGTGTTGCCGACTCAGGAAACCCTTTCAACCCTGAATGGCTTTTGAAAGAAAATCATACAACCAGCCGTAATTGGGAGGTTGCCAGAGAATGGGGAACCAAAGGCAGAATTCCTCGTGACAAGAAAGAAACAGCTCGAATGTCTGACTTTGACCTTTACTCTCATGGATGGGGGTAAGAAACAAATCTTTATTCTTTCTTCATTAAAACTGATTTATTATTGATTTTATATATTTATTCTGTTTGGTTTTTATAGATTAATCCACAGATGTTTTGGAACTGCTTTTAATGCATTTTCTGAAGTATTGGAGAGGGAAAAAACTTTATCTCAGGAAAATGACAACTTGATTAAGAGGAATTTTGAGCTGGTTAATGAGGTACAAGAACTTCGAAGAAATTTGAACTCTTCAGAGAGAAAATTAACAGCTGCTGAATTCAGAGAAATAGATTTGATCAATGATTTGGATGATTTGCAAACTGATTATCAACTCTGTTCTAATCATTGTGCTGATTTGCAGGAAGAGGTTTCCATGTTAAGAGATGTTGTTTTGAAATATATGAATGAGCTTCTGCAGCTCAAGATGTTAAAGAATAATGCCCTTGAAAGGGCCAGGATTGCCACTGCTGAGAGAGAGGATTTCAAGGAAAAGTTAACCAGAGCCTTCGCCTAGTCAAGAGATGTTGAAAAAGAGAAGAATGAACTTTTGGAAAAGTTCGAAAAAGTTGAAAATTTGAACACAAATTTGGAGTTGGCTCAGGAGTACCATGTTAAAGCTTTTAACTCAATTTTATAGGAAAAGTCTACTTTAGAAAATTAAAATGATAGTTTGGGATTGAGACTCTGCGAGGTTGCATCAGAAAAAGATAATCTTAAGGTTTCTTTAGGCTTGATTTCAAAGGAAAAAGAGAATCTACATGCTCTTTTAGATGAGACTCTCAGATATAAAGCCTTAATGCATGGAGATAGAAAGAAGACAATTCGAGGTAGAAAAGAAAAGAATACAGAATGAAAATCAGATTGTCCTCATTTCAGTTACCTCATCTATGAAGGAAATTGGAGACAACCCAGCTTTCCTCGGATTTTGCTAGAGTATGGTAAAGGACTGTTCTGACCAAATCTTCTCGGAAATCCTTAAGATTCACTCCAACATAGATTTCAAATTGTTGCCTCCAGAATTTCTCCAATCTGGATCATTTTTTGATCTTAGGAATTTGAAATACCCGAACTCTGATAGCTCGTAAGAAGATGATACTGATAATGATGATAATGAGTCTTCCAGTTCTGGCCATAATCATTATGCTAGTGACCTAAATGATGATGATGATTCACCCTCCCAAGATGATGAAGAAGTTGCCGCTGATGATGCTGCAGATGTTGATCCGTTTGCAAGTTCAAAAATTTAAGAAAACATTTCCTTTGCTTATCAATTTACCTCTTTTTTTTGTCAACCTCTTTAGTATATGAGGTCTTTGACTTTGTCCATCTTTTACATCAATAGAATTTTCTTCTTTCTTCTTTTGCTCCTTTGGGCTTTGACAAAATAGCACTTTGAAGAGATTCTTTATAATATTGGCTATCATCTTCAGGCCATTGCATATCTGATTAGATATACAATTCTGACCAAACCTGCACCCTTCATTAGCTTCTGACGAAATATTCTTGAAGAGAATACAACTGATGAAGCTTTTATAACCGATCAGATATTCTTAGATAATGGCTCGTAGAAAGTCTTTGAGCTTTTGATTAAAATCCTCCACATAATCTGCTTTGTGAGTAATTTTATTGATTAGCTCCATTGTTTTCGATCAAAAGGCTGCCTTCGAAAGATGGCTCCTTGAGCCTGACTTCGGAAAGTCGGAACCATCCTCGGAAGGAATGATCCATGATTAAGCTAGCATGACCTGGCTACTTGAGCCTGATTTACGTAAAGTCGAGACCACCCTCGGAAGGAATGATCCGTGATCAGCTTCGGAAAGCATGACCAGGCCTCGAAAGGCTGGCTACTTGAGCCTGACTAACAAAAAGTCGGGACCACCCTCGGAAGGAATGATCCGTGATCAGCTTCGGAAAGCATGACCAGGCCTCGGAAGGCTGGCTACTTGAGCCTGACTTACGAAAAGTCGGGATCATCCTCGGAAGGCATGATCCGTGATCAGCTAGCATAATCAGGCCTTGGAAGGCTGGCTACTTGAGCCTGACTTCAGAAAGTCGGGATCACCCTTGGAAGGAATGACCCTGGATCAGCGTTGAAAGGCATGATCAGACCTCGAAAGGCTGGCTACTTGAGCCTGACTTCGGAAAGTCGGGATCACCCTCGGAAGGAATGACCCTGGATCAGAGTTGAAAGGCATGATCAGACCTCGAAAGGCTGGCTACTTGAGCCTGACTTCGGAAAGTCGGGATCACCCTCAGAAGGAAAGACCCTGGATCAGCGTTGAAAGGCATGATCTGGAAGACTGGTTCGCCAAAAATATCTTTTGAACTAAATGAAGAAGAATCCTTTGATGACAGCGATTAATAAGATGATTTCTTCAAGAATGCCAGAAAATCTTGTTTCCTTTCCATTGATAATATTTCTTGAGATGAATTACATTCCATGGTCGTTTCAAACTGCTCCCATAAGCATCCTTTAGCCAATATGTATTTCTGCTTACAGTTTTTGTCACCACATATGGTCCTTCCCAGTTTGCAAAAAGCTTTCCACAGTTCCTTGGATCTAATGCTGATTTATTTCTCAAGACCAAATCTCCCACTCTAAAAGATTTAGGTTTGACACGAGTGTTGTAGTACGCCGCTGTTCTCCTTTGGTATTCTATATTGCGGTATAAAGCTCTCTCTGACTTCATCTAAAAATTCAAGATTTGCCCTCAACCCTTCTTCATTAGTCATCGGATCAAATCTTTCTGATCTGTTTGATCCCACCATAACCTCCACTGGAGCCAATGCCTCAGACCATATGCTAGTCTAAAAGGCGTTTCTCCCGTCAGTGTCCTGACTGTAGTCCTATACGCCCATAGTACATGAGGTAATTCATCGATCCATAGGCTATTTGCCTCATCCAGTCTCCTCTTTATTCCTTGCAGAAGTGTTCCTTTGGTTACCTTGATTTGACCATTGCATTGAGGATATGCCACAGATGAGTGTTTGCATTCAATGTGATAATCTGCACAGAATTCTTTGAATCTTTCATTGTCAAATTGACTTCCATGATCTGTCAGTAAAATCTTCGGCAGACCATATCTGAATATAACATGGTTTCTAAAGAACTTCTCAATTTGATTTGTGGTAGTCGTAGCTAAGGCTTCTGCTTCCACCCATTTTGTGAAATAATCAATTGCAGCTACCACGGATTTTTTTCCTCCGGTTGTAACAGGAAATGGACCTAATAAATCCATTCCCCACATAGCAAATGGAAGGGGATTGAGTATTGATGTCAGTTGTTTTGTTGGCTGGTTCTGAATTGGTGCATGAATTTGACATTGATGACATCTCCTTACATACTCAATTGCTTCAGATTTCATGTGTGGCCAATAAAATCCTTGTCTTAGAACTTTATAAGCTAAAGCCTTCCCACCTAGATGACTTCCACAGATTCCTTCATGGACCTCTGCCAAAGCATATTGTGCATCAGATGGTCCCAAACATTTCAAGAGTGGCCCAGAAACTGTTCTTTTATATAATAGTTCATTCTTTAGAATAAACTTAGCAGTTCTTCTTTTCACAGTTTTCGCCTTTTCTCTATCCTCAGGAAGAATACCATCTTTAAGATACTGTATAATAGGATCCATCCAAGATATTTTTGCATCAATTTCCATTATCTTTGGCTCTGAATATGCTGGGATATCCAGCTCTTCAAAATATACAGCCTGCGGTAAAGAAGTAGATTTTGCAGAAGCTAATTTCGCGAGAGAATCTGCTTCATTGTTTTGATTTCGGGATATTCTCATGATCGAGAATTGTGAAAACCACTCTTTGCACTCCCACACCTTCTTAAGATAACTGATCATCCGATCATCCTTCGCATCATACACTCCTGTAACTTGCCTAACCACCAGCTCGGAATCACTTCTTACTTCAATGTTCTGTATACAGAGGGATCTGGCCAGCCGCAAGCCTGCAATAAGAGCTTCATATTCTGCCTCATTATTTGAAGTGTGAAAATTAAATCGAAGTGCATTCTTAATTACAAATCCGAATGGACTTTGTAAAATCACCCTGCTCCTGATCCCTGAGAATGACTTGATCCATCCACATGTAAAGTCCACCCAGAAGACATCTCATTGGAATCTTTTTCTTCCTCTGGTAGTGAAATACTTTCAGCAATAAAATCAGCCAACACCTGTGCCTTTATCGCAGTTCTGGGTTTATAATCTATATCATGTTCTCGTTAACTCTCCCCCCCATGATACCATTCTCCCCGCCAGATCAGGCTTATGCAATATTTTCTTTAAAGGCCAGTTAGTAAGAACAATAATTGGATGAGCCTGAAAATAAGGTCTAAGCTTCCTGACCGCTATTATCAAAGCTAAAGCCTGTTTTTCAAATTCTGGATATCTAGATTTTGCATCTAACAATGTATGACTTACAAAGTAGATAGGATTTTGAACAGTACCTTCTTCTCAAATTAATACTGCGCTTATTGTCGCCTTCAAAGAAGATAAATATATCTGCAAGATCTCTCCTGGCTTTGGTCGAGATAGAACTGGTGGACTGGTCAGCCTCCTTTTTAATTCTTCAAATGAATTCTGACAGTCCTTTGACCATTTGAATTCGTTAAGTGCATTTAAATTTTTCAACGCCTTGAAGAATGGTGCGCATTTATCTCCTGATTTTGATATAAATCTGCTTAATGCCGCAACTCTTCCTGTTAAACTTTGGATTTCCTTCATACTGTTGGGTGTTGTCATATTCAAGATGGCCTTGATTTTCTCTGGATTCGCCTCAATACCCCTCTGTGTAACCATATAACCAAGGAATTTACCAGACAAAATCCAAAACGCACACTTTTCAGGATTGAGTCTCATTCCATTCCTTCTCAGTACATCAAAGCACTCCCATAGATCAGTGAGATGATCAGATCTGAATTGACTTTTTACAAGAAGATCATCTACGTAAACTTCCATATTTTTTCCAATCTGATCAGCAAACAACATATTCATTGCCCTTTGATACGTTGCACCAGTATTTTTTAATCCGAAAGGCATAATCTTATAACATTAGCTTTCCCGATTCGTCATGAATGCTGTGTGGGGTTGTGTCACACCCCACCCGTCGGTCTCGGTTACCCGCCCGACAACCCGTGGGTGCGATCCGTCACAAGATCCAAGGTTTTAGTCTATCAACAATATTTAAGACAAATAAAGATAATCAAGAGCAAAGACTATTCAATAACTGAATTAAATGAATTACAGGAGTCCAAAATACTCCAATGTCAATAAATAAAGGAAAGAAATAATGAATAAAATGGATAAAGGTTTCAGCGGAAGTAAACAAAAAAGGTTATATCAATTTCTTCCCAGTTTCCTTTTCTAAATCTAAAAAATGTATTTCATGGATCTTAAGGTAAGGTGTTCTCCAATTCAACTCTATTTGCCGAGCAAACTTTCTGACCACCCTCCGCCTTTGATCATCAATAGGTGCGATGAGCGCACTCCATGCAGCTACAGGAGCTCCCGCACATGCTATTTCCATCTCCCACTGACGGTGCCACATCTTCTTCATACAGGATGGTTCCTTCATAGGAAACCAGTCCATCTTCCTGTAAAGTTCCTTCTTCTATGCAGGCTAATAAACAATACAAAATAAAGACGTGAGTTCTAGAGAACTCAGTAAGAAACAATCAACATCCCATCAATATATCCAACAATGCCAAGATACATGAATAATATAAATGAATGAAAAATATGAATGATACTATGATTTCTAACTATGCAGGTCTTTAATAGTTGACATGCTTTAAGTTATACACTAGCCCTCCTCTGGGTAAGTCTCATCACTCTGATCAGGCAAGGACTAGCTACCTCTGTAGGGATCTTGGGAAACAGGGGAAAGTCCACACCTGACTCTTTATTCCATGGCTGGGGGTTAAGTCAACACTCTCTTCCCACGACCATTGGTAATGAGTACTGGCGCATGTCGGGGTTTCTAATCCAATGCAAGGTCATATTGATTACATGTCTACATGAAGTCCAGATACATCCCCTATGGCACCAACCAACTTGGTTCAGTATCCTTTGCAACCTAGGAGAGAGAATCCTCACGGACTGGATACCTCTGTTGGACTCCACTCCTTAACCCTATGGTCATCCACATATTATTGGGGCGGATGCTCTCATGATTCCTCACGACACCCGGTCCGATCCTTGGACATCCATGAGCCCAACCCTAACATATGCAACCCTACCATTTATATGACTAACAGTGGACCACCAAGTCACATCACTGTCATCACGGGTCACTCGGTTTCAATCCCCCTACCTAAAGGGTAGTAGCATGTGGGGTACCTAACCATGCAATCTAGACTCTACCTAAATAATGCCATCAAATAGTAAAGACAGTGCTGGAGACATCAACAGGCATGTGTCCCATTCCATAGCCTCTTGATATCCCTAGCTAAGATATCCCAAAATAGATACCTCATCCATCAGAACCATATACCAACTACCATCAATCCATAATATCCATAATCAACACAATATGTATATAAGTAAGACAAACAGCAGTAAAGTAATATGATTTCTATATAAGACATATAAACAACAGCATATATAAAGAAATATGATTTCAAAGATACACTAGATTAACATATTATAAGTCTATTCAAGAGATAGGATGAATTGTCCTTACCTGCATATAATAAGATTGTCCGTAAAATGAAATCCGATAACAATTATATGACTTTTCTTTCAAACAGTGGTTACCTAAATACAGGGTTACAGTAACATATAAGTTAAATGAATCAATTTGAATCAGAACCAAAAACCATTTGGTCTCTGTTTACCAGCCGGTCGCTTGGGCCGGTCGCTTAGGTTGAGCGACCGCCACTAGTGACCGCCCCAAAAACAGTGAGTTTCAATCCGAAACTCAGGCTTCTGATTACTCAATTTCAATATGGATTTCGAGTAATCTTGACCTAAGTCTCGAATCAAACACTCCCTAAGCCAAAAGGGTGAGGGAAAACTAACCATTACCATCAATAGATTACCCATAACCCTCCCCTTGACTGGATTAACCTTCTCACGGAAACAGGGTCTTGTTTACGGTTAATCCATCTCAAGTAGATGAAAAAGAGAGTTAAAAATATCCAAGGGGCTAATCACAAAGACGAGGGAAAAGGGTTAATACTAATTTAACGGACAAAGAGGGTAAAGAACGAAGGATTAATTCAATACCTCACGCCAGAGAGTTAGAGAAGGAAAGGACTGATCTTCCAAGTCACTGCCAGCACTCCAGAGACTCTTTCGGATCTTCCCCGCAGCCGTCTAACCTCCCAAATAAGTAACCACGAATAAAGTATTCGTTAATTAGATGAAGGTTGCCTTTTATAGAAGTCAGGGGGCAAACTAGGGCAAAATCCCCGAAAACGGACCGATCGGGCGGTCGGCTCCAGTGGTCGCTTGGTTTGATCGACCGCCACTAGCAACCGCCCCCATGTAATTTGCCATACAAGGGTGCTTTTGCTAGGGGGTTGATAACCAAGGCCAACCTAGCCCTAAAGAAGAGATGGGGGAGATCTTACCTTCATTCCGGACATCTCCGAACAGCACTTGACTTTCAGAATTCCAAAATCCAACCAAGGCAGGCTCTTCAGATAAAGGATCCAGATCCATGGATCATGGGCTTCAATCCGGACACTCCACAAGTTCACCCGACTAGACCTTCGGGTTCTCGGACCTGGAATACGGATCTAATGTTAGAAATATGGGGGTTGTTACAGGTTGGTCCTCCTTTTTCATAAGAATTTGATTATAACCAGAATAAGCATCCATAAAACTTAACATTTGCTGACCTGACGTAGCATCGATCAACTGATCAATTCGTGGCAAAGGATAACAATCCTTAGGACATGCCTTGTTCAAATCAGTATAATCTACGCACATTCGCCATTTGCCATTATGCTTCTTCACCATTACCACGTTCGCCAGCCATTTAGGACATTCAATTTGCTCAATAAACTTAGAATCTCTGAGCTTTTCCACCTCAATCTTAATCACATCATGCTTTTCTGATGAGAAATTCCTTCGCCTTTGTTTCACTGGTTTGATAGATTTGTCTATCCAGAGACAGTGTTCTGCCACTTCTCTACTTAAGCCTGGCATATCCTGTGTTGACCAAGCAAAGACATCTGCATTTTGCTGAAGAAATTTTTTTAACTGGTCCTTGTCCTGATTGCTCTGATTAGCTCCAATCATGGTTCCTCTATTTGGATTTTCAAGGCCGAAACAAATTCTCTCCAACTTTTCTACTGGTTCACCTCTTTGAATTTTTTCTTCATCCCTGTTATCCATGACCTCCATAGTAAGAGCAAGAGCTTTACCTTGTGCCTTTGAATCTTTCAAAAAAGTTTTTCAGACTTGCATTCTCCAATACCTCCTTCAGTTGGGAATTTAACTTTCAAATGTCTCGTCGAAACTACAGCTCCAATAGCATTCAATGTTGGTCTTCCCAAAATTATATTGTAGGTTGACAGACTCTTTATCAACAAAAATTTAGTAACCGTAGTTACTGTTTGTGGATGTGTTCCCAATGTGATTGTTAACTCCACAGTTCCTTCTACCGAAGTAGATTCTCCAGAAAATCCGAATAATCTTGTCCCACAAGGTTTTATCTTGACCGCATCCAACTTTAACCATTGAAAGGCTTCATAAGACATGATGTTTACGGAAGACCCCGTATCGACTAGAACCCTGTGAATATCCTTGTTTGCCACCTCAATGACTACCACAATGGCATCATCATGTGGTTCCTGAATTCCATCCATCTCCTCTGTGAAGACTATCTCTTTCATCTTTTTGATTCTTTTAGGAATAACATGAGATTTGACAACATTTACATACCTGGCATGTGCCTTAGACTTTGAAATTGAATTCAAATCTAAACTTCCCAAAATGATCATGACAGGAGATTGCTTCTGTTGAACTTGCTGGCTTTCCTGATGCTTAGCATTTTCATCTGAGAGTTATATTGAAAATCTCCCTTCGGCTGATCTTCCCTTGTTGGTGGCTGGTTATTCCATCTTCTTGGCTGATCAGCAACATTTCTCCGGTTACCTCCATTTCTCCTTTGAACGTAATGATCCAGTCTCCCTTGACTGATTAATCGTTCAATCTCATTTTTCAAAATTCTGCAATCATCAGTATCATGACCATGATCCCTGTGATATCTGCAAAATCTGTTTGGATTCCTCTCATCTGCCTTCGCTATCATTGGTAATGGCCACTTTACAATTCCTTGATGTTGAATTCGCATCAGAATTTCCGACCTTCTAGTATTGAGAGGAGTATAATTTTCTTGGAATGGCCTCAGAATATCCCTTCTGAATTGACGATCAGTACCATTTCTTGGAAAATTTCTGTTATTCCTTCGATCCCCTCGATCAGATCTCATGACTCCATCCTCTTTCCTTTTTCCTCCATCGCCATCAGTCTCTTTCCTCGCCTGAAGGATGTCTTTCATATTAGCATATTGATTACAGCAACTTGTCAACTCTGCAATATATGCCGGTTTGTTCATGATCAGGAATTCTAACAAATGATCGTCCGTCAGTCCTCTGAACATAGCATCATATGCTATTGCTTCATTCAAATTCTTAATCTGAATTGATTCTTGATTGAATCTTTTCATACAACTTTGAACTGACTCTCCTGATTTTTGTCGAATTGCAGCCAAATTATCAACAGTTTTGCTACTCTTCATACTACTTTGGAACCTCGACAAGAATATTTTCGTCAAATCTTTGAAATCTCTAATAGAATCTGGTAATAAACTGAAGAACCAAGTTGTTGTAGAACCTTTCAATGAAGATGGAAAGGATCAACATTTTAATACATCAAAGTTACCTGCTAGCATCATAACAGAATTGAACTGAGCCAGATGCACCATCGGATCTGTGCTTCCATCATACATCGTGAATACCGGAAGTTTAAAACTGCGCGGCAATGGTGCTGACATAATATCTTTAGAAAATGGATTTTGATTTATCACTTCTTCCACTTTTTCTCCATTATCCTTGTTTGCCAATCGCTGAATTTGATCGTCCAGGATACGAAATCTTTTGTTGATTTCCAATCCGTGCACTTCAGATTTGCTACCTTCTGACCTCCTTGTTTCTCTTTTATCTCCCCGATCTCCAAGGCTTCTACTCTTTTTACTTTGAATATGACTTAATTGATCATCCCTGGATGATCCTTGGGCTTTAGATTCCAGAGGAATATAATTCGGATCTGCACTTTCTCCTGATCCTTCTTTGAGAATTGATCTTCTTTGGCCTTCTGTTGACCTTTGAACATGAGGATTCGGAACAAAGATCGTCTCAGCTCGAGAAAGAGTTCGAGATCTTCTAGCTGGTGAGATCAGAACAATTCCTTCCGGATGAATTCCAATTTGCTTTATGAACGTTCTCATCAAATTTTGAGTTTCTAGGATTTGATGTTGCATACTTTCGAATCGCTTAGTAATTTGATTCGGATCCAGTTCCTGATGAGATGCCGCCAATGCATCTGCAAGTTGTTTCTCCTGTCTTTCGAACATCTCAGTAGGATGAGGTGAACGATCTTCAGTCATTCTTTGTCTCTACTGAGTCTGCATCGTCGGAATTTGTGGTACTGGAACCGTTTCTCTTGTTTTCCTTTTTGGATTTACTCTCCTTGGTTCCCTCTGGCTTGTTTCTGCCATTTCAGTCGGTAATACCTCCTCTCGCTCAGGTGATTGAGCCATAACCTCTGCTTCAAACTTGTTCAAGTTATAGTTGTTCCCACAGACGGCGCCAAAATGTTGGTGCTAATTTTGCCGATCGCCTTGAACCGTCACCTTCGCACCGAACTCCTTAGATCTCGATCGATTTGGTTGATTTGATCCTTCAGTTAGTCTCTCGTTCACTGATAAAATGAAAACACACCGATTAGAAACGGAGCCGATCGTCTTGATCGGCGTCGCATCTCCGACGATCTAGTTAGGTTTTTGAAGATAGTTCTTCAGAGCTCAAAGGAGCTTCTGAAGTGTTTCCATGGAGTAAACTAAGCAAGAATCCAGTGTTCATGATTTGAGAGACTTACCCTTCTCGAATTCTCCTTTTCCTTTTATATGCATTTTCCCGCTAGTAATACTTTCAATCATGATCGTCGGATCATCGCTCCCTCTTGAATGGTGTTGATCATCTTTTCTTTTTAATCTCGAGTGAAAACCCATAAGTTCCTTCATCTCATCAATCGAATCCGGTTAAACTTGATTAGACCGGTACAAACCGGAAGTGGATATTTTAGCCACAACACCTGCTAAATCAACTAGTTAGCCATTAATAAATCTGATTTTGTGTTTGGAAGAGCTAGGTGTTCTGAATATTCTCCAAGCTCCTGCAGAATATTTGAAACCCATCATTTTCTTCAATTATTTTGTTCCCTTCTCTAGATTTCTTGAAGTTTGGTAGTGAGTCCTCTACAGCATAACATCTATACCATTAGTTCTGGAAAAACTAAAAGGAGAAAAAGAATAACATTGCTGAGAGCTCGAATGCTTGAGGTCTCTAGGGAGGAAGCTGAGCGCAAACGAAAGCTTGACGAGAGGTCCAATTATAGGTTGGCTATCTGAAATCCATTAATTTGTCATCCTCTCTTGTTAATTTCTTCATTGCTTTTTTTAGTATTTCGTCCTGCAAGTGCCCATTTTTTGCATGCCTAAAATTAAAAATGTAGTAACTCTACTGGAGTTTAGTACGCTCACACTATTAAGCAAGTATGTCTTAGTTGTGATGCATGGGAGGGTTAAAGCTTGCAGTGTTATTCAAGTTCTTCGTATAGAGGAGGAAATTGTTCTACTTGTTCTTTGATATTTATTTTTGTTTATCATCATTTCTGATGGGTAGGCACAAACAAGTAATGTTGGAGGCTTATGATCAATAGTGCGATGAAGCTACTAGAATAGTTGCAGAGTATCAGAATCGTCTTCAAACTACGTTAATCATGTTGGCTTGTGGGCTTAATTAACACTGGTCTTTTATCTGGACCCATATTCATTCAAGATTTATTTAGGGGTATTATTGACCTTAACTATTGTTGGATTCTACTAGGAGTTCGATTAGAGTTTGTATTCATGTAAAATTCTATTTCTTATTACCCAGGTAAGGGTATTTATGTAATAGTGTACTTTCCACTTAATTATAAATAGAGGGCTTGAGATCATTGATCACTAAGCCATTCCATCACAATCTACTTTCTCAACATAGTATCAAAGCCTAAGTTCGATTATGATCTTTTTTTTTTTTTTTTTTTTTTTTTTTTTTTTAAAATCCATCGCAAACCATTACAATTGGGTTTACTATTGTTCTTCGGTTCCGACAGGACCACCCTTCTTCTGAATTCTTTTCTACATTAGTCGGAGAAAAGAAGATAACCACGACCGCCGCTGCTTGTCGTTGCTGCATCGCAAACCTCATGTTACTAAACTTGTCGCTGCTGGAAATTCTTTTCAGTACCGTCTCGAGGGAAGATAATAACAAAAAAAAGAGGAAAGCAGAAGAGAAGAAGCTACTCCTGCTTTACTACACTACTGCTGCTGCTTCCTGCTTCAAGAACAGATTCACAGTTGTTGGTTGCTGCTCCCTACTCCTGCAACTGCTGCTTCTAGCTCCAAGAATAGAATTGCAGCCAACAGAATACAAACAGTTCTAGATCGATTGTCTGAATCGCAGAATATCGATCGTCTAATCACACCCAAATCATAGAATATCGATCATCTAATTACAGTGAGTTTTCTCTGGTTTTTTCTTCCTGAAACTCTTCGTCTCCGTCAAATTTTTTCATCTGATTCTTTCTTTTGAACCTTGAATCAAGCCCTAACTTGTATTGAATCAAGCCCCGACTTGTATCGAATCAGTTTCCCCCCTTAGCTACTATTATATTTGCTCAAAAATAGGAATAAACATAATATGCTGGTTGAGGGGCTTCTTTGGTAAGTTTACTTTTTCCCAGGGACCTAATTGCAAATTCACATAATTTCAAGGGTTTAGTTGTAAATTCAGATAATTCTAGGGGTCTATTTGTAAATTCAAATAGTTTCAGGGACCTATTTGTAATTTCAGCCTTTCCAGGGACTTGTTTGTAAAAGAAGAAAAAAAAGAAGAAAAAAAAAAAAAAAAAAAAAGAGAGAAGGAAAGAAAGAAAGAAAAGAAAAGAAAAGAGAGAGAAACATAGTGTTTATATGCATTTTTGAATTGCGGTTTGGCTATTGCATTCTGCGACGTTTCAGGTTTTCAAAGGGTGAAGACTGAAGAACTGCAGACAATCTTTTCAACATGGCAACTACCGATGGTACTACTGCTCCCACTGGCCCGGAACATTATCCCACTCTTCATCCTCTTTCGGTAAGATTTGATGGAACGAATTATTTGATTTGGTCTCGATCTGCTTACCTAATTATTGCCGGAAGAGGACTTGTTGGACACATTAAGGGCACCACTATCAAACCTACTACCACAGGCGTTTTACAGGATAAATGGATCTTGAATGACTCTCTTATTATGTCATTCCTTTTGAATTCCATGCTTCCAAATATTGCCCGTGGATACCTATTACTTGATACTGCAGCCCAAATTTGGAAGGCTACTACTGAAACATATGGACAGTTGGGGAATGATGCACAGGTTTATGAGCTATGAAAGAAGCTTCATGAGACTACCCAAAAAGAACTGACTGTGTCCCAATCACTACAAGAAAAAGGGCCTACGACGGCATTTTGAAAAGGCCGCCGTAAGTCTAAAAGTGCCGCTGTAAACCTTTCCTGGCATTTCAAAAACGCCGCAAAAAGCGCCGGCAAAAGTACTGCCGTATTGTTACCGCAGCACTAAATGCAAATGCCGGTAATGGTGACTTACGACGACACGTTTACCGGCGTTTTCTAAAAACGCCTTTAAAAGTGGTTTATTGCGGCGTTTTCTAAACGTTGTTGTAGGCAATTTTTGCCCGAGTTTTCTAAAAACGCCATTAAAAGTGATTTATTGTGGTGTTTCCTAAACATCGCCGTAGGCTATTTTTGTTGGTGTTTCCTAAACGCTGCCGTAGGCTATTTTTGCCGGCGTTTTCTAAAAACACCGTTATTAGTGCTTTTTTTAATTAAAAAAATTGATCTAAAAAGCCAAATTCAATTTTACAAATGAAGATCCAATTCCATCAATCCAAATTCAATTTTACAAATTCAATTAGGACAATATTAGAAGCACTTCATATCACTGAAGATATACATTCGAGGGGAGGTAGCATACATCATCTAAAATCCTTGTTTAGAGTCTGAAACAAATGCTAAGAATTTCAAGTACCACCACATTGATGGCTAAACCAACCTAGTCATATATACATAGAGACCCAAGTAAGGTCCCTAACATATGATGCATCACTCCTTTTCTTGCCTGCAGTGCTGCTTGTTATGCTTGCACTTCAATCGCACCATCAAACATTAGTCTAGTTCCTTGTGGTCTTGATATATTGATTCAAATTCAGCTTTCCATGCTTGATCATCATTTGGAGATGCGGCTACGAAGGTGTTGTGGACATGAACTCAGTCAAATACTGCTTAAGTACTTTATGTGCAGCTAGTTGTGGTGGACCCAAATCTTCAACACTACTGTACTTGGAAGATGAAGGAGAAGATATTTCCATAGACAGATTTTCATCAAGAACAAAAGGGTCCCTAAAGAATATATCAAGAAGTTTTGATAACCTTCAATACAATGCCATCGCTTGAAGATCCAGAAGCTATATGCCCATTGCTGTCAACACAAATAACTCCCACAGTATCTATAATGTGGTCTTCTTCAGAAGCATTCAACTCAGATTGTTGACCTGTCCCACTGTTGGTTCCTCCAGCAATATCATATGCTTGAACTTCTACTTATGCAAAACAACACACATATGATATATCACTGACAAATAATAATAATAATGTCTCTATTTGATCAGTTTCTGTAGTCATCTCCAAGGAGGTTGTATAAAACTCATCAAAATATTCCTCAGGTTGGAATAGCTGAATTATCTAATATATCCTACATCAAATCCCAGCTAGTGAATACAAGAGAAAAAAAGGCATGCACAGTGCACGACGCTCCCACCAAAGCATGGCCTAATGAGAGTCATAATGTGCATTACCCCCACTTTAGCGAAGGGGCTGTTTCTGTCACATCCACCCAGCCGGTACCCTACCTGGCATACCCAAGTGTGTGATCTACAGCCCCGAAGATCAAGTATCGAGGTAATCAACCTCCTACATAGACAATAACATAATCATGAACATAAATAATCAATGTGCAAAGTATAAATAAGAGATCCAAATAAGGAAGGAATAAAATCCAATATCATCAGAGTACGAAAGACAATCAAGATGTCAAATTCATAAAGTAAAGTGAGGCGAAAATCTCACTCTACCGACAGCTGAATAGTAGTTCAAAAAGTAAAGGAAAAGGGATGAAAACTAATCCTAGTAGCAAGTACAATGAGTAACTAAATTGTTCTCAATCTTATAGACGACATCTCTATAAGTATAAATCTCAAAAATGGCGCAAGGGCGCTTCCACTCTATGGTCAGACTAAGCATCGTACGCAGCATAACCACCCGCGGAATCTTCAGTGTAACTGTCGTAACCGCAATCACCTTCCTGGAGATATGTCTCTTCTCCCTGCACTTCTTCGTACGAGTAGTCATGATACTCAGAACCTGTAGAGAAATCTAACAATACATAGCACAAAAGAAGTGAGTTTCAAAAGAAACCCAGTAAGGCAGTTAATCCATAATAACATAAATAGCAGGATTTCAAAGCAAAGTAAGATGCAATATGATATGAAACATATGATGCAATATGATTCTAACACTATGTATGCTGGTCTCTATTGGCAGACATGCTTTAAGTCATAGCACTGTACTTCTTTAGGAAGGTCTCATCACACAACGCCTTTTGGTAGTGGGTCCGGCATCCCTCGGGACATTCCATGGCTGGGGTTTAGGTCACCGCTCTCTCACATCACCATTGGTCTAAGTACTGGCACATGTCAAGGTTAAAGCCTAGCCAAATGCAAGTCTTCTACTTAGTCACATCAACTCAGATCCAGATACGTCCATTCCTCGCCCCTGGTGATCCTTTCCGGTATCATTCACACTAGAGTCCTCATAGTCCCTAACTACGGACTCATCAACCCTATTGGTTATCCACATATGGTAAATGGGAAGCTCTCACGTCCCCTCACGGGTTGGTTACCGGTCTTGAGCACCCGTGAGCCCAAGTCTATCCATATGCAATCCTCCAATAAATGGCCCCCACAATGTGATTTCTATCCTCTCACGGGTTGGTTACCGGTCTTGAGCGCCCGTGAGCCCAAGTCTATCCATATGCAATCCTCCAATAAATGGCCCCCACAATGTGATTTCTATCCTCTCACAGGTTGGTTACCTGTCTTGAGCGCCCATGAATTCGGTCTCAATACCCTTCCGACTAGGGTCTGATATAACGGGACATCCTAGCCAAACACTACTAGACAGCCCTAGATATGTCAACCAACAGTTTAGGAAGGTGTCCAAAGGGCATCTCTGGAAACATCCCATAATATTCCCGTAGGTGTCCAAGGACAAAAGTGTCAAAAGGACACCCTCCCCTTTCCAAACCATACCTAATCATTCACAACCATAAATCATTTATATCACAAATATAGTAACTTCTTTTATGGAAAGAAATCGATAACAACATCCAACTTGTATATAAATGGTAAGTAAATCATACGTGAACTAATTAGCATAAACAAGTAATGTTACTGTAATCAAAGTAGTTGCATCAGTATTCAGCCAATATAAGAATCTATTTATAGAAGTAAATCAAAGAAATTCAAATATGGAAACTAAATCATGCAATCTATGTAATTATGGAAATAACTATCCTTACCTTAATTATTTCGCATAGGATCTTGGGGATCAAGTAAGATCTTGTCTAAACTTGGAAAGAAAGTCCTAAACAAGTATATATAACATATTAGGAAAGATACCTAGAAGGGAAGAGATCAAATCATCCAAACCAGACCAAATATGAGGTTGCTGTCCTCATTGGTCGATCGATTGGTCTACTGCCTCAGTCGACCAAGCAGTCGACCAACAGAGACAGTGACTGATAAAAATTAGAGATTTCTGATTACAAATCCGAATTTAGTGATTCAAAAGGACTTCAAACAAAAGGGAATATGCAAGGATAGTATGTTGGTATATAGGGGACTTCAAAACCCTAATAATCTCAAGTCTTCAAGTTACAAATTAGGAAACAAAAACTTACCATAATTAGATCAATCATGGTTCTTGAAGAAATCATAGAAAAATCATGGACGAGAAACTATAGGATGATGGATTACTAATCTGATAAAGGATTCATGGAAAGCATGCATAGATCTTCTAGAAAAATAGATCTAAGAACGAAGAACATCAATCTAAAAAAGGAAAGAGGATGAATACATGGTTTCCTTCAAAAGCGAGTGATGATCTTGATGAAGATCATCCACCAAGCTTTAGATCCTTAGGAAAAGAGAGGAGATGAGTAGAGTGATGGTTGCAACAGAGATCCAACATCATCTCTACTGTCCTCAAACAGAAAAGGAAAGAAAAACAATGGAGAATCAAAGATGAAGCATAAAAAAAGATGGTCACATACCTTTCTGTGTAAATGCAAGAGATTTGACGAAGATCCGTCAAGAAAATCACCAAGGATGTAGAGGAGATGACTTGAGGAGGGCTCTGGTTTGTTCCAAATAGTTTGGAGGCACAAAAGACGAATTAGATTCGAAGTTGGGCTTAAATAGAGAAGCCAAGACCTAATTCAACAAAACAGGACCCATTGGTCAATTGATTGGTCGACTGGCCCAGTCGACCAAGCAGTGACTGGGCCAGTCGACCAAGCAGGACAACAATTCCAAAACAAGGAAATGAAGGCTCAAATCAAATCCAAACATGAAGGGGTTTTGCACACACACCAAGTGGCTTATCTAGTAGATAGAAATGCCTTCGAACCAAGTCAGAGAGTACTCCAAGTCCATCAACTAATTCCATCTTCAACAGGGTGCAGTTTCCATAAATGGAACACTAACATCAACACTCATGGATTCTAAGCCAAACACCAAGTCTTCCACTGAGGTGGCCCATAGTTGACTTCTTGCCTTACTTCGGGTTGTTGGACCTACAAACAACAGGGTTTCTGGGTCAAGGTTAGGGCTGGGTGTCACAGTTTCCAAATTTGAATCCATGACCACTTGGTTAAAGTGAAGCAACCACACTGTTGCACCAAGACCCACCTCCAACGGAGACCCATATTTTCAAAGAGGAAACAATTCTTCCTCAACCAATAGATTGACCAGAATGTGTCACCCAGACCAAGAAGTAGCATGCAAAGGCAAATTAATATTATGCTGAGTTGTTGTCACGCCCTCCCAGCCGGTACCCTATCTGGCATACCCGAGAGTGTGATCCACAGCCCGAAGATCAGGTATCGAGTGATCAACCTCCCACATAAACAATAACATAATCATGAACAATCATAATAAAAGTGCGGAAGATAAATCATAGAACCAATAAAGAAAGAATGAATCATAAATGAATCAGAATAATAGATATAATCAAAGTATCAAACAGATAAGTAAAGTGAAGCAAAAATCCCACTTTACATCCAGCGGAAAAGTAGCTCTAAAGAATAAACTAGACAAAATCTAATCCCAGTAGCAAGTACATTGGGTAACTAAATTGTTCTCCACTTTATAGACAACATCCTTGTAAGTGTAAATCTCATAAATGGCACAAGGACGCTTCCACTCAATGGTCGGACTAAGCATCGTACGAAGCATAACCACTCGTGGGATCTTCAGAGTAATTGTGGTAACCGCAATCACCTTCCCGGAGATATGCCTCTTCGCCTTGCGCTTCTTCATAGGGACCGTCATAGTACTCGAGACTGCAGGATAGTCTAACAACATTGTACAATAAAGGAATGAGTTTCAAAGAAACTCAGTAAGGCGATTAAAAATCCATAATAACATAAATGGCGAGGATTCCGAACAAACATAAATGCAATATGATATGAGACAAACAATGAATGAATGAATCTAACCCTATGTATGCTGGTCTCTATTGGCAGACATGCTTTAAGTCATAGCACCGTACCTCTTTAGGAAAGTCCACTCACATCCTCAACCATTTAAGATATCTTGGATTCTCTCACGGATCATTTCACCGGTCTTGAGCAGCCGATTGGTAATGGGTCCTTCATCCCTCAGGACAAACCTTGGCGGGGGTTAAGTCAACACACTCTCTCACAACCATTTGGTATAAGTACTTGCGCATGTCGGGGTAAAACCTAGCCAAATGCAAGTCTTCTACTTAGTTACATCAAGTCGATCCAGATACGTCCATTCCTCGTCCCCGACGATCCTTTCCGGTATCCTTCACACTAGAGTCAGCGTATCCTATGGCACCGACCAACTACTACTACGGACTCATCAACCCTATTGGTTATCCACATATGGTAAACGGGAAGCTCTCACGTCCTCTCACGGGTTGGTTACCGGTCTTAAGCGCCCGTGAGCCCAAGTCTAACCATATGCAACCCTACCAATAAATGGCCCCCACAATGTGATTCCCGTCCTCTCACGGATTGGTTACCGGTCTTGAGCGCCCATGAATCCCCATTGCTACCACGGGTCGTTCGGTCTCAATACCCCTCCGATTAGGGTCCGACATAACAGGACATCCTAGCCAAACACTACTAGACAATCCTAGATATGTCATCCAACAGTTTAGGAAGGTGTCCAGAGGGCATCTCCGGAAACATCCCATAATATTCCCGTAGTAGTCCAAGGACAGAAGTGTCAAAAGGACACCTCTCCTTTCCAAACCATACTTAAGCATACACATGCATCAAATCATATCATCACATATATGGTAACTTCATATATGGAAAGAAATCAATAATTACAATCACTTGTATAACATTGGTAAGTAAATCATACATGAATCAATTTAATATGAATAAGTAATGCTACTGTAATCAAAGTTATGCAACAGTAGTATATCATTGTAAGAATCTAATTTAGGAATCATATCTATGATATTCAAATATAGAAACTAGATTCATGCTATCTATGTAATTAAGGAAATAACCATCCTTACCTTTTATAACTCGCAAAGGAATCCTAAGAAATCAAGTAAGATCTTGGCAAACTTGAGAAGAAGGTCCTAAACAAGTATATACAACATATTAGGAAAGATCCCTAACAGAAAAGATACCAAAACATCCAACATAGACCAATTACTGGAGTTGCTTGTACTCATTGGTCGAGTGGATTGGTCGAGTGGTCCATCGACCAATCAGTCGACCAATGCAGACGATAACCTAAAAAAAACAGAGTTTTAAGATATGAAATCCGAATTTGGTGGTTCAAAAGGGTACTAATCAAGGGGTAGACTACATCAGTAGTATTCTAACATATAGGGGACCTCAAAACACTAATCCAATCAAGATATCAAGATCCAAATTAGGAAACAAAAAGTTACCATAATTAAATCAATCATGGATCTTGATGAATTTGAAATAGAAAACAAAGACAAGAACAATAGGAGGATGGATCATTGCTTTCGGTAATGGTTTCATGAAAACATACATAGATCTTCATGGAATATGGCTTAGAAGCATAAATCTAAATAAGGAAATAAAACCTACCATATATGTAACTACCATGCATCATGAAGAACACATAGTATGGTAGAAGAGAACAACTAGAAATCTATAGATTATGGATCATGGAAAGAAAACACAGTAATTAACTACTAACATGATCAACATAGAAGATCCAAAGAGATCAGAATTCAGATTAGAATTTTAATCAAAGATTAGATCATGGTTTGATCATGATTCCTTCAAAATCTTGCAATGATCATGGTTAAGATCATTGTTCTAGCCTCAAATCCTTAGGATGATCATGAGAACATGTTCAGAGATGTTTGCAATAGAGAATGCAGCATCTCTTCTACTGTCTCAACTCAAAAAGGAAAGAAAAACAAAGATGGAGGAGAAGAAGAGAGAGTAGACATACCTTTTGATGCAAAAAGAAGAGTTTCGACGAAGATCCGTCAAGAAAACACCAAGGATGCAAGAGAGATGACTTGCAGAGGTCTTTGGTTCGTTCCAGAGGGTTTGGAGGCAGCAAATACGAAGTGGACTCGAGATTGGACTTAAATAGAGCAAGAACAACCTAATTGCCAAAGACAACACTCATTGGTCGAGTGGATTGGTCGATCGCCCATCGACCAATCAGTCGACCAATGCTGACAGCAAGACCAAAACAGGGAATTGAAGGTCCAGATCAAATCCAATCCTAAAGGGGTTTTGCACACAAGTCAAGTGACTTACCTAATAGGTAGAAATGCCTTCAAACCAAGATAGAGAGCACTCCAAGTCCGTCAACTAATCAGATCTTCATCAGGATTCAGTTTCCATAAATAGAACCTCATCATCAACTTTCATGGATTCAAAGCCAGACACCAAGTCCTCTACTGGGATGGCCCAAAGCTGACTTCTTACTTTACTTCGGGTCATCGGACCTACAAAAAACAAGGTTTCCGGGTCAAGGTTAGGGCTGGGTTTTACAGTTGTAATCTCTTTGGCAAGAGTTGGATCATTATGGGGATTATCACCCCACTAATCCAGATGATGTGACTACTTATAGGAAGCACGTTGATAAGATTTGGGTATATGACTTCTTGGCAGGTTTGAATATGGAGTATGATCAGATCAAAGTGCAAGTATTAAGTCGTTCTCCCTTTCCTACACTAGAACAATCTTATGCGCTTGTTCAGTGTGAGGAAAGCCATCGATTTGCCATGCTTCATATTCCTATTATGGAGAAATCAGCCTTACAATCTGTTCGCACTAAATCTGATTCAGCTAAGGAGATTGTCAAGTGTGAGCATTGTCACAAACCATATCATACCAAGGCCAATTGTTGGAAACTGCATGGGAAACCTGTTGAATTTGAGCAAAAAAGAGCAAAAAGAAAGGGAAAACCAAAGGCTAATCTTTCTGAGACAGTTTTCGATTCTTCCTTTTGGCCAATTGTTGGTTTTTCATAGGATAAGTTAGCTACTTTGCGACGTATTCTGTAGTCTTCTACTGCCAGTATAGCCTCTACCACTACTTCCTCTACTACTCATACCAACTCCTACCTTGCTACTTCAGGTACAACTTTTATAGGTTTTCAAGTTTCTTCAATTTCTACTCCTTGGATCATTGATATAGGGGCCACAGATCATATAACAGGTTTATCCTCTTTTTTCTTATAATATTCTCCAACTTCTGGAAAGGATAAAGTTCGAATTGCTGATGGCTCCTATTCCTCCATTGTTGGAAAAGGGACCATTCAGCATTATCCATCACTTTCTTTGTCTAAAGTTTTACATGTTCCCTCTTTCTCTACTAACTTGCTCTCTATCAGTAGTCTTACACATGACTTGAATTGTAAAGTGACTTTTTTCCATCTTACTGTGTCTTCCAGGATCTGGTCACAGGGAAGGAGATTGGACGTGGTAAACTAAACAATGGACTTTATTTGAGCCGATTGGAGGATCTACTTCTGCTCTGACTACATCTTCTAATCTGGTCCATTTGGTAATATTAGACCTTCATCAGTGGCACCGTAGGCTAGGTCACCCCCCTCTAGGAACTCTTAAGAAAATATTTCTTGATTTGGTTTCTTCATGTAATTAGGATGATTTTTTTTGTGAAGCCTGCATTTTTCCGAAGCAGACTCATTCTACTTATTTACCTTCTCTTTATAATAGAAAATCTATTCCTTTTATGCTCATTCATACTGATGTGTGGGGTCCCTGCCGACGTGTGTCTATCACTGGCCATAGATACTTTATTACTTTTATTGATTGTAACTCTCGTTCTTCATGGATTTATCTTTTAAACCAAAAAGATGAGGTTTTTTGATGTTTTAGTGATTTTCATAATATGATTAAAACTCAGTTCAATGCCACTGTGAAGATCCTTTGCAGTGACAATGGCACAGAGTATATTGATGGTGAATTTCAGAGATATCTCTCTGACTCTAGCATAATACATCAGACCAGTTGTGTTGATACAGCTACCCAAAATGGGGTTGCCGAAAGGAAGAATCGGTGTCTTTTAGAGATACCCCGTTTAATTATGATTGATATGAATGTACCTGACCAATACTGGAGTGATGCTATACTCACTGCTTCTTACCTTATGAATAGGATGCCTAGTAGGATACTTGGTTTTAAATGTCCTAATGAGATTCTCCAGGGAGTCTCTTCTTTTATTATTCCCCCAAAGATTTTTGTATGTGTGTGTTATGCTAGAATCACAGCCCACAAGAGTAACCTGGCTCCCCGCAGCCTATGCTGCATATTTTTGGGGTATTTTGCTACTCAGAAAGGGTACAAATGTTATCATCCTCCTTCCAGGAAAACCATTGTATCCATGGATGTAATTTTTAATGAGTCTTTCCCTTACTATACACCTCTCCAGGGGGAGAGTCCTAAAGGAGAGGTGTTTTTTCCAACTCTAGATCTTCCTATCACACACCAACACAACTTAAGAGTTCAAGAAGAGTTACTTGACTAGGGGGAGACTTCGGCCAGTATACTTGAGGACTTTAATCCCCCCCCCCTTCATTTTCTGAACCATGTGAAGAACCTAGCCAGGGGGAGACTACTCCCGTGAAGCACACTATTGAGGTCTTTCAAAACCAGATTGATCAGAATAAGGAGATGCAGACTTATCAGAGGAAGAATTACAACCGACTAAAGCAGGTGGAGAAAGGTGACATGTTACCACTTCAGTCTCCTGCTCCAGAATCAGATTCTACTGTTCCCCTTAAGGTATCTTCTTCTGATCTTCCCATTGCTGTTAGAAAAGGAGTAAGATCTTGTACTCAACATCCCATAGCTAAATATGTTTCTTATAACTCTTTGTTTGACTCCTACTGTGCTTTTATATCCTCTCTATCATCTATATTTGTTCCTAAAAGTTGGCAGGAAGCCTATGCTGATAAGAGATAGAAGGCAACTATGGTAGAGGAAATGCAGGCAATGAAGAAAAATGACACTTGGGAGCTAGTTACACTTCCTCCAGAAAAAAAACTAGTGGGCTGCAAATGGGTGTTTGTGGTTAAACAAAATATGGATGGATCAGTCAACAAGTTGAAAGCTAGACTAGTTGCAAAGGGGTTTACCCATACCTATGGGATTGATTATCAGGAGACTTTTGCCCTTATTGCGAAACTAAACACTGTCAGAGTTCTATTGTTTGTGGCTGTGAACAAAGATTGGAACTTGCACCAACTAGACGTAAAGAATGCCTTCTTACATGGGGAGTTAGTAGAAGAAGTCTATATGGAAATCCCACATGGTTTCTTTGATGACAATACTACAGGGAAAGTTTGTTGGTTGAAGAGGTCAATTTATGAGTTAAAACACAAGCAAAGTAATGCTAATCATACACTACTTGTCAAGAAGTCAGGTACTAACATCACACTTCTCATTGTTTATGTAGACGATATTGTCATCACAGGGAATGATGGTGAAGAAATTCAAAAGTTGAAGGACTTTCTTGGCAGAGAGTTTGAGATTAAAGATCTAGGGAAGTTACAATATTTCTTAGGGATTGAGGTGGCTCGGTCAAAGAAGGGTATATTCCTATCTCAAAGAAAGTATGTCCTAGATTTATTATCAAAAGTGGGGTGTAAAGCAATTGATACCCCTATTGAAGCTGGAGCTAAACTTAAAGAAAAAGAGGGAGAACCAGTGGACAAAGGAAGATACCAAAGGCTGGTAGGGAAGCTTATTTACTTGTCCCACACCAGGCCAGACATCGCTTATGCCGTGGGGATAGTGAGCCAATTCACGCATGATCCATATTTAGCTCATAAGAAGGCTATTACCAGAATACTACAATATTTGAAGGGAACTCCTGGAAAAGGAATACTTTTGTCACCCACTGATAATCTAAAAGTAGAAGCATAAACTGATGCACACTGGGTTGGATCTCCAGACAGGAAGTCAATTTTAGGTTACTATACCTTTGTTGGAGGTAATCTAGTTACTTGGAGAAGTAAGAAACAGAATGTGGTAGCTTTATCCAGTACGGAAGCTGAATATAGAGCTATGGTTCATGGAGTTTGTGAGCTACTATGTTGAAAGGCTTGTTGCAAGACATTGGAGTCCAAGTTTCAAACCCTATGATATTATATTGTGACACCAAGGTTGCTAATAGTATTACTAATAATCCAGTGCAACATGATCGAACTAAGCACATTGAAATTGATAGGTTTTTGGTCAAAGGAAAGCTGGAACAAGGGCTTATCTGCATGCCTTTTGTGAGATCTGGAGACCAAGTAGCAGATTTTTTCACTAAGGGTTTGAAAGAAAGAGACTTCCTTCCTATTGTAGGCAAGTTGGGCATGAGTAATATCTATGCCTCAACTTGAGGGGGAGTGTTGGATTCTACTAGGAGTTCGATTAGAGTTTGTATTCATGTAAAATTATATTTCTTGTTACCCAAGTAAGGGTATTTATGTAATAGTGTACTTTCCACTTAATTATAAATAGAGGGCTTGAGATCATTGATCACTAAGCCATTCTACCACAATCTACTTTCTCAACAAATATTGTGGGAGTGGTTAAAGGTTAGGGTTTTATATTATAAATAGCTTCTTGGGTCTCCGTAACCGTCGTGCAATATATTTGGGTTTGAGATTGTTTCCACACACGCTCAAACGAAGGATTCCAGATAGTGAAAGGCTTCGGAAGATTAAAGGAGAGTAAAGAAGGAGGATCTACAACAAGAACACACTACAGGTATTTATTTATCTACGCTTCCGTGATTATATTCATAACACACACTTTAATTACCATAGGAATAATATAGATCTGTGTGGATCCAACAAATCAAGCTAGAGATGCTCAGAGGTCCAGTGTTAACTCTGCCTGCTATTGACGTAGTTGATGATTACCATTTGTGTTGGTGCTAAATTTGCCAAAGATCTTGAACCACGGTTTTAGCACCAAACCTACTCAGATCTGGCTCGATCTAGCTTGCTTAATCCTCAATTAGTCCCTCGTTCCTGAAAAATAGAATACCAGTGAGAAATGGAGCCGATCGTCTTGATCGGCGTCGCATCTCCGAATGATGAAGTCGATGTTCCAAAGCTCCAAAGAGCTTCTGAGGTATTCTAATGGAGTGAAATTAGAAAGTTTTAGCGTTCAGGTTGATTTGAGAGACTTACCCTTGACGAGTTCATTGTTCCTTTATATATAGATTTCCCGCCTATTCTGCTTTTAACTGTGACCGTCGGATCATAGCATAGGATTGGATGGCCATGATTAGGCCTTCTTCATAGTTCCTGGGCTGACCCATAGATTGCTTTACTTTGTTAGTTAAAACCAATCGAATCGTCATAAAACTGGAGCGAACCGGCCTGAACAGGGATTGGGATATTTTAGTCACAACATGAGCCCCCAAGCCTGCTGATCAAGTTGAACTTTTATGAGACTTTGGTCAGGAGGTTTGAATCTTTCTTCCAAGTAATTCTAGAATATTGTGCTCGTCATGATCTTGTAGATTTCATCAGAATCGTTCAACCAGAATAAAAAACTTTCTCCATATTTTTCTCTTTAAATGTCGACTCTTGATATCCCATGTTAGTCTTTTTAATATTTCTTCCACGTGGCAGAACTTTACTTGATCAATGTCCTGTAATTTTTCCAAGAAATTATGATTTTCAAAACTGCAGCCTCAGGTTTCCAAGTCATCATTAACTCGAGCGTTGATCCGTGATTCATCTCTTATTTAAGAATATAAAACTGTAATTTTCTCGAAAATCGAACCATCCTTTGTAATCATAAGATTATTTTGCTCAGCCCCCAAATCATCTTGAAGATAAGCCAAAATCTTTATCTGTCAGACCTTTTTATTCTTTCTTAAATATAACTTTTTGTCTTCTTTGACGTTACCTTCTCTTGCGCCGTTTGATCATAAATTTTGCTTTTTTCTAATGTACGGTTATCACATCTCTCCTAACTCCTTTTATATCATCCATGTGTTCAGCTACAATGCTTCTAAATCCACCGATTGATTCCACGAGTCGATTACGAATAGTTATAACCATTGATCTTGAAACATCGTATATCTCCCTCCATTTTTCAAGAAACCTCCTTCGCCTTACTTCGTCCTTTATATTTATTCATCCACTGCCTTTTGCTCTTGTTCATAATCTGTTTGTATCCTTTGAAAACAAGATATATTCATCCACCATTTCCGTTGCTCTTCCTGCGTTTACTTACATTCTGTGAATCTTCATTCTTACCTTTTCTTTTTTGCCATGGATTCTTCGATTACTCCTTCGGCACCCAACATGTTTGAGCAACCTGATACTCTTCCAAGTGCTGATCAAATAGAGAAAACCCTAAGTATTTTCTCCTCTGATCAGGTTCCCTCAGATTGGAAACCCATTCCTTATGCTCATGACGAAGTTATCGTTCATTATACACCTGTAAATACGTCTAAAGAGAAGAAAGATCCACGATATGCTGGTCTGGAGTGGTATCCAACTAAGGTGAAAAAATCTCACCTGCTTTCTTATTTGGAAGATTATCACTTTCCCTCTGATGCTAAGGTATGGGTTCTTGAACCTTCTGATCGTCCATACAATGCTGAACCTGGGGTTATTGCTGTTTATCTTGACCATCTTGAGTCCAGGTTTAGAGTTCCTTTGGTCCTCATAGTTCAGTCCCTGCTTGACTACTACCATGTCTGTCCCTGTCAACTTACTCCAAACAGTTGGAGATTGGTTTACTGCTTTTTTGATTTTATTCACAAAATGGGGCATCTTCCTTTTGTAGAACTTTTTAGAAATTATTACACTCTGAAAGTTTCCCACGAACACGGTTACATTCACTTTTCCAGAAGAACATGCATTGTGAATGAGTTGGGTCAAGAAATCCGAATTTTTACTGATTCCTCCATCCCTCATGACAACAAACAATGGTGACAAAAATATTTTTTCTGTGCCATTCCCAGTCCAAACTATCGCTCCTGATGGTGTCTGCACTCTTTGAGTTCTCTTCTTCCCTTGAATAAGCGTCTTGAACTTAATGAATATGATCAAGAAACTTGGGATTTAATTCCCACCGGAAAACCAATTGATGCGGCTGATCTGAAAACTGATGCAGGTCTTGCCAACCATGGTCTTCTACCAGGTATACAATGCTTTTTTTTTTTTTGCACTTTGACCTTTGTATTTTCCATTGAAACTGATGTCTACCAAGTTCCCAATATTTCTGAACTCCGAAAGGTTGCTTCAAAAGAAAAGAAATCTGAAAAGAATCCCGAATCCAAACCGAGGAAGCCAGTGAAGAAAAGAAAGCAATCCATCCCTCGTCCTTCTAATGATCAGGATGTTAAGAAATCTTCCTCGAAGAAAGCCAAAAGCTCCAAAAAAGATGTTGTTGAGGAGAAAATTCCATCTGATCAACAGGAAGCGGATCAGACAAAAAGAAATGAAGATGATGATAATTCTGATATTCGGTTTGTTAAAGTTGTCCCTAGTGAAACTCCGATTCAAAGAATGAGGATTTTGAGAAGTAGACTTCGTTCCATGGGTCCTTCTTCTGATCAAGAATTGCCTACTGCCAAAAAAGGCAAAAGAAAAAGATCCTCTATTTCTCCTCCTGTTGAAGTATCCCCTAAGAAAATACCAATTGAGAAAGAAAGTTCTGTTGAAAAAATTGTTGAAGAATCTCTTGGAAAAGTTGCTGAAGAAACCATTGCTCCTGAAAATTTTGCTGGAAATGAGGCTCTTCTTGCCCCCATGATATTACTGCTGCCCCCTCACAAAGAACAGTTGAAGCCGAAAATCAAGGTAAGGAATTTTCTAGTTACTTTCTTGATCAGCTGAAAAAAATAGCTGAAGAAATTGTTACATATGCTGCAGGTAATATTATTGATCAAATAGTTGATCAATTGTTTGATGAGAATAGTTCAGTTCCTCCTCATGAAGATGAATTTGAAGAGAATATCCCCATGGATGTTCCTGACAATGATACAATACTTGTTCATGATCCACCTGCTCCAAATTTCATTTTACCTGCCCCTGTTCTTGAAAATACTATTCCAGATATCAATGTTGTGCTCGACATTGCTGAAGAGAATGTTCCAAATGCTCCTGAGAATGATGTTTTAAATGCTGCTCCCCCTGTTTTAGTTATGCCAATTGATCCCCCCAATGATCTTGAGAATCAGGTAAATGTTGCAGCTGAAGTTGTTGACATGCAAGTTGCTTCTAATGATGCCGTTGTTGATGTTAATCCCCATGAAGTAGTTGAGGCTGCCGATCCTCATCCAATTGGTCCTGAGCAATTAGATGATGTCCAGACTGTTGCTATCGGGGATCACTTTAACCCTGCTTGGAATTTGAAAGAGAACCATATGGCTAGCTCTGCAATTAAGGAGGCAGGAGATAATCCAGCTTTTCTTGGATTCTGCAAAAATATGGTGAAGGTTTGCTCTGATCATATCTTCTTTGAAATTCTAAAAATTTGTCCTAATGTTGACTTCAAGTTGCTTCCCCTTGAGTTTCTTCCTTCCATAAATTTTTTTGACCTCAAGAACTTAAAACATCCTGATTCTGAGAGTTCTTCAGAAGATGCTGAAGATGAAACGAAGCTGTAAACTCTGAGAAAGAAGAAACTGCCAGCTCTGGTTATAGTTATTCTTCCAATGATGATGAGGAGCCTTTTCCAGAAGATGATAAAAATCTTGTTGGTGACAACAATCCTCCAGTTGACCCAGATATTTAGAAAAATGTTTTCCTTTGTTTTTGACATACCCCTCCTTTTTTTCTTTTGGTAAACCTTTTGATGAACTGGCTCCGCTCTTGTTGATCTTTCTGATCTTCTTTTTCTTTGATCAATAGAATTTCCCTTTCTTTTCTTTTTGCTCCTTTATAGATTAATCTCTTTTGATTGTCAATTTGCTTTGTGAAACATGAAGTTCTCATCCAATTTTGACTAGAATTTATAATTTTTGCTTTTCTTTGCGAAATAAGAGAAATGGCTGACGAGAACCTCAATAGATGATTAGATGCTTTCTGTCCTTAGATAGCAGTTGAAGAGAATCTTAGCAACTTGTATATATAATCTTCAATATAATTTGCCTTATAAGAAATCCTCTTGATCAGCTCCTGAAAATATGATCAAACCTCAAAAGGCTGCCTTGGAAGGCTGGCTACTTGAGCCTGACTTACGGAAAGTCGAGACCACCCTCGGAAGGAATGATCCTTGATTAAGCGAGCATGACCGGGCCTCGAAAGGCTGCCTTGGAAGGCTGGCTTCTTGAGCCTGACTTCGGAAAGTCGGGACCATCCTCGGAAGGAATGATCCATGATCAGCTTTGGAAACATGACCAGGCCTCAAAAGGCTGGCTACTTAAGCCTGACTTACGAAAAGTCGGGACCACCCTCAGAAGGAATGATCCATGATCAACTTCGGAAAGCATGACCAGGCCTTAGAAGGCTGGCTACTTGAGCCTGACTTTCGAAAAGCCGGGACCACCCTCGGAAGGAATGATCCGTGATAAGCTTTGGAAAGAATGACCAGGCCTCGGAAGGTTGGCTACTTGAGCTTGACTAACGGAAAGTCGGGACCACCCTCGGAAGGAATGATCAGTGATCAACTAGCATAATCAGGCCTCAGAAGGCTGGCTTACAAGAGCCTGACTTCGGAAAGTCGGGATCACCCTCGGAAGGAATGATCCTGGATCAGCTTCGAAAGCATGATCAGAAGGCTGGTTTGATGAAAAAGACCTTTTGGATGATTGCAGAAGAATCTTTAGGTGATAATAGTTGATAGAAATAAATCCTTCAAAAATATTAGGAAATTTTGCTCCCTTTCTATTGATAATACTTCTTGAGGTGAACTACAATGCAGGGTCGCCTCAAATAGCCTCCATGAATATGTTTGAGCTAATATATGTTTTTGCTTACAGCCTTTGTTATCACATATGGTCCCACCCAGTTTGCGGAAAGCTTTCCACAATTTCTCGGGTCTGATGCTGATTTTTTTCTTAAGACCAACTCTCCAACCTTAAAAGATTTAGGCCTGACATGAGCATTATAGTATGCTGCTGTCCTCCTCTGATACTCTATATTTCAATACAAAGCCTTTTCCCTAATCTCGTCCAAAAACTCTAGATTCACTCTCAGTCCTTCTTCATTGGTTGCTGGATCAAACTTTTTTGTTCTTTCTGACCCAACCATCACCTCTACTGGAGCCAAGGCCTCTGATCCGTAAGCCAACTTAAAAGGTGTCTCCCCTGTTGGTGTTCTGAATGTAGTTCTGTATGCCCATAACACATGAGGTAATTCGTCCACCCATAGACTTTTTGCTTCATCCAATCTTCTTTTGATTCCTTGTAAGAGAGTTCTGTTAATTATCTCAATATGCCCATTGCATTGAGGATAAGCCACAAAAGAATTTTTGTACTCGATGTGGTAGTCTATGTAGAATTCTTTGAACCTTTCATTATCAAACTGAGTGCCGTGATCTGTTAACAAGACCTTAGGCAGACCATATCTAAAAATGATCTTATTTTTGAAAAACTTCTCAATTTGATTTGTCGTAGTTGTGGCCAAAGCTTCTGCCTCCACCCATTTTGTAAAATAATCAATTGTAGCTACCAAAAAATTTCTTCCTCTAGATGCAATAGGAAATGGACCAAGTAAATCCATCCCCCACATTGCAAATGGAATGGGATTGAGAATTAAGGTCAACTATTCTACAGGTTGCTTCTGAATCGGAGCATGACTTTGGCATTGATGGCATTTTCTTACGTATTCAATTGCTTTAGTTTGCATCCATGGCCAATAGAATCCTTGTCTCAAAATTTTATAGGCTAAGGCTTTTCCACCTAGATGACTCCCACAGATCCCTTCATGGACCTCTGCTAAGGCATATTGTGTGTCGGATGGTCCTAAACATTTCAAAAGTGGCCCAGAAATTGTTCTTTTATACAACAGCTCATTCTTTAGAATAAACTTTGCAGCTCTTCTTTTCAACGTTCTAGCCTTTTCTTTATCTTCAGGGAGAACATCCTCTTTAAGGTACTGTGTAATAGGATCCATCCAAGACACCTCCATATCAATTTCCATTATTTCTAGCTCCAAATATGCTAGAATATCCAACTCTTCAATATACACAACCTGTGGCAGAGAAGTAAATTTTGCCGATGCTAACTTAGTCAGAGAGTCTGCCATTGTGTTCTGATTTCTGAGTATCCTCATAATTGAGAATTGTTGGAACCAACCTTTACAATCCAGCGCCTTCTTAAGATAACTGATCATCCTATCATCTTTTGCCCCATATACTCCTGTAACTTGGATGACCACCAGTTCAGAATCACTCTTAACTTCGATGATTTGCACACATACGGATTTGGCTAACCGCAACCCCGCAATAAGAGCCTCATATTCTGCCTCATTATTTGAAGCACAAAAATTAAATCGAAGAGCACTCTGAATTACAAATCCGGATGGACTTTGTAAAATCATACCTGCTCCTGATCCCTGAGAATGACTTGATCCGTCCACATGAAGAATCCAACCAGCAGATAACTCATTAAAGTTTCCCTGATCTTCCGGCAGTGAAATGCTTTCAGCAATAAAGTCAGGCAGGACTTGTGCTTTTATCGTAGTTCTGGGTTTATAGTCTATATCATGTTTTGTCATTCTACTGCCCATGACACCATTCTCCCGGAAAGGTCAGGTTTATGCAATATTTTCTTTAAAGGCCAGTTAGTAAGAACAATAATTGGATGAGCCTGAAAATGGGGCCTAAGCTTTTTGGCCGCTATTATCAAAGCTAAGGCCTATTTCTCAAATTCTGGATATCTAGATTCCGCATCTAACAATGTATGACTTACAAAGTAGATAGGATTTTGAACTGTACCTTCTTCTCGAATTAATACCGCACTCACTGCCGCCTTCAAAGAAGATAAGTATATCTGCAAGCCTTCTCCTAATATTGGCCGAGATAGAACTGGCGGACTGGTTAGCCTTCTTTTAATTCTTCAAATGAATTTTGACAGTCCTCTGACCATTTGAATTCATTGAGTGCATTTAAGTTTTTCAACGCCTTGAAAAAAGGTGCACACTTATCTCCAGATATGGATATAAATTTGCTCAATACTGCAACTTTCCTTGTCAAACTTTGGATCTCCTTTATATTGCTAGGTGGTGACATATCCATAATGGCCTTAATTTTTTATGGATTTGCCTCAATACTCCTCTGTGTGACCATATAACCCAGGAATTTTCCAGATGAAACTCCAAACGTGCATTTCTGAGGGTTAAGTCTCATTCCATTCCTTCTGAGTACATAAAAGCATTCCTTCAGATCATTGAGATGATCAGACTTGAATTGACTTTTTACTAGAAAATCATCAACATAAACTTCCATATTCCTCCCGATCTGATCAGCGAACAACTTATTCATTGCTCTTTGATATGTTGCCCCAGCATTCTTCAATCCAAAAGGCATAACGTTGTAGCAGTAGCTTTCATGATTTGTCATAAATGTCGTATGAGGTTGGTCCTCCTTCTTCATATGGATTTGATTATAGCCATAATAGGCATCCATAAAACTTAACATTTGCTAACCTGATGTGGCATTGATCAACTGATCAATCCGCGGCAAAGGATAACAATCCTTGGGATGTTTAAATCAGTATAATCCACACACATTCTCCACTTGCCATTATGTTTCTTCACCATTACAACATTTGCCAACCATTTGGGACATTCAATCTGCTCAATAAACTTTGACTTCCTGAGCTTTTCCACTTCAACTTTGATTGCATCATGTTTTTCTGATGAGAAATTTCTCCTTCTTTGTTTTACCAGTTTAGCAGTATTGTCTATCCAAAGACAGTGCTCTGCAACTTCCCTGCTCAAACCTGGCATGTCTTGTGCTGACCAAGCAAAGACATCCGCATTTATTCGAAGAAATTCTTTCAACAAGACTTTATCCTGATTGGTCTAATCAGCCCCAATCATGATCCCCCTATCTGGATTTCCAAGATTAAAAGAAAAAATTTCTAATTTCTCCGCTGGTTCTCCTCTCTGAATTTTTTCCTCGTCCCTATTATCCATAATTTCAACAGTAAGGGCAAGAGCCTTACCTTGTGACTTGGAATCTTTCAAGAAAGTTGTATAGCTCTGCCTTGAGGTTTTCTGATCAGATATGCATTCTCCAATGCCTCCTTCAGTTGGAAATTTCACTTTCAAATGCCTTGTCGAAACCATTGCTCCAATAGAATACAAAGTTGGCCTTCCCAGAATTATATTGTACACTAACAGATTCTTCATCAACAAAAATTTTGTAACTGTAGTTACTGTTTGTGGATGGGTTCCCAATGTTATTTATTGTCAACTCCACAGTCCCTACCACCGAAGTAGACTCTCCAGAAAACCCAAATAACCTTGTTCCACAAGGTTTTATCTTCACAGTATCCATCTTCAACCGTTGAAAGGCTTCGTAAGACATAATGTCTATAGAAGACCTTGTATCAATTAAAACCCTATGAATGTCTCTGTTTGCCACCTCAATGACAACAACGATGGCATCATCATGTGGTTCTTGAATTCCATCCATCTCATCCTCCGTGAAGACTATTTCCCTCATCTTCTTAATTCTTTTGGGAATAACATGAGATTCAACGGTATTGACATACTTGGCATGAGCTTTAGACTTTGAAATTGAGTTTAAATCCAAACTCCCCAAAATGATCATGACAGGAGATTGTTTCTGTTGAACACTTTGATTTTCCTGATGTTTGGCATTTTCATCTGGAGAATTAGATTGAAAATCTCTTTTCGCTTGGTCCTCCTTCACTGGTGTTCGGTTATTCCACCTTCTTGGTTGATCAGCAACATCTCTCTGGTGTCCTCCATTTCTCCTTTGGACATATCGATCTAGCCTCCCCTGATTGATCAATCGTTCAATTTCATTCTTCAAAATTCTACAATCGTCAGTATCATGACCATGATCTCTATGAAATTTGCAGTATCTATTTTGATTTTTCTCTTCTGCTTTTGCTATCATCGGTGCTGGCCATTTCACAAATCTCTGATGTTGGATTCGCATCAGAATTTCTTATCTTCTGGTATTAAGAGGAGTATAATTCTATGGGAATGGTCTTGGAATATCTCTTCTAATTTGACGATCAGGACCATTCCTCGGGTAATTTATGTTATTTCTTCGATCTCTCTGATTAGATCGCATAGCTCCATCTTCCTTCTTTCTGCTCCCATCACCATTAGTTTCCTTCCTGGCTTGAAGAATATCTTTCATGTTAGCATATTGATTACATCGTGTTGTCAATTTTGCAATGTTCACCAGCTTGTTCATAATCAGAAATTCCAATAAATGATCATCCGTCAAGCCTCTGAACATAGCATCATAAGCCACCGCTTCATTCAGGTTCTTTATCTGAATCGATTCTTGATTGAATCTCTTCATATAACTTCGAATTGATTCCCCTGACTTCTGGCAAATTGCAGCCAAGTTATCCACCATTTTGCTACTTTTCATGCTACTCTGGAATCTTGATATGAATATCTTTGTCAGGTCTTTGAAATCTCCAATTGAATCCGGTAGCAGACTGAAAAACCAGGTCATTGCCGGACCTTTCAATGACGATGGAAAGAATCGACACTTCAAAACATCAGAGTTGCCTACCAACATCATAACAGAATTGAACTGAGCTAGGTGTTCCAACGGATCTGAGCTTCCGTCTTACATTGTAAACACTCGAAGTTTGAAGTTATGCGGCAATGGTGCTGACATAATGTCTTTGGAAAATGGATTTTGATTCATTGCTTCTTCCACTTTTTCTCCACCGTCTTTATTCGTCAATCGCTGAATTTGATCGTTCAGGATACGAAATCTCTTACTGATTTCAGATCCATGAACTTCAAATCTTCTGCCTTCCGATTTCCCTGTTTCTTTCTTATCTCTCCGATCTCCAAGAGTTTTACTCTTTTTACTCTGAATTTGGCTTAAACGATCATCCTTAGACTATCCCTGATCTTTCGACTCTAGAGGAATGTAGTTTGGATTTACACTCTCTCCTGATCCTTCTTTGAGAATTGATCTCCTTTGATTTTCTCTCGACCTTTGCATCCGAGGATTTGGTACAGAAATCGCCTCAACTCAGCAAAGAGTGCGAGATCATCTAGCAGGCGAGATCAGAACACTTCCTTCTAGTTGAACTCCAACTTGTTTGATGAATGATCTCATCAGATTTTGCGTTTTGAGGATTTGTTGCTGCATACTCTCAAATCGAGCAGTGATTTGACTTGGATCTGGCTCTAATTGAGAAGTAGCCAGTGTATCTGCAAGTTGTTTTTCCTGTCTTTCAGAAATTTCAGCAAGATGAGGCGAACGATCTTCCGTCATTCTCTGGCTTCGTCGAGTCTGCATTGTTGGAATTTGTAGCGTTGGAACTGTTTCTCTTGTCCTTCTCTTCGGATTGATCCTTCTCGGCTCCCTCTAGCTTGCCTCTGCCATTTCAACCGGCAATGTCTCCTCTTGCTCAGGCGATTGAGCCATGACCTCTGTTCTGAACTTGTTAAAGCTTTTTCCCACAGACGGTGCCAAATGTTGATGCTAAATTTGCCGAAGATCTTGAATTGCGGTTTTAGCACCAAACCTACTCAGATCTTGGTCGATCAAGCTTGCTTAATCCTCAATTAGTCCCTCGTTCCTGAAAAATAGAATACCAGTGAGAAACGGAGCCGATCATCTTGATTGGCGTCACGTCTCCAATGGTCTAGTCAGAATGATGAAGTCGATGTTCCAGAGCTCCAAAGAGCTTATGAGGTATTCTAATGGAGTGAAATCAGAAAGTTTTAGTGTTCAGGTTGATCTGAGAGACTTACCCTTGACGAGTTCATTATTCCTTTATATATAGATTTCCCGCCTATTCTGCTTTTAACTGTGACCGTCGGATCATAGCATAGGATTGGATGGCCATGATTAGGCCTTCTTCATAGTTCCTGGGTGGACCCGTAGATTGCTTTACTTTGTTAGTTAAAACCAATCGAATCGTCATAAAACTGGAGCAAACTGGCCTGAACCGGGATTGGGATATTTTAGTCACAAAAATTTGAAAGGTGATAAAGAGGCAGTGTACTCTCTGTCAAGGGAAGTAATTCTTTAGATGATGTCATTCTCATTGAAACGACTCAGGAAAGGGATGTCCGGAAGGTTGTGAATTGCTTGCTGATCATATGATATATGTAATTCTTTCCCAGCTTATAATGGGAGTGGCATTCATCTGAATCTGCATTTATAAGTTGCCAAGTTAAGTATTGATTTTGATGGGGAAATCCCAGCCGATGTTAAGGCTGTTGTTTTGAATTGCCTAAAGAATCCTCCTCAACTGCTTCAGGCAATTACCACTTACACTTCACATATGAAAACACTGATGAGTAGAGAAATAGAGAAGATTGACGTCAAAGCTGATGCTGAACTCTTAAGGTTTCATGTTTCTTTGTCATTCTTCATTGGTTTGTTCATCTGTTACAGTTTGTGATACGGAGAGATTATGATCAGACCGGGTTCATACCTGGTCCGACCCTCGACCCCGGTCGAGACGAAGAGAACCGACTCGCTCCCGAGCGAACCGGATCTAGAAGATGGCTTGCTGAAGAAGAAAGCTTATTCGGCTGCAAGCGTGCCCTAATCCTACTTATGGATTAGGGTAATTACCCTAATGATGGCAGACTCGAATTGACGGCTGCGGATAATCATTATCGAAGGGATAACCATCACATAACCTAAAGGTTATCTCAGGAGTCCTCTACTAGTCCAAACTAGTAGAAGTCTATTGCTCAACGGATCTAACAGTTAAGATCCAACGACTACCCGAAGAAGGCTCAAGTGCATCCAACGAAGGAGATTCGAAGGTACACTCTATATAAACCTCACTACCATACAAGATGAGGGGATCATAAAAAAGAATACTATCTGAGACTCAGGTTCAGATACATACTGATAGACCAAAACTATCAGCGATCTGCTATCTAGATCTCCTTTCCCAGTTCTTCATTCCTTAGCTCTGTGCTTCTAGCAGAGCCGTTTGTGATTAAGTTCATCAACTGACTTAGCCTTCGGAGGTGGACTCCCGACCCCAGCGGTCGGGCCACATCTGACGCTTTCGTTTTGCAGGTCATCACGAGGATATCTAAGGGCTGAGCAGATTTTGGACGCATCAATTGGCGCCGTCTGTGGGAAACAACTTGAAAAGCCATGGTGACTAGATCGGCAGCCGCAGCAGCCGCTGCACAACGCAATTCCGGTGTTCGGATCCCCGGAGTGAATAATCCGGATATTCCCAGGAAAGCCAAAATCCTATCGAGGTAGATGGTGGCCAGGGAGGACGTAATCCTCCTCCCCGATACACTCCAAGATCAATTGGATCAGGTAAAGATTCAACTCTTGGAGGTGAGCCAAGCACTCCGCATGCTCACCGGATGAGTGGTTTTACCACAAGAACCCGATCAGCGCGATTCGGGGAGACGTGCATTGCCACGTGACCGAGAGATTGGCTGAAGACCGGAATATCGGTCAGAATTTTCGTGAAGGAGACCGAGGACTTAGGAGGATTGATGATCAACCGAGGCGAGACGATCGGTTCGACGGACCGCAAGAGAGTACAACCGATTCAAATACAAGGTTGGATACAAGGGTAAGAACTCACTCACCCACCGTCGAAGAACCGTTCGTGATGATCGAGCGATTCGCGATGAGCGGAATGCTCGGGAAGGACGGGCTGTTCGTGATGATCGAGTAGCACGGGATGATTGTGTTAGTCGAGGTCGTGATCATATTGTTGAAGATCACCCGACCCGATTGGTCGTGAATTGGCCAACATCAATGAGAAATTAGGGCGCTTGGCTAAGGGAAGAATAACCGAGGATATTTACTCGCTCATTCGGAAGACTCCCTTTGCCGAGCCAATTGCGGGATATCGGTTTCCCCGTAACTTCCGTTTGCCTACCTTTTCAACATTCGATGGCTCCGGAGATCCAACAGCTCACATCGGCTATTACCAACGGACCATGGCGCTTTCTGTAATTCGATGAAATTTTATGCGGGTTTTTGGTTCATCTCTCACTGGAGCAGCACAAAAGTGGTTTTCAAACCTCCCTCTCGGAAGGATCGTAAACTTTGACGAATTGGCGCGCCAATTCATAGGGCGATTCCAGAGTGGAATACAGGTCAAGAAAACGGAAAAACCTTGTTTACTGTCAAACAAGGAAAGAACGAATCAATCAGAGAGTTTCTGAAAAGATTCAACAAAGTGACGATGGAGATAGAAAATTTGGATGAACAAGTAGCCAAAACTGCTCTATTCACGGGACTCACTAATCGGAAACTCCTAGAGTTATTACTACAGGATATGCCCGCGACTTATGCCGAGTTTGTACAGAGATGCCGAAGCGAAGTCATGGAGATTCTAGATGCGCGCCAAGGAGATAATAAAGTCTCCAATAAGGAACAAAAGGCTCCTGAGCAGAAGCAGAAGCCAAAGAAAAATGTTCGTGATCGGTTTGGAAAATCTCAGGCTTGGCGCCAAAGGTTCCCCGGTAAAAGTGAGTACACTCCATTGAATGCTCCTCGGGCTGATATTTTAAATATCCTCAAAAGAAAAAATATTTTAAAGTGGCCGCCTAAAATTCTTTTGAAACCCGGAGAGCAAGAGGATCGAGAAAAGTATTGCCGATTCCACAAGGACTATGGTCATTATACTAATGACTGTCGTCATCCGAAGGCGTATATTGAGAGATTAATATCTCGGGGACATCTGTCCAGTTTCGTTAGCAGAAGAAGGGAGGAGCCACGTGAGCCACGTGCGGCTGCTCCTAAGAGGGATCGTTCGGTTAGTTCGGAATTATCAAGGGAGCCCCCAAAGTCTAAGAAGGGCAAGGAGGTGATTGAAGCTACTTGGTCACCAATCCTTACCATCTTCGGGGGACCAGAGCCCGAATCACTCCGAAGTCTGAAAACAAAATCCAAATTTGTTGGAACCGGAGAGACGCAGAAGCGGAAGAAGCTGAATGGTGAAGATTCTATCACCTTTAGCGAGGAGGACGAAAGAGATGTTTGTTTACCTCATGATGATGCTATAGTCATCAAGGTAGAGATTGCACGACGGGAAGTGCATAGAGTTTTGATTGATATAGGGTCTCAGAATGACCTAATTTCTTACGAAGTGTATCAAAAATTGAAGGTGGATCAGGACTTGATGAAACCTTCATCCACACATCTATATGGTTTTGCAGGGTCATCTGCAGTGGCGGAAGGATCGGTCCAGTTGGATTTATCCATTGAAAGTTTTCCTAAGGAAACAACCATCCGAATCAATTTTTTGGTGGTTCGGGAACTGCCAGCTTATAATATGATCCTCGGGCGACCATCTTTATCCAAGACAGGTGCTATTGTTTCGACAAAGCACCTGAAGATAAAATTCCCGATCGATATGGGAATTGGTCAAGTCTTCTCCGACCGGAAGATCTCTCGGCAAGTTGTTACGTTGCCTATTTAAAAGACAAGGAGGACCCGAGGAAGGTAACCGCCCCGCCTATAGAAGTTCGAGATGATTGGGAAGAGACAGAGATGCAAAGACCCGAACCAGTGGAGAAGCTGGAACAAATCCAGCCGTGTACCGAGGATGAGAAAAAGATTACTTATATTGGGTCCGAACAAATGGAAGAATTTAAAGATGAGTTGAAGTTATTTCTTCAACAGAATAAAGATGTATTTGCATGGTCTCATGAGGACATGCCCGGAATCGATCGGGCCATTGCAGAGCACAAACTCGGATAGATCCTAAGGCGAAACCAAAGGATACGTAAAAGAAGAAATTTCTCCATTGAAAAATATGAAGCCGTTCAAGCGAAGTTGAAAAACTTAAGAATTCTGGTTTCATAGAACCAATTGAGTGCCCAACTTGGTTGGCCAACGTGGTAATGGTAAAAAAGGCGAATGGGAAGTGGAGGATGTGTACAGACTACACAGATCTTAACAAAGCTTGCCCAAAAGATTGCTACCCGTTGCCTCGGATTGACCTCTTGATAGATGCGATGCGCAGGATATGAAACTTTAAGTTTCATGGATGCCTACTCAGGTAGTAATCAGCTCCTTATGAATAAGGAGGATGAGAAGTATACGGCTTTCATGACTAATCGTGAAAGCTATTATTACAAGGTCATGCCTTTTGGCCTGAAGAATGCAGGAGCAACATATCGAGGGCCGTCAACAAGATTTTCAAAGAGCCGATAGGAAAGAATGTTGAAGCTTATGTTGACGACATGCTAGTGAAAAGCTTTACAAAAGCAAATCATATTACAGATTTGACCGAGGTATTCTCAAGATCATGGGGGGTATCAAATGAAGCTAAACCCGAAAAGTGTGCCTTTGGAGTCTCCTCGGGCAAATTTTTGGGCTTCATGGTATCATAGAGGGGGAATTGAGGCTAATCCCGCCAAAATACAAGCTCGATTGATACGGAGGCTCCCAAAACTGTTCGGGATGTGCAGTGTTTAATAGGGAGAGTTGTCGCTTTAAATCGATTCATCTCCAAGTCCTGAGAAAAATGTTTGCCTTTCTTCAAGGCACTTAAAGACTTGAAGGGCAAGTAAGGAAGCGAAATGGACTCAAGAGTGCCGTAAAGCTTTCGAGGAATTAAAAGAAGCACTTGGACAACCACCGATCCCGTCCGCACTGCAGAAGGGGGAAATATTACAGCTATATCTAGCGACGTCCCTTTCAGCGGTCGGTTCAAGACTTGTTCGTGAAAAAGATAAAAAAAAGTGGCCGATTTACTATGTAAGCCACGTGCTGCTAGATGCAGAGACAAGATATTCACAGATTGAGAAGCGGGCTCGGCTCTCATGATGGCCGCCAGAAGCTCAAGGCCATATTTTCAAGCTCATCCAATTGAGGTATTTACAACTTTTCCTCTTAGTAAAGTTCTTAACAAACCCGATTTGTCCGGAAGGATGGTGTCCTGGTCGGTTGAACTCAACGAGTTCCAAGTGATCTTTAAGCCCGGAACGCAATCAAGGCTCGTGCATTAGCCGACTTTGTAGTAGAAACTACCGCACCGGTGGAACCCACCATTGAGGATCCCATTATACCAACCACTTGGGAGGTATATGTGGATGGTTCGAGTAATAAAGATGGAGCAGGAGCTGGAATTCTATTAAAAAGTCCAACAGGATTTATTATTCGATATGCTTTGAGATTTGCATTTGAAGCAAGTAATAACGATGCAGAATATGAGGCTTTGATAGCAGGACTTCGGTTGTCAAAAGCATTATCTATTGCAGATGTTACTATTTATAGTGACTCTCAACTTATAGTCAACCAAGTCCAGGGGGGAGTATGGTATTAAAGAACCACGCTTGCAGAAATATCAAGAGATAGTGCAGGCATTTCAAAACCAATTTCGGAATTTGAAGATATCTCGATTTCGAGGAATGAAAATTCAAAGGCGGATGAGCTATCCCGACTAGCCAATGCCAAAGAAAAGAATCTAGACCCTTCGGTCTACATTGAAGAGATAACTTTTCCAAGTTATCATGAGAAAGAAATTTCTTATATTGAAGCAGAAACGTTGTCGGATGGATCCGATAATCGAGTATCTAAGGGATGACAAATTACCCGAGGATCCAATAGAGGCAAGGTTGATCAAGATTCGATCAGCTAGATTTGTCATTCGTAATGGGAGACTATACAAAAGATCTTATGCTGGACCCCTTATGAGATGTATAGGCCCCCCGAAGGAGCAAAATCAGCTTTGGCTGAGGTTCATGAAGGAATTTGTGGAGCTCACATGGGTGGACGAGCCCCGGCTCACAAAATTCGAGACTTGGGTTATATTGGCCTAAGGTCCAAGAGGCTGCTATGGAATACGTTCGTCGATGTGGTAACTCACAAATTCATGCTACAAAGATCGAAGCGCCCGGCGGAAACTATGACTTCAATTCTAAATCCCATTCCCTTTGCGATGTGGGGAATTGATATCATGGGCAAATTCACCAAGGCATCAAAGCGGACGGGAATATCCGATAGTAGCAATGGATTACTTCACAAAATGGGTAGAAGCTAGTGCACGGCGGCAATTACCGAGAAAAAAGTGGAGAAATTCGTGCTTGAATCAATCATATATCGCTTTGGGATTCCAAAGATTATCGTCACCGACCATGGTACTCGGGCTCGACCGTCCACAATTTGAGCAATTTTGTGGAACATATATGATCGAGCATCGTATGTCCTCAGTGGGCATACCCCCAAAGCAATGGACAGGTAGAGGTTACTAACCGAACGCTATTGGAAGGAATAAAGAGAAGACTCGAAGCTGACAAAGCTTCTTGGGTCGAAGAACTTCATAATGTACCGTGGGCTTATAGAACTACGGTTCGAACACCCACAGGAGAAATTCCATTCAGGCTGGCATATGGATCCGAAGCATTGGCACCAGTGGAGATAATGGCGGGGACATTACCGGATCGTGAGTTCGAGGAAAAAGCAAATGAACAAGGACTGCTTGATAGTCTTGATTTGTTGGACGAAGTTCGGGCAAAGGCAATGGCACGAACTCAACATTATCAAAGAAGGATAGCGTCTCATTATAATACTCGAGTGAAGAATCGTCAGTACTTAGCCGGAGATTTGGTGTTGAGAAACACCCTAGCTTCCGACCCGCGTCACCAAAGAAAATTGGATCCTTCCTGGGAAGGACCTTATATGGTTGTAAAACCAGTTGGTTAAGGAGCTTACAAGCTGAAGAACATCAACACCCAGAAAGAGTTGGATCGTTCGTGGAATGCCAGGCATCTCAAAAAGTTTTATCCTTGATGATGATTTCAATTTTGTTCGCGATGTAATCATTTTCAACTCAATCAATGCAATTTTTGGCTTTCAACAAACTATCTTTTGATTGGGGGGCATCATACACTACATTCAAGAACAAGATCCAACTATAAGGCATCGGATGAAAATTCGTGTGGGTCCTTCAACACTTATGGAATTTTTTTCGGACTTTCTTAAGTCGAGGCATCGGATGAAAATCCGAGTGAGTTCCTTTTGCAAGGCGTCGGTTTGAAACCCGAGTAAGTTCCTTCAAGACTTATTGAATTTTTGAATTATCCTTAAGTAAAGGCATCGGTTTAAAACCCGAGTGAGTTCCTTCAAGACTTATTGTATTTCTCCGGAAATCCTTAAGTAAAGGCATCGGTTTAAAACCCGAGTGAGTTCCTTCAAGACTTATTGTATTTCTCCGGAAATCCTTAAGGAAAGGCATCGGTTTAAAACCCGAGTGAGTTCCTTCAAGACTTATTGTATTTCCCCGGAAATCCTTAAGTAAAGGCATCGGTTTAAAACCTGAGTGAGTTCTTTCTCAGACTTATTGTATTTCTCCGGAAATCTTTAAGTAAAGGCATTGTTTCAAACAACTAAGACCTAATGCAACAGCAATTCAAGTGGCTAGCAAAGTTCAAGATAAAGTTAATTTCTTATTTCTTCAAAAGATCGAAAGAGGCCAGTATCAAAACAATTACAAGAGCTGGATACAATCTTCGGTCAAAAAAGAAAGTCATCATAGGTGACTGTTAAGAAGTTATACAAGATCGACACGACTTTGCTAAAACAAACATATGAGTCAACCATTGGTGTGGATTCAAGGAAAAGAAGAGAAGAAATGAGGATTACAAAAAATATTTCGGTATGCATAAAATCCTCCGCAATTTCATACTTTTTGTCCAACTTTGTCCAGAGAAGTATGGTCCTCGACCAAACTTGCATTCAAGACGAGCTCGTCATAATTGACTTCTTCCAGGGGAGAATAAACAGAGAGATCTTCCAGATAATGCATAATATCTGGATCGGAAGGTGGAGGATCAATCTTATCCTTGATCCAATCGGGAAGAGGAATACCCGTGTCGGTAAATACTTCAGGATGGCAAACAAAGACCGTAGGGAGTCGTATCAAAATGAGGATCCTTCCTTAATATTGATTCCCATACTTCGTTCTCACCATCCCGGTACATCCGCAAGTTATAAGCATTCAAGCATATCAACAAAGGGCTTACCGTGTAAATACTTGAAGACGCAGCTCTGCGAACATCAGTTGGAAGGGATTCGGGCAAAGGAACGACAGCTTGCCTTTCGGTAACGTTTCAGATCCTTTGGCTCCCGACTTTCCAACTGTTCGCTCCAATGCCGGATCTTCTCCCCGGCATCATCCAAGTCCGATCGAAGACGACCAATCATCGATTTTTTTTCTCCTCGCCACCTCCCAAGCTAGATTCCGAAGGCGAGCAATCTCAACATCTTTAGCTTCAGAGATTTCCCGAAGCCTAGAAACTTCATTGCTCAACCTACTAAGCCTAGAAACTGCTTCCACTTGGTTGTGGAAGTTACCAAAGAAGACTCCCGCAAACAACTTCCGAGTTAAGAAGGAGCAGAAAGAGTAATTTTTCAGAATCGAGGATAATGAAGAAAGACTTACATCACCAAAGTGACTTCGTAAAGACTTCATCCGGAAGTTTGGAAAGAACTGCGCTCTCGGAAGTCATTCAAGCAGCAAGACACCATTCCAATGCTCAGTCAAACTCGTTTGACACTAATTCAGGCGAAGGATGAGAAGGATGAGCTACACCAAGAGAAGGATGAGCTGCATCACTTGTCAACCGACGGCGCTTCCTAGTGGCAAAATCCTCCGACTCGGAAGGAGAGGAGGAGGATGCCAAACAAGCATTAGAATGGGAAATAGGAGCAGCACTGCTGCGGGACCACACCTTCATCGTACGCCAACATAGTTGCCTCGGATGCCCGAAGAGTCTCTTACGGGGTGCACCAACAGTCTCACCAGCAGGGGCGTCGGCAACACCATCGGCAACGGAGTGATCAAGATCTTCCTGGGAAAGACGAGCGATCACTTTGGGCAAAGGAGGCGCAGGGACGACATCAATAGAAACTGTGAGAATCTAACTTGAAGATTCACCGGCAGTAGTCGCCTTACGCTTGGAGAATTCACTAGCTGAAACCACCTCACTGACCCCAACCACCACCGACGGAACGATTTTCTTGCAAGATTTTGCTCTAATAAAGTTCAGGTTGATCTTGGGAGCCACTATGCAAACAAACAAGCCGTATCAATACAGAAATAAAACGACGACAACAAGAGGGAAAACCCTAGTTTTTTATCACTTCTGACAAAACCAAATAACTAAACCCCAAGTATAACTACTGTGCAGTTTACTCAGGGGGGAAGTGGGGAAAGAGATGAGTAATCAAGAAACTCACTTGTTCAGAAGTTGATAGAGCTATTGTTGGAGTACGAGGAATACGGAAGCAGGCCGAAGGACGAAAGGTCGCTTTAGCACTTTAGCAAATCTAACTTGCAGATAGCACGATAGATGGAGGGTACCCACGAAGGCTTTAAATAGCCTCAGGTACTAAGACGACGGTTGAAGACTAAGGACAACCGACGACCTAGATCAAAATGACGCTTCGAAATCCGCAGAAAGCAAGATCAACGGTCGGAGGGATGCCACATGGAAACATGTGGAAACGAGCACCTGACGCAAAGATACCTCCAATCGTCGCACCGCCATTAAAATAATGGATGTATTTCCGATTCATTGAAAACAGTGAATGGTATACAAAAGCAGGAAAACGTTTGAACTTCGCAGAAGGGAAACGTGTGGACTTTGCAATAAATGAAGTGGTGGGGAAGATAAATGCATCTTTCCGAAACGCATCTTCGCAATATTTCTACAAGATTATTATTCGGCGGGGAATGTAAAGTTAAGTGATAAGTTTTATCATTTATACTTTGATATTCAAGGCAAGATTTCGGCAGGAGACGGGGAAATATAAAGGCCAACATGAAAAAGAAATGTCTATTCATTAAATAGAGGGTAAATCTTTACAAAAAGATAACTCCCTAAGCCTTTTCTTCATTGTTGCCCGAGGGACCCTGGTCGGGAGGACTTTTCTCAGATCATGAGAAGAGCCTTCCTCAAGAATGGCATCGGCTGAGTCCTCTACAAAAGCAACTTGAGACTTGGCTTGTGATTTCTCCTCTAGAAGTGCCGGCTCGTCAGCCGTGTATGCCTCATATTGAGGGTCACCGGAAAAGGATCATCTTCTTCCCGAGCCCAGTCCGGGAGATCCATACCAACTTTCCCGAAGACCTCTTTGTGGCACACCTCACGAAAGGGAGCAGTGTCGAAGGCAGGGATTGATCCGAGAATTCGCTCCCAAACGTCGTTCTGCCCCAAGCAATAAGCTTGAATGTTGTAGATACCTAGCAGCTCGAGAGAAGGTACGCTGTTCGTATTTCCGAACACACTCCTTCCGAAGCTCGGCTTTATATGCTCGGGCTTGCTAGGGATCGCCAACTTCGGATGTTCTTCGAGCTCCCTACTTTTGAATTCAAGCCTGTCACCAAACAACGTGGCAGCTACTTTTTGCTTCCTGGCCTCGCGCTCGGCAGCAGCGGCACGAATCCTCGAAACTTCGAGGGCCTCCTTGAGGGAGATCACTTCTTCCTCATGCTTTTTCTGCAGCTCCACGGTAGCTGCAGTCAGCTAGTCTATTTCAGAATTGGCCTTGGCAAAATTCTCTTCAAAGGTTTGCAGCAAGGAGCTGGTGCGACCAACCTGGCTCAATGCTTCCATGTGTTGATAAAAGCTCAACACAACATTCTTGGGAAGGCGGAAAATATCAGAAGAAGTCATAAGAAATTATGAAAAAACAAGTAAGCAAGAAGACCGGTACCTTGTAGATTGACTAACAAGGGAGGTGTCATCCAGGGCTTCAAATTCCTGGCGATCAGAAGGAGCAAGACTGAGGGAGCTCCATTCTGCAGCTTTCTCAGGATCCCGAGTCACCCTGTCGGTCAACTTCAGGGTCCACTGGGGGGGGTGAAGACCTCCTCACAATACGTTGAAGCTTTGGATTTTTTATTGGAGGAAGCATCAATTGTGTCATGCCTCCTTTTGGTTCGGCCGGAGGAAGAGATATTGGACCTCTCCACTATCGGTTTTTTCCCTTTACCCGAAGCATCAGCCATGGGCCTGATATTCCTGATACCCCAATAAGAGGGGTCGGGAGAGGGAACGGAAGCCTCTTGATCTACGGTCAAGGCTCTGGGTGATCGTTGTTCGGCTGTCACAACGTACCTAGCGGCCTTCACCCGCAGGCTCTCAGGGTTCATTCTTGGAGGCACTGCAAAGAAGAATGACAAGAGTCAGAATTAAAGACATATCACTTCAGTAAAATTAAAGGATGGTGGTTAGAAGCTCACAATGAGCCAAGCCCCAGTACTGAAGGATGGAGTTATACTCCACTTCAAGTCCATGTATCTCTTGATACCATGGAATGGATTTGATCTTCCTGACGGCAGCCTCGTCTTCTCTGGATAAGGGAAGGCCTCGGTTATTCTCGGAAGAAGAAGTACACCTCCTCCAGGCGGTTGGGAAGTTAAGATCTGATGGAGGCGCTCGACAGAAAAAGTATCGTTCGCGCCATCTTTTGTGGTTAGAAGGGCAAGTTCCTTTGACAAGGATGCTGCCCCTCCAATCAAGTTCATCCTTATTGCGTTTGGACAGAAAAACCCATCCGGGAGGATGGGAGATAGAAAGAACATGAAAATGTACAAAGAGAGAAAGAGATGGCGTAATGCCAAGTTCAAAACACAAACCCAAGAAGCCGACGATGAGACGCCAGCTATTGGGGAGGAGCATTCCGGGACAAATGTTCCAATGATTCAGAACTGCGGAGAACAAAGGATTAAAAAAGAGAAAGCGAACCCCGCTTTCCAGTGCATCTATATACAGAGAAAATTCACCCGAAAGGGTTGAATCAACCCTCTCATCAGGGTGGGGAGCCCTAACCTGATAAGAGGAAGGAAAATCAAAATCTTGGACAGCTGAAAGAAGGGTTTCCTCATTATAAATGGAGGAAACAGAGCCAGGTCCACCATCGGACCCGGAAGTTTGAGGCTGCCTAGAAGACTCGACAATCTTGGAAGATCCAGACTCGAGAAGGACAGGAGAAGTTTCGGTTTTTCTTTCTAAACCTTTTTGAGAAACTTCAGCAAACTCGCGCCAGAGGACAGTTAGGGTTTTGTTATCACTATTCGACTGTTCGGGAGACGCAGAAGCAAAAGCCTCACTGCTATTACCAACACTGGGTACCAGAGAAGCCCTATCGTCCGCCATTAGTTGTTTCAGTAAACTACAAAAAGAAAAAGACCAAGAAACTTACCGATTCAAGGAGGCGGAAGCTTGAGAGCAAGAAGGCGCGAAGGCAGACAACAAAGGTTCAAATTCCAAACAGGAAGAATGAAACCTACGAAGACAACGAACCGCTTTTAAAACTCTTGCACGAGTGTTCGGGAATCTGAACGATCGAGATTGATTCAAAATCAACGATCAAGATTGAAAGACGTTTTGAAAGTTTGAACTCACGAATCCGAAATAGGCGTTCGGAAACCGTCGCTTGGATGACGTGAGCCACGACGATCAATCAACGCAAGGAGATACGTGGCCTTACACTCACAACGCTCGAGGAAAAGTGACCACCGCATTAAATGTGATATGACATTTAATGAAGCACACAGAGATTATCACCTGACGATGAACCCAGTTAAAAACCAAGCCCTCGGGATCGACCGAATGCTTGGTCTGGGGGGCTAATGATACGGAGAGATTATGATCAGACCGGGTTCATACCTGGTTCGACCCTCGACCCCGGTTGAGACGGAGAGAACCGACTCGCTCCCGAGCGAATTGGATCTAGAAGAGGGCTTGCTGAAGAAGAAAGCTTATTCGGCTGCAAGCGTGCCCTAATCCTACTTATGGATTAGGGTAATTACCCTAATGATGGCAGACTCGAATTGACGGCTGCGGATAATCATTATCGAAGGGATAACCATCACATAACCTAAAGGTTATCTCAGGAGTCCTCTACTAGTCCAAACTAGTAGAAGTCTATTGCTCAACGGATCTAACAGTTAAGATCCAACGACTACCCGAAGAAGGCTCAAGTGCATCCAACGAAGGAGATTCGAAGGTACACTCTATATAAACCTCACTACCATACAAGATGAGGGGATCATCAAAAAGAATACTATCTGAGACTCAGGTTCAGATACATACTGATAGACCAAAACTATCGGATCTCTGCTATCTAGATCACCTTTCCCGCTTCTTCATTCCTTAGCTCTGTGCTTCTAGCAGAGCCGTTTGTGATTAAGTTCATCAACTGACTTAGCCTTCGGAGGTGGACTCCCGACCCCAGCGGTCGGGCCACATTTGATGCTTTCGTTTTGCAGGTCATCACGAGGATATCTAAGGGCTGAGCAGATTTTGGACGCATCAGTTTGTATACATGCTTCTTTGTTATTCTTAAATTGGTTTATCCAATAGTTATAGTTTATTGCCCCTTGCATTTCCCACATGCTAAAAAAGGGGGAAAACAAACATTAATAGCTTTTTTTTTTTTTCGTGTGAATTACATGAAGTTCCTTTTAATCGACAAAGACTCTTAAATTTTTGCTTTCTCCCCCACTTTCAATTTTCTCAATCTAATTATTTAGGTGCCTTCCGTATACTTCAAATGTTCCTATACCATTTTGTCTTGAACCTTGTTAAAGATACAGGCTCATTATGCTGAACAATCACCTGCATGAATCAGCTGAAAGTCATTTTGTGTACAATGGCACTAGATTCATGTAGAGGATAATTTGATCATTTCTTGATTTCTTGACCAATCATCCTTTACATGAAACTAGAGCAAATTAGAGAGATGTGCAAAATTTAGGTGGCAGATCATAATCTTCATCCCTTTATTTCAATTATTTCTATTCCTATCCTTGTTTAGATACATTCATTAAGGGATTATCCTTGATTTCCTATTTGTTTTCCAAGGCTTTTCAAGGTGAAGGCTCTCCCCCAAGCGTGCAGTGGAACTTCATTTACGTGTTTATTTATTTATTTATTTACATTGGATAACATACTCTGTTCCAACTTCTCAATTTTGAATTCCCAACCTCCCTTCATCTCCCTCTCCTAACCCAAAACCCAACCAAGAAAAGGGAGAATAAAAGGGAAAAAAAACAAAAGAAACTCCCATCTGTTCTCACCTCTGGCAAAAGATGGGGTCTCCTTCCCATATGTCAAATCTAGCAATCATCTGTTTCCAGAACTGTCTAGAAAGATAGTGTCAAATTTCTATGTGTGGCCAAATGTCAATTTTGTGTGTGTGGCCACATCCAAAAATTCCCATTTTGGACGCTAATGTGCACACTGAGCTGCACTTATTCTCTACCCTTATGGTTGTTCTGTTGGCTAGAATTTTTAACCCGCCCTATGATCTTCATGTAATTTTTAATATGCCTTGTAAAGTGTTACTACACAATCCTGTTCGTCCCTTCAGCCGGTTGAACCTGCAAGGAGGTCGAGTTTTCACCTCCGACTATCTAGTTAGGGATCCGACTAAGGAAGGCAAGAAAGTAATGAACAATAAGAATTCGAATAGTGATAGTTCTATTCAGCGTACCTTTCTCTTGTGTTCTCATACCTTTTTATAGCTTTTCTCCGTATGAGTTTGAGTGGGACTCAAACCTTAATTAGGTTCCGATTTGAATCTTAGTCCTTGAGTCCTACTCGAACATGAGTAGTAGAGTCTTGACTGAATACTGTTTCTTTGGCTAGAATCTTATTCAAATTTACCTTGTTATTTAGCCTTTGTACTTATCCGACCGACCTTGATTTGGTCGGTTTAACTTGACCCGAGCTGGTCGGGCTAGGTTCAAACCGAACTAGTTTGATTCCGATCTGGTCGGACTGGGCTCAAACCGGACTAGTTTAAGCTTATTTATTCTTTCCTTATCATAAGCCCCCTAGTCTCTGAAGTCCGAGCTTTATTTAGTTCGGGCTTTAGAGATTTGGTGACTGAACACATTTTAGCCTCCGACTAGTATAACTTTGGATTTTTTACAATATCCAAACTAATTTGGGAGATCTTCAAGCCTGACGTCATCTGACAGAATGCAGCTTCGTGAAACGAGTATTGACGGCGCATGACTTTTGGAGGTTCCACCTTTATGGACACGTGGCTTTGCATTTATGGCCATTTCATCATTATTTCTAAATTTCAAAAGTCGTGAATTTCAATCGTTTTTTCCTGTTTATCTTATCCCTTCGATTAGAATCTTTTCAAGGGCAAGTTGTTGGTGTCTTCTCTTGGTCGTTGGATGGAAATGTCCTTGAGGTCGTTGGATCAATGGTCTTTCATATTCTTTCCTTCTCCCCCTTTAGATCTGATCTTGAGAGTTTATAAGAGAAAGATTCGTGATTGACCATCCAGGTGAGACTTCCTTGGAGGACGTTAGATTGAAATCCTTTGTTGAAGTTCAAAGGTTTCAATCTAGGCTCTTAGATTAGGATGTTTTAAGTGGTTAAAAAAAACCCACTCTTCCTTTTTCATTTTACTTTTCTTTTGGGTTTTGCATTTTTGCTGTGGAGAAGACGACGGTTGCAGAGGCTTTCTAGACTTCTTTTCGACCTTCAAAGGAACTCTAACCCTGCTTATTGTTGCAAGTAAGTTCGTCTTTCTCCTCTGATGATTTTTATCGACTTTATACTCTACTTGGTGCTATATTCTGAGAATATTTTCCTTTTTTTTTTTTTTTTCTTTTCTTTGAACTCTGCTTTTCATTTCTTCCATTTAAGCCACTGTATCCGCAGCTTTCACTTAGTGATGGGTGTTAAAAAGAAAGCCTTTAGACCTTCTAAGATTCCTTCCTGACATCCACCTGGTGAGGCTGTTCGTTCTGGGGACAATGAGGCGTCCTCTTCTGGGTACAGTGACACTGAGAGTGATACCTCTGTTAACCCTTCCTTATCTCCTGGTGTTCGTCCAAACTTGCTTAGTGACAAGGAGTTTAGGACTTTGAGTATTCATGGTCGGTTTAGTAAAAACAGTCTGAGATGGCTGAATAATCTTTTTTCTTCCGAACTTGCTTTTGAAAGAAGTCGCCCTAGGACCTCCGAACATATAGATTTCGATCCGAGCAGTTCAGGTCCCAGCTTTTATCCTTCCTAGCTGACTGAGAGTGACTTGGAACTCATCCAAGCTCGGTATGCTATACCAAATGATTTTGTGCTTAGAGCCCCTGCTTCTTATGAGCAAGCTCACCAACCTCTTTCTGGTGAGTTTGTTGTGTATGAGGATGCCTTTGTTAGTGGCTTTAGGCTTCCCGTGCACCCAGTCTTTGCTGATACTCTTAGCCAGTTTGGGATGTGCCCAGGATGTTAGCGCCAAACAGTTGGCGTAACTTAATTTGTTTTTGGGGCTTTTGTAAACAAAAAGAGGTCAGTGTGACTCCGACCTTAAATTTGTTCCTTCAATTTTTTATGTATAAGAAACAGGAGCAAAGTCGTTGGTTCTATCTTTCCAAACGAACTGCTTTGCAGTCTGGATGGGAGGGAAACTTTGTTGGAAAAGGAACTCTTCCCTCAAATACAAAGGGTTGGAGGTCTAGATATTTCTTTGTTCGCTCTCATTCTCCTTCTGATTTTCTGATCTCTTGGCCAAAAAATCCTAGGGAAGGTTCAAATATTCCTCCTCCCCTTTCATCATCCGACCAGGAAGCAAGGGATCGTATTCGGATGATTCCTACTGAAGATCGGAACTTGCTTGCTGTAAATGGATTTTGTCCGGAATATCCCACTATTCTTCATCATTGGGGTTTTTTGACCGGTAAGATGTATGCTTTTGGTTTTTGCTTTGATTCATCCTTATTTTGCCAAGTTAACTTATTCGAGAGATGGTGCAGTGTTGCTCGGTGAGGACGATCTGGCTGATGTTGCTGAGGCTATGCTTGAGGTGGAGGCAAAGCATCCGACCAAGCCCGATCAGCCCGACAAAGTACAGGCTGATCGGGCTTCTCCATCTAAGGATAAGAGGACCACTGCCAAAGATAAATCTTCCCGTGTTCGGAAAGATAACCCTGCTGACTTTCCTCCCCGACCATCAAAGAAAGTAGCCAGTAAGAAGGGCTCGGATTGTGATCCTCATCCTTCCTTAAGTGAGGAAGTTTCTGGTCAAGAGTTTCCAGCTGAGTTCAGGGCTTCAGGCTCCTCGGGCTCCACCAATATTCTTCGACCAGACTGGTCATTGGATGGGAACTCTTCGGTATTCAGGGGTGAGTCTCCCTCAATGTCCAGAGTTGCCAATGAGTGGCTGGGTGGAGCTATTTTTCCTTCCGACTTTGAATATCTTCAAAGTTTTGGTCGTCTGCAAGCGCACAGTATTACTGTGAGGTATAGATATTTCTTTCTTGTGCTGAAAGTTACTTTTCTATATTTCGTTTGTAAACTCTTTGCCTTTTTGTGTGTAGAATGGCTTGTGCTTTGGTCCAATCCTTGGGTCAAAGCATTGACTCTGCTCGGCAAGACTTTTTTGCTCTTCGGGAAGCCAATCAGCGCAACAAAAAGTTGGAAGAGGAGCTGGCAGCCCTGAAGTCCAACAACAGTTCCTTGATTGCTCGGGAGGCCGAGCTTCTTGGTGAGGTGGCTGCATTGAAGGGTAGGAACGAAGCTGTGGAGCTTGAAAAAACCTCTCTTCAAACTTCCTTGGAGGAAACACAAGGCTCCTTGGTCGGTAAGGAAGCTGAGATTTCCAGTCTCCGAGCTAAGATAGAAAGCTCAGACCACCAAGTTGTTAAATTGATGAAGGTCGTTGAGGAGAAAGCTCCTTGTGTTTTTGAGGATATCCCCCACAAGCTCTGTGCTAAGGTGATCAAGAGGTGGGTCAAACAACTGGTTGTAGGAAATTTATGACCAAGGTGGCTGCGCCCGGATATATTTATGCTGGGCATCATACCTACCAAGGCCTTATTGCAGTTTTCAAGGATTTGGATTTAAAGAGATTCCAGAACCTGATTGATCCTGGAATCTATGATGATCTTAAAATTCCTCGACCTGCCTGGTGTGCTACCGACCAAGGTTTCCCAATCCTCAAGAAGTTGACGTAGTTGATTTTTTGGATAACTGGGATCCTTTGCCTAAGGCTGGTAGTTCGGACACCTCTTCCTCGAAAGGCAAATCAACTCAGAAGATAAAAGAGAAGCTTTAGAGCTTTGTTCTATCTTTTTTCTTTTGTATGTATGGCCTTTTTGGCCTTTACTTTATTTGTAATCTCTGCATGTTCGGAATGAAACACTTTATTTGAGATTTCTCAGTTTGATCACTGCTTTTGCTTTTTCGAACATAACAGCTTAATTTTTTGTATATTTGATAAAGAGTTGAATCTCTTTTGTGCCTAAGTGACTTAGGGCTTTTCGTGCCTAAATTCCTTAGGGCTTTTCGTGCCTAAGTTCCTTAGGGCTTTTCGTGCCTAAGTTACTTAGGGCTTTTTCTTCCCGACCTTAGTAGGTCGGTGGCCTAAGTGACTTAGGTCTTTTTGTGCCTAAGTTACTTAGGGTTTTTTCTTTCCAACCATAGTAGGTCGGTGGCCTAAGTGACTTAAGTCTTTTTTGTGCCTAAGTTACTTAGGGCTTTTTATGCCTAAGTTACTTAGGGCTTTTTCTTTTCGACCTTAGTAGGTCGGTGGCCTAAGTGACTTAGGTCTTTTTGTGCCTAAGTTACTTAGGGCTTTTTGTGCCTAAGTTACTTAGGGCTTTTTCTTCTCAACCTTAGTAGGTCGGTGGCCTAAGTAACTTAGGTCTTTTTTGTGCCTAAGTTACTTAGGGCTTTTTGTGCCTAAGTTACTTAGGGCTTTTTCTTTCCGACCTTAGTAGGTCGGTGGCCTAAGTGACTTAGGTCTTTTTGTGCCTAAGTTGCTTTAGGGCTTTTTGTTTCCAACCTTAGTAAGTCGGTTGATGATCTTTGCTAGGTATTCTAGCTTGAGCTGTGATGATATGTTGAAAACTTCAAAAACTTTATTCAATGGGAAAGATTCATAATGTCTGAATCAAAGACAATTGCACGAATATCTAAACAATTTAAAGAAGACTGTAAAAAAATCCAAAATTTGTTGAGGATTTAATACTATTGATAGTATTTCCTCAAGTTGTTTGAATTCCAGGTCCGAGGTATTAGTTGGCCGGTCTCTGGATCTCGCAGCTTGTATGTGTTGTTGTATCTCAAGATATTACGCAAGTATACGTATCGCAATCAAGTAATAAATGATAAGTACAAAATCGATCCCACGGAGAATTATATCCTTAACTTTCAATGTAAAAGTAAAATTGATTTAAATGAAATTAACAAGGTTGATTGGTATTTGTCTAACTAATTAACCAAATGACAGGTAAAGAAAACTAAGGAACTAAAATGTAGATTTGAGCAATGGAAGAAACTTAATGAGTGACAAGTGTGTTAGGAATCAAGTTTCCCTTCCCCTGAATTTTAAAACACAAATACTAAAGCAATACTACAACCCCAAGATAAATCAAGAACTTGGAATGAATGGCAATATGGTATTTTCCAATACACATAAGCTAGCATCCTAAATCAACATCAGCATATTCCTATGAAGAATTGAATTAAGAATGCAATTTAAACCCAATCCAATCAATGGTAATGTGAGGTAATTGGGTATTCCTACCCAACCTACTAATTAACACAACCTAATTAAAGATGATGCTAACTCACACAATTCAACAAACACCTAGACTTCATTAATTTTCCAATTAATGAAATCATAACATTCATTCAAGAAAGATCATTCAAGAACTGAAATTAGTCAATATAACATGCTGAATTCATTAACAATAAAGTGGATTGCAATAAAACTAAAGAACACATGATTAATTACATATCAAAATTCAGGTTTAGGTACTACTATCATCCCAACACAGCTAAGATTTAGCCCATAACAGAATTCAAATGCATAAAACCAAGTATAGTTGACATGAGACTAGAAAATAAGAAGATAGAGTTATATAAACAAGAATAAACTAAGGCTTCAATGCTTCCACATGAGCTCCAAATTTTCTTCTTCAAAGAAATCAACAACTCCAGCAGCTCCTTGCTTCCACAAGAGCTCCAAAGATTCGTTCTCTACCTCCTTCCTCTCAGCCAAGTCTCTCATCCACACCTTGGTCGAATCTCCCCTCTTGTCCTCCTTGCCTCTCTTCTCTTTCTTCCATAAATGTCTTCAATCATTAGGTTAGATTCTGGCCATAGGATTAGAACCTTCCTCCTGAGATCAAGGGCTGAAAACCATCATGTATTTACAAGAATTTAGTCCACTTAAGTTAGCCCTTTTTGGTCAATTCCATTTGAATTGGATCCCGAGAATATTCTCGCTCCGTTGTTGTAGCAATGCAAAGCAACAACTCTACAACAAAGTTAGAGGACATGTTCTTTATGAATCTTCACCTACATGTTCAAGAGAAAGAGAAACAATCAAATTCATCCATAAAAAGAAGGGAAATTCATGCAATGTGACAAAAATGAACTAAACAAAATGCAACATGTTGAGACTAAATAAAACAACACCTAATGAATACTATCACTAAAACAAAGACAAAATACTCCTAAATCAAGCCATCTCAAGTATAAAAGTTATAAATCTTAACTCTATTTCATAGAGTTATCACACCCCCAAACTTAAGACATTGCTTGACCTCGAGCAATAAAGACAAATGAAAACAACAACTAACTACTAATGAAAGCATGAGGAAATCAAAAGAAAAGAAAAGCAAATAACCTGGCTTAAGCATGCAATAGGATGAGTGTTAGACAGAAGTTGCCTCTCAATCTTTTTCTAAATTTTCAAATCCAACACATCCGGCCAATAACACTTAGATGTCATACTTTACTCATCAGATGCTCTCAAGTGTGTGTGTGAAAGTTAAGGATCTTGCCCCGCATCACCCTAGTATAGCTGAATCATGGTCATCAAGTTTAGTTCATTGATCTAATATGTTGACCAAATGATTACCTCTCCACTAATTAGGAATCCATATCTTTTTACAACCCCAAGAACTTGTTTCATACTCTTTTGAGCATTTGACCCCCAAACTTATTATTTATGAACTTTTTTTTTTTTTTTTTTTTTTTTATGTTGTCATCTTGCCTTTTTACGCGAATATCGCTCATTTGTGATGAAGATACCCGGTTACTCAACAAGATCACAAACAAGAGTGCCTTGCATGCTCATATTTCGGGCCACTGTTGACGTCAAAAATACACATGGGTTACATGCATATTCCCGGTTACTAGGTTGCCCAAAACAAATGAACATTATTCTTTTCTTTTTTTTTTTTTTTTTTTTTTTTTTGGTGCTCATATTTCGGGCCATCAGACGCCAAAAATACACATGGGTTACATGCATATTCCCGGTTACTAGGCAACCCAAATCAGCGGAGCATTATTCTTTTAGGGAAGGGAAGGGGTCAAACATCAATCAATATTCACAATGCACAAAGTTCTTGGAAACAACCAAATGGGGATCTCTAATGTGTAAGTCTTGAGGTTCTCATTTAATCAATTCTAAAATCCTAAAAACTCTCACATTGATCCAGCTTTCCCCAGTTCTCTAGAGCTTGAAACATCACTTGGTGCATCAATAGTATGGCATCACAAACATGAGTAAATGCAGACATCGATCATTATAGCAAAATTGTGCTAAGATTTCCAACAAAACCAGAGTAAGAGGCACCGACATTCACATTACTTAACAATCATCCAAATTTCATGAAAAGCCGATTAACTACACAAAACATCTACCCAAAACAGCTACTCTAAAACTGGACAAAGAAACTTTAAACTATACAATACAAAAAAAAAAAAAAAAACTCAAGAAAATTAACCGTTAACTGGGACATCCATATCATGAAGATAACATATGCAATTAAAGAACTTTACCCCCAAACTAAAGATGAGCAAAGTGTCCTCACAACTAAAGAAAGGAAAAAAAAAAGTAAGGTAATAAAAGGAAAACACAATAAAAGAAGAGAGAGAACGGAACTTCCCCGAACAAGCTAGGCCTCATCATCATCATCTAATGAATGGAACTCATCATCAAGAAGCAGCTGCAGCAGCTTCAGCTTCATCCTCCTCATCTATATTAGGAATGTAGTTCCCATCTTGGCCCCAAGGATTAGCGAAGAGGTAGTTGGGAAAAGCTGGAAAAGATTGGAACCGGTTGCTATTCATCCTTAAGTTAGACTCAAGGGCGCGATCACGGGCAGCCACATAACGCATATAACCAAGGAAGAGGTCACGAGTGATTTGATGTTCCAACATCATTTGAAATTGGGTGGCTTCTACTTGACTCGAGGCGCTGTTCCAATTGAGTGTAACTAGAGGATGGAGCACCAGAGGTAGAAGAAGTGGGAGGAATGGCTGATGCCGCAGCAGGAGGTGGTGCACTGGGAAGGGGGAGCTGCACTAGGTGTAAGCATGCGAGTGATACTGAAGTGTGTGATGGCACCTTTGTTGAGTGTATGGACATCGAAGCCCGCACATCAACATGGTTAGCCAAACATAAAGCAAGAATTAAACAGGGAAAAGCTAAACTACCACCCCGCCTAGCAAAGACAAGCACAAATGGCCTCATGAATGCGATGACCCACATTAACCCGACGCCCTTCCAAAATAGAGTGGAGGAGCAAAGCTCTATCCACCGAAACAATCGACTATGCGTGGAGGGCATCAAGTGGGTCTGTAAAAAATGGTACCAAATTTTGGCTGCCGGTTGCAAGGTGTGGCGGGCAATAGTTAATGCACCTTGGGTGGAGGAGGACCACTCCGTGCCATGAGAACATAAAGTCCGGATAATGTTATGCATGGCGCTTGGATCTGCTGAAGCAAGATAGGCATTGTGCTCATCCTCCACATTGGCCAATGCATAATAGGCATTAATGGATGGTCCATCTATAGGTATGTGCATCCCCCTAACATAGACTTGATCCCGAGATGGGGCAAGGAGATTGGCATAAAATTCGTGAGACTATGGAAGGGATGTAGGCACCAGGATGGGTGCAAAATTGTTCCCAATGATGCCTAGCTATAATGGATGGGATGAATGGAAAGGCTTGGGCTTCATTGGGTTTTAATTTGAACCCCTTCTCCGGAAGAAAGTTCTTGGTGGAGATGGATGTGAAGCGGTTCTCAGCTAAGGGAGAGGCAAAATAAGAGGGACTCATTGAAGCACTAGAACTAGGGTCTGTTCTGCTCTTCTTCTTAGGGGCCATTTCGAATGGAGTGCACAGGGTTGGCCCCTAACAACCACTATTGAAGTCAAACAAACACTAAAACAGACCTTAGCTAACAAAAACACTGCAACAACTAATCAAACAAATTGTAGAAAATAAAAAAAATAAAAAAAACTAATCAAACAAACACTAAAACATACCTTATCTAACAAAAACAGAGACACCATAAAAGTAGAAAACAAGAACAAACAATTAACAAACAATGAACTATAACTAAGCAAACAAAAACAAACAAACAAACAAATTCTATGTTGTTTTAGGTGCAAATGGCAAGCATAAAAACAGAGGATATGAGCATAGGGTAACGATGACCCAGAAATGCTGTATTGGTGTGTGCAAGTGATTGTAGCTCCAAAATAACACCTAAACAAATAAGAAAAGTTGTATATACCCTAACGAAAACATACACTAAGACAACATAAGAACAAACACATAACCCACAAACCACAAATTGAACATTCAACAAAAACACAAAGAAATCGTAAAGTTCAAAAATATAGAATGAAAGAAAAGAAATGGGGAGAACACTTAGCTGATGTGGTGTAGGGAAGATGAAAGGTCGAAATACCACAAAAACATGCCCGAAACCCAGTACGACATCGGTAGTCCTCTGAGAAGTGATTCGAGAATGGAATGGGGGAAAAAGTTAGGGTTTTTTTTTGTGAAAGATGGGCTATCGGTGAAGAAGAAGATTGCTGTGGTGGGTGAATGTAGGTAAATGGAGGTGTGAAAGTCTTTGAAAAACAAAAAATGGAAGAGAAGATGAGGATGAGTTGCAATGGAGGAGACGATGGTGCCTTGAGAGTCGACGAAGTGAGCTGAGTGTTTCGTTGATTTGGATTTGAAATGAGAGGTTTTATGGGTTTGGGTTGGTATTGGTTTAGAAGGGTTTAAAAAATAATGAAATTGGTTCGAATCGCGATGGGTTCAGCAGGGTCTGATAGAAGTTAGAAGTGTATTTTTGATGGGTTGGTTGGGTTTGAGATGAAACCGGGTCGGGTGAGTGGTTTAATCGTTGTTGTAGCTTTGCTGCAGCTTTGCTATAGCAACGAACACAGAATGTAAGTTTCAACAGAGAATAGAATGTGTTAACAGAACATGCAAGACCCGTAGCTGAGGGTCAAAACTTTGTAGTAGCATTGTGGCCACATCGCTACTACAAAGATAGTGAAATTTGCTGGATATTGAAACATGCTCTGCTCAAATAGCTTGGATTTAATGATAAATTTGGAAAAACACCCAATCACTCTCTTTTTGTTCCCCACACTCCCTGCACATCAAAATATACATGTTAGCAAATTATCTATCATTCATTTTATTTTTTTTTATTTTTTTATTTTTTTTTTTTTTTTTATTATTTTTTTTTTTAACAATAATGAACTAATAGCACACAATTAAACTAAAAATAATGAAATCTAAGTGACCTCCCTTCTTTTTAAGCCTCTTGAAGGTTGATTGAAGATTTGTCCCGCTCCAATGGTGCTCCCCAATAATGCTTGATTCTCTGCCCATTGACTAGAAATTTCCCGTTAGAGATGCCCTCTTGCAACTCCACCGCTCCATGTGGAAATACCGTCATTATTGTAAAAGGACCCGACCATCTTGATTTCAGCTTTTCCCGGAAATAATTTGAGTCCTGAGTTGAACAATGCAGAACTTGCTGACCTGGTTCAAATACCCTCTCGCAAGATTTTCTTGTCATGCCATTTCTTCACTTTCTCCTTGTAGAGTTTGGCATTTTCATATGCTTGGAGCCTGAATTCATCAAGTTGATGGAGTTGTAGCATTCTCTTCTCACCAGCCAAAGTAGAGTCAAAATTGAATTTCTTAATTGCCCAAAGATGCCTTATGCTCTAGTTCCAATGGTAGATGGCAAGCCTTTCCAAACACAAGTTGATATGGTGACATTCCAAAAGGTGTTTTGTAGGCAGTCCGGTAGGCCCAAAGGGAGTCATCTAACCTTATGGACCAATCCTTCCTTGTTGGGCATACTGTTTTCTCCAAAATCAACTTGATTTGTCTATTAGAAACTTCAGCTTGTCCATTTGTTTGGGGGTGATAGCTTGAGGCAACTTTGTGACGAACTCCATATTTAGACAATAGAGCTCCAAGATATTTGTTGCAAAAATGTGAACCTTCATCACCGATTATGGCTCTTGGAGTACCAAATCTAGTGAAGATATTCTTTCTCATGAAGTCAATAACCACCTTTGCATCATTAGTTGAACAAGCAGCAGCCTCCACCCACTTGGATACATAGTCCACTCGCTACTAAAATGTAAAGATTGCCATATGAAGGAATAAAAGGCCCCATGAAATCAATTCCCCAAACATCAAACAATTCTACTTCCAAGATATTGGTTAAGGGCATTTCATTCCTTTTTGAGATGTTTCCCACTCTTTGACATCTATCACATTTTTGAATGAATTGATAGGCATCCTTGAACATACTTGGCCAATAAAACCCCGATTGCAAGACCTTTGCTGCTGTCCTATCTCCTTGATAATGTCCACCATATGGGGAGTCATGGCATTGCCTCAACACATCCTCTACTTCTACCTCAGGGATACAACGCCTCAATATTTGATCTGCACATAGCTTGAATAAGAATGGTTCATCCCGGAAATACCTTTTAACCTCATGTAAAAATTTCTTCCTTTGTTGAGTGGGCATCATAGGGGGTAGAAGTCCGCTAGCTAAATAATTAGCAAAATCAAAGATACCAAGGTGTTGAGAGGGAAACAAAGAAAGAGTTGTTCATCGTGAAAGACTTCTTTAATTTCAAATTCAGCTGCTTGGTTTGGATTTTCCAACCTAGACAGATGGTCAGCCACTTGATTCTCAGTCCCCTTCCTATCTTTTATCTCCAAATTGAACTCTTGAAGCAATAAGATCCATCTAATCAGCCTTGGTTTAGCATCCTTCTTGTGTATCAAATATTTGATGGCTGAATGATCTCGTGAACACAATGACCTTTGCCCCCACTAGATAAGCTCTAAATTTGTCAAATGCAAACACAACTCGCCAAGAGCTCTTTTTCGGTGACAAAGTGTAATTCAGTTGTGCTCCTGATAGGGTCCGACTAGCATAATAGATTGAATGGAATACCTTATTCTTACGCTGTCCCAAAACTGCTCCTACAGCCCAATCACTAGCATCACACATGACCTCAAAGGGAATAGACCAATCCGGTGCCACAATGATGGGTGTAGAGATCAGCTGCTTCTTCAACTCTAAAAATGTCATCATACATGCTTCACTAAAGCCGAACCGACTTTCTTTTTCAAGCAAAGCTACACAATGGTTTAGATATTTGTGAAAAATCTTTTATGAACCTTCTATAAAACCCAAAGATGTCCAAGAAAGCTTCTAATCCCTTTCACACTTGATGGTGGTGGTAATTTTTCTATAATGGCAACCTTGGCTTTATCCACTTCTAGACCCTGTTTGGAAACCTTGTGTCCAAGAACAATCCCTTCTCTAACCATAAAATGGCATTTTTCCCAGCTTGAGGACTAAATTGGTTTCTTCACATCTCTCGTAGAACTTTTGCCAAGTGAGTGAGACATTCATCATAAGTTTCTCCAAAAACCGAAAAATCATCCATAAACACCTCTACAAATTGTTCCACCATATCGTTGAAAATGGCCATCATACATCTTTGGAAAGTGGTCAGGGCATTACAAAGACCAAAAGGCATTCTTCTAAAGGCAAAGGTACCATATGGGCAAGTGAAAGTGGTCTTATGTTGATCTTCAGGAGCAATGGCTATTTGATTGTACCCCGAGTATCCATCTAAGAAGCAATAATACTCTTTTCCACCCAATCTATCAAGCATTTGATCAATGAAGGGTAGAGGGAAATGATCTTTCCTTGTAGCCTTGTTAAGCTTCCTATAGTCCATACATATTCTCCACCCACTCACTATTCTTGTAGGTATCAACTCCTTATTATCATTCTCCACAACCTGTCATTCCTCCTTTCTTGGGGACACATTGTACTCGACTCACCCACTTGTCAGTCCGAAATTGGATACACCACCCCAAAGATCTAACCATTTAATGATTTCCTTTTTGACCACTTCCTTCATAATTGGATTCAGCCTCCTTTGATGCTCCACAGAATTATTACAGCAGCCTTCCAAAGAGAATTTTGTGCATGCAAATTGATGGGCTGATTCCCTTGATATCCGATATGGTCCATCCTAATGCTTTGCTGTATTTCTTCAAAGACTTTAATTAACATATCTTCTTGCTCGCTGTTAGCACCGCTGAAATGATAACTGGAAGTGTCTTTCCTTCACCCAAATAGGCATACCTAAGGTGTCCCGGAAGAGGCTTCAATTCTAACACAGAGGCTCTTCAATTGATGGCTTAGGAGATTGAGTTGCATGCTCGATAATACAAGAGGATCAAATCCATTCTTTCTTAATGTCTCACTGGTCTTGCATCTAACCATTTAATGTAGCTACCCGCTTCATCACCCACTTGTGAAATTTCAGATGTTAATGAAAGCTCTAATGGATCTTTACTACCCTTTGTCTCAACTTCTTCTAAAACCAGCTCCTCTATGATATCTACCATTGAGCATTGCTCTATCTCATCCGGAGATTTCATTGCCCTGGAGAACATTGAAAGTGACTTGCTCTCCATTTACCCTCATAGTTAATTCTCCTTTATGCACATCAATCAAAGTCTTTCCAAAGGGCCAAGAAGGGTCTTCCAAGAATGATGGGCACATCTCTATCAGCTTCAAAATCAAGAACAATGAAATCAGCAGGGAAGATGAACTTATCAACTCTTACCAAGACATCTTCAATTTTTCCTTCAGATGAGCTAAGGATCTATCACCCACCTGAAGTGTTACCGTAGTTGGCCTTGCTTCTCCCACACCAAGCTTCTTGAAGATTGACATTGGCATAAGGTTAATGCTAGCTCCAAGGTCACAAAGGGCTCTCCCAATATAATTTTCTCCAATAGCACAAGGAATGGTGAAACTCCCAGATCCTTTAATTTTTGAGGAAGCTTGTTCAAAGAAGAAGGCACTACTCTCTTGTGTCATGGCTACTGCTTTCAAACTCTCCAAATCTTTTTTTTTTAGAAAGGATGTCTTTCATGAATTTCACATAATTTGGCATTTGTTCAAGTGCTTCTACCAATGGTATATTGATGTGGAGCTCCTTCAAAACATCCAAGAATTTCTTGAACCGATGGTTTTGTTGCTGCCTTTGAAATCTTTGAGGAAAGGGGGGTGGTTTATAAGGCACTTTTTCTCGAGAACCCCGTTGCAATGGAGCCGTAGCTGGTGGTTCAACACTTTGGTGTTCAAAATCAGATTGGTCTTTTTGAACAGCCACCGGATCTTCCTTTTCCCTTTCTTCTTGGACAGGATTAGTTTCCTTCGGCTGATTGGACTTAACATGAGGTGGCTCTATATATTTCCCACTCCGTAATGAAATAACCTTGCAATGCTCTTTGCCTTCCCGCCTAGGATTTTCAAGCATCACTTGGCAAGTGATCCTTGAGGTCTGTTGTGCTTAAAGCATTAGCTAGCTGCCCAACTTGATTCTCCAAATTTCTCAATGAAGTCGCTTGGCTCGAATAATTGCATCATTCTTTGCCATGTATTCTTTCAATAGGAGCTCAATTGATGAAGAAGGTTCTATAGGCTGAATCTTCACTTGCCGTTGAGCACTTGGAAGTTGATAAGGTCTAGTTGGGGTAGATGATGGGCCTACATTCTGTCCTTGACCATTCCAAGAGAAGTTAGGGTGCTGCCTCCAACCAGGATTATAAGTGTTGGAATATGGGTTATTAGCTTTGCTGAAATTACCAACATAGTAGGCTGATTCTGGGTTAGATGGACAACTATCAAAGACATGCTCCCCACCACAATATGTACAAGAGACTGCTAGATTTTGTTGTGGTTGTACAGTTGCAGCCAAGTTTACAGATTTTAACACACTAGTGAGAGATGAAACTTGTGCAAGCTTAAGGCGTCACACGCATCCAACTCATAAATTCCAGCCACCCTCTTACTTGCAGCAGCTCTTTCAGCTGGCCATTGGTAGTTGTTGTTGGCCATCCTTTCCAAAATTTCATAAGCCTCATTGTAAGACTTTGCCAATATAGCCCCATTGGCTGATGCATCAACTATGGATCGAGTTTGTCCACTTAAACCATTGTAGAAAGTCTCCATCTGAATCCAATGAGGAATGCCATGATGAGGACATTTACGCAAGAGCTCCTTAAACCTCTCCCATGCCTCATATAAAGACTCACTATCCAACTGTTGAAAACCAGTTATGTCATTTCTGAGCTTGGCATTCTTTGTTGGAGGGAAGTACTTCATCAAGAACTTCTCTACCAAGTCATTCCATGTAGCTACTGATTGGGGAGGTAAGGAGTTCAACCACGCTCTTGCTCTATCCCGCAATGAATAAGGGAATAGCTTCAATCTCAAAGCCTCTTCAGTTGCTCCGGTATCTTGAAAGAGTCACTTACTTCCATGAAGAGTCTAAGATGGAGATGAGGATCTTCTCGTTGAAAGCCCACCGAATTGTCCCACGCTTGAAGCATTTGGAACATCACCGGCTTAAGTTCAAAATGTAAGGCTTGAATATCTGGCCGTACTATGCTTGGATTCAGCTCATGCAACATGGGGACAGCATATGCTCGATGGCTCTATCTCTATCATCACCCTCACCTGCCATATTATTCTCATTATTATTCAATCCATTTCTCATCGCTTCAGCCATTGTTTGGAACTGCTGCTAGGCCTCGTTGCTCCCTTCTTCTAGCTCGAAATGTCCTTTCTATTTCGATGTCAAAGGGTGCCAACTCTTGATCGTGCAGCGTGTTCATACAAGGGTAAAAACACCCGAGAATAAAAGGAAACTAATATCAAAGTAAAGAAATTTCAGTAGATAAAACAAAAACTTACTTCTACACTAATTATCAAAGACAAAATTCCCCGGAACAACGGCGCCAAAAACTTGTTGCTTGTATCTCAAGATATTACGCAAGTATACGTATCGCAATCAAGTAATAAATGATAAGTACAAAATCGATCCCACGGAGAATTATATCCTTAACTTTCAATGTAAAAGTAAAATTGATTTAAATGAAATTAACAAGGTTGATTGGTATTTGTCTAACTAATTAACCAAATGACAGTAAAGAAAACTAAGGAACTAAAATGTAGATTTGAGCAATGGAAGAAACTTAATGAGTGACAAGTGTGTTAGGAATCAAGTTTCCCTTCCCCTGAATTTTAAAACACAAATACTAAAGCAATACTACAACCCCAAGATAAATCAAGAACTTGGAATGAATGGCAATATGGTATTTTCCAATACACATAAGCTAGCATCCTAAATCAACATCAGCATATTCCTATGAAGAATTGAATTAAGAATGCAATTTAAACCCAATCCAATCAATGGTAATGTGAGGTAATTGGGTATTCCTACCCAACCTACTAATTAACACAACCTAATTAAAGATGATGCTAACTCACACAATTCAACAAACACCTAGACTTCATTAATTTTCCAATTAATGAAATCATAACATTCATTCAAGAAAGATCATTCAAGAACTGAAATTAGTCAATATAACATGCTGAATTCATTAACAATAAAGTGGATTGCAATAAAACTAAAGAACACATGATTAATTACATATCAAAATTCAGGTTTAGGTACTACTATCATCCCAACACAGCTAAGATTTAGCCCATAACAGAATTCAAATGCATAAAACCAAGTATAGTTGACATGAGACTAGAAAATAAGAAGATAGAGTTATATAAACAAGAATAAACTAAGGCTTCAATGCTTCCACATGAGCTCCAAATTTTCTTCTTCAAAGAAATCAGCAACTCCAACAGCTCTCCTTGCTTCCACAAGAGCTCCAAAGATTCATTCTCTACCTCCTTCCTCTCAGCCAAGTCTATCATCCACACCTTGGTCGAATCTCCCCTCTTGTCCTCCTTGCCTCTCTTCTCTTTATTCCATAAATGTCTTCAATCATTAGGTTAGATTCTGGCCATAGGATTAGAACCTTCCTCCTGAGATCAAGGGCTGAAAACCATCATGTATTTACAAGAATTTAGTCCACTTAAGTTACCCCTTTTTGGTCAATTCCATTTGAATTGGATCTGAGAATATTCTGCTCCGTTGTTGTAGCAATGCAGCAACAACTCTACAACAAAGTTAGAGGACATGTTCTTTATGAATCTTCACCTACATGTTCAAGAGAAAGAGAAACAGTCAAATTCATCCATAAAAAGAAGGGAAATTCATGCAATGTGACAAAAATGAACTAAACAAATGCAACATGTTGAGACTAAATAAAACAACATCTAATGAATACTATCACTAAAACAAAGACAAAATACTCCTAAATCAAGCCATCTCAAGTATAAAAGTTATAAATCTTAACTCTATTTTATTCTTCCCCCCCCCCCCCCCGCCCCTTTTTATTAAAAAAAAAAAAACAACCTCTTTAGAAAGAAAGAGTTTTTTTTATTTTGAAAGAAAGGGGGATGATTTGCAAAAGGGGGGTGGGAGAGGTTTTTTTTGTTTGGGGGGGGGTTTTTAGGAGGACCAGATATCCAGGGAGATACTGTCGCAGTTTAACCCTTGCATTGTAATGTGTTGCAATGCGTCTTTGGTATTCTTCCAAGCGATATTGTGCTTTATCTCTAACTTCCTCAATGAAGTCTATGTTTGCCCTCATTCCTTCGATATTTGCATCCTCATTGAATTCTTCTTCTCTAATAGATCCAACCTTAACCTCTACGGGAATCCGAGCTTCGACTCCATATACTAGTCGGAATGGAGATTCGCCGATGGTTGTCCTGGTAGTAGTTCGGTAAGACCAGAGTACTTTAGGTAACTCTTCTACCCATCTGCCTTTAGATTGGTCCAATCTTTTCTTTAATCCTTCCAGCATTGATCTATTAGTGACTTCCACTTGGCCATTACTCTGCAGATATGCTACAGAAGACCAACGATGCTCTATGCCTTGCTCTTTACAGAATCATTCGAATTCAGCATTTTCGAACTGTTTACCGTGGTCGGTGACAATGATTTTTGGGATACCATACCGATACATGATATTATGTGTGACGAACTTTTTCATCTGGTCGGTATTGATGGATGCCAGTGCTTCAGCCTCCACCCATTTAGTAAAGTAATCGATTGCCACCACTAGGTATTCTTTGCTCCCTGTGGCTTTTGGTAGTTTTCCTACCAAGTCTATCCCCCATCTTGTCACATCCACCCAGTCGGTATCCTATCTGGCATACCCAGGATGTGATCCATAGCCCGAAGATCCAGATCGAGCGGCCATGCCTCCCACATACACGATAACATAATCATGAACAATATAATCAATGTATAAAACAAGCAATAAATAGATCAATTGAATAAGAGAAGATAGTAAATCAGAGTGTGGAAATATTAAGTATCAACTTCACATAGAGGTAATCTCAAAGAGAAGAAGTGATCAGAAGTCACTCCTTCAACAATAGCGGAAAAGTGGTTGATTAAGTTAAATTACAATCTGTGTCAAGAGCAAATCCATAAGAACTAGAGTGAAAATATCCAAATGATTACAGTCATCCAGGGAAATGGGGCCTACACATAGGTTTCTTCTATCCTAACGATTTCTTCTTCAAAAGTGTGGATTAAGTAAACCCAACGTGGCCGCTCCCTCACTAAGGTGGGGCTAACCCTGGTACGAACCATAATCCTCCTCGGTATAGCAATCATGACTCTCCGCGTAGCCATCACCGGAAGGGTAGTATGCGGGACCATAGCTCGGGTCATAGGACGTGCCATCAAGGTCTTCTATACCTGCAGTATAATCTAGCAAATTGCACAAAAGGAATGAGTTCAAAAGAACTCAGCAAGGCAAGTCGTTTCATAATACATAGTTCATTCGATACAAGTCACAATATGATGCAATATGATATGAGACAATGATGAAATATGATTCTAATCTTAAGTATGCTAGTCTCTAAGGTAAACATGCTTTAAGCCATAGCACCATACTTCTTTGGGTCGTCAGTCCCCTTCAATCATAAGATATCTTGGGTCTGCCGTGGTAATTGGGTAAAGTCCTCATCAAGCCATGGTTGGGGATTTAGTCACCACTCTCTCACATCACCATTGGTATAAGTATTGGCGCATGTAGCGGCGAAGCCTAGCCCAATGCAAGTCATCTACTCTGTCGTATCATGTCAGATCCGGATACTTTCCCTATGGCACCGACCAACTCGGTTCAGTATCCTTCACACTAGAGTCAGCATATCCTATGGCACCGACCAACTCGGACTACGGACTCATCAACCCTATTGGTCATCCACAAATGGTAAACGGGAAGCTCTCACATCCTCTCATGGATTGGTTACCGGTCTTGAGCGCCCGTGAGCCCAGGTCTATCCATTTGTAACCCTACCAATAAATGGCCCCTTTCGGGTATCCGCAGTATAGTTCAAGTCCTCTCACGGAGTGGATACTGATCTTCAGTGCCCTTCAACCATACTCTACCACGGGTCGTTCGGTCTCAATACCCTTTTGATTCGGGTCTGATACGACAAGGGAAAATATCCTAACCATACACCTAGACAATCCTACACATGTCATCCAACAACCCAGGAAAGCGTTGATGGACACCTTCGGAGAATATCCCATACTACTCTCTCCGATGTCCAAGGACAGAAGTGTCGAAAGGACACTTCTCAATCCCAAGTCGTACGTAGTCAATCACAAGCTCAATCTCATCATATCATACTAAGCAATAATTCATCATATAAACAATACATATCATAACATGATTGATCCTATATAAATCATAAAGTAAAATTTGAACATGATATTCTAAATGATATATAACATTCTATTATTGGTAAGAAAACATATAACAGTCATGTATAGTAAAGGAATACTCATATGAACATAACCATTAAGTTCCCATAATGTAAGCATGTTGGTATAATTAACATACTTGAGTTAACGACTGTCCTTACCTTAATCAAGTTGTAAATAGTTTTAATGATCACCAAGTATGGTCCCAAAATCAGTGTTGATACCCTAGATAACATACAAGTAATGTCAGAGAAGAAAGCAATTGAATCGGGGTTCAAACGAATCAATTCGGCTGAGTACAGGGCCTTAACAGCTCTTGGTTGACTGGCTTGGTCGACTGTCAGTCGACCAAGCAGTCGACCAAGACTTGTTAACTTCAGGACAGCAATGGAAACTTGATCCGAAACTGCCCTTCCGGTGCTCCGATCGTCACGAAATTTGGAGGGCATGTTTATAATAGTAAGAGGATACTACACACTAATTTTCATGATGATCCAACGGTTCAATAAAAAAATTCCCAAATTGAAATCTTAGGTTCTATATGATATTTAACAAGAAATAAAATGGAATTGATAGAAATTGTAAAGGATGATAGAAATCAATCAAATGAGTGTTAAGAATCAAGCTAGAATATTAATTTCATTATAGTCTAAGCTTATCATGCATCTACATATCAGATTTTAATCAAAATAGGTTAGATTGAATAGAATCAAAGTGATGGAGTGCAATTAATCTCATTTGAATCATAACATAGCATGAGTGGGGGAGGATTAAGGAATTGAAAGGGGGAAACTCATGGTTAAGTGTTTGCAAGGTTGCAGCACTTCAGCCATGGTTTCAAGATCATTAATTGATAGGAAATTGATTAGATTAGAAGAAGAATTGAAGAAATCATACCTTAAGTTGATCATTAATGCATACACTAATGATTGGAGTCAAAGATCTTCCCAAACATCAAGTATTAGCCCAAGAGAGTGTCCAACCTCGAGCTCTGGAGTGCCAATGATTAGTTTAGGTCCTCATTCACGAGTTCCAAAAAGGTAGGGGCAAAATGGGATGTGATTTAGTGCATTTTCGAATTCCATTACTCTTGGTCGACTGGCTGGTCGACTGTCAATCGACCAAGCCATGACAACAACTTCAGGAGTGGATTCGGGAGGCTATACAAGGTCAAATCGAGTGGGGTTTTCTCCTACAAGTAAACCAACAAGTCTAGTTTCAGAAAATACCTTTGGATTGATCACGGGGTTCCAGGAAGTGCTTCAACTAATACACTTTTCATCGATGCGCAGATTTTCACTCAACACTGACAATGTGCTCAAGTAAGGGGCATCATTGTCAATGTTCATAGGCTCTATATCAAGCATCGAATCATCCACTAAGAGGGCCCACAGGTGTCTTCTACCACCACTTCGGGTCTTCGAACCTGCAACAGAATAAAATACGGGCCGGGTCAGGGTTAGGATAAGGCCGGATTTTACACATCTAGCGTAGGGAATTGGAGAGAGGGTTGATGTTAGAGGCATTGCGGGAGCATGAGGTATGTTGGCGTGCGCCTGGCACTTGTCACATTTGCATACGTGAGCTTTCGAATCTTCTTGTAGTGTGGGCCAATAGTATCCTTGCCTTATTATCTTGTCTGGCTAAGGCTCGGCTCCTATATGACCTCCACAGTTTCCTTCATTAATTTCTTTTAGCATGACAGCTGCCTCTGGAGCCCCTACACATCTTAACAATGGTCGGGTTAGAGATTTTTTGTATAACTTGTCGTTTCTAACGGTGTATCTAACTGCTCTTTGCTTTACAGTTCTAGCTTCTTTTGGATCTTATGGTAATAAATCACTTTCTAGATAATTGATTATTGGAGTCATCCAACCGTGCTCGGTCTGTATGTGCATCTGGTTGGTCAGACTGATGCTTGGAAACTGTAGCTCTTCCATATATACGACTGGTTCTGCCTCCATCTCATCCGTAGCCAACCTAGATAGGGCATCTGCCTGCTCATTTTCTGCTCTAGGGACTTGTTGGATTTGGATGTCTTTGAAGAATTGTCTGTATTGGTTGACCATGGTCAGATATTTAGTCATCCTCTTTTCTTTTGCTTCATATAGCCCGTTCACTTGATTCACAATTAGTTGTGAGTCACTTCTAACTTCGATGTTCTGAATATCAAGGGCTTTTGCTATACAAAGACCTGCTATTAATGCTTCATATTCTGCTTCATTGTTTGAGGCCTTGAATTGGAAGCGTAGTGCATACCGTATTTGGAATCCTCCTGGGCTTATTAGGAGCAATCCCGCGCCACTCCCCTATGCGTTGCTAGAACCATCCACTGAAAGTATCCATCTTTTGATACTTTCGGAAGTGGCCTCTTCCTCTTGCTCATGCCTTGGTTCAGAAGTTTCAAGGATGAAATCAGCTAGGACCTGTGCTTTAATAGCTGGTCTTGGTCGAAACTCTATCTGATTATCGCTTAGCTCAACTGCCCATGATACCAGTCTTCCGGCCAGGTCTGGTCAGTGCAATATTTTCTTTAAGGGAAAATTTGTTAATACTGCAATAGGATGTGACTGTAAATATGGTCTCAGTTTTCTGGCTGCTATGACTAGGGCCAAAGCTGGCTTGTCCACTTCTGGATATCTTGTTTCAGCATCAAGGAGCACATGGCTCACATAGTAAACGGGGTTTTGCTGTTTTCCTTCATCTTGCACTGGTACTGCACTAACAGCCAGGGGCGAAGTTTCCAAGTAGATGATCAGTTCCTTTCCTATGGTCGGTTGTATGAGCAAGGGTGGAGTAGTTAGCTTTTCTTTCAGATGCTCGAAAGCTTGTTGACACTCCTCGCTCCATTCTGGTACTCCCTTTTTGGAAATATTTTTTAAGGCTTGAAAGAAAGGTGAACATTTCTCTCCTGAACGGGCTATGAACCTGTTTAAGGCTGCCACCCGACCAGTGAGACTTTGTATCTCTTTGACGCTTTTTGGTGGTTTCATCTCTTGTATGGCTTTTATCTTCTCTGGATTAGCTTCTATTCCTCTTTGGGATACCATGAACCCCAGAAATTTTCCCGAAGATACTCCAAAAGCGAATTTTTCTGGGTTGAGCTTCATTTTGTATGCTCGGAGTACCTTAAAGACTTCTGCTAGGTCTTTTAGATGGTTGGGTTGAGATGTGCTCTTTATCAGCATGTCATCGACGTATACCTCCATATTCCTGCCTATCTACTGCTCGAAAATTTTGTTGACCGCTCGCTGGTAGGTTGCCCCAGCATTTTTTAGACCAAAAGGCATTACTTTGTAGTAGTAACTATCCCTGTCTGTCATGAATACTGTGTGTTTTTGGTCGTCCTGGTTCATCAAGATTTGGTTGTATCCTGAATAGGCATCCATGAAACTGAGCATCTCATGACCGGCTATTGCATCGATGAGCAAGTCTATCCTTGGTAAAGGATAACAATCCTTTGGACAGGCCTTATTGAGGTCGGTATAGTCTATGCACATTCTCCATTTTCCAGTTGCCTTTTTTACCATTACCACATTGGCCAACCAAGTTGGGTGGTCGATAGGTTTAATGAATCCGGATTGCTTTAGCTTCTGAGCCTCAGTTAGGATAGCCTCATGCTTTTCCAAAGAAAAATTTCTTCTCTTTTGTATTACTGGGATCGCTTGAGGGTCAATGTTTAGCTTGTGCTCGGCTACTTTTCTGTCTATTCCGGGCATGTCTTCTGCCAACCATGCAAAGACGTCAGTATTTTTCTGTAAAAATCTGGTTAGACTATTTTTGAACTCTTCTTCTTGTTCTGCTCCGATCATAGTTCCCTGATCTTCCCTTGAATTCACCATAATCTTTTCCAAATTTTCTACTAGTTCGGCTCTTTGCATGTTTTCTTCATCATGATCATCTTTGACTTCGACTGCCATGGTAGAGCTTGTTTTTACTCTTTTTCTCATGTAATTGGCGTAGCTCTGTCGGCTTCCTTTTTGATCGGCGGAACATTCTCCTATTCCCTTTTTTGTTGGGAATTTCATCTTCATGTGTAAGGATGATACTACCGCCTCCAGAGTACAAAGGGTTGGTCGTCCTAAGATCATATTATAAGCTGACAAATCTCGGATGACCATAAAATTTGTTTCGATGACCCTGTCTTTGGGGTATTCGCCGAAACGAAGATCTAATCTGATGGTGCCCTCTGCTCGGGTTGAGGTTCCTGTAAAATCGTATAAGTGCGTCCCATAGGGGATTAGCATTTTCTCGTCTAGCTGCAATTTCTTGAAAGCTTCTAATGACAAGATATCTGCTGATGACCCTATATTTACTAGGACTCTATGGACCTCTGTTCCTGCCAGAGTGACTTTGATGACAAGGGCATCATCGTGGGGAGTGTTTACCCCATGTTTATCTTTGGATGAGAAGGTGATCGGTTTTGAAGTGATCTTCTCATCGGGTTTCTCAGGCTCGGCATTCCCCACATATTGTGCTTTTCTTTTGGCTTGTCTACTTGACTCCTCAGTTGGGCCACCGAACACAGTAAATATTGGTGGTCGTTTTTTATTGTCTCCTCCTTCTCGTGGTCGGGACTTGTTTTGGCGTCCTTCTCTGCTTGGAGATCTATGCCACTTCCTACCTCCTTCTATTTGTTTTTGATCAGGTTGGGTAGGTCGGAGGTATTTTGTAAGCTGTCCTTGAGAGATGATCATGTCAATTTCCTCTTTTAGCTGTCGGCAGTCATCTGTCCAGTGTCCGTGATCTTTGTGGAATTTGCAATATTTACTTTTATCACGATTTCCTGGACGAGAATGTAGCTTCTTGGGCCGCTAGAGAATTCCTCGATCTTTAATTTGCATCAGGATTTTCGATCTCCTCATGGCCGGTGACCTTTCCCGCTCAGGTCGACCATCCCTGGTCGGGTCTATGGTCGATCTTCTGATGGGTTGGTATTTTTCTTTGTATGTTCTTTCCTCAGTGGTTGGATGCTCCTTCTTTCGAGATTCAATTGTTTCTGATATCTCTACTTGCTTGTGGCATCGTTCTCGAAGGTCATCATACGTTTCAGGCATGTCATTCAAAAGTCTCTCAAGTAGGCCTTCATGGCTGAGTCCTTGGTACAAGGCGTGGAAGGCTATCTTTTCATTTAGATTTTCAATCTGCATGGTCAGATTATTGAATCTCGCAAGGAAATCTCTAATGGACTCCGTTCGCCCTTGTTTTACAGCGAACAAGGTTTCTTCTCTCTTTTTGGTTTCTACTCTGCTTTGGAAACGCAATAAGAAAGTCCGACCTAGATGGTCAAAACTCTTTATTGTGCCACGAGGCAGAGCTTGGTACCAATCTAACGCTGCTTCAGTCAATGATGCTGGAAAACTGCGGCACATAGCTGCTTCATTGTGTCTAGAAGTTGACATGACAGACTTATAATGGGTGATGTGATGCTTAGGACACTTCGATCCATTGTATGCCTTGAAGGTCGGGCATTTGAAACCTATTGGCATCTCTGCTTCCGAGACGCTTTTGATGAAAGGATCCTCTTTTAAGACGGCGTATAGCTCGTCTTTTCCAAGCTTTAGCGCTTTTTTGACTGTTTCGTCAAGGTCGGTGATGCGCTTATTCATCTCTTCATCTTGCTTCTTTGAACCATTATGATTCTTTTTGTCCTTTGAAGCTTTTGCTGGATCTGTGTTGCTTCCTCGATCTCCGTCTTCATCGACTCGGAGGATTCTTTTCTCGGAATAACTTCTTTCGAGGTTCGAGATTTTGCCAGCTCTTTTTTGAGATTGTTGAGGTATCTCGGTCGATCACAGGTGGTCGGCCACGCCTGCTCCCCTCGGGACTTTTTTGTTTTTTCTGCGAATCTGCTTCGGGAGAAATTACATGTTGCATGGCCATCCTGATCAACTCGCTTAGGGATGAGATTGCTTTTCCCATCTCAAATTGTTCCTTTTGAACTTCGACAATTTGATGCATTGTCGAGTATTAATTTGCTTGAGTGTTTGAAAGAATTGGAGAATCTTGTTGAATCTAGAGTTCGGGAATTTTTTCCATTCCGCCCTGGTCGACTTCCTTTTCTCTGCCAGACACCTCTTCAATTACCAAACCTGATCTCGTCTTCATAATAGCTTTTTTACCAAAGTTCCCACAGATGGCGCCTATTGTTGCTGCACAATCCTGATCGTCCCTTCAGCCGGTTGAACCTGCAAGAGTGAGCTCGACCGTGGAGGTCGAGTTTTCACCTCCGACGATCTAGTTAGGGATCCGACTAAGGAAGGCAAGAAAGTAATGAACAATAAGAATTCGAATAGTGATAGTTCTATTCAGCGTACCTTTCTCTTGTGTTCTCATACCTTTTTATAGCTTTTCTCCGTATGAGTTTGAGTGGGACTCAAACCTTAATTAGGTTGCGATTTGAATCTTAATCCTTGAGTCCTACTCGAACATGAGTAGTAGAGTCTTGACTGAATACTATTTCTTTGGCTAGAATCATATTCAAATTTACCTTGCTATTCAGCCTTTGTACTTATCCGACCGACCTTGATTTGGTCAGTTTAACTTGATCTGAGCTGGTTGGGCTAGGTTCAAACCGAACTGGTTTGATTCCGATCTGGTCGGACTGGGCTCAAACCAGACTGGTTTAAGCTTATTTATTCTTTCCTTATCATAAAGAAAACATCAATTAATCACATGATGATTGTCTTTTGTTCCAGATATAAGTTTGAAAACAATAGATTGAACAAGGAATTTGCCAATCACCATTCATTTAGTTTCATGAAAGGGTGCAGCTTGATTCAATTTGCTTTAATGAACTGGGTATGTTCTGTACGAACTTTATTTTGGCATTAATTTGAGTTGCTTCATATTATTTGACACATGGAACCATTATTTTTGCAGGTGATCTAGATGCCATTGCAACAGTTCATGGGAAGGAGGATTTGAACTATTTAGATTGATATGGAGAAAATATGACCGAACTTGGTTCATTCTCGATTTGACCCTAGACTCCGGTCGGGACGAAGGGAATCGACTCGCTTCCGAGCGAGCCAGGTCCATGAGGTAGCTTGTTGAGAAAGAAAACTAAATCAGCCACAAGCACGCCCTAATCTGATACTTTAGGAATAGGTTAATCAACCTGATGACGGCTAGCAGAATTCGGCAGTTGTCACTCATCGCTATCATACGGATAACCACCAGATAACAATCGGGTTATCCTAGGAGTCATCTACTAGTCCAAACTAGTAGAAGTCTATCACTCAACCGATCTATCTGTTAGATCCAATGACTATCTGAAGAAGGCTCAAATACATCCAACGAAGAAGATTCGAAGGTACACTCTATATAAAACATCAACCTACCCACAAGGTAGGGACAGACGAAAACATTCAAATGCTTACTATCTGAATCGTATTCTTGTTATTCATTCCTTAGCTCTATGCTCTAGCAGAGCCCTTTGTGATTAAGTTCATCAACTGACTTAGCCTTCGGAGGTGGACTCCCGACCCCAATGGTCGGGCCACATCTGACACTTTGTTTTGCAGGTCTCTCTCAGGAGATCTAAGGGCTGAGCAGATTTTGGACGCATCATTTGGCGCCGTCTGTGGGAATCATTTCAGAAAGCTATGGTGACTAGATCAGCGGCAGTTGCTGCAACTGCTGCACAGCGAGATGCTGGCGTCCAAATTCCTGGAGTAAACAATCCAGATATCCTCAGGGAAGTCGACCGCTCGAAGTAGATGGTGGTCAAGGAGGTAATAATCCTCCAGATTCACTCCAGCATCAACTGGATCAACTGAAACTCCAGATGTTGGAGGTAAGTCAGGCACTCCATGTGCTGACTAGACAAGTGGTGGTACCACAAGACCCCGATTGTCGTGATGCAGGAAGGCGCGCATCGCAGCGGGATCGGAGACTAATTGATGAACAAAACGTCTGTCAAAACTTCCGGGAAGGTGACCAAGTACCTAGGAGAACTGAAAATCTCCCTAGGCGTGACGATCGGTTTGACGGACCGCAAGGGAGTACTATTGATTCGAATACAAGGTTGGTTACAGGAGTGAGAACTCACTCACCAACTGTTAGGTGCGTTGTTCGTGATGATGATCGTGTTGTTCGTGATAATGATCGTGTTGTTCGGGGCCGTGATCGTATTGTTGAAGATCGGTCAGCACATATTGGTCAAGAATTGGCTAATATCAATCAAAAGCTTGGGCAATTGGCGAGAGGAAGGATAACTGACGGTTATTCGAAAAACTCCATTTGCCGAGCCTATTGCGGGATATCAATTTCCTCACAATTTCCGTTTGCCAACTTTTTCCACATTCGATGGCTCTAGAGATCCCATGGCCCACATCAGTTATTATCAGCAGACTATGGCAGTTGCAGGTAATTCTGATGAAATTCTTTGCAGGGTCTTTGGTTCATCTTTAACTGGAGCGGCACAGAAATAGTTCTCGAACCTCCCCTCAGGAAGGATCGTGAATTTCGACGAGTTGGCACGCAAATTCATAGGGCGATTCCATAGTGGAATCCATATTAAAAAGACTGAGGAAACCTTGTTTACTATTAGACAAGGGAAGAGTGAATCGATTCGGGAATACCTAAAAGGATTCAACAAGGTTACAATGGAGATAGAAAACCTAGATGAGCAAGTAGCTAAAACTGATTTGTTCACTGGCCTCACTAATCGAAGACTCTTGGAGTTATTACTTCAAGACATGCCTACAACTTATGCTGAATTGGTATAGAGATGCCAAAAGCAGGTAGCAGTCACGGAAATCTTAGACGCCCGTTAGGGGAATAATAAAGCCTCCGCGAAAGAGCAAAAGGCTCCTAAAAGCAAACAGAAACCAAGGAAGAATATTCGAGATCAAGTTGGAAAGCCTCATTAGGCATGGCGACAGAGATCTCCTGACAAAAGTGAGTATACTCCATTAAATATTCCTCGGGCTGATATTTTAAACATTATCAAGAAACGGAATATCTTGAAGTGGCCTCCGAAGCTTCCTACTAAACCTGGGGAACAGGATCGAGAAAGGTATTGCCATTTCCACAAGAATTACGGTCATTATACCAATGATTGTAGACATTTAAAGGCGGATATCGAAAGATTGATATCCCAGGGACATTTGTCCAATTTCGTCAGTAGAAGGTGAGAGGAACCACGCGATGCAGCAATAAAAAGGGACCGTTCGGTTAGCTCAGATCAACCGAAGGAGGCTCCTAAATCTAAGAAGGGTAAGGAGGTGATTGATGATACTCGGTCACCGATCCTTACAATCTTTGGAGGTCCCGAGCCTGAATCACTCCGGAAGCTGAAAGCAAAATCCAAATTTGTTGGGACCGGAGAGACACAAAAGCGTAAAAGGCCAAATGGTGAGGGTTCGATCACCTTTGGCGAAGAAGATGAAAGAGGCGTTTGTTTACCTCATGATGATGCCATAGTCATCTAGGTAGAGATTGCACGCCGAGAAGTACACAAGGTGTTAGTTGACACCGGGTCTGCTTCAGACTTATTATCTTATGCAGCCTATCATAAACTTAAGGTGGATGAAGACTTGATGGAGCCATCATCCGCGCATCTATATGGCTTTGCAAGATCATCTACAATAGCGGAAGGATCGGTTCAGTTGGATCTGTCAATTGAAAGCTTCCCCAAGGAAGCCACCGTTCGGGTAAATTTCTTGGTGGTTCGGGATCTCCCTGCTTACAATGTAATCCTTGGGAGACCATCTTTGTCGAAATTAGGTGCTATCGTTTCAACGAAGCACCTCAAAATAAAATTCTCGACTGAGATGGGAGTCGGTCAAGTTTCATCTGACCAAGAATTTCTCGGCAATGTTATGTTGCATATCTGAAAGACAAGGAAGGCCCGAGAAAGGTAACGGTGTTACCAATTGAAGTACGAGATGATCGGGATGAAGCAGAAATGCAAAGGCCCAAGCTAGTAGAAAAGCTGGAGCAAATCCAGTTGTGTCCCGGTGATGAAAAAAGAGTTACTTATATCGGGTCTAAGCAGCTGGAAGAATTCAAAGGGGGGAGTTGAAGTCTTTTCTTCAACAAAATAGTGACATGTTTGCGTGGTCTGCAGATGACATGCCAGGAATTGATCGGCATGTTGCAGAGCACAAACTTTGGATAGATCCAAAGGTGAAACCAGTTATCCAAAAAAGGAGAAATTTCTCCATGAAAAAATATGAAGCCGTTCGGGGCGAAGTTGAAAAACTGAAGAGTTCTGGTTTCATCGAACCAATTAAATGCCCAATCTGGTTGGCCAATGTGGTGATGGTCAAAAAGGCAAACGGGAAGTGGAGGATGTGTACAGATTACACAGACCTCAACAAGGCTTGTCCTAAAGATTGTTACCTGTTGCCTAGGATTGATCTGTTAATAGATGCAACTACAGGATATGAAACCTTGAGTTTCATGGATGCCTACTCAGGGTATAATCAGATCCTCATGAACAAGGAGGACGAAAAGTTTACGGCTTTCATGACTGATCGTGAAAGTTTTTATTATAAAGTCATGTTGTTCGGCCTGAAGAATGCAGGAGCTACTTATCAGAGGGCCGTCAACAAAATTTTCAAAGACTTGATCGGGAAAAATGTCGAAGCTTATGTTGACGATATGCTAGTAAAGAGCATTGCAAAGGCAAAACATATTGAAGATTCAACGGAGGTATTTTCAGTACTGCGAAAATACCAAATGAAGTTGAATCTGGAGAAATGTTCCCTCGGAGTTTCTTCAGGAAAATTCTTGGGCTTCATGGTATCACAAAGAGGTATTGAGGCTAATCTTGCCAAAATACAGGCTTTAATTGATATGGAAGCCCCCAAAACTGTCCGGGATGTGCAATGCTTAACGGGGAGAGTAGCCGCTTTAAACCGTTTCATCTCACAGTTAGGAGAAAAGTGTCTACCTTTTTTCAAGGCACTCAAAGATTTGAGGGGCAGTAAGGAGGCAAAATGGACCGAGGAGTGTCAAAAAGCTTTCGAAGAACTGAAGGAGACATTGGGAAGACCACCGCTATTGTCCCGACCGGAGAAGGGGCACATCTTGCAGCTATATTTAGCAACATCCCCTTCGGCGGTCAGCGCAATACTCGTTTGGGAAAAGGACAAGAAGCAATGGCTAATTTATTATGTTAGCCATGTACTACTGGACGCGGAAACACGGTATTCTCAGATCGAGAAGCAGGCTCTAGCTCTTATGATAGCAGCTAGGAAACTACGGCCATATTTTCAGGCTCATTTCATCGAGGTATTTACTATTGGTCCCCTTAGTAAAGTTCTTCGTAAACCTGATTTGTCTGGAAGAATGGTGGCATGGTCGGTTGAACTCAGTGAGTTCCAAGTAAGCTTTAAGCCTTGAACGGCAATCAAAGCTCAAGCACTAGCCGACTTTGTAGTAGAGACTACTGCACCAATGGAAGACATTGTCAAACCCACTATCCCAACCATATGGGAGGTATATGTGGATGGTTCGAGTAATAAGGATGGAGCAGGGGCTGGAATTCTCCTGAAGAGTCCGGCAGGATTTCTTATTCGGTATGCATTGAGATTTGCATTCGAAGCGAGTAATAACGAGGCGGAGTACGAAGCCCTTATTGTGAAACCCAGCCCTAACCTTGACCCGGAAACCTTGTTATTTGTAGGTCCAGTGACCCGAAGTAAGGTAAGAAGTCAGCTTTGGGCCATCCCAGTGGAGGACTTGGTGTCTGGCTTTGAATCCATGAGAGTTGATGATGAGGTTCTATTTATGGAAACTGAATCTCGATGAAGATCGGATTAGTTGATGGACTTGGAGTGCTCTCTATCTTGGTTTGAGGGCATTTCTACCTATTAGGTAAGTCACTTGATATGTGTGCAAAACCCCTTTAGGATTGGATTTGATCTGGGTCTTCAATTCCCTGTTTAGGAGTTGCTGAATTGATTGGTCGACTGGACCAGTCGACCAATCCACTCGACCAATGGGTTCTGTCTTTGGCAATTAGGTCTTGCTTGCTCTATTTAAGTCCAATCTCGAGTCTACTTCGTATTTTCTGCCTCCAAACTCTTTGGAACGAACCAAAGACCTCTGCAAGTCACCTCCCTTGCATCCTTGGTGTTTTTCTTGACGGACCTTCGTCAAAACTCTTCCTCTTGCATCAAAGGTATGTCTACACTCTCATCTTCTCCTCCATCTTTGTTTTTCTTTCCTTTTTGAGTTAAGACAGAGAGGAGATGCTGCATTCTCTCGTTGCAAACATCTCTGGACTTGTCTCTCATGATCTTCCTAAGGATTAATGGCTAATGCAATGATCTTAACCATGATCATTGCAAGCTTTTGAAGGAATCATGATCAAATCATGATCTTGTCTTTGTTCATCTTTTGATTTGAATTCTAATCTTTTTAGATCTACTATACTGATCATGTTAGTAGTCAATTGCTGTGTTTTCTTTACATGATCCATGATCTATCAATATCTAGTTGTTTCTCTTCTACCATACCATGCTTTCTTCATGAATCATGATAGTTACATATATGGTAGGTTTTGTTTCCTTATTTAGATTTATGCTCTTAGGTCTATTTTCTTGAAGATCTAAGTATGCCTTCCATGATATCTTTATCTGAATCAATGATTCATTCTTCTAATGTTCTTGTCTATGATTTCTATCTTGAATTCTTTAAGAACCATGATTGATCTAACTATGGTAACTTTTTGTTTCCTAATTTGTATCTTGAAGACTTGATTCGATTAGTGTTTTGAGGTCCCCTATTTGTTAGGATACTACTAATGTAGGTTACCCCTTGATTAGTACCCTTTTGAACCACCAAATTCGGATTTTATATCTTAAAACTCTGATTTTGTAGGCTACTGTCTTCATTGGTCGACTGATTGGTCGACTGGGGCAGTAGACCAATCCAATCGACCAATGAGTACAGCAACTCCTGAATTGGTCTGTTTTGGATGTTTTGGTATCTTTTCTGTTAGGGATCTTTCCTAATATGTTGTATACACTTGTTTAGGACCTTCTTCTCAAGTTTGTCAAGATCTTACTTGATTTCTTAGGATTCCTTTGCAAGTTATAAAAGGTAAGGATGGTTACTTCTTTAACAACATAAATTGCATATCTTAGTTTCTATATTTGAATCTTGTTAATTTATTTCTTTAATTAGATTCTTATAATGTTATACTACTGTGGTACTTGTCTTGATATCAGTAGCATTACTTATTTATATTGAATTGACTCATGTATGATTTACTTACCAGTTATATACAAGTTGATTGTAATTATTGATTTCTTTCCATATATGAAGTTACCATATATGTGATGTTATGAATTGATGCTTGTGTATGCTTAAGTATGGTTTGGAAAGGAGAGGTGTCCTTTTGACACTTCTGTCCTTGGACAACTACGGGAATATTATGGGATGTTTCCGGAGATGCCCTCTGGACACCTTCCTAAACTGTTGGATGACATATCTAGGACTGTCTAGTAGTGTTTGGCTAGGATGTCCCGTTATGTCAGACCCTAATCGGAGGGGTATTGAGACCGAACGACCCGTGGTAGCAATGGGGATTCATGGGCGCTTAAGACCGGTAACAACCCGTGAGAGGACAGGAATCACATTGTGGGGGCCATTTATTGGTAGGGTTGCATATGGTTAGACTTGGGCTCACGGGCGTTCAAGACCGGTAACCAACCCGTGAGAGGACGTAAGAACTTCCCGTTTACCATATGTGGATAACCAGTAGGGTTGATGAGTCCGTAGTCAGGGACTATGAGGACTCTAGTGTGAAGGATACCGGAAAGGATCGCCAGGGGCGAGGAATGGACGTATCTGGATCTGACTTGATGTAACTAAGTAGAAGACTTGCATTTGGCTAGGCTTTACCCTGACATGCGCCGGTACTTAGACCAATGGTTATGTGAGAGAGTGGTGACCTATACCCCAGCCATGGAATGTCCCGAGGGATGCCGGACCCATTACCAACTGATGATGAGTGATTGAGACTTTCCTAAAGAAGTACGGTGCTATGACTTAAAGCATGTCTGCCAATAGAGACCAGCATATATAGAGTTAGATTCATACATTCATTGTTTGTCTCATACCATACTGCATTTATGTTTGTTTTGTAATCCTGCCATTTATGTTATTATGGATTTAACTGCCTTATTGAGTTTCTTTGAAACTCATTCCTTTATTGTACAATGTTTGTTAGACTATTCTACAGGTTCTGAATATCATGACTGCTCGTACGAAGAAGCGCAAGGAGAAGAGGCATATCTCCAGGAAGGGGATTGCGGTTACGACAATTACGCTGAAGATCCCGCGAGTGGTTATGCTCCGTACAATGCTTAGTCCGACCATAGAGTGGAAGCGCCCTTGTGCCATTTATGAGATCTATACTTATAGGGATATTGTCTATAAGATTGAGAACAATTTAGTTACCTTTTGTACCTGCTATTGGGATTAGATTCTATCCTGTTTATTCTCTTTTTGAACTACTTTTCCGCTGGTTGTAGAGTGGGATTTCGCCTCACTTTACTTATCTGATTTAGATACTCTGATTTATATATATGATTCATTCTTTCCTTAATTGGATCTATGGTTTATCTTTCGCACATCGATTATTGTTGTTCATGATTATGTTATTGTTTATGTGGGAGGTTGATTACTCGCTACCTGATCTTCAGGCTATGGATCACACTCTCGGGTATGCCAGATAGGGTACCGGCTGGGAGGATGTGACACTTATAGCTGGACTTAGATTGTCAAAAGCATTAGCAATAGAAGACGCAACTATTTATAGTGACTCTTAGCTTATTGTCAACCAAGTACAAGGGGAATATGGTGTTAAGGAACCCCGGTTACAGAAATATCAAGAGATTGTGCAAGTATTGCAGAAAGAGTTCAGGAATCTGAAAGTATGTTAGATTCCAAGAAAAGAAAATACAATGGCAGATGAGCTATCCCGATTAGCCAATACTAAAGAAAAGAATTTAGACCCTTCGGTCAACATAGAAGAGATAACATTTCCAAGTTATCATGAAAAGGAAATTTCCTATATTGAAGCGGAGCATTGCTGGATGGATCCAATAGTTGAATATCTGAGAGATGATAAACTGCCAGAGGATCCGAAAGAGGCGAGATTAATCAAAGTACGATTAGCGCGATTCATTATGCAGAATGGAAGGCTGTACAAAAGATCTTATTCTGGACCCTTCCTGAGATATTTGGGTCCCGAGGGATCAGAATCAGCCCTGGCTGAGGTGCATGAAGGAATTTGTGGTGCTCACATGGGATGTCGGGCCCTGGCACACAAAATTCTAAGGCTTGGCTTATATTGGCCTAAGCTCCAACAAGCTGCTATGGAATATGTTCGCCGATGTAGTAACTATCAAATCCATGCTACGATATCTAAATGCCCAGCTGAAACCATGACTTCGATTTTAGATCCCATCCCTTTTGCGATGTGGGGAATCGATATGATGGGTAAATTCACCAAGGTGTTAGGCGGAAGAGAGTATTTTATAGTAGCAATCAACAACTTCACCAAATGGGTCGAGGCTAGCGCCCTGGCAACCATCACTGAAAGAAAGGTGGAGAAATTCTTGCTCGACTCAATTATATATCGGTTCGGAATGCCAAAAATAATCGTTATCAATCATGGCACCCAATTCGACTGTCCACAATTTGAGCAATTTTGTTATTTGATTGAGCATTGTATGTCATCAGTGGCATACCCCCAAAGCAATGGTCAAGTAGAGGTTACAAACCGAACACAACTTGAGGGAATAAAGAGAACACTCGAAGTTGATAAAGCCTTGTGGGTCGAAGAATTGCGGAATGTACTGTGGGCCTACCGAACTACAGTTCGGACGCCTACAGGAGAATCTCCTTTTAAACTGGCCTACGGATCTGAAGCATTGGCACTTGTGGAAGTAATGGCTGGAACACTGCAGGACAGAGAATTCGAAGAAAAAGCAAACGAACAAGGATTGCTTGATAGCCTTGATTTATTGGATGAGGTTCGTGCAAAAGCAATAGCATGAACTCAGCATTACCAATGGAGGATAGCGTCACATTATAATTCCCGAGTAAAGAATCGTCGGTACTCAGCAGGAGAAATGGTATTAAGAAATACCTTAGCTTCAGATCCACGCCATCAAAGGAAATTGGACCCTTCATGGGAAGGACCATATATGGTTATTAAACCAGTCGGTTCGGGGGCTTACAAGCTGAAGAACATGACAACCCAGAAAGAGTTGAATCGTTCGTGGAATGCCAGGCATCTGAAGAAATATTATCCTTGAAGATTATCATTTTCGTTCATGATGTAACAAATTTCAACTCAATCAATACAATTATTAGTTTTCAACATACTGTCTTTTGATTGGGGGGCATCATACAACACTCAAGAACAGATCTAACGGACAAAATCAAAAGGCATCAGTTTGAAACCCGAGTGAGTTCCTTCTCAGACTTATTGAATTTCTCCGGAAATTCTTAAGTAAAGGCATCGGTTTAAAACCCGAGTGAGTTCCTTCTCAGACTTATTGAATTCTCTGGAAATTCTTAAGTAAAGGCATTGGTTTAAAACTCGAGTGAGTTTCTTCTCAGACTTATTGAATTTCTACGGAAATCTCTAAGTAAAGGCATTGTATTGAACAACTAAGACCTACTGCAACAATGACTCAAGTGATTGACAAAGTTCAAAGATGAAGTTAATTCTTTATTTCTTTAAACGACCAGAAGGGGCCAACCTTTACATCAAGCATATATATGAGATAACAAGAGTTGGGATACAATCTTCGTTCGGTCAAAAAAGAAAGTCATCGTCGGTGATCATTAAGAAGTTAAACAAGATCGAAGGAGCTTTGTCAGAAAAAACACAGAGTCAAGAAGCAACACAGATTCAAAAAGAAGAAGAAGAAGAATGGGATCGGGAAAACATATGTATCATTTGTTTTTCTCCCTTAAGGATTGCGAAGCATTCTGCAAGTACAAAATCCTTTGCAATTCCATACTCTTTATCCAGCTTGACCGAAAGAACTCTGATCTTTGATCAAACCTGCATCCAAGGCAAGCTCTTCATAACTGAATCCTTTGAGAGGAGAATATGGAGGAGAATCATCAAGATAATCCATGATATCCGGATTTGGGGATGGAAGGTCTGTAGCATCCTTGGTCCAGGCAGGAAGAGGAAGTCCCAGCTTTGCAAACACTTCAGGATGACAATTGGCGCGGTTAGGAGTCGTGTTGAAATAAGGATTTCTCCTTAATATCGATTCCCATACTTCGTTTTTGCCATCCCGGTATGCCTGCAAGTTATAAGCGTTTAGCATATCAACAAAAGGCTTACTGTGCAAATACTTGAAGGTGCAAGCCCTGCGAACATCAGTTGGGAGGGACTCGGGCAAAGGGATAACAACTTGCCTTTAGGGTAATGCTTCAGACCCTTTCACCCCTAACTTCCTTGCTTCCTGTTCCAACTGACGGATCTTCTCCCTAGCATCATCCAAACCCAAACGAAGACGTTCGATCTCGGAATTGTTCTCTCATGCAATCTCCCAAGCTCGGTTTCCAAGACGAGCAATCTCAGCATCTTTGGCTTTGGAGTCTTCCCGAAGCCTGGAAACTTCATCACTCGCCTAATTGAGTCTAGAGGCTGCTTCCACTTGGTTGTGGAAGTTACCAGTGAGACTCCTACAACAACTTCAGAGTTAGTCATGAGCAAAAGAAAAGTCTTCAAAACAAAAAGGTAATGAAGAAAAACTTACATCACCCTTGATTTCGTAAAATCAGCATGCGGAATCGTGGAGAGG